>NW_027412529.1:18723285-19470785 GCF_025532065.1 Leptinotarsa decemlineata | reverse complement strand
AACACTAGACCGTTATGATATTAGCAATATGGAACTGGCTAGATCATATAAATACTTTGAGAAAGTCATGGAAATTAATACCCAAAATCGCAATCCAAAGTATTATAAACTTTTTGAGGCCTTGCCAAGCTACGAAAACAAAACCTACGATCCAGATTTCGACAATATCCCCACGGATGAAGAAGAAATCCAAGAAGATAAGACCCCCCAAAATATATATATATATATATATATATATATATATATATATATATATATATATTTCAATATAAGTTGAAGGATAGTCATTGCTGACTAGTTACAAATTTTGTATGATGGTAATACATTATGAAAAATTATTAATATGAAAGGTCAACTTACTGTTAGTGAGGTTGGCCGTGTCGAAAAATTGAAACATGTCAATACAATAAATAAAGTCACTAATTAAAAGAGGTTGACTCCTCACAAGATAGACATTAAAATTTGATAAAAATCGTTAATTGTTTCAAATTTATGGACTACCGGTAAAAGCATTAGGTTGAAAAACAAAAGAGAGAGAGATTATTGATCAATGTTAATTAATTAATTATATATATATATATATATATATATATATATATATATATATATATATATATATATATATATATATATATATATAGATTTTATCGAGTGTGCATGATATAAATCAAAAATTAAAAATTCGTGGATACAACACTCCAAACAGGGGGCAAACCGCAGACACGTGTTTCTGGCTATTGGCCTCATCAGCGTGGTGCAGCCAAGTGTGAAGATGGGCAACACTTGTTTGCCGACAGCAGGAAACAACACAAACGCACGGAGTCAACAACAGGAGCCAATCGCACATTTGTGGTTCCAGTTAGAAGACCTAGAATTCCCAGGTTACATCTAATACGACCACGTAGGCAGCTATAGCTACCTGCGTGACTTCCGGGTCCAGGATATGAATACAAATAGAGATTTTATTGAGTGTGCATGATATAAATCAAAAATGAAAAATTCGTGGATACAACACTCCAAACAGGGGGGCAAATAGCCAGAAACACGTGTCCGCGGTTTTCCCCCCTGTTTGGAGTGTTGTATCCACGAATTTTTCATTTTTGATTTATATCATGCACACTCGATAAAATCTCTATTTGTATTCATATCCTGGACCCGGAAGTCACGCAGGTAGCTATAGCTGCAACGTGGCCGTGTGAGATGTAACCTGGGAATTCTAGGTCTTCTAACTGGAACCACAAATGTGCGATTGGCTCCTGTTTGTAGATGATAATCCATGGAACAAAAGAGAACTGTTTTTGGTGCAAGTGTGATCAGAGTCATCTGCTGTTCTGTAAGTAACTCAAGGAGAAAACCCAAAAATCGAATATGTTGAATTGAGGATGTTGTTCATTCAACTATATTTATTGAAAAATTCCACTCTGTTTTGTCTTGTCTTCAATATTTTTATACTTTGTTTTGAAAGGTGATAACGAATTTTTTCAGGGCTCTTCAATGCCGCTATTATGCATTCCGGCCATTCACTTAGTCAATGGGCTCTAACAAGAAATGCTCCCACTTTAACGAAAAATATTGCCAAAGTTTTGAAAACTTCAACTTCTTCATCTGAAAAAATGATAGAAGGGCTCAAAAAAATCAATTCCACAATTCTACAACAAGAAGCAACAGCAAAATTTTCAGTGAGTATGACGATATCAAAAACTTGTGATTGTTCTAAATTTTTACTGAAACTACTTTTCTATGTCTTGAAGTGATGAAGTGAAGTCATTATACTCTCATTGAAAATCATGAATCACCCGACCACTATGAGAGTTATTATCGAGAGACAAATAGAAGAGGATTGAAGACACAACGTTTATAGCTGATAACTACTAAATAATTCAATAAAACATCCTCGAAATTTTTTTCAAAACTTATTCATTCAACGTTTTTTCAGGAATGATGTTCTGAACAACAATAACTCAACTGTTAAAATCTGTCTGTCTGATAAAATCTCTATTTCCATTAACCAGTTGTCGCCCCCTACTAACTACAAACCTCAAAAGTCGGAACTCGTACGAGCTAAGGACTAACGAGGACTTACTTTTTAATATACGATTTCCAGCACAGAATCTACTGGTAATATCTAAGTCTACAATTATTCAACTTAATGTTATTTTCATGAAATTATCAATGATCGGATTAATTGACAGGACTGTTTCAAACAGTCAAATAATAGTATTTTAAATGATAACAAACGTCTTCATCATTTTCATGCTGCCATTCTAGATGAAAGAAAATGAAAAATGCTCCAATCACACCTCAAAGGTTAACAGTGAGGACATGAAATTCTGCACACCCATTGGGGTATGAATGACAGTTATAGTGGGTCCACCATGAAATTGCTGGCACCTTCAGGGTTGACTCCAAACCAGAGAATTCCTTAACGGTCGGCAGTAGGAACTTGAAATTTTGGATACCCGTTCGGATATGATACACGGTTTGTGGGTCCAACATGAAATTGCTGGCACATACAGGGTTGTCTTCAAACCAGAGAATTCCTTAACGGTCAACAGTGGTGTAACAGGCATAAGAGGCATGCAATGATTTGTATAATTTGGTGAGATGGGCGTCAATAGCATTGGTTTGCAACCTGTCTAGGAGACGGAAAACTCCAAAATAAAACCCGGAACTGTGTTTCTTCTGATACGAGTAAGCTTTAAACTGAAACAAGTGGCGTGTATATTACCAAATAACTACCCAAGTCAAGATGAGGCAGTGTGGAGGACTGGGTGGCATCAGGGTATATCCGCCTCAGGGCACCTGGGCAAACCCAGTTGTATATTGACTCTTACAGTTCTAAACGAAGCTTTGGAAGGATTGACGGATATTTATTTGGTACTCGTGGGAACATTATGGGAAATAAAGAAACAACAGAACAAAGAAGGTTAGAGAAAAAGAAGTTAAAACGGCAAGAAAATGTTGCTAGTGAGAGCGCTGACATGAAGCGCCAACGACTTGAAAAAAGGCGTGGTGAGGTGCGTAGTGAATCACCCACTCAGTCCCATATAAAAATAACGCACTGAATGAAATGAATAGACTAAGAAATATATCTAACGAAAACTAAAAAATATAAAATGAATTAATATAAAAAAATTTAAAGAGAAGGTTTTATTTACAACCTCAAAAGATAATGAAGCGTGTAAAAATAAGAGGCACTCTGAATATTCCTGCTTATTTCAATATAGCTTAAAATTGTATTTCCAAAAATGCAGCACACTTGATGTTTTTCAAGAGTCATCTTTGAAATACAAAGTTTTTAGGTTTTTATCATATAGACTTTACCAGTGGGTAACCGGTCGCATCGACGTGGGTGCTTTGTTCAGTCACTCAAATCAGCCGCCGTGTTGGTCGGTGATTCAAGCCCCGGGCTGAACGATCGATCTTCACTTGCTATCGTCCAACCCGTTTTAGAAATCACACGTTGAAAAGTAATACCTCGTTAGTCCTTAGCTCGCACTAGTTTCGACTTCTGAGGGTTGTCGTTCGCAGGGGTGCAATGGCTGGTTAACGGAAAAACGCACACCTTGATCAAGTAGTCTTTGGACGATAAAACAGAATGTAAATCTTAAAAAATTTCCAACCTGAAGAAAATGAAGATTACAAAATAACTGGTAGCTGTCAAATTTTGATTTCAGAAGTAAAGACACTCTTCAATTAGTGGATTTTGTTCCATTTTCAAACACATTGGCATTGACGTATGAGAATTATGAAAAATAGCCTGTTTTATACAAACCGGGGAAAATGCAGAAGCAACAAGCAATGTGTATCACGAGAGGTATCCAAAAAGAAGACAATCTTTTTTTTTCTAATTGATTCGGCCGTTACTTGAAGATCCATAGTAATTTCAAAAACTTCACCTTCGATTTGATCTCAACATGTTGTGATTATATATTTTTCAAATAAAGTTTGTGGATATCCAATCGGAGGTGTAGTTTTTGGAAAGAAGACAATCTTTTAGAGAAATTTTCGCAAGATTACCACACAACCTAATTGATGGTGGTCAATTTTGAAAGAAAAGGCCAAAATCATATGAATCAAATAGGGATAAGGAGTTGGAAGAAATAGTCCTTTTAGGAGCTATTGAAAATAATCCCAAAACGTCAACGCAAAATTTGAAAATATCAACATGCCTACCAAGAACTAACGTTAGGAGAGTTTTGAAAAAACACGAATTCAAGCCATACCAGACCAGAAGATTTCATCAACTCAGACCAGGAGATTTTGAACGCCGCATGGATTTTTGCCGGTGGTTCCTGGAAAATGCAGTACCGGCATTTTCAACTGCTAAAATTCTTATATTTGGGCACAACAAAATCCTCATTCTACTGTGGAGCAGAGAAATCAAGGAAAATTTGTATTTAGTTTATGAGCAGGTGTTTTCAGAAGTTGAATTATCGGCCCGTTCATTTATAATGGCACTCTCACATCTCAGAGGTATTTAGAAATTTTTAAATGAAATACTGAACCCCTTGTCGATGAATGGAAGTTGGAACCAATTTTTTGGCTGCAAATTTTGGTAATAATTCGCTAGCCAACCAAGGATCCAACATTTGGCCAGTCAGGTCGCCTGACCTAACGCCTATGGACTTTTACCTCTGGAAAAGATTGAAAGATCTCATTTTCACATTGCCGACATATTGAAATAATTAATTCGACAAAAAAAGGCCCAGAAGAGGTGCCGCCTGTGTCTAGGAGAAGCTGGTAGACATTTCAAACACCTTCTCTATAGAAATATATTTCATTGTTTGTTCTTCATCATTACTCTTATTATTGTTGAAGTTGCATCAGTTAGTAATAGATAAAGTATAAATTGAAACTATGCGTTTCAATTACTGCTGTGAAAAGCTATCTCAACATTTGATACAATTTCCTTTTATCGCCGTTTCGTCCAAAGCCTACTTGATCAAACAAAGTGAGCGTTTCAAAGTCTACAGAAAAAAGGCAAAAGCTCTGTATTTCAAAGTTGATTCTAGCAAAACATCAAGTCTGCTACATTCTTTGAAAAGTAATTTCAAGCTCTATAGAAATATTCAGGAATATACAGGGTGTTTCCGTTACTCAGACACGATGACAGATATCGATATGCTGTTTTCATCATTAAGTTTGTAGAAACATTTGACCTTCAGATACAGCCATCAGTTTTCTTCTTTCTAGTTTAAAATCAGAAGTTTTTCTTTAGAACTGTCCAATTTGGCCCACTCTGTACAACTAAAACCTTTACGGTATCCCTGTTAGTGGAAAAAAAAAACACTTCGAGACGTGATTTGAGTCAAGTTCCAATCACTCCCGCCAATATTTTTGAAGAAGATCGCTCGAAGGTCTTTAAATTCAGAGGGGTTCTGTTTTCTGGCAATACTTTTATAACTGCACTTTCTCACGATGAGGTAAACAATAGTGAGTGATGTAGGAAATAATGTGGAAAGAACACAAATTAAAATATCTGGTATTCAAACCATTACAACCTACTATTTTTGTTTTAATGTGTGTTTAAACAAAAATTCCTTCAAACTCGCTCGTTCGTAGGAGTGCAATAGCTGGTTAACGGAAAAACAGATTTTAAACAGAAACATGCATGTGGCTATAATCTATACTTATAAATGCGGAAGTCATTTAATACACATTCATCTCTGTTTCTCCGTACTGGTAAGTTCTAGGAAACTTAAGTCTTAGATGCGCACGAAGAAAGGATTTTCAAATATTCCAACTGGAGCGTCCCCCATGGGGGTGAAAGGGCCGCGTTCACATATGAAAATTACCTTTTCAGTACTGTTTCTCCGTACCGCTATATTTTCGGAGGCTGAAACTGTGTATATAGATTCGTTTTATGTTGTAGATATGCAATAAGAAAATATTTTTGAATACTTATTGGAACTGGGCCGCCAGCCTCTGGTATTAAATGCGAGTTCATAAAATAAAGTTACCTTTTCATCACTGTTCCCCCGTACCGGTGTATTTTCGGAGGCTGAAATTTTGTATGTAGGTTCATTTCATACTGTAGATGTGAACACTTCAACTGGAGCGCCAGCCGCGAGGAAAAAAGGCGCGTCGTTAAAACAAAATTATCTTTTCAACACTGTTTCTCCATGTCCTTGAATTTCCAGTAAATGAATTTATATTAAGGATCTGCATTGAACCCGTGCGGAGCCGGGGCGAATCGCTAGTAGTTCATACAGTAAACTTCGACAGAATGAACAAGATCTATTTATATATCATTAGTAGAGGAGTCAAAATAAATCCCTCATTCAGACATTATCTGGAGGATAATTGACAATCACTCTTGATTTTCTTGTCTAACCATAGATGATATCTAACATTGAGACACGAAGCACCTCATCCATTACCTTTGCAGGAATTACCATTTTTCATTTATTACTACTGAAAACTTACGAGATAGATATTACGAGTAGATAGGTATAATATCGATACTCGTAAATAGATATTGCCACGGGAAATCATTGAATCAACGGCTACGATTCATTACTCAAGACTTACGTCTTGAGACTGGTGTAATAGTGATACAATTGAGTACCACTGAGTATTATTGAATCTCAAAAGAGCTGGCAACTTGTTTGGAATCGTTACTCGAATTTTAAATTCTTTGAATTCTGAACTTCTTTCAAAGAATTAACTTTTCACGTCCTGTGTGTTAACAAAGTTTGAATTTGACATGTTGGTGAGTTTCTATTGATTTTCAGGACTCATTGAGAGATAATCCTTTGGGGGGTTTACCCCTTGGGCCAGTCATAGAACCAGAGCATCAAGGAGCTATCATTACTGGCAATAGCTACGAAAAGTTAAAGAAGGGTCAGTTTCATCACATACCTATTATCATTGGGCATACATCGAGGGAGGCACTGTTAGAAAGTTTGTCTGGTGAGTTATCTTTTACGTTTGCATATTCAATAATTTTCGATTGTTTTTGATTAGTTTTCATTGACAAGTACTATTTATTAAATTGATGACAATGCTGAAAACTAGACAAAAAAAACATGAATACGATTCAAAGTTTATTATCTTTTTATGTTGTTGTTATATGTCTACAGAAAACAAAGTTCAAAAACGAGACTTTTGAAAAATTTCAAAATTCAATAACGTTCACTTCATTCATTCGAAATCACACGAATACATATATATCTATGGAACGCCGTTTTACTTTTTATTGTCACAAATATTAATTCCTCAATTTATTCAACTAACAATTTATTTGTTTGAATTTAATTGACTCATGCATTTGTTCGACACATTAAAAACGATTGTTCGCAAAATTTGTTCTATTTTAAATGACACTTGATTTGAAATGTTACATGAATAAAATTGTTATTTGAATAAAAAAGAGTAATGAAATAAATTGAAGCTTTTATTGATTCCGAAGAAAAATATTGTTTCAGAGTATTGGAAAATGGAACGCCAATTTATTATATATTATGCTGAAAAATAATCTATATACATATAGTTCAACTCAGCAATAAACCAACATTTTAATTCAACAATCAATGGAATGTATTATTCGAGTAAATTCAACAAACGTTTCAATTCCGCATATAATTTTGACCTTTCAATAAAATGTTAGTTATTTATATGACTGTTGAATTACAATGAATTCTTAAATTCACTTTCTAAAAGTTTGGGAATAAAATTTCAATGAATATATTTGAATGACTGTCAAAGTTTTTCCATGAAACATTGTTGGTAATGAAAATAGACTTTCGTTTGTCTGAAAATATAGCAAATTAACTTTCCATACTAAATATTTTTCTATGAATAATAAAGATTGTTATATTTCAATTTTATTGAAAGTGTTCAATATTTGCAACATTCACTTTAATGCATTCAATTTAAAATTTGGTTACAACTTTTGTGCAAAACATTCTCAAGCAAGTATCATTTTATTTCATCAGTCTTTTTAAAAAGCTAATTTCTGACAAAAAATTAAATTTTTTGATGATTTAAAAGGTTTGTTGTATTTGAAAGATACATTTAAAACGATTGTTGATAATTTTAATTCGGCGCTGGTATCGAGCGGATTTATCAAGAACTTCAATTGTTACATATGGCAACATGCTAGTTCATTTATAGTACGACAACACGCCGTTCAACCGTGGCGCCGAATAAAAATTATCAACAATCAATTTAATTCATGTATCACTGAAATTCAACAAACAAAATAATTCAGATCATTTCAAAGGGATATTAATAAAAAGTAAAACGGCGTGGCACGCCGTTTTACTTTCTATTGGTATTTTGTGAAAATGAATTGTTTTGACTGTTGCATTTAGGTGATACATGAATTAAATTGATTGTTGATAATTTTTATTCGTCGCTGCGGTCTAACGGATTATTACCGTACTATGACCAACGCCATACATATATACAGTTTAGTAGTTCCATAAAAATACGCCCGACGACAGCGACGAATAAAAATTATCAACAATCAATTTAATTCATGTATCACTTAAATTCAACAAACAAAATAATTCAGCTCATTTCAAATGAATATTAATAAAAAGCAAAATGGCGTGCCACGCCGTTTTACTTTTTATTATTATTCCTTTGGAAAGAATTGAATGAATTTGTTTGTTGCATTTCAGTGATACATGAATTAAATTGTTTGTTGATAATTTTTATTCGGCGCTGCGGTCAAACGGATTTTGGTCACACTAGTTCCTCTTACAGTTTTCTTGGTTGGTGTCTGTAAAATGTCATCAAGTTTTCGTTAATGTTACTATTCTGTGGTTAGTAAGTTAGTATATCTTGTTTGATTGTATAGATGGCAAATGTTATGCGACTTTTGAGAAACACATTGTAGACTGTGTCTAACGTAAGATGTCTAGACGTCATAGTTAACGTAAGCACAGCTTATAGTTATAGTCTAATACGCCTAATACTGACACGGACACCAAGAAATAGGTTACCCAACTGAACAGAAATTGATGGTTCAGGTTGTTCATAGTGAAAACATTACAATATTATATTTATCATGAGTGGTTTTAATGTGAAGCGTAGAATTCGTCAAACTATACTAGAGGCAAATAGGTTTTTGGAAGAAGGAAACATATACAATGCAATACAATGCGCTGACGTCGGGCGTATTTTTGCGGAACTACATAACTGCATATAATATGTATGTCATTGGTCATAGTACGGTAATAATCCGTTCGACTGCAGCGCCGAATAAAAATTATCAACAAACAATTTAATTCATGTATCACTGAAATTCAACAAACAAAATAATTCAGATCATTTCAAAGGAATATTAAAAAAAGTAAAACGGCGTGGCACGCCGTTATACTTTCTATTGGTATTTTGTAAAAATGAATTGTTTTGATTGTTGCTTTTAGGTTATACATGAATTAAATTGATTGTTGATAATTTTCATTCGGCGCTGCGGTCAGACGGAATATTGTGTTACTATCACTAAACTATCATGTTGCCAGATTTAAAAATTCAGCTTCTGCAAGAATCCGTTCGACGCTAGCGCCGAATTAAAATTATCAACAATCGTTTTAATTCATGTAACTATAATTATCAACAAACCATTTTATTCATGTTTCACAGAAATTGTAGTAAATTATTCGATAGTTACAAAAAAAGTATGTATGACAAACATTTACTTCCAAAAATTTCAAACAATGAATCTATATTCGCAACTTTTCATCAAACAAATTAATTCATGTAACATTTTAAATCAAGTGTCATTTAAAATAGAACAAATTTTGGGAACAATCGTTTTTAATGTGTCGAACAAATGCATGAATCAATTAAATTCAAACAAATACATTGTTAGTTGAATAAATTGAGGAATGAATATTTGTGACAATAAAAAGTAAAACGGCGTTCCATATATATCCCTCTACTCACTCTCCTATCTTTGAAATTATGTCGAACAGTTTCATTGAAAAATAAATAACTAATGATGTACTAAAAGCTAAAATGTCCAATATGATGAAGCTAGACAACGATTCTATGAAGGATTGTTTGAAAGATCATAATGAAAATCTAGATAGAATTATAAAATTAATGAAAGCTATTGGGCTATACTCAAAAATTTGCAAGAAAGCAAATGATAAACGAACTAATAGTAGAAGGCCAATGACCTCGTAGTCGACGCCTTCAAACCATTAAAAAAAATGATGAAAGTAAATTGATAAGCTACCTAGGACCTTCCGAATTATTTGTTAGTTTTTAGTACATATTTTTTTTGATAAAACCGTTTAATATAAACACTTTTTTGACTTATTGTGTTTTCAAGTTTTCATTTTCTGATTTTGTTACTCAATTCTTCTAATTCTGTTTAGTTCATTTAGTGCCTCAGTTTTACAATTTCTTGCAATCTAAATCCTCAAAACATTTTGTAGCTACGGCCATCTTGATTTTGCATTTGACTATTCTACTAGCCAAAACCTGTCATTTGATACCCATACAGAGGTAGTTGTGAAAAAATATGTAATCCGCCATTTTGTAGCTGCGGCCATATTGGATTCACAACGATACATAAATAATTGAATTGTATTTTCATGAAAACCAAATGTGTGTAACAAATATCAGATCAATCTGTCAAAAGGAAGGGAGTCATACCCCAATTACTAAATTTGACCCAAATAAACAGGGCAAGCTGAATGAAACCGTTTAAAAAATCAAAGAATTTGAGAATTTACTGAGCTAAACTTTCTCTGGAACTCACAGAAATTTGAAAATATTTTATATGAATTCAAGATCGATCGAACATCAATTTACCCTGGTGAAACTCATCATTTCAACCACATAAATAGATAATTATGGTTAACGAAAATTGGATCCGAAAAAATATTTTTCAATTATGAAAAATATGTATTCGTGTTTACTGTCAGATCTCAGCTAAAAGCATTGAAACCTATGTAAAACATCACATTGAATTTGATATTATTCGAACAGGTGGGTGATTTCTCATTCAACTCTCAAACTGAAAACCTATATTATGTTGATATCTTCCATATGTAGACCATCACGTACAAAACATCATATCATTTCTGAATTTAATTCTGGAATTTGCACCCGAAAAGATTTTCGGGTGCAAAAAGTAACCGTTCACTCATTGGTAACTTAGAAGTGCACGTGATGTCAGCACGAGTGGCTGGCTTCTTCAGAGGTTTATTCATGTGGATGAATCACCGATGACTGGTGATTTCCAGTTCGTAAGTTGTATTTATGTTGACACAGGTAGTCTGCCTCTTTTGTTGATATGTTGCTATTGGACGAAGTATTATTACCTGTCAATGACGTTACATTGACTTCAATAAAGCGAAAATAGAACAGGTCCAAGGATGATTCCTTGGGGTACACCTGATTTCAATAGAAGGTTATCATATTAGTTTAGGTCAATACGTACCATTTGTCGTCTTTGTCAAATATGATTATAGTAAGTGATACTGAAAGTTACTTCTTTGCATGATCTACACATCATTGCATAGAATTATTTTCTTGGAGTTGATTGTTTCCTTCCTTTCTTTGGAAGATTCCCGCATTTTTTGTATCAAGATGTAGAAATTAATATCTCTTAAAAATATACCCCTTTCAATTTATCTCCAACAACATTTGCATAAATTCCTACACCCCCTCCTTGGCGCATATGACGTGCATAAACTAAAACTTTCAATATTCAAAAACTTCAAAGAGGTACCTTTTTCCATATCTCGGTAAAACATGAAAAATTCAAATTGGAAAACTGGGCAATCTCGATATCTAAATCAGAGACTTCATCCACACATAAGCTTTAAGTGTTAAGCAATGAAATTTTCGGGTCGAATAACTCTTTCAGCTGTGATTAATGGCCAATTGTCTGGTTCCATAGCTTTTTTGAGGTTGTCCTGGTTGAAGGTCACATTGAATGATACGTATTTCTGAGAATATTTAGAATGCTCAACTTCTGAAAAATTCGGTTTCAAATAGTTGGCTAAATCATTCTCTGTTATAGTATCTACTGCAGAGTTTGCAGAGTTCCCGACTAATCAATTATGCTCACTATATTGAATCCTGAACGATGTTTTCTTTTATGGTTAACATTTGTCCAGATTCCAACATTTTGTCATTTGAACTATTCACTTCATTAGAAATGGAATTGTCAGTTTCATTAATATAGGTCGACACATCATCACCGGTGTTTGTAGTTTCACCCTCAGTTATTATTACTCGATCAGACTTCTGGAATTCTGCGACATTGCTTTCTTGAATAGATGTAGAAACGTTTTGATTATCTTTACTCTTTTCAGAGGATTTGATGACACTGGTTTTTAAATTGTTTGTAATTGAACTCCATTACATTTAAACAAGTCATTAATGAGTTCCTGATTACTGACTGAACATTCAATTTCTCAAATTAATCTCTTTTTTTGTGCAACTCCATTGGCAACAGTAGATTCTGGTGTTCGGGTTTTTCTTACCTCAGATAATCCACCTGCATTGTATCTGAGTTCTCAGTTGACGCATAATGAAATTCCAGGATTCTTCGGTTTATATATATACAGGGTGGCCCACCACATTGGCCTCGGTATTTCTACGAGAAATGAAGAGAGTTAGGGAAAAACTTTTAGAACAGTTATATGTCGGTCAATGGGGAGCATATTCCAAAATTATTTTTAAATATACAGGGTGACTTCCATAAAAGTTACATACCAAAGTTACATTTTTTTCTTATGGAACACCCTATATTTTTTTATATTTTTAGATACTATAGACAAAATAAAGGTGAGGTACTATTATATTTCCCATACTCAAAATTGACCGTTTCTGAGAAATTTCGAGATATTTAAAAATACAGACCATAACTTAAAAATTGTTTTCACCCTGTAACGTGTAACGAGCTGCTCGTGATTAAATGTACTGCTTAGCTCAAAGGTTAAAGTTAACTACCACATGAAATTTTTAATGCAATATTATTCCGAGTGGGGAAAAAATTGCCTCAAAATTTGGACATACATTTAATTAAATAACTTCTCAAAGTTGAATGGAATACCCCGTATTTGATGGCGTTATTTAGCGCAAAAGTAGATTTCCTTCAAAACTATATTAGGGTTCCCTATACCTATCTTTTCTGGTTTTTACACAAAAGGCGTTTTTATATTTTACTTCTCCTCGTCCTATCCATCTATTTGGATATTGTCGATCTAACTCGTTTCTAACACGTCTATCAAAGGGTACAGGAGCACCATCTAGCTGCATCCACATCCGTTGACGAATATTAAGAGGTATACTTTTCAACAGCATAGGAAAATTATCCCTAATAAATCCAAGAAACATGACGCCATTTAAATGAACATCGAAAAAGTAAGGACCTACTACTTGCGTTTCAATTATTTCACCCCACACATCAACAGACCATCTGTGATGGTGATCAAGGATTCTAAAAATATTAGGGTTTTCGTCACTGTAGTAGTGAAAGTTATCTCTGTCAACTAATCCGTTGTTATGAAAAGTTGACTCGTCGGAAAAAACACGTAATCAAAAAAAATTTCTTCATCACCAAACTTTTCTTAAACCCATAAACAAAAATTCAGTTGTCGATCATAATCTTCTTCAAAAAGCTGTTGATGTAGTTGAATGCGATACGGGTGGAATTTGCAATTTTTAATCATTCTTTGGATACCCTGTCACCGATTATCAAAATCATATCAATTCGTTCTTCCTGGGGATAATTTCTAATTTTGCAATATTTCAAAATGACGATAAGTTTAAACTAGTTAAAACAATTATAATGGTTTGATTAACAAGTTATGTCACTGTCAAATACCTTTTTATTACATAATAATAATTGACGTCATCTAGGCGAATATTTGAAAGAATTGTACATAACTGAAAACACCCATCTACAATATTTTTTCAATTTTATTCATCTCCTCTCTCTAACAATTAGAATACTTATTGTACCTTTTTGTTAATAAACAAAAATTTCAATCAATTTTATCCTGTCGATGAAAACTATTTTGGTGAAGGATCTGGCAATTTTCGAAATTTGAATAAAGTAGTGTTGGTACATGTATTTGAAAAAATAGTTGAATAGGTTTTATAGGCAATCGTAAATGTATGTTTTTATTGCCCCATATTGTAATTTCGGTATTTTTTATTTCAGAAATGACAATAAATTTTAGTTTTTACATTTGCCGAAAATAATTCCTTGAAAATCAAAAGATATATATATATATATATATATATATATATATATATATATATATATATATATATATATATATATATAAATAAATAGATAAGTACTCTTTGATCACTCCCATATTGATTTCAATTTAAGAGCCACCGGTATACAGCTGTTTCAGCCTATTGGGCATCGTCAGTACCGAGCAGGCGGTCCTCGATTGAAGACAAAATGAGAAAAAACCAAGAAAGTACTTGATAAAAATAGCTGCGTAAACGCAAGCGAAACATAAGTGGAACCACCTATTGGTGTGACACCCAAGTCAACTTGCCAAGTTTTTTATGTCAGTGTTGGTATCTATTTATTTTTATGATGCCGACAAAAAATATGTTTTCCTCGAAACATAACTTAATGAAATGAATACAAGAACACTTTCTGAATTCGAATATTTAAAAAAATTGTACATAACTGGAAACACCCATTTACAATATTTTTTCAATATTATTTCTCTCTTCTTTCTAACAATTAGAATACTTGTACCTTTTTGTTAATAAACAAAAATTTCAATCAATTTTATTCTGTCTACAAGCAAGACTATTTGCGTGATGGATCTGGTAATTTTCGAAATTTGAATAAAGTACTGTTGGTACAGGTATTAATTTTTAGTTGATTTATTTTGTTTTCAAATTTTTGGTACTCATTATCTTCTTGATGAACTATGCAATAAAATTGAGTTCATGAATATTTTAATATCGTAAAATATAAACAGAAAATATTTCCTGAAGTGAAACAATTTAAAGTAATCCGTTTCAGGTATTATCAGACTTTGGCTGTTTACTTTTGATATTCAGCCTTCGAAGTTAGTTCCTGCGAGCATGAATACAAAAGGACAAACAAATAATCAAATTGGAAGATCGATCAAGAAACATTACTTTCCTACAACATCAGTCGCAAGGTCAAATGGAGAGTTAATGGACGTAAGTACGATATGTTCCTTTCAGTTTGGTACTTTTCAACAGATTTTCTTCTGGAAATGATCTGTGTTGATTGTTAATTAAACAGGTGGTATTGCTGAAACACAGCCAGAAGAATAAATAATTCATTCTATCACTCATATTTCCAAGTTCATATAAATTCAGAATAATCCTCAAATATACTAAACATAAAGAATAAACAAATAAAAATTTTGAGCCGTCACGGGACGCCTGGCAGATGTGAAACATCAATAATAACATTTTGTGACCCTTGTGATGATTGTTGGGTACTGAAATATTTATAAAAAATATGTAATTGTAAGGGATCGATCGCAGCTTGAGAATAGAATAGAATAGAATATTTATTTACCAATATTTGATACAATAGTGTATATTTGGCACGTCACTTAAATATCACACACAAATAATATCACAAATGTCACAAATAAATGTAGAGTCATGTAACAAAATGAATAAAAACTGAATCATCACATTTTCACTCATGAACATATTTACAAATATGATAGTATAATATAACTTATACTTGTCAATTTCACAAAAAAATAGGTGTATATGAGACAAAACAAAATATTTGTCAAGTGTATATGGGATAAAACAAAATACTTACACTACACAAAAAGTTTACACAATGAGGAAATAATTTAGATTCCTCATTCCTCCTATTTTCCCTTTGACAGGTCATTTATTTCTATTTATAAACTCATCTATACTATAAAAAGCATTCAGCATCAAATATTTTTTTATTTCATTTTTAAATGAAGATAACGTCATTTCTTTCATAGGCTGAGGAACACAGTTATACAAAATAATACAGTTATAGTATAGAGAGTTTTTGAATGCAGCTGTTTTATGCCCAGGTATCGACAATAATTTTTTGTCGTGTCGTGTATCGTACATGTGCCTTTCCGCAGAGGTATTGAAAGAAAGTATATTAGTTTTCGCATACACCAGACATTTATAGATGTAAATGCTAGGTACCGTAAAAATATTATTATTTATAAAAGTTTCTTTACAGCTATCTAAGCGATTTATATTGAAAATCAGTCTCAGTAATCTTTTCTGAGCAACAAAAACGCGCTGTAAATGACTCGATCGTCCCCAGGTTAATATATTCAATGAAATATGTGAATAAGCTAATGCATAGTACACACTTACAAGACCCTGTTTCGCAATAGTGTCTTTAAGCTGTAAAATGGCAAAATAAGCTTTATTAAGCAGCTCGCAGACGTGGTCAATGTGTGGTTCCCATGTTAACTTGTTGTCTATAAAGGTGCCAAGGAACTTACTTGTTTCAGATTGAGCAAAATTACAGCCAGGTGTTAATGGCCTCCTAAGGTTAAAGTTCATAAAAACCGTTTTCCCATGGTTTAAAATAAGTTTATTTCTTTGACACCACGCATACACTTCGTCAAGCGTTACCTGAGTTTTGTGGTAAAGTTCCTCCTCAGTAACACCCGACACAGTAACAGTGGTATCGTCAGCATACAAAGTGGTGGCACCATATTGAATATGATTTGGTAAATCAATAACATAAATTAAAAAGAGTAGTGGGCCTAAAATAGAGCCTTGTGGAACACCGAGAGTTACGTCATGCATGTCTGATTGGCATTCATTACATTTTACAATTAGTTTTTTATTTTCCATGTAGGAATTGATATAGCTTAGGAGACATCCTCTTATTCCGATATTATATAATTTTTTAGACAGTATGTTCCTGTCCACTGAATCAAAAGCTTTCGCTTGAGAAATGGTTCTTATGCAGATTATGTGAAACATGTTCTTTTTTACGAATCAGTAGAGAGTTGTCCTGGAAACCTTGAGAAGAAAATTGGAATATATAATTTAGGAAACACTTGCTATATGAATAGCATTTTACAAGCGTTGTGCATGACGAAGAATTTCAAGAACGAGGTTTAAATGATGAACGAGAACGAGAATGTTTCCTACTTATTCATCAAACTCAAACACCTGTTCATGCAGCTGCAGTTTCGTAAGAATGTATCATCTTTCCCTCTAACCGACTTCCTGGAGTTTTTGAAGTCCAATATATACTCGTTAAGACAACAAGAGGATTGTTTCGAATTCTTGGGGTTCTTGCTGAATACTCTTCGTGAGCAAAACAATAGCAGAATCAATACTCCTGACCGCTCTGGATTGAATGATTCCATACAGTCTATCTTGTCTGGTGTTTGTAAATATTTCGCTGGAGAAATCCTCACCTATTTGCTTTGTAGTAAATGTTCAAGAGGTAGCAAAAATGAATGTGAATTTCTGGAACTTCAACTAGCGTTTCCTAATATGACTAATAACCAGTCCGTGCAAAGCTTATTGTTAAATCATCTGAAAATGGAACTTTCAACAGGTGATGAACAACGGTAGTGCCAAACATGCGCCAAACTGACTGACAGTTATAAGAAAACAAGTATATCTGACGTACCAGTCAATCTAATAATAACGCTCATGATCTTCAAACATGACTCAACCTCTGACGTAATACCAAACTCTTACAAAGATTCGAAATAGATGAACACTTCAATCTAGCAGATCGCTATTATAATATTCATTCAGTCATTGTTCACTGTGGTTTGGTCATTATTACGCTTTGGTCAAAGACGAAACGGACTGGTTTAAGGTTGACGATAGTCGTGTCACGAAGTATTCTGGCGATGTATTGAATTTATTGGAGCCTCTGGAGACACCCTACATTTTGTTTTCTGACAAATCAAAATCTTCAGATGATGTGATGCTGCAAGTTTTTCCGAGTTTTCCGGCAGCTGAAAAAGCAAATGCGCCACTGGAATCAATAAAGTCGCTCCGGAGCGCTAATTAATTTTTATCGTTGTTTTATAATTTTATGATTTGTATTAATCATAATAAAAATACTAATTGAAATATACATGAGAAAATTTCAATGTGGCTTCAATATACCAGTAAACTTAAAGAATCTTAGCTAGTTATTGCAATATATTACTGAAGATCCTAAATTATGGATATCAATAATAAATATTTCAATATAAATTTCATTGGAATATGAAAAAAAAATCATTTTGAATGGTTTTATTGAAAAAACAGATGACTATAATGATGTAGATAATGTACTAGAAACTAAAAAATTATTTGGAAGGTCCTAGTTAGAAGTCATCACACCACTCTCCTCAGCAATCTACGGTATTGATCAGATGAAATAATAATAAAATCGTTGGTAGTAGCGTAACCTAAGTGAATATTTTAATACTACGCCCAACGATTTTATTATAATTCAACATATTTTTTTTTAACTTATTTCATTTTAAAATTCTCAGTTCCGAATTTCGTTAATGAATTCTTTTCATTTTGGTTCTATTCATCGAAGTAATCCTCATCAAGAGCCACACAATCACTCCAGCGCCGCTTTAACATTTCTGTACCACTTTTGTAGAACGATTTATCGTTTGCCTCTAAGTATGCCTCAGTTTCAGCAGTGACCTCTTCATTCGAGCGACATTTTTTACCGGTGAGCATTTTTTGAGGTCTGCGAACAGCCAGTAGTCACTGGGAACCGAATCTGGCGAATATGGTATGTGCGGAAGCAATTCGATGCCCATTTCATGCAATTTTGCCATCGTTCTCTTCGATTTGTGACTCTGCAGCCCTTTCTTTTTTCAAATGGGGTCGTTTTTCCGCAATTTAGGCCTTCAAACACTCCAATAACGCTGTATAATATTCACTGTTGATGGTTTATTCCTCCTCAAGATACTCGATGAATAAACACTAAGTACATCCCAAAATACCGAGGACATAACCTTTCCAGCCTATTGTTGTGCTTTCGGGCGCTTTGGACGAGATTCACCAGTTGCTTTCCACTCAGATGCCGATCGTTTTGATTCCGGAGTGAAGTGATGGATCCATGTATCATCCATTATCACAGCTAACCCAAGCAACTTCACTTTTCGATTATTCAAAAGGATTTCATGATTTTTTTTTTCAATAAACTATGTTTAGTGAAACACTGGCACCCTGAAATGACTACAAGTGTTGTAAAAGATGCACACCGATTATAACAGGTTCATAAATTTATCGAAGGTCCAGTATCGATAGAAAAAGGTTTCAAATATAACATTACAAATGAAAATAACACTGTAAACTTTGGAATTTTGGGAATTGAAACAGAAATGAAATTAGGGGGGACTTCGAGTAACAATAATAACAAATACCAGACGTCACATATTACAAAATCAGAATTTTTAAAACACGGTGAATGAATCGAAGCTTGTGAAATCTATACGTGGTAAAATTTATTAAAACGATGTCATATTAACCGGATCAGATAAAGGCAACACTATAGTTGCTATTAACCGACATGACTACGTCCACAAATTCTAGATTTCTTGAATTCAGGAAATTTGTAAAAGCTGAAACATGATCCGACTCATTCTTGCCAAAGACAATTGAAAGATTTTTCGAAAAATTCAAACCTACTTCAAATTCAAATTACCTTTGATGAACCCCCAAACTCCAAAATTCTACTCACTAATAAAGCTGCAAAGAGTTATCCGATTAGACCAGTAGTTTCCTTTGTCATTGCATCATCAGTAGTAAATTTCAACCTAAATTCATTCTACGGAATTCATATGACTTGATGAATAAAATAAAGAACATAACTCTACCAGACAACACAAAATTAATATTCTTCGATGTGCAGAATATATTTCCCAGCATACCTCCTGATGATACTATTACTTCAATTATAGAATTATTAGGTAAATATCGAGTGAACTTAGTTATAAAATATAAATCATTGACTTTCTATTGTTATTATTCCAACAAAATTATTTTCAATTCTACAACATTTATTCCTCTTCAAAAGGTTTAATTATGGGAACTCTGTTGAGCCTTTGCGGAAATATTCATGGATAACCTGGGAAAGTTGATTCTCAAGCATCCCTTATTTAAGTATTTCTTGTATTGGCAAAGATATGTAAACGGAGTTTTGGTATGTTTTACAGGTACTGAGGGGCAATTAGATAATCTTCATACGGATATCAACAGAATTCATGAAAACATTGATTTCACTATTGAAGTAGAAACAGACAATTCAAATTCATTCAATTTCTTGTGTTTGGCAATTCTTACAATGAACAACATACATGATTTTCCTAATTATCAAAAACGTTCCCATACGGATGTTTCTATTCATTAAGAATCCACCCATCGGTAGCAACAAAAAATAGTATCTTATAATAGATTCATAGATTAGTCAATGTTCCTCTTTCAATAGATAATTTCACTAAAGAACTCAATATCATTGAGCAAATTGCAGTAAACAAAGGATTTAAAGCTCAATTAATAGACAAAATAATGTCCAGAAAAGTCTTCGCAAAAGCAAAATTCGGGGGGTTTTTCTACTGTAAACAACAACAGAAAAAGTGGCTTCATTTTTGAATAAACAAGATATTGAAATTGCATATAGAACAGGTAATAAAGTTGGGAAAGTTACTTGAAAATAATAAAGACAAAACATTCAAATTCGAGAAATCAGAAGTATATAAATCAATTCTGGAACTTGTCCTAAGGTATAAATTGTTGAAGCTGGCAGAGGAATCGCATCCAGGAAAATCATATGAGCTATGTAAATGAGAAAACAGGTTCAACATATTCGAACTATTTTTTAGAAGATAATCATATCTTGAACGGAGATTTTGAAATTTCACACGAAGTAAAAAAGGTTCAAAGCTGAAATATTTGAAAGCAATGAAAATTAATAGACTTCAAATACGTTACTGAATGACCAATTAAATTCATATAGAGCACCATTACTAAACTTCTTATCTTAGGAACAGACATTGTATTAATATGATCTAGGTAATCATATTTTGACGATGTACCGTAGGTATATAAAAGTTGAGTAGATGCTTTAGATAAATGATTGGAGAAGTACCTGGGTAGGTATCTCTCTTATGATTACGTAGAATTTATAAAAATTAGAGTATATTTACTACGAAAAAGTTATTGTGATATCGAAACATGTCGTAATATATTTAAAAAAATGAAGTTCGTAAAGATCAAATCGTAATGTGTAATTTATGAATAAATTGATGGATGTAGCCGTTACCACGTGATAGGAAATCGTAATGAAGAAAAAAGAATTAGAACTTTCTATGTTCTATGTAAATAACAGAAATTTTCAATTATCTTTCCTTCATTATGATTTCCCACCATGTGGTAACGGCTACACCCATCAATTTAATGAAAGAAGCAAGTACCATCAGGCAATAAAAGTGGTAAAAACATAGAAAGTTTCAATTCTCTTTTCTTCATGTAGTTTATGAAATCACCGATACAACTTTTACTGGAACAATTAACGCGCTAAACAGATATTTTTTACGATTCCAAAGAGAATGGCGTTCTGCAACTCTTCGTCCAAACATATATATATCCACTTATATGCAGATTTGGTGCTATTCTCACAATGGAATTAATGTTTTTGCGTATAAAAAAATCAGCAAAGATCTGTGGTGTTGTTCAAAATCGATAATCAATAACTGAATAACAATTCCTTTACTTATTTTCAGTTCATTTCCGATGATCAGTGGCAAAGACCAATTCAGGAGAGTGTCAGATTATATTCTGCCAGAACACCAGTCTTCTACTACCAATTTTCACACATTGGTTCACTCTATGGAATAACTGAAAGAAAAATCCAAGGTAAAATATATTATTTCCTTCCGGATATATTCAGATTGCTTGGTAGTATCTCAAATTGATTTCTGAGTAGTATCATAAGTGAGTACATTGAGTGAGTAAAAAACAATGAATTGAACATATAAATCGATGAAAGAAAGTTAAACATTAATGGAATTTTTGGGTTTGACAACTGTCATACCTTCATATAAATGTCATTTTTCAATGGGCATGATGTTTTGATAATCTTTCACTCTGAAGGGAAAGTTGATTGATACAATTTTCATTATTATCATTATGATTTTTGGTGTAGTTCCAGTAAGTTACTGTATATACTGCTGAGATTATCAATGTCAGTCCTCTTATTGATACAATTAGAAGACTTACTAATTTCAACCATTTCAAGAGAAAGCCGTTTGGAAATATTTTTTTTTGTGTGTAAAACTTTGATATTAGAGTAATTTGGTTTATGTCCTGTTTCTATAGAATGTTGCGCTAATGCACATGATTTCTTATTAAGCTTTATATCACTTTTATGTGAAGTTATTCTATCTTTAAGAATTCTAGATGTTGTTCCAATATAATCCAAATTACAATTGTTACAGGGAATGTTATAAATCACATTTGACTTTTTGGTAGTATCTGTTTTATCTTTTAATTTAATTCTTTATAGTTTTAATATTTTTTTGGCATATTTTGATATTTTGTTCATTATGAAAAAGTTTTATGACATTTGAAGATTAATTTCCAACATTAGGTATAGATTCATAAGAAGAATTGATAGGTGAACTATTATTATTACATACATTTCTGTTGATTACATCGGAATTTGTATCAATTCCAGTATTGAAAATTATTTCATTGAGAAGTTTTCTGGGATAGGAATTTTCGATCAATATGTCTCTAAGAAGTTTGAGATTTTTTTATTTGAGGGAAGGATGTACTAATTTTTCTATTCTTTTTTTCAAACAGAGTATTGAATTGATTTTAACTGATTTCTTCTGAGAAGAATAGTAATTGATATATCTTCCTGAATTAGTAGGTTTCACATACCAATCAGTGATCAAGGAATTATCAGTTTTACGGATAACTCTTGTATCAAGAAAAGGAAGGGTTTGATTATTTTCTATTTCGATAGTGAATTGTAATTTTTTATCATATCTATTGACAACATCATGAATTTCATGAGATTTGTCATGAGGTATTGCACAAATGACATCAGCAACGTATTTTCTTGAAAAAGGAATTTCAAAACCCATTTTAGGAAGTATTTTTTCAAAAAGATCGTCCATTACGTATTGAGCTATAATAGGAGAAATAGTAGCTCCCATTGGTGTACCAAGAATTTGTTTATAGTATTCATCTTCGAAAGAGAAATAACTTGAGTTGAAGATGAAATCAATTATTTCAATAAACTTCTTTTGGGTTATTAAACATTTTTTATTTATATCATTCCATCTTTTGATAATACTTTTCTCCACTAGATGCATAGGTATATTGCTACAAAGTGAAATCACATCAAGGCTGATCAAAATATAACCTGTAAGTTATGATTTTTCATTTATAAAATTGGAAAAATCGAAAGAATCCTCAATATAGAATTCATTTTCATAATTATAGGCATCAGTGAGAATTTTATTGACCATTTGGGGGCAATTTTGCTATTTGGAGCATCAATGGAAGAAATAATGGTTCTCAATTTCATATCAGGTTTATGTACTTTAGGAAGTCCACAATATTTGGGTGATATAGAATTATGAATCATATACATTTTTGCTTCATCTTCTGATATTATTGTAGATTTTTTCAAATCTGTAATGATTTTATTTGCTTTTTGTTGTATTGTTGAAACAGGATCTCTATTGAGTTTAACATAAGAATCACTTTCATTAATAATCTAAAGAGATTTCTCAATATAATCAGATTTTTTCATAATCACTGTCACGTTGCCTTCATCAGATCTTGTAAGTATCAATTCTGGATGATTCTTCAAATTTTTTTTTGTTTTTTCAAATAGAGAATCAAGATAATTTTTATTATCATGAGGTTTCTAAAAAAAGTTAGTAACAATATTTGTAATTTTTGCTCTGAAAAGATTCTTTTTGCTACCACTAAACCCAGTTATCAGATTTTCAATATCTGAAAGTAAATTTGGTATTTTCACCTCTTTGGTAGTTGGTGGTAAGCTGAAATTGAAACCTAAGGCGAGAAAATCTTTTATATCTTCAGGTATAATGATATCTGAAATTTTTTATCAAATTTTCTTCAGTTTTAATATCTGATTTTGAATTACTTTTGAGTATACTAAGTTTATCGATATTTCTCTTTTTTATGTCATTGAAAATTTTATTGTATTTGACAGTTTGTTTTTTTTCAAATTCTAACCAAATATTAAAAGGAATTGATTCTGTCACAAATTTTATTTGTTTACCCAAAAGTTTCTCTAAATTTTTCAAATCATTATGTGTGACTTTAATTTCAAGGTTTAATACTTTTTTCTTCAAGTTGTCATTGAAATCATGAATGTTGCGAAATACCAGTCTTTCCGCAGTTGAATTCTTCACTTAATCTCAACTACATATTATTATCAGTATTATTGCCAAATCACTTATTATTTTCGAATTTCGAGTAATCCTCGAAGAATAGAATACATTGATAGACCGATTACGAATCTCGTTGCAACTGACCTCCTTGGAGGGCCTCGTTCATCTTTTATATTCATGGATTGGGTCTTCTATTGATTCCATTAGTGGCGTCTTCGTAAAGGTGGAAGTCATCACCTTCACATCCTCATTGAACTTTATAGGGAATCCCAGTTTGAGGATTTCTTTAGTTCATTCATTTGCTTGCATTTTTGTATCTTGAGGAAGAAACCTAGAACTTTTTTTTACAACTGTCATTAAAAGTGACATTTTTAATGGTTGTCAAGAGTATTAAAAGTTAATGTTTGCAAAGTATTTTCAACACTAGTGTTAAAAGTATTCTTATTACAATTTTTTCGATCAAATAGCAATAAACAAAACATATTAATGTTTTATTCAACAATGCAAAAAGAACGACCTATTTTCATTTTTGTATTTGGAATTTGAACAATCAATGATTTATCTATTAATTTAATGTCTTTATCATCAAATATTTTTCATCTGGCGTCTCATTAATAAACCTCTGGATTTTATGGGCCTATAACTTTAATTTTTTCGCTTTAATGCCTCGTGCCCACTTGCAAGTATCTTGCGAAAGTTTTTTCACCAAGTACTTGCCAGCGTGTCTACACTGTAGTCTAATTGTTTTGAAATTTATTGCGGCAAATTACTCTAGCAAGTTCGTTTGCTTGAATAACGTGTACTCACACTTCCAAAAAAATGTCGTCTCAGCAAGTGGCTGCTGCTGTTGTAACATATATTCAGTTAAAAAAACAAATAAAGGAAAAGGAGAATTACAAAAAGTGTAGAAAAATTTGGGTGAGAAAATGGATTCAGCGAAGATCTACGCTAGGCATACATGAAAAGCTGCTCTCTGAATTGAGAACGGAAGATACTCAGCAGTTAAATTTTTTTTACGTATGTCTGCGGAAGATTTTGATTTTTTGCTGAATTTGGTGAAAGAAAAAATATATAAAAAATATATCAAAATCTGAGAAGCCATTCCACCAGCTGATACCACTCCTGATTCAGTTGTGTTCTCAAGTTATGTAGCTTGCGCTAAATTTCATGTTCATATGTGTTGAATAGTTCTGCTAATTTTTGAAATGTGCCTTGTTTTTTTACTCTATTTTTAAAACCTTTGCAATGTATATTCTATATTTCTGGGTACAGTTCAAAATTTTCAATTAGCTGAAGAGTTTCTTCTCTATTCCAAACACGTCGTTCCTCCATTTTTGTGAAAAAATCAGAATATAATTCAGATTCGAAAAAAATGAATGAAAGTATAAATTAGTTCACAAAATCTCACAACTTGCTGCAAATATTTCGAAACAGTCTAAAAATAATAAAGTACAAAGTAATTTGCTTAGATTCGCCGTGTACACTACAAGCAACCTTTTCAATATCATCAGGATCACACAATTGTTCTTCATTATGCAAGACGTTAGACACCAGTACAAACTTTAAATGTGACTTTGGTCGTGAAATTGGTCAACTCGCTACCCTCGTTTCGCAAACTTTTTCACTCACAAAACGAAACCTTACTTCTAACACTCATATCATAAATAGCTATTACTTCTTGTCAAAAATTGCAGTCATGAATTCATGGATGAGACGAATCTACTCATGTCACGACGACAGGACGTGAAGACATGCGTGAAAACGTAAGGCTACTTGATGTGATCCCGGCTGTAGAAATTTCGTTTCAATTGAAAGGGGTATATTTTCAGTGTTTGGAATGAAAACTTTCTGGCTTTCACTTCTCCATCTCAATACAAATATAAAAGAAAGCAAGTAACTTCTATGCATAACCTACACATTTTTCAATATAGTGTATTTCGAACTCCTTGCTTTCTTCATTTGGTAGTTTCCTTTTCATTTTAAACAAGCTTCGAATGGGTGAGATAAAATCGAATAAGCATATGAATGCCTTCACGTACTGTCATGTGACATCAGTAGATTTTTCTAATTCGTAGCATAAAGTAGTAATGTCATGACTGAAATGAGTGCTTCTTCGTGTAATATTATCCAGAACGGTGCTCATGAGATAAAAAGACAAGTGCCTTATTCTGAAAGTTCGAAATTCGACATTGAGAATGATAGGTAGTGTTTCATGTAAGTGAAATTTAATATCGTAACTCTTTCATATATTATATATTATTGTGTAGCAATCTCATCAATGATGTCTGATTCAATTCCTTAACGAATGGTTGTAGTACAAAGTGAATGGGAGAAAATAATTTTCGTATAATTAAATAACCATATGAAGGTAGCCGTTTCAAAAGAGTTTGTTTGTAAAGAGTTTAATTTTGAACTCAATTACTTTTTTTCTTTCCTTCGGAAGTTACTCTCAATTTTTTCTATGAAAATGTTCCTTTCAATTCAGTTTTTTTCAATTAATTTTTTATTTATTCAGAAAATACATTCAACAGGTCATGAGACCCAATTACAGGAGGACCCAAGAAGACTGAGATGGTCCTTTTCACCAGGAAAAGAAGTTTAACGGGCTTAAAACCTCCCGAAATCTTCAAAAGCAAACTAAACTTCTCTGAAGAGGTAAAATACCTTGGTACTTTTTGGGAAAGAAAGTTTTTGGCTTTCTACTACTCCATCTCGATACAAAAAAAAAACAGGTTTGTGTTTAATAAACCCTACAAAATACAAATTAAACAGAGCATACAGTCAGATGATACAAATGCAATACGGATGTATACAGACGGCTCAAAAACCAAAGAAGGCTCAGGGTGTGGAGTGTAATCCAGATCACTAAGCCTAAGAATTAGGTGGGGAATGGGAAGAAATATCAGCGTGGTCCAAACAGAACTGGCTGGTATCTCAATCGCCACAAAAGAAATAACCAGGAAAGAAATTTCTTCCAAAAACATAACAATCTGCGCTGACAGCAGACAAGCCCTATTAGCCTTGAACAGACAACGTATAACCCCAGAGCTGGTACTGGAGTGTCACCAAGATTTAGCCAAAGCCTCGGTAGATAATAACAGTATCCTGAGGTGGGTTAAAGAGCACGACAGGAGTAAAGGTAATCGCATTGTCGACTCTTTAGACAAGGAAGCGGCTGGACTAAGAATTTTAGGACCCAGTGGCACCTACGGCCTGATGACTTCTACAATTGCGGAACTAGTCAAATGTTACACCCATGCTCAATCCTTAAAGAGATATAATGAAATCAAAAGATGTAATCTTGCCAGGATCACCTTGGGCGACCCTGGGAAGCTGGCGCCGAAGAAATATGTGGCAATGACCAGGAAAAATATACGCCTAACACTAGGATTTCTGATTGGCCACTGTCAACTGAGGAAACACCTCCATAATATGGGGCTAGTGGACACACCTCTATGCAGGATGTGTGGACAGGAAGAAGATACTGTCAGGCATGTCCTGCGCGAGTGTCCGGAGTTATCGTCAATAAGAGAGTGTGTGTTCGGCGAGTCTTGACCTACACCTGCCGATATAAAGGAGATGTCTCCCAGTGACCTGTCCACCTTCCTGGAAAGGACAAAATGGACGATGACCTAGGAGGACGACTCCTTGGGAGGATGTACAATGGGTCACATGTGGCCTAAGTGCTGTGGGCTTACACTCACCCTTCCTGCTCTACAGATACAGATGTACCAACTTCATTACTGAAACCCTGTAATCACAAAAAGCCCCACTCATAATGGAAACGTTGGCGTATTTTTGAGGTTTATTTTCAAATCTACTTGCCTAGTTTCTGCCCAGTCACAACATACTTTTACTCTTGTACGAGAGATCGTTTGATGATGCCGACATGTTTCAAACTTTGGAAAGGAGAACCAATCAATAGTAAATGTAACAGACTATATATAGTGTGATATCGATAATTTTCCTAAACGCATCATTTTGAAAATAATAGGTTGGAAAAATTCTAAATTTTATGGGTTATCTTGGCCAAACTACTCTAATGAATCAAGTTGATTAACATCTAATAACACTAATTAACACTGGTAGTATAATTGCTGTCAGCTTTCGTTATGTTCAAAATTCAAATCATTCATTTCGTTTATGGTCATCACATATACATTCAAACATTTTGTTCACAATGAATATATATTCTACTGTGAGACGACGGGAAACGATGCGCGGGAAGAGGAGTGGTCTAAGCAATGAAGCGCGGTCGCTGAGAACGTGACTATAACGCGGGCAGATGCTTGAAGGCAGACGTCGTTGATGGTTGTGTTAGTTTTGCGAAATTTCTCTATAAGTAACATGCTATTGCGCGCGGCTTCATCCGCGTAGAATTTGGTTTTTGTCACATTAAGTTTCGTGCCAGACCATTTCAAACAAATAGTTACAATATTTTTCATCAACCCACAACTTCAAGTTTCCAACTCCAAAAGTGACGAAATTCAATGCAACTTCTGGACCCCTATTTTCCCCCTTGGGAGTGGAAAATCCTGATTCCCTTTCATGATGCTTATTCACGCTATACAAAGAACCTACCTGCATATTTCAAGATTCCAGGTGTGTTAGTCAATCAATAGGTACCCACTTATATAATACCAGCTGTTCCCCGCTGTTTTACCCGTGTTTCCGTGAGAACCTACCCTATGTGTTATTCCAGGTCATGAACTATCTTGATATCAACTTACATTTGATCTGTTTGGGCATGAAAAAGTAAAACACGTAAATACATACATTACTTCAAATCATCCTCACCAACTTGTCGCATTTATAATATTAGTGGGAGTAGGATTAGTAGGATTACCAATCTAATCCTTTCAGTTTTTTTTTGGTGATGATATTCAATATTGTATAAATGGATAAAAAGCATGGATAATTTACCAGAATAGATATCTTAACAGAGTAATTCCATGTGCTAAAACAATCAGAATGCTACATGCGAGATTATGTGAAACTGGGAGTTTTAATAAAAATGTAGGTACTGTAAGACTAGAAACTGTAACAACGCCTGAACTGTACTTGATGCGATGGAAGGAAATCCTTCAAATGGAACCAGGAAGATTGCACTGCAGCTGGAAGTCATCCCAAAACCGGATAGTTCTAAAATGAAACCTCCTATACCCATATGACATACAGCGAGTCCAAGCTCTACTGCTTCGCGATTGTCACCCAAGATTATTGTTTTGCTGGTGTTTGATTCATACAATGGCACACATTAATAATTATTTACTGTATATTTTATTTACGTACGAAGCAAATTTTTCTCGAAATGCTATTTTGAACTTTCACAATGAGCATTTTTGGGCCGACAGAAGTCCTCACGTTATTAGAGAAAGTCATTTTCAGCAACAATTTTTGCTGAACTTGTGGGTAGGAATGATGGGTGACTACCTAATTGGTCCATTTTATCCACCAGCAAGATTAACAGGTGAATCCTACACGGGACGTTTTGCGAGAGCATTTACTCATTTTGTTAGAAGAAGTACCGGTACTTGTAAAAGACATCATTTAGTTTATGTACGACAGAGCCCCAGCTCATTTCAGTATTCTTTCTCGTCAGCTAGCCTAATCGCTGGATTGGACGTGCAGGCCCTCAAAATTTGCCAGCTCACAGTTCTGACATGAATCCTTTAGATTTCTATTCATGGAGTCATATAAAGGCTATCGTTCATGAATAATTGACAATTGCAAGGTCATAAGGAATACTCCAGGTATTTTTGGATGTGTCAGACAATCAAAAACAAATCGATTGCAGTCGTGTATTTCGTCAAAAGGTAGACATTTTGCTCATTTACTTCAAAGTCGGAATTGTTTTTCATTTACTTTTGATTTTCATTTTATGTTGGCCATGGATAGTTTTTAGAAGTGATTTTTTTTAAAAAACGAAGCTCCATATGAAGAAAATACACAATACACAAATAAGTTGTATTTTCAGTTGCTCAATCTAAAAAAACTACAAAAAAGTTGGTGGCGTTATTTTTCTCTAAATATTGTTGGCTGTGGTGCCCACTGAGACGCAACTGAACCTGATAATTTCAATCTAGTTTGGGCTAAATAAGCACCTTGTCACTTCAAATAACTATAGCAAATTTCAACCGAATTGGTGTAAGGATATTTATGATATTTTAACTTCAACGCCCTATATCTCAGAAACGAAGAAACTCCGGACATATGTTTACAAGAACTTTTTTTAAACGACCTAACAAATTACCCTCCGAAGCTTCGTACCGTAGTTAGGAAACACCCTGTATACAATGTTTATATTTTTCAAATCAACACTTTTTCTTCTAACTTACCAGTGTCAGGTTTTATATTTCTCCATACATCAAAAATTTACATGAAAACTATGAAACTTATCAAAACAACAAAAATACAAAAACTTTTATTTTATTTCCTACCAGTTTCTAAGTAACCTGTCTGTCCATTGGTAATTTTCGATCTGGCAACAATTCCTATCCAGAGTTAGAATTGAAAAAGGAATTGGTCACATTCTGAGCGAATTATGCTTACAGAGTTCTAGCACAGGCACTTTCTAATTTTAGGTTGATTCAGAAAAAACAATAATTCAAAAAAAATATGGAAATCAATAGCTACAATTATTTTTCTTTCGAAACAATTATTGTGTTGAATATTTATCGATACTTTGAACTTTGAATATTTCTTCAACAAATATAATGATTCTGTAATATTCATTGATGAAGGTTTATCATTTCAGGAGTTGGACATACTGAAGACTTGGCCTATATTTTCGATTTTGGGCATTCTGGTTCATCAGACGATCTTTTAGTACGATCTCGTATGGTGAAAATGTGGACCAATTTTGCTAAAACAGGAAATCCAACACCTGTTGTAGATCCTCTTCTTCAGAATATATCATGGACAGCAAATAATGGCCAAAATAGTGATGTTAATCGACTAGAAATTTCCAATAATTTGACATGTACATTCAATCCGAATGCTAAAAATATTAAATTCTGGCGAGACCTATTTGCTAAAAATGGAATTTCTCCCTTTAGTACTTATTGAGAAGTACCTATGTATCTTTGATTTGTTTGATTTTTTTTAACTCGCATAGGAGTCTAATTAAATATTTCACCAACATTTCTTTTTCATTCACTATATACCTGATTCATATACGTAATAAAGTATAAATATAGGTTTTAACAGGGCCGAATACTGGCGGGGCAATATAGGATATGTATACGTACATCTCATCGGAAAGAAAACACTTTTTTCCACTTTTCTGGTGTGGTAAAAATGATTTCTTCAGATTCATTCTTCACAAATCAATGGAAGTTATAGAACTCGGCCTCAATAAATATTCTCCTTGAAGAGACTTATTCTGATCTACGCAGTTGAGCATTTTACGGTATGCCGTAAGATATCTTAAGCAGTTATGGTATCTTAACTGCTTGCTACAGTTGTTGCAGTTCTTTGTTCCACCTTTCAGATACAAATCTATATGCAGAAAAAAAATTTCTATACAGGGTTGGACTTGATGTGAGGAATTTTTCAAACTATTTGTGGTGTGGTGTAAAGTATTAACAAAAAAATTTCCTCGCAGACGAGTCGGCAGACGCGGAGGTGGCGAAGCCATCCTCATGAAAAGATCGATTAGACATACTCAAATTGATCTAAACGAGGATGCGCTAAATCGTTTAGAAGCCTTAGGTATCGAAGTAAACCTTCAAAGGGGTCCACACCGAATCATAACGGTATATAATCCCCCCCAACAACCGCATACAGCCAGAAGCACTCAGTACTCTCCTGCTAGAAACAGACACCGCGATAATAGCTGCAGGTGATTTCAACGCGAAACACACGCAGTGGAGTAGAGCTACCAATCTAAACGGCCGAGCGCTATACGCTCACGCCGATGAGCACTGTTATCAGGTTTTGGGACCGCCGTTGCCTACACACTACCAAATACCGCATAGATCTGATGTTCTTGACATAGCAGTTGTAAGGAACATCACTCTCAACTGAGATATATATGTGATTTCTGAAATTGACTCAGATCACAACCCAGTAACACTGATTTTAGGGGAAGGCCCCCCAATACAAAACGACAGCGAAGGAATCAGGACCAACTGGGAAGCTCTCAAACCGTACTTGGAAGCAATCCCCGCTATAGAACGATCACACGAAACCCCCAATCCTTAGACGCTACGGTAACACGGTTCGAGGAAAACGTTAGAAACGCTCTCGCAGCGGTTACCACGACCTACGTGGAACCAAGGAAATCCTATAACAAATTTCCCCGACGGATTAAAACTCTAATTAGAGAAAGAAACCATATCAGAAGAAGATATTACAGGACTCTATTTCCAGGAGATAGAGCCAGTGCGAATGCGAAAGCCAGCGAAGTAAAAAGCGCCATTCTTGACTTAAGGAATGAACGCTGGCGCGAATATCTCCTAGGACTTGAGCCCGGAGATAACTCTCTTTGGCGATTAGTCAAGAGCAGGAAAAACAAAAGAGAAGCTTCGACGCCAATACATGGCCAACGAGGTGTCTGTTTCACAACGGAAGATGAAGCCTTAGCCTTCGCGGACACTATGGAAAGCCAATTCAGGCTGAACACAGATAAACGATGATATCGATAGAGATATCTGAATCGAGAAAGCAGTGAAAGATACACTGCTACTCGATGACAAGGACGTCATCAGACCCGTATCAGAAGAAGAACTGAATTGGCTGATTCGAGCCAGCATGCCCAAAAAAGCTATAGGAGCTGATGCAATAACAAACAAGTTATTGGAACAGTTGCCAGACAACCAAATGAAGTCACTTAAAAACATCATTAACAGCTCCCTATATCTCAGACACTTCCCTAAGAGCTGGAAGCACGCTAAGATTATCATGATACCCAAAAAAGGGCAAGACCCAAGATTCCCTCAAAACTACAGACCCATAGGTCTGTTAGGCTACATGGCCAAGGTCGCGGAGAGAGTAGTCCTGCAAAGGTTGAACGAAGAGATTGAAGACAGATAACTTCTACCAGACGAACAGTTTGGCTTCAGGAGAGCCCACTCTTGTAAACTACAAGCCCTTAGACTGGTTGAAAATTCAATCCAGGAGATGAATAGAAAGAGACACGTACTATTAGACATCTCGAAGGCTATCGACCGTGTCTGGCACGAAGGTATTTCACACAATATGATCAATTTCAACCTACCACTGGAACTAGTCAAGTGGATAGAACAGAACTTTTACTGTGAAGCTCAACAACATCCGTTCACCGGTAAGACGAATAGAGGCTGGAGTCCCACAGGGTGCAGTCCTTTCACCCACGCTTTACAACCTCTATGTCAGCGATCTCCAGAGAACAGACCATATTAAGGTATCTCTCTATGCTGATGACACCGCCCTGATGTTCTCGGCCATGGCGAGAGAATTCGGCGTAGCTTATATGCAGACTGCAGTTGCAGCTCTTGAGACTTGGTTCCTGGAATGGAAAATCCAAGTGAACCCTGCAAAAACACAAGAGATTGCATTAAGTAGGCAAAGTGCCTACCCGAATCTCAGAGTTACCATGGCAGAACAAGAAATCGCCTGGAGCCCCCAGGTTAAGTACCTAGGTCCAACTATAGACCGCAAGCTAACCTGGGCCAAGCACATCGAATCCGTGAAGACTAAAGTGAGTATGGGGATGTCATATTTGTATCCTCTCCTCCATCGCAAGAGCAAACTAAGTCTTGAAAAGAAAGTCTTACTTTATAAGACTGTGTTTAAACCCATGATAATGTATGCCTCAGGAGTCTGGGGATATACAGCAAAAACACACGTCGAAATTCTGGAACGGGTCCAGAATAAAATCCTAAGGATGGCAACAAACGCTCCGTGATATGTACGGAACGCATACATCAGACGGGATCTGAATCTCCCAACCATTGAGGAGAGTATACCGTCCCGAAATAGAGGAGTTTTCGATATTGCGGAAACTCATGAGAACCCCCTAGTCAGGGCCGCGGTAGATTACACTATCGACGACCCTTCCCGCTTCAAAAGGCCTCGCATCTCCGCGAGGTGAGGTCACTGGCTAGTGACCTCGGAAAGCTACGAGTTGAATGTCAATACAATAAACAAGTCACTAAATAAAAGAGGTTGACTCCTCACAGGATACAAAGAAGAATATTGCATTAAAATTTTAATAAAAATCGTTAATTGTTTCAAAATTATGGATTACCGGTAAAAGCCATGAGGTTGAAGAACAAAAAGAGAGACACAAAACAATTGACACTGTCAGCTGTCATGTAATTCAGTTTAAAAAGGTGTGTTTGTTTATAGATGATGAGCCATGGAACAAAAGAGAACTAATTATGGTGCAAGTGTGATCAAAGACATCTGCTGTTCTGTAAGTAAATCAAGGAGAAAACCCAAAAATCAAATATGTTAATTAATTGAACAACATCCTCATTAGTCTTTAGGAGAAAACAAGTGAAGAGGAGTTGTTAAATAAAAGTAAAACCCTGCCTCAGGGAGGTTGGAATTTTGTTATTGAAGAGAAAATGTTTGAAATTTATGAAAATTATAATAATGAAAGACCAGAATTATTATTGGTTTGGAATTCATGTAGATTTTTGTCAATGTCTAATAAAAAGGCATATTTTTCACTAAGGTGATCAATGTCTGATCTTTTGTTGAGGCAATTATTAAATTGTGAAATAAATGACATTTCCAAAAACAATCTTTCAGATGTGTTTCTTTCAGTGGATACAATTTTTGTTGAATTGTAGTCCATTTTATGACCTTCTTTGAGCAAATGGTTACTGAGAGCACATCTCTCAGGATGTAATCTACTATCACTTTTATGTGAACTAATTCTGTCTTTGAGCAATCTTGACGTTTGACAGAACATTTATCAGATTCCTTACGTCAGATAATTCCAATAATTATTGAATTTTTCACGAAAATAATATTTGCATTCAAACTGTTTTCTTGTAAATTCAACGAAGAAATAAAATCAATAGATCTTTGTACGGCTGATGATAGCCAAGAAATTTCCTAACTCACTCTTTCCATCAGTTTAATTACATATTTGATTATAAATAAATGGCCATCACAGTTGTCATAAAATACAAATTCATACAGTAGATGAAAACAAAATATTCAGATGGAAAAAACATTTATTTTTATCGATAGAAGCAGCAATCATCGACTGACATCAAACTCTAAAATACAGGGATCTTCAAGGGTGATCATCTTATCTCATTATTCTTGAACTAATTCGCCGGAAAGGCCATTCTATGATGTTGCAACTGAAACAGAAATGCAAAGTGATTGTTACGTTTTCTATACCTATTCATTCAACAACCTATCCAAATAATTATTCTCACCTCACCTAATATTGTAAATTCTATTCTAGATACTAATATTATAGATGTGGAAGTTTGTTTGGACGTAGAGAAGTTTGTTAATCAATTATAATAAATCTGCTGAAGTCATTTGGAGGAAATACATTTCAACTCGGTAAAAATATTATAAATTCATCTCCTGATGATGTAGGGCGCGTCGAGAAACAGTAATTTTGTTCTAATGAGGAAAAAGTATTCTCAATTGATAAATGTGAAAGTTTGAGTGTTCAAATATTTGAACGTTCACTTAGTTGCTATCCAACAGCAGAGCACATACTTTTTGACTGCCCCGCTGGGGACCGAATCAGGTTTTCAGAATTTGGCAGAGCCCTACTCTTACCATCTGACCTGAAAGACTACTCACCATACAAACTAATCGGCTTGGTTAAAGAGCTGGGTTTATTTGGTCGAGTGTAAATAGGTGTGAGCCACAATAAACCTTTGCGGGTTGCGGTAGAATGTCGAATAGACCCTCTCACTTTCGACCTAATCTTACCTAGTTGCTACCCAATAATGCAAAAAATTATTGAACGGATTTGGGTAAACGCACACTGACCTGAATTAACAAATCGTATACTTTTTATCCCGATACAAAACTTGTTTCGAAGACTGTGTCAATTCATTTGAATTTTATCTGTATTTAAGGATACTTTTGAATTTCCGAGATGATTTTGACTCTTTTCATGAAACCTTTCCTTCATCCCTCTGCCATAAGAAAACTAATGAAATAGGAAATATGTGTGTAAGCCACGTTCGATGACAATTTGAAAAGTTAATTAGATATTGTAAACGATGTAGTACTATTTTTTTTTGTTACTTGGTATATTACATGTTCGCGCGATATATGGAGGTTATGTATAGGTTTGAGTACTAGACCAAAAAAATATTGGCCCCTTCTTTTATAAGGTAGCTCTGACCGGAAATTGTATGACCATACTGTAATGATGAGAAAAAACATCGGAAAACACATGTATTCACAAAGCTGAATTTTCCATTACAGAGGCTACAAAGATCGCTGGAAAAAACTAGAGTACGTATTTGAAAAAATAAAGGTAATGATGAAATATAATGAACGAAACGTTGCATTGAAAACTGGTTTATATCAGATCATAACAAATATGATACAGTATTGAAAGTTCCTCTGCCATATTTCAATATTATTCGAAATGGAAGCGGTAGAGGCTAAATACGACAATTATAATTTTTGGCGAATATTTCAAACACAACCACTGATATTCTAGTTCACCAAAATAGGAAACTTTCGTCCAAATCGACCGACCTTGTAGGTTTTACCGTTTCCGAGATAAGAATAATAGTATCATCTAAAGAAAACCGCCTGTATAATTCTGCAAAAACAATGGGGACCGAGATTTGAATATAAAATTGCTAGGGGTTTATTGAATCCAGTGGAGGTAGTGATGTTTTCTCAACCTCACGCTGTAGAAAGACTATTGCAAGTAGCAGAGATAGAGAACAGATTGCATTGGAGAAATTACCACAACCCGAACAAATGAATACATCTTTCCAAAAACAAATCAAAAGCAATTCATATTTTGCTATTTTTATTACACCAAATAAAGACATGAAATGTATGACATCAACTTCCATTGATGGGTGAAACGTGTGTCTAGAAGAATCTTGCAGTTCTGGTGTTTTGGGAACAACCATTGTCAGATAAATATTAAGAAAATAAATGTTTTGCATGTCACAAGCTTGGACATAAGAAAAAATTGAAACCCTATGAAACCCTTCCATTTATCATTACAAAATTCGCAAGTGTTGTTTATGACAAAGAATTTCAAGAACGAGGTTTTAATGATGAACGAGAACGAGAATGTTTTTACTCATTCACCAAACTCAAACACCTGTTCATGCAGCTGCAGTTTCGTAAGAATGTATCATTTTTCCCTCCAACCGATTTCCTGGAGTTTTTGAAGTCCACTAGATACTCGTTAGGACAACAAGATGAGTGTTCCGAATTCTTGGGGTTCTTGTTGAATACTCTTCGTGAACAAAAGAATAGCAGAATCAATAATCCTAACCGCTCTGGATTGAATGATTCCATAGAGTCTATTTCGTCTTGTGTTTGTTAATCTTTTGCTGAGAAAATCCTCACTTTTCTACTTTGTACTAAATGTTCAAGAGGTAGCAAAAACGTATGTGACTTTCTGGAACGTCAACTAGCGTTTCCTAATATGACTAATAACCAGTCCGTGCAAAGCTTATTGTTAAATCATCTGAAAATGAAACTTTTAACAGATGATGATCGACTGTATTGCCAAATATGCGCCAAACTAACTACCTGTTATAAGAAAACAAGTATATCTGAGGCACCAGTCAATCCAATAATTACACTGATGATCTTCAAACATGACTCAACCTCTGACGGAAGCACCAATCTCATACGAAGGTTCGAAATAGATGAACACTTCAATTTAGCAGACCACTATTATAATCTTCATGCAGTCTTGTTCACTGTCTGTAGTTCTGGCGTTGAATCTGATCATTATTACGCCTTGGTCAAAGATGAAACGGACTGATTTAAGTTTTACGATAGTCGTGTCACTAAGTGTTTTGGCGATGTATTGAATTTATTGGAGCCTCTGGAGACACCCTACATTTTGTTTTTTGGCAGATCAAGATCCTCAAATGATGTGGTGCTGTAGGTTTTTCCGGGTTTTCCTGCAGCTGGAAAAGCAAATGCGTCACTGGAATCAATGAAGTCGTCCCAGAGCGCCAACTAATTTTTGTTGTTGTTTTATAATTTCATGATTTGTATTTTGTAAGTGTTGTTATGTTCACTTGCTTCTTGATATTGAGTTATTTTCTACCAAGAGAACAACAAACTAGTATGTGTTTGTGACATCGTCTAGAAAATGATAAATTGACCGCTCGCAATCAGCATCACAAACATTTTCTCACAAACGAAAAGTAACAACCGACAAAATACCACAGTACATTGTTCATACTTTTATAAATCTCATCATAACAGATAGAAATTTCAAGTTTCTCTATAATTAGTACACAAAAGATGAAAGTTACAGTTCACCCTGTTGGTGACGCCAACTTTGTTGGTGAATTAATCGTCGAGTGTATTTGGAGTACCTCGAACCTGTCTTAAACTTTCAATGCTGAGAAGAGAAAAGCCTAATATTCACTAAAAATTCATTATAATATGAAATCTTAAGCTAAAGATCACAAAAATATAAAAAATGACATACCCATTGTCTGAATATTCTCAGTTGCTCCGCATATCTTGGTTCTAAAAAAATCTGAGGTTGTTCAGACTGGTACAAAAATCTCTGGTTATCAGTTGATTCCACGTTTTCATCATTTTGGAAATATTTCTCACCTTCAGAATACTCATTTTGATCGTTATGCCTTTTGGCAACTCCACCAAAACACGAATGTCCATAATTGAGACATCCACCTGAAAAGTAGAAAAATAAAATTATTGTTGAGAATAATGACGAATAGTCTTTTCAACAATTACTGAATCATTCAATCCCGGATACAGAATCAGATCCGGACCCAGATTTCGGAAGGACAGACATCAACCTAAGACACACAATTGTGAAAAATAATTGAGTTTTAATCAGTCGGTTGACTAATAGAGGAATTGAAAATTTTCGATCTTTGACAAGTAGTTCATTCAGCTCATGAAATCGATTAGATGAGCGAAAACATTTCAGTAAAGTAGTATGCAACAAGGGCGGTGGCGAAATATACCTCGCCAAAGCTGATACGAATGCTTCATAATTGTTCTGGTTATTCACGGGATTATTTTGCAGAATGTCTCGTATTTTCAGTATAAGGGCTGTTGCTTTTTCTTCATTTTTCCACCCTTTATTTTCCGCAGAGGTCTCAAAATCTCTGCGAAAAATTGACTATGAAGATTCGTCATCAACAGTTGGAGTATGAAGATTCGTCATCAACAGTTGGAGTATCATTAAAATTATTGCAAGATGGGGGAGATACTGATTCAGTTTTACAGTTTTCCACAGCAATCCTCAATGACTCCGGTGGTTTTATGTGAAGTTTCCGAAAAACCTCTTCAAATTTTCTCTTGACTCCTTCATGCTCCTTTCCAAACACATCTAGAAGGAACGAGAATACAAGTAGGGTTGAGCTCGACCTTGGCCAAGTCACAATCTATCGGTGATGACAAGCGGCGACAGGCTTTTTTATCTTCCATGGGATTATTTTACATTGTTCTTCTGTAAATTCAATTAATATAAAATCGAAGAGCATTTCCAACATCTCAGATATTATTTGAGAAGATGAAAAGATGAGTGATCAAAAAGTATTCATTTTCAATCAGACAAAGTTTCTCTCGATAGAGATCTTGTCATAAAAATTCATAACTTAGATGGGCTCAATATAAAAAACCATCTGTAGTAATTTTTGCAGCATATTTGAACAACTTGTCAAAAGTTGCAATGGTGAAGTAAAATTACTTTTTGAATTTTTTCTCAATATCTCTTGACATAAAAAGCCTAGCTTAGATTTTCATACATCGTGATAATAATAGGCTCTATAATACGAAACTCTCCTTAAATTCAACCCTTTCTGTAATTCTCACCGTTTACATGCATCGTTCCAAATTTCACATACCGGTATATACAGGCCGTTTCTTCAAGCATACGGTTGATTTTATACTTCAGTATTTATTTAGTTATTTCCGATTCATATCATCAATTCTTCCATATTTTTGATCGCAAAATTTCGTTTATTCCCAAAACAGCATATGAATTAGAGCTTTCAGTTCTACCCCTCTGTTCCTAAATTGTTTCAAATTATTTTTTTCACATCATATCCTATTCGCGTTTGGCAAACATTTTGATTTCATATTTTTTGAATTACTGTATTTTCAAATTTCCAATCTATCAATCATGTCTGACAGCAAAAATACGAATTCCTAATAACGTTCACTATTTTTTATACAATTAGATAAGTGCAATTCGTTCTCTTTGTGACAAATTACACCAATAACACTGTCATATATATTTTTCAACATAGTGGTTCTGCTTTTGAATTTTTTTTTATTCTTATTCAACTGGTGGAGTTCTTTCCTGTGGATGAAATTGATTTAACAAAAAAAAATAAAATTAATGATAATCAAATTCGACTTAGCCAACCTCCAAGTAAAATTAGTGAATACCTTGTAATGTTCAATCGATCAGAAATACCGCAGAAGATCATTCATTATTTATTAACTATTCATTATATTTTCAAAATGAAAGACCGGTCTCCTTTTATCAAATGGTTATATTTAGCCTGCCCTGTTTGTTTGAGTCAAATTTAGTAATTGAAGTTTGACCTCCTTCCGGACAGATTGATCTGAAATTTGGTACACACATTAAGTTTTGATGACAATATAATTTAATAAATTCTGTATCAAAAATTCTGTATGATGAATTCTGTATGACTGTAAACCAAAGATGGCTGCAACTAACATATTGGCGGATTATATATTGTTTCACAACTACCTCAATATGGTAGTAGTACACTTTGAAAAAGATGCAAATTCAAGATGGCCGCAGCTACAAAATGGCGGATTACATATATTTTCACAACTAACCCAACATGGGTATCAAATGACAGTCATTGACTAGCAGAATAGTAGTACACTTTGAGAAAGATGCTAATTCAAGATGGCCGCAGCTACAAAACCGCGGATTACATATTTTTTCACAACTACCTCAATATGGGTATCAAATGAACGGGCTCAAGTAATAGAATAGTAGAACACTTCGAAAAAAATGCCAATTCAAAATGGCCGCAGCCACAAAATGGCGGATTACATATCACCTTGTAATACTGTGGCATTAAATGAACTATACAGAATGAGAAAAATTGAGTAACAAAATTATAAACTTTAAAACTTGAAAATAAAGTAAGTGAAAAATGTTTACAAACGGTTTTATTGAAAAAATCTTATAATAATGATGTAGATAATATACTAAATCCACATATCTTTATATAGAGTTAATTTTTGAAATTGATCGGTTTTTCCTTTCTTTGGAAGATTCCTAAATTACATTTTTTGTATCGAATTGGAGAAGTAGAAAGCCAAAGCCTTTATTTTCAAATAACTGAAAAATGAAAAAGAACATCCATATTTCGTGAAAGCAGTTAATTTTGGTGTCAAAGGGTCATCTTATTTATGTAGATATCCAGCACTAGGCGCCATCCGTTAGGGCGTCGCAACACCGACGCCAATTTTTTGAAATGGTAACCCAGTATTTTCAATTGGTCGAAAAATGGTTAAATTTTCAAATGCAGACAAATTGGATATGATATGTATTTATAGCGAAGCAAGAAGAAATTCAAAAGAATCGGTATCCTGACAGAAAATTACCGTCAGACAAAACATTCGCTGGCTTAGCCAAATCTTTGGCACGAAATGGATGTTTTAATGAACGGAAGCGAAAAAAACCAAAAACGGTTACTGATGAGAATCACAGTGTTGTAGTGCTATGTCAAATAGTGTTGGAACCATATAGTTCTACCAGCAATGCATTGTAACATTTCGAAATCGTCAATACAACGTATTTTGTCAAAAATCAAATTCCATCCATACAAAATACATTTGGTTCAAGGACTACATCCAGGTAAAAATCTTCATATTTCATTTTTGATAACTAAAATATATTATCATATTTAGGAGATGCTGATAGAAGATTGAACTTCATTGCATGGTTGTTTACCCGTATTCATAATGATGATCAGTTTCTGAAAAAAATATTATGGGGTTATGAAAGCCGTTTCCATAACAACGGTTTAATAAACAAACATAATTGTCACTATTGGTCTGACGTGAACCCTCATTGGGTGCAAGAAACGAGATTTTAGTCTGTATGGGGGGTTAATGTTTGGTGCGGAATCATTGATGGTTATTTGATAGGACCTCATTTTTTCGAAGGAATTCTCAATGGGGAGACGTACTTGGTTTTTCTACAACATGTGTTACCGAATCTCTTGGAGAATTTACCAATACAAACTCGACTGGATATGTGGTTTCAACCAGATGTTGCACATCTACACAATAATAGAATAGTTACCCAGTATTTGGATGATACTTTTAATCAGAAATAGATTGGAAATCGTTTTTTTTTTGTGGAGATATGTCAAAGACTTAGTTTATATGCGACGTCCACAAAATGAGGATTTGAAAAATAGTATCACAAATGTTGGTGCTTCCATAACGCGAGAGACGCTTTTAGCTGTCACGATCGGGAATTACTAAAAATTTGCAATATGTGTATTCTACGTGAAGGGAGGCATTTCGAACACTTACTAAAATGATTCTTGTTATCACTAATTGATTTCGTTATCATCATGTTAGTCGAGTTATGGTCAAAGTAACATATTTTTGGTAATTTGAAACATTTATTTTAATTTGTACAGAAATACGCAACTAGATAAAATTGAACAGACAATGAAATCATAACTGACGGATTCATTTCATTAAACTCGTATTATTGCATTCATTTTGACTTATTCATGGCCCTCTTTATAATACGCAATAAAATTGCCTTTTTTCATCAGTATTTAAGAAAAACTACAAGTGTGTTATATGGCTGAATTTAGAATTCAATGCAGAATCCAAAAACGAATCGTAAAATCTAGGTTACCGTTCAAAAAAATTGGCGTCGGTGTCGCGACGCCCTAATAGATGAGCCTATTGCTGTATCTCTTCGCAAATAAGAGGACCCTTTAACATCAAAATCATCTGCCTTCAAGGAATATGGATATTTTCTCCCATTTTTCAGATATTTGACCGCGGAATTTTTATATGAGGCACCCTGTATATCTAACATAAATACTAAAGTTTAGGTAGCGGAATTATTTTTTGAGTTTATATAATAGCTCACACCCCTAAAAACGTTTCAATAAAAACAAATAAACCAACCATGGACGAGTGTCGAGATGAAAATTGTTTCAATGGATGCATTTTAGTTTTGCGAACAAGAAATTTCAATGACATTTTTTCGCACGGACAGACAGTAATTTGTTAGGAACACATTTCAAAAATTTGAAAAATGGATAGCAAATCACAGTTTTGATGTTTTTTTCGACAGAGTGATTATTTTCCTCTGTTGTAACGACGTCACTTTGTTTGCAGAAAACATTCTTCAAGAGCGATACAGTAATATGCCAAATCGTACCCAGATCAAAATCAACCAGATCAACGGCATCTTCTAAAAGTGTATGTAAAATTTCGGAATATCAAGAGTCTTTAGCTAGTATATGAATAAAATTGATTTCTCAATGAACGAGGCGACGAATTATACCGTTCTGGGCTATTTTGAAATTTGCCATGAAAACTTCATACAAGAACTTATCCAGTATTCTAATCTACCTTAATCACTGTTGAAATTGTTCAGCCCAGGCTTTATTGGAAAGAAATCCAAAGACATAACTTGTTATTTTGTTATTTTTATATCGAATACTGGTCAATGAAATAATTGTTTCATGGTCCAAGTAATACACCTTTTTCATCTCTGAAATGTACTATGAAAACGGGCATTACTGAAGTTTTTCGGAATAATTGGATCAATAATTGATGGATCGTTTCCTCATAATGGCCTCTTTAGTAGTGCAAGATAGTCATTTCAAACAATTTCTTGGATGAACTCGACCACCTCATAAGCACAATTTTCATTTTTGGTAGTATCTGGAGCATCTGAGCACTGTATAGAGATATATGAGCTTCTGGTTGTTGAAATCTAGGATTCTACAGAGCAGGTTAGATAACTTTGATATTTATTGAACACAACAGTATGTACAATCAGATGTGACAGACTAACTGGAAACCGAAAAAAAACAATGATAAGATAACAAAACGTGTTCGAGACAGTATTGCCACAGATCCACGAATAAATACTCCAACACACGCTCTATTTGTGGATTCCTTGGCACTTGATACATTCACTGAACTTGTTCACATCAAGAGCCTTGGTCAAAGAATCGGCGACCATCTTCTTGGTAGGTATGTACGTGGAGGAGAGAAGCTTTGCTTTCACCTTTTCTTCCATAAAGTGGTGTTGTACGTCGATGTGCTTGGTCCTTGGTTGATAAGCACCATTCAATGCCAGATTTCTTGCTCCCTGGTTATCGCAGAAGATCTGAGTAGGACTAATCAAAGTTTGCTCAATTTCTTCAGAGATACCTCTCGACCATAAAGCTTATTGTGCTGATGAAGACATTGCCATGTATTCGGCCTCTGTTGTTGAAAGTACTAAATCAGGCAGCCATTCAGTGCACTAGGATATGGAGGTATCACACTTAATGAAAATATAGTCAGTTACTGACCGTCTTTCATCCGGGTCACTAGCCCATTCAGCATCACACTATCCATCAATCCATCAGATTTCAATTTGTATGAAGAAGTTCCACGGAGGTATCTGAATATCCGTTTTACACCTGTCCAGTATGTCATGTCTGGAATATTCGTAAATCTACTCAGACTATTCACAGCAAATGTAATATCAGACCTTGAAATTTGGACCGCGAATAAGAGGCTGCCAATAACTTCTTGGTAGAGGATTTTCTTCATGTTGTCCCTTTCTCCTTCTGTTCGTGGCTTTGCTTTATTCATATTAAATCGTTTGAGAATCTGTTCAATATAATTCTGCTGACTAAGCGAAATTGTCTTGGATTGGTGATCATAAGTTAATTGAAGTCCTAAAAATAGTTTGTCCTCACCAAGGTCGGTCATTTTGAATGATCTTGTGAGTTGTAACTTGACCTGATTTTTCAATTTTTCATTGGTCGAAAAAAAAAGCAGATCATCCACCCAGACAGCCACTATTATCATACATTTTTCTGTTATTCTGAAATAAACACAAGAGTCAAATATTGACTGGGTCAAACCAAAGCCCTGCAAAACTGTATCCAATTTTTGATTCCATATTCGGCTCTCTTCGAGATATGTCTATACTGCAAATTTCCATGAGTCGAAATTTTCTCGTCCCTTTAGACGTTCAACTGGCAGCGAAAGGTACTGAGTCATGGTGGATTGGCGAAACGGAAATTAACAGTTTGGACGAAATTCAAGAACTTTTGGTTCCTGGGCCCATAACCTGTTAAAATCCAGGATTCTACAGATCATGATATATTTTTTTGATATTTATTGAACACAACAATATGTACAATCAGATGTGACATGAGTTGAATACACAAAGTGACAGACTAACCGGAAACCAGAAAAAACACTGATAAGATTACAAAACGTGGTCGAGACAGTGTTGCCACAGATCCACAAACAAAAAGTCCAACACTGGTGTTCAATGATAAATGGATGGAATGTTAGTGTTCAATGATAAATGGATGGAATGTTATAGTCTCCTAAGTATCCCAACCATAGCCCTCGACTTTTTTCTATGGAGTTGTTTGAGTAATGAAATTCATGAGGGACCTTATGCTGAGTTGAACAATCAACAACCAAAAATAACAGAGAAATTTCAAGCAATCGATGGTATGAAGAATCGAGCACATATGTTTATTAAAAAAATCGGTGTGGCAACTTTGAGCATCTAGTGAGAAGAAATGAATGATTTCTTCAAATATTGATTTGAATAATAAAATTGAAGGTCGTCTTCTATTCACCTCTCATAACCCACTATTTTAAAACCTAAAAATTTTTCGAGTGCTTTCACAATTGAAAAATGTATAAAAATATAAATTATGGGTAAAAGGCAATTCAATCGAAAAGTAAACATTTCATCAGTGAATTGTGTTTTTGTTTCTTGCATATTAATGAGCGTTAAAAAGTCTACTAAAATGACATTTCAAACTATTTAGTGTGTCCTATGATGGCAAACTCAGCAAGGGTCCAATATTATTCCGTTCAGTCAGGATGAAACCAATAGTGAAATTATTGACTTTGCTAATGATAACGCAATACTTCATACAGATAAGGACTGTTTCGGCCTATAAAAATGAAAGAAGATTTTGAGAACATTTCTCAATGGTTCAGAAAGCGTTCATGAATTTACAAACTAAGGTTTATTTTCCAATATTTAGATCAAGTTTTAGCTGAAAATAATTCACAATTATGATTTCATTTTGAAACAATTATCACTTTCACTACTATGAATGTCTACATGACTTCACTGTAGCTCTTGCTGGTAAATTCTCATCAAATAACTCATTTCAAGTTTGATTAAGGCTGAAAATTCTCATTGTTATGCATAATATGTATTGATCCTTGTAAATTAGTGTAGTAGAATAATTCTGAAAGTACAGATAATTTATTGTTTGATGACTGAGTTTAACATATGGGTCCTTATTTTCTTTGGCACATAACTCAAAACTTTATTTGACTTTTGAATAAATTGTTGACGTATCATAAAATCATAGATGAAAGATGGGTTTATCACGAAGCTGGGCTTGTTTTACATTGAAGTTCGAGTTGGTTCCTGTTACATCTTGCAATAAATAAGTTTTAGGATTTTGTTAAGAATGAAACCCTTCAATACTGATCAATGACCGAATGGTCTTAATTTCCTAATCAGGTTCATCGTAGTTGTTTTTTTAGGCTATGAGAAAAGGAAGGAATACATCGCGAATATTAGTATGGAACAGAGTCTTCCTTTTACAGGTTATCAATGTTTCCAAATCACCTTATTATTCGAGTTCAGCCCACTCGGAATATTATTCTCTTGTTTTCTAATTTGAAAAAAATGGCCTATTCATTATGTAGAAATTCATGTTGAATATAGAATAAAGAAAATATTTTTTGTCTATTTTCTACAAAGTTTATTATCTGTTACGACCGGTTTCGGTTTATGAGACCATTTTCAAGTAACTGATACAATAAGAAGACAAGTACTCAAATATACATGGATAAGGTCAGGTCCCTGTAATAGGTGCTTGAAATAACAAATGTTACCTGAATAAACAATACCAATAATTTGTTATCATGCTATTGTTATTGATCTTTGAGGTAACATTTGTTATTTCAGGTATCTACTACAGATACCTGACCTTAACAGTGTATATTCAAGTACTTGTCCTGTTATTGTATTAGTTACTTGAAAATGGTCTTGTAAACCGAAACCTGTCGTAACAAATTATAAACTTAGTAGAAATTAAAGAAAAGTGTTTTTCTTTATTCTATATTGAAAAAAAATGGCTTCATGCTTGAAGGTTTTCCAACAATAAACACCTTTAAATGGTGTTTGATAACTAGTATGGGGTTCTTAACAAAGTTTACTACAAACCGAATAAGGAACTTTTGAGTATCACTGGGAAAATATATCCACGTAATAAAAGAGTATATGTAGTGAAGATTTTTTTCAAAAAATGTTTTGTTGAGTCGGATATTTATGAGATGATAAGAGCCATTTCCAAGAAGGTATCACTACACTGAAGTCTAAATCTGCCTAACTCTCAGATAGTGACACGCTGATGGGTGACATTGCACAGAAGCGTGATGGTTTTACTTCAGCTTCCTGCGCGGCATAAGCTGGATTAGTTGTTGTCTAGTATCTGCCACACTTACCTGGAAAATCGTAGGTTCACATGGGAAGAAAGAGTGTCCCACCCTGGAGTATGTATGTGTGAAGTAGTTTCCGGAACTGCAGATAGAGTTCGGGATGTTCAGCCCGAGAGTCGCCGTCAGGCGGCTCCGGTAAGTATAAACATTTCTTAACTAGACTCTAAATTGATCTCATTTTCAGATTCACTGAGAACCAACACTTGCTCGCGATTAAAGTCACTCGTCTGGGTTAGTTTTTGGGGATCTCATGCACGGTTCACTCCGTCTGAAATGACCCTCCCGGTACTAGTGAGGAGCTAAACCCCCCAAACAGGTCTATTAGTGATCGTCTCGACCAAATGCATATAATTTCAGCTTTTCATATATAGGGAGTTACTTGCAATGAATCTTCCAAATGGAAGATATTGCACACGTGCCTGATGGTTATACTGCAGCTTTCTGCGAAATACAAGTTTGTGTTCCTCTGATCTGAGTGATGATCGCATAATTGCTTGGTCGACGTGTTACCACTGCAATCTCCACATGCAACTCCTTATATGCCTTAGTTTTCTAGATTCACATTATCTTTTGGGTTGGTTAAGGAACTTCTGTTCTGTTATATGTTCTGTTGTTTTGGAATTTTTCCTAATTTGTACGTTACTACTCTGACGTAGTGCAGGGTGGGTTTGGTTTCCTTTGTATTTCCTTCCTTCTTGTTTTCCTTCTTGCTTCGGTGTGTTACTTCATGAATTGTATGCTTTCTATATCTAAATCCATTCTGCTGAAGAGATTTTTATATGTCGTTATACCATTGAAACTCAGGAGCGAATCCAGGTTCGATCGAAGAAGTTATTTTTTTAAGGACAAAACACAAGCACTATGAGAAAATCCTCAAGGCGCTCTCAGAGCGGTGCCTGTACGAAAGTAGCGATTGACATTGGATTTGAATCGATGGAGATTAAATATATTTCTGAGGTGTACCGCTCTTGGCGGAATCAAATGTGCCAAGTAGCTTGAACACTTCCCGTGAAAATATCTATAGAAGAGAGACAAATCTCCAACCTTTCTTCGATAATATAATCCAGACTATCAAGGTTGCTCGTGATGTTCACATCTCCAATCAGGCGTATGGCTCTTTTCTTGATGGAATCCAGCAACTTCAGTAGCAGTCCAGTATCCCACATCTTTGAAGAAGGTTCTAGTTTTTCATGTTCGATGTGCTTTTGAAGATATAGCGGCTGAAAGTTTCGTCTTGCAGAAACGTTTACGACAGTGTCGACCTTTCGGAAGTATTAGAGACGATTCCAGAACAGATTTGGATTCCAGAATGGATTCCAGAATGTTTGGAAATAGTCTGAAACTTTCGGAAATATTCTAGAACTAACCAGATCATTGTGGATCATTCCAGAACATTTTCAAATATTGTGGAATGTTCTGGAACGTTATGAATCATTCGAAGACTTTTTGTAGGGATGGCATTACCCATTGGCAGAAATATGTAAACAAAGATCCATCGACCTGTTATAGTTGATATTAAATAGTGTTATTCGATATTTTTCAATATTCTTATATTTGATAATAGCTCTGATTAGTTATTATACAAATTATTATACACCTTCTGTGTCGATATACTATAGAATAAAAATTCAGAAACAGTTTACTGATATTTCAACCTTGTTGGGTATCATAAATTGTTGAATCATGGAAACTAGAAAATTTAAATTATTCCCAGTATTTTCTCAACTATTTCACGTACTCCCATTATTTTTTTACAGCAAGCAATTAAAGAGTTCAAATATTCAGTTGACATATTCATGTTTCAAAAATATTCATCAAATTCCATACCCGAAAAAAATATTCATAACTCATCCAACCTACCTAAAAATGGATGATGATGATCACAATCCGGACAATTGAAGAGATATCAAAAAATGCCTGACCTAAAAATACGTATACTTCTACAATTTTTCAAATCACACACTGCTATCTGTCACATTAAAGAAGTTTTTATATTTTTGTACCCATACCAAATAGTTGATATATCCATTTACACCAAAAGAAAATGAAGTGACGCTAAAATGAATCAACTGAAAACTTACGTTTCCCCTCGACGTTTGTACTGATGGAAACAAGTAACACAATTGTATAAAGCGACAGAATGGGGTAGAACAACATTGCTTATGATTAAACAAAGGACTTCAAACAAGGAACTGGATATTCACAAGGAGATTAATGTATTATTTCCACTGGTAAACTCGGAATGATTCAAAAACATTTCCAGCCAACCATGTGGACTTTCAGTCAACTAGTGCTCTTGCGTAGTTTAGTAAAATTGTTTTACAAGGGCTTTCATGAAATGTCTTTTTCGGGGACTAACTTGATTGGAACCGCTCACAAAACATTTTCCTCACTTTTTTTTCTTTGCACATTCGATAACAGAAATCTATGGCAAACGTTTCCTACTTCATTTCGACTTCATAATCAGACAGTTCTCTAGAAAAATAGTTTTATAACATCCATTCACAAATCAGGATATGCCTAACCATCTTTTTGATTCTGAAATAACTAGATAACAAACAAAATCACTTTTTTTTCCAACAGTACCCATCAATTATAAATTCAACTTGTTCTCAGTCAATCCCAATAAAGGTATCTTCGTAAGGGGAGATGTCGACCTTACTTATCCCGGATTGTCCTTTAAAAGACAGTTGAGTCCAGCAGCTCATTCGTGGTTTCGCTTAGCAGCACTGATGAGACCTACGGCAGGTCGAGATAGCGCTGTCACAAATGCGTTGTGTTTGGGCTCTGGCTTTATTCATCAACGTATTCTCCATCAAGAGCCATACAATCATTCCAGCGCCGCTCTAATATTTCAATACCGCTTTTGTAGATCAATTTATCTTTTGCCTCAAAATAGGCCTCAGTTTCAGCAATGAACTTTTCATTCGATGAGCAGTTTTCAAGATCTGCGAACATCCAGTAGCCGCTGGGAGCCAAATCTGGTGAATACGGTGGATGTAGGAGCAATTCGATGTTCAATTCACATAGTTTTGCCATTGTTTTTATTGACTTGTGACACGGTGCGTTATCTTGAAGAACCAATTTTTTTTCTTTACCATATGCAATCGTTTCTCTGCAAGTTTGGCCTTAAAACGCCCCAATAACGCTATACAATATTCACTGTTGATGGTATTTCCCTTCTCGAAATAGTCGATAGATATTACACCACGCATATCCCAAAATATCAAGGCCAAAACCTTTCCAAACGATCGTTGTGCTTTCGGGCGCTTTGGACGAGTTTCACTAGATGCACAAACATAAAACTATCGTTGAAAATAGACAAAAGTATGTTTTCATAGTGTATCCTCAGTGAACATGAATTTCCACAAAATAAACAAGTCGTCAATCAAAGAAGTGCACATGGTCAAACATTGCTCAGAATCATCAAGACGTTTTTGTTTCTGGTTAACAGTGATCTTGCTGCGCACCCACTTTGAACAGAGCTTTCTCATAGTAAATCTGCAATATACAGCCAACACGTTCTTTTGATATACTGTAACTATTTTCAGTTGAAGGTGATTCGCAGAGGCGTACCAAAATAATATTTTAATTTATTTTAACACATAGGTAATTACCTAAAAATTTTAGTAGGTGGCGCTACCTGGTGTCAATGGTAAAACTGATTACATTTTCTTATTATGCGTAATACAGTACTCCAAAAAAACAGGAAAATTTACAAAATTATTTATTATGTTTCTTTTATATAGAAAGAGAGCTACAGAGCAAAGAAATAATTACCTATGTTATGCTTATGAAGAAGAATCCCCAGACACAATTAAATCTATCATTATTTGGTCGAAAACAGTGTCTACCATCCCGTCCAATCTCCACATTTTCTCTTCTTCCTTGATCACATGGGCTACAGCATTAGCCCAATCTTCTTTCCGTATCCGTCCCATTGCGAGTTCTTATAAACGTTGGACATCAGAAATTGTATAAATCACGTTGTCACGATCTACGTAACCTTTAATTTGAGCCCAGATTAATTCTACCGGGTTTTAACTCGCGATGGTAAAGAGGAAGTCTCAAAATGGTGATGCCTTCAGCACGAGCTATTGTATACACCACATGCTGGCGATATCTGTCACGATACTGTTTAATGACACTCATAAACTTTAACTATTTGGCTCGACTCGTGAAAGAAGGGATTCAAACCATCCTTCAAAGCGTTGAGCGTCCATGTCTTCGTGATAATCCCTCGTTTTTTTCTGATAAAAAAATTAGTGCATCATTGTCAAAAAAGCCACTCTCGCTACCTATATGGGCAACAATTAGTCGTTGTCCTTTACCCATTGGTCCGCGTAACCCTGTTGATAAACCGTCCACAAAGGCTTGACGATAACTAGTTACAGTAGTATCTTGCCAGATCTTAGATATTGAATGACCAGCATTCACCCACGTTTCATCCAGATAATAAATCTATTAGAGAGCAGAACGCATTTTTTTAATAGAGCGAAGATATCTCCGTCTTCTCTTACTATTAAGACATATTAACGGGATCGTTTGGCATATATAAATCCTAATGGATTCGAGGGTTGGCACTTTATTCTCAAAAAAGAAAGAATGAATGGTACAGCATACAATATTTTTCTGGTACTCGTCCAATTCATTTTTTTCTACCACGACAATATACTATTGGAGCTTGCACAATCCCAGTCACCTTTTTTTTAAGTTTTCGTACACTTTACAGACAATCTGTTTTTCTTCTAACGACATAAACTTCCGCTTTCTTTGTACATTACTTGGACCTGCTACGGCATCTATTTTAATACTATGAAAATAATAAAATTCAATCATATTATTCAGCTATTTGTCGGTTGTTTACTTACCTCAAAAACTATTTTGAAGTTTATGTATATTGAAAACACTTCATTGTGAGATTTTCACTAGAACAGATTAACAAATCCGCAACACCTGTTTCGCTGCACAGTAGCTTTTTCAAGCGTGTTCACTAACAAACTGAATTTTACATACATTGTGAATTATATATACTTTTTGAAATATTACTGCCTACCTAGAAACTAATAATATTCTAGGAACTGATTAATGACAGTTATACCTGAGGTTAACGAACATAGTTGACTAGGTCAACTAATTATCTCACAATAAAGTGTAAATGTGTTGAAAATCTATGATAATGTATTTTGAAAAACAACTCTATATCATATTTCAAATTAAATAAATATAACAGTCTATTTAATAAATATAATAAAGTATATTTAATAAATACAAAATAAAGTCACAAAAAACAGAACACACTACACCTATGCAGATAAGGACGCTTGATAATGAAGAAACCGAATGACTATTTATGGCATTTTGAGGACGCAAACATAATAGACCTGCGAAGTGTTGATCAGTTTACCGATGTTTCAAAATATTTAACGAACTGGTCCACCTATTCGCTCGTACATCCTATCGATATTCAGAAGCTATCTTGTTACGGGGGCAAATTTTATGGAATCATCTTACATTCAATTATTTACAATGGCGATGCATAGACAATAAAAATGACCCCGGTAAGAATTTAGTTCTAACATTTAACATTGTTGCCGTTAGCTCTCACTTCAATTTGTATATGAGTTACCTTCAATGGAAAATTGTTATAATATACCTTTACAGCGTTAGCTTACTCACGCAACTTCACTTTTTGATCATTCAAAACATTTAACTATTGTTCTGATGAAGTGGACCCCTTGTAATAGTTTTCATGCCATTGCTTCGCTTGAACGGTATTTTTTGCCATCATGATTGATAATTCTAATCTAGTTTAAACTACCTGAAGAGAGCGGATACGAGTATTTCATCAACTAGTGTTTTTTTTATTTCAAAATAATCAAAAATAATTTCAACAAGAAAAATGTTACCCACCCAATTTCCTACCATGATCTATCGGATATCAATCAAATAATTCAGAAATTAATTTCAATATATTCAAAAATGATTTCAATAAGGAAAATGTCACTAACCCAATTTCCTACCTCAGAAATATATTTCAATATAATCAAAAATAATTTCAATAAGGAAAATAGAGAAACCTATAATATAGATGCCATTTTGAATGAAATAAATGATAGGCAGCGACGAGAGAAAAACATAATAATGTATAATGTTCAGCAGCAACACAATGAATCAGTCACCAACAAAGGAGAAGGGGATAAAAAGAAGGTATCTGAAATTATCCAAGCGTTAGCCACTTCTGTCGATATACAGCGCATCAAAGTAGTAAGAATCGGAAAGAATAAGAATAATTCACCGACACCAATTAAAATCGAACTACCTTCGAAATATGACGTCATGACTATTGTGAAATCCAAACACAACTCAAATCAATGAGTTTTGGTGTTCATATAAGTACCGATAGAACTCAACTACAACGAGAACAATTCAAGAAAGTATTGGAGAAATTGAAGGAACGGGAAGAAGGTGGGGAAGAAGGTATCTTCATCAAATAGATGAATGGAAATCCTACTATAGGTACTTGATCAAAAAACCACTAATAGATAAAATTAAAATTGCTCACGTAAATATCCGATCATTGAACAATTGTTTCAATAGCTTTAAAAATAAACTGGACATAATAGGGTGAAGTGAAACGTGGTTGAATTCAGATTTTCCAAATAACTATATTTCAATACCTTACTATGATGTGGTGCGTACAGATCGCGATAGGATAGGTAGAGGAGTCGCCTGTTACTTGAGCGTTCCTTATAAATATAAAATATTTGCTTCATTGATTGCAAATTCCGGGCTGGAACAACTGTGGCTACTGGTAAACATTGGAAAACGACGGATGGGACTTGTAATTGTCTATCGTCCTCCTCGTTCAAATGTCGACAACTGTATGAGGGAATTGGGTGGGATGTGGGAGAGAATTTATTTAGAAGTGGACTTTATTGTTTTGATGGGTGATATTAATATAAATTTGTTACATGAAACTACCCCCGATATCATTAAATTCAAGAATATTCTGTTTAACTTTGATTTGTGCCATATAGTAAATGATCCCACCCGTATTACCAATAATTCAGCTTCATTGAGAGATGTAATATGTGTCAGTAATGGAATGGAAGTAGAACATTGCAATACAATTGATATGCTCGGTATAACTGATCATATGATACCTTCTGTAGCCTGGAACTTGAAAAGCAACAGGTATGTAACAATTTATTTTATTTCAGAAAGTTCAGAAACTTCAACATGTACAACTTCGCGTTAGACGCAAATAGTAAACCATGGGGAGATATAGTGTATCTATACGATATCAACGAGAAAGTCAACTTCATCAATAACCACATCTTGTCGCTTTTCGATATTCATGCTCCACTTTGTTTAATTAACAAAAATGAAAAAACTCGAAGATTTGTTCCTTACATCACTCATAATATCAAGCTCATGATTGAAACGAAAAACAAAGCTCATCGAAGGTATTTGCGAACTAGATCTGATACAGATAGAGCATATTATATTACGCTTCGAAAGTATGTCAACGAAGCTGTGAAACGAGAAATCTGCCTATATGCAATTTGTGCTTGACAAAAATAAAAATAACGTTAAGACGATGTGGCGCTATCTCAGCGACTGGGGTGCATGCACAAAATCGACTCTCAAAACGAATAATATTCCTTTAGAACTCCGTGAGCCTGATTTACTCAACAATTATTTTTTGAATGTTTCCGGTAATACCTCCGTAAATGCAGAACTACTATCATTCTATAATAATAACCTTCTGGGAAGTAACTTGAAATTCTCATTTACTGAAATAACTAGTTATCATGTCTGGGATGCTCTGAAATCTCTGAAATCGCAGGCATTGGGTTTAGATAGTATTAGTCCGAAAATGATAACAATTGTGTTGCCTTTCTGCATAGAGGAAGTAAAACACATTTTCAATGAATCCTTGAGACCAGGTACATTTCCTGAATTGTGGAAAATTGCCAATGTCATTCCGATACCTAAAATATCCACACCTGAAAGTTTTAATGATATTCGTCCCATATGCATCTCACCTACATTTTCCAAACTTTTTGAAAAAATACTTTCTCTACAGATCAGACAATACCTGGATTTCAATAGTATCTTACCAGAAGTACAGTCTGACTTTCGTTCGAAACATGGTACACATACGGCTCTATTGAAAGTCATAAATGATATATGTACTTATGGTGATAAATCTATACCGTCGATCCTAGTCCTCCTGGATCAAAGCAAAGCCTTCGATCTTGTCAATTTTCAGCTTCTTCTTGCGAAATTAAAATTCATAGGGTTTCAAGAAATAGCTTTGGAATTAATGAATAGCTATATCCGAGGTCGATCACAAAGAGTAACACTTGATAATAACCTGCTATGCTCAACCCTTAAAGATATTATTTCTGGAGTACCCCAAGGTAGTATTCTTGGGCCCTTATTATTTGTAATTTTCATTTTTTAATTTCCATCATGTTTAAACTTTTGTCAAGTTCACCTATATACCGACGATTTTCAATTATATTCACCTTGCGATTTGACTGATATAGAAAACCATGTGAACATTATTAACGAAGATCTCCAAAATACTCAAGTTTATTCTAAAAAACATGGCTTGAGTATCAACCCAAACAAAACTGTTGCAATCTGCTTAGGCCCTCAGAGACAGACTTATCAGATTAAACAACATAGTCTCAGAATGAATCAAACGGACATTGAATGGGTTGACTCAACGAAAAATTTCGGATTGATTATCGATCAAAACTTGAACTTCAATGACCATGTACAAAATATATTTAAAATAGCGTTCTTCAAACTGAAATCACTTCAAAAATTTAAATATCAACTATCAACCGAAATGAAACTCAAACTAGTCAAATCCCTCATCTATCCACATATAGAATACTGCGCTCCAGTGTATTGTAACAAATTAAATAATTAACTGTCTTAAACAAATTTATTTTAACAATACTTCACTATCACAACTAATTTATTTACACCACTCAGTAACTAACGCTTAATTTATCTTCACCGTTTGTTAACCGCTCGATTCGCTTTCTTGGTACAGACTACTCTTCGGGAACGAATAGCGACGTTTTTATATCATCAACGAACGTTCCGGATCCCTCTGCGGATTTCGGGACCCATCCGGAGTTTTCGCGGTATGCGTCATGCGTCGGTCAGGGCCGGCTTCAGATTCATTACATTGCGCCCTTCTTAAAGACGTTTCGCCCCGAAATGTCATCCTTGGCGTGTGTCGATACCTGCAGAACTCTCCATATTTGCACTGTGAAGTTCGATGGAAGTAACACTCCACAGTCTTTATGCTCGGTCGTGGAAGATGGTTACCACACACCAAAATCTGGATGCCGCTGGATCTGAAGATCGTTTCCAACATGCTTCTCACAATTCTCCAGTCCAGCCTGTCGAGCCCAGAGGCTAATTTCGGGATCGCCAACTCCACGAGATTTTGGTCGAGCATCGTCTCCTTCAGTCTAGTAAGACTCCTCCAGACATCTTCATAGGACGGTTTGTCTCGAGAATGCTTTTTGATCACCAAGTAGAAGATGTTTCTCTGACCCTTCTTCAACTGTAGCACTCCTCCGACTTCTGGATTCTGTTCTCGTAATGTTTGAAGCTGACCGAATTTCTTGTTGAATACCACAGCGATGCCCTTGGACATTTGGAGATCCTCTGCCACGCAGTGCGCTAGGGCGTAATCAACTGTAACCTTGAAAAGGTCTCGTGGCTCTTCTCGAGTTACCCCATGTACGACCTTCTGTCCGTTCGAGTATAAGGACATGAATTGCTGGAACGTCATTTCATCCTCTGGTGGTCTGAGGGCACGAACTTGGTCGTGATTTCCAGCATAAGGAGCCAGTCTATTAAAATGGACGACCCTAGGCTTTCCTCAAGGTGGCTTATGGATTCGGTAGACGAGGTCATTAATCTTTTTCATGATTTTGTACGGACCTTCCCACGAGTTCCGCAACTTCGGTGATAAACCACGGCGGCGCTTAGGATTGTATAGCCAAATTAGGTCACCGAATTCGAATCCTCCAGCATTCGCCTTGATGTCATAGGCCTCCTTCATCCTATCGCTGGCACTCCGAATGTTCAGACGGACTCGTTCATGAATATCGTCCATTCTCTGCCGAAGCTTGCTGACATAGTCTTCACCCGCAGTGTCTTGTTCTGGAGGCGTCCCAAATTTTTGGTCGCAAGGAAGCCGCAGCTCCTGTCCCATTATAATACTGGCAGGGATTTGGCCGGTTGACTCATGCACTGCTGAACGATAAGCCAGCAGGAACAGGTGGAGGTATTGGTCCCACTCTCTTTGATGGTCAGAGACTACCTTGGACAAGTGGCGGTTTATAGTCCTATTCATTCGTTCCACCATTCCATCGGACTGTGGATGTAAGGCTGTGGTTCTGGTCTTTCGAACGTCCAACAGTTTACATATTTCTTGGAACAAGTTGGACTCGAAATTTCTGCCCTGGTCCGAATGCAGCTCCAATGGGACACCGAATCGACATATCCATTCCTTTACCAGGACGTCAGCGACGGTAAAGGCTTCCTGGTTGGGCAAGGCATAGGCTTCTGCCCACTTGCTGAAGTAGTCCATGGCTACCAGGATGTATTTGTTCCCATGGTGGGACTCTGGGAACGGGCTGGCGATATCGATGGCGATTCTCTCGAAAGGACTACCCACGTTATACTGGCGCATTGGAGCTTTCGGTCGTATCCTAGGTCCGTTACTGGCAGCGCATACAGCACACTTTCTGCACCAGTCCTTGACGTCGGCTTGACAATTAACCCAGTGAAACATTTGTCTTACTTTCTGGAGGGTCTTCGTTACTCCCAGATGTCCTCCAGTGACTCCATCATGGATTTCTTTGAGCACCTCCCGTCGTCTGCTCCTGGGTACCACTGTCTGATGCCTTTCTTCTGCACCGTCTTCAGACTCCAACACCCGCTTCAGAACTCCGTTTTCCAAAGTAAGGGAGTTCCATTGTGCCCAGTGGGACTTAACCGCTGGCGAATAACCTGCTACCTCCTGCCACGTTGGTTTTTGATTACTTTTCTTCCATCCGATGACTAAACCAAGATCTGGGTCTTCCTCTTGGTCTTCCTTGATCTTATCATCCTTCCAGTTGTCGTCTAGAGCTGTGGTTCTACAAATAGCTGCCTCCTTCTTCTCTGCTCGTCGACAATGTGAGCAATCATCGGGGCAAGGTCTCCGTGATAGGGCATCTGCGTTTTTATGGCTAGTCCCAGCTCGATGTTCTATTTCGAAGTCAAATTCTTGTAATCTCTCAATCCAGCGCGCTACTTGGCCCTCGGGATTTTCGAACTGCAGAAGCCATTTGAGAGCTGCATGGTCCGTTCTCAACAGAAATCGTCTTCCATACACGTATTTGTAGAAATGCTCTACACCTTTGACTACGGCCAACAGCTCTCGCCTGGTGACACAGTAATTACGCTCTGGTTTACTGAGCGTTTTGCTGAAGTAGCCAATAACTTTCTCCTGTCCATCCTGGATTTGAGAAAGGACTGCTCCAAGTCCCACGTTGCTGGCGTCCGTATCCAAAATGAACTTTCCGTCAGGTAAGGGATAGCTCAAAACGGGAGGGTTGATCAAAGCTCATTTGAGCTTCCTGAATGAGTATTGGCATTCCTCAGACCACTGGAACTGAATCTGCCCTTCTGTGAGGCGAGTCAATGGTTTGGCGATGTTGGCAAACCCCAGCACATATCGGCGGTAGTAGGTGCATAAACCAAGGAAGCTCCGAAGCTGATGTATGTTTTTTGGAATGGGCCAGTCCTTAACTGCTCTGATCTTTTGTTCGTCTACCGCCACTCCTTCCCCAGAGACAACGTGGCCAAGGTAACGGACTTCTTTCTGGAACAGATGGCATTTCTTGGGACTCAGTTTTAATCCAGAACTCCTCAGACGCATGAACACCTCCTCCAGATTTTTCAAATGATCGTTGAACGATTTTCCGACCACGATTATATCGTCGAGATACACTAGACACGTCTTTCATGAGAGACCTTTGAGAACCGTCTCCATCAATCTCTCGAAGGTCGCTGGAGCATTACAAAGCCCGAATGGCATAACCGTGAACTGCCACAATCCTGAGCCGATGGTGAAAGCTGTCTTTTCTCGATCTTCTGGGGCCAATTCAACTTGCCAATATCCACTCCTCAAATCCAAGGTCAAGAAAATTGTGGAGCCGGCTAGCGTGTCTAGGGTGTCGTCGATTCTTGGAAGAGGGTAGCTGTCTTTCTTTGTCACGTGATTTAGTTGACGGTAATCCACGCAGAACCTTGTCGAACCGTCCTTCTTCTTCACTAACACGACTGGGGAAGACCAGGGGCTGTCAGAAGGTTCGATAACTCCTTCTTTTCCCATATCGCTGACTATCTTGTCTGCCTCTTCTCTCTTGGCTAGAGGGAGTCTTCTAGCCGATTGCCGGATTGGTCGGGCATTCCCAGTGTCGATTCTATGCTGAACCACATTTGTTCTGCCGCCTTCTCCTTCTCCAATATCGAAGATTTCCTGGTACCTCTTGACTAAATCCCTCAATTTAGATCGGTGAGTTGATGGTATGTCTTTGGAGGAAATGTCAATTAACTTCTCCAACTCTTTAGGCAAGTTGTTGGCTTGGCTAACTGAACTGCGTACACTCCGTATGACGGAGGAAATGGACGAACAGTGCCCCAGCATTGTTCCCTTCTTCAGGGTCACGGGAAAGTAGTTGACATTCATGACCCTGACCGGCACAACTTTATCAACACGCAACAGGGTCTTCCCCAGTGCGATTCCTCGTCCAATTTTCTCGTCATGTATCTTGGGCTCGAACATTACCACATTCCCGCTGCTCGCATCACCGTCCAAGCGAGCCTCTAGTATGGTTTCAGCCCTCTCAGGTACGCACACGTCTTCGGCCAACAGGACTCTAATCATCTTTTCACTTCTTCCATGAAGCACCAGCTCTTCTCCGCCGACACGTAGGACGCCGTCTTGAAAATTCAGCTCGAACCCTCTGGAAGTCATTATGTCCATTCCAATGATCGCATCGTCCTCGATGTCCGCCACCAATGCACGATGTTTCAATTTTGTGCTGCCCAACACCTATTCAATTGGCAGTTCTCCAAGTACATTGGCTGGCTCCCCTGTTGCAGTGCGTAACTTCCAGCTTGACGGTTCAATTCTTGCCGGTGTTTTGGCAAAGGTTGGTCCAAGAATGGTTCTCGTCGCACCTGTATCTAGCAGCATGGTGCAAGGCTCGTTGTTGATGAGGCAGTCTACGAAAACACCTTTGTCTTGTCGTTGGAGAACGGCAACATGTGCGTTTTTTACGGGAGCTTGCTGGGTACAGGCCGACGATTGCTCCCTCTCATCGACCCCCTCTAGTTTTCCTGATTTGGGTGTCGATTCTTTGAAAGCTGGACATTTGCTACGCACATGTCCAATTTCACCACAGTTCCAGCATCTTATTTGTTTCCTCTCAGGCAACACTTCTTTCATTACTTTTCTGATGGTGGCCCCAATATCAGCAGGCACTTGTCCATCTTCCTCGATTGCTCGAACTTTGCTCTGGCTCTTGCAGGATTGTTTTGCAGCCTCAAACTCCAGAGCGCTTGCCAGTGCATCCACGAGATGTTTGAGATGAGCTAGCGTCAAGGCCTGTCTCGTTTCTTGGTCGCGAAGTCCATCATCCAAGAATGCTTGAACTGCTAACCGCTCCATTACATTTTCGGGTGTAGCAGGATATGCCAGACGGACCAATCGAGCTATGTCGGCTTCAAACTCCTGTAGGGATTCTCCTGATTTCTGGCAGCGGTTCTTGAGCTGTGAATGGTAAACGTGCCCTAGGTGGGCCTGTCCATACCGCAGTTTTACAAATTGGTCATAGTCTTCCTGTTCCTGGGCCGTGAGGGTTTGCAGGATATTCGTTGCTTCTCCACGCAACGCCAATGTTAATGCTACCGCCTTTTCTCCTGCATTCCATCCATTCGCTCTGGCCGCAGCTTCAAATTGTCGGCGGTAATTTGCCCAAGGAGTTTTTCCGTCGAAATGGGGCGGCTTCATGGAGAGCTTTCCTGGTTCAGAACTGAGTTTGACATCTTTCAGTTCCGGAATTGAGTTTTCAGTAACCGTTTCTGTGGGGTGGGCAGAATTAACAATTTTATTTTGCAACCTGCTAATTGTTTTCTTTATCTCGCTGATTTCTGCCTGAACTCCGCCTTTGATTTCTTCTACTTCTGTGTTCATTTCCTTCCTTATTTTGTCTATCTCTGTCTCAATGCTTCCTATTCTTTCTTCAAGTAGGCTCGCCACACTACAAAGGTCTTTCTTCAAGCCTTCTGCATTCTCAAGAAACTTATCTTCCAAACTTTTAGAATTTTCCAGAAGCTTCTCCTCCAGGCACTTCGAATTTTGTTGAAGTTCATCTTTCAAACTCTTCGAATTTTCCAGAAGCTTCTCCTCCAGACTTACCGAATTTTGTTGAAGTCCATCGAGTTTGCTCATTATTGAACTCCAATCACCCCCAGAAACTTCGAATGAATATGTTTCGGGATCTTCTCCTGATTCAATCAAGTTGTCCCATAGTCTCTTCTGGAGTACTGATTTTTTTCCGGCAGAATCCAGTTCTCTCTCCTCCAATTCTTGCTTCAATTCGGCAACTTTCAAATCCACTAGGCGCACTTTCCTTGAACACATTTTATCTCTTACTGTCTATTTTACTCAAAACTGAATATGTCCACTTATTTAATGGAGTCCGAAACACTTATTTAGTTTCACAAGTCTATTTTTCGCGAGAAAGGTCTATCAGTGTATATTTCCGTCGTCCGGTACTGTCCGCTTCGCGAAACACAATGAATCACCAGTCTATCTGCGCGAAAGTGCGAAAGTTTTATAGTCAATTTCACCGTAATACAAAAATTGTCCACCAAGCGCTCGCAAATTTATTTCAAAAATCCACTTCTGATCACCAATTGTAACGAATTAAATAATTAACTGTCTCAAACAAATTTATTTTAACAATACTTCACTATCACAACTAATTTATTTACACCACTCAGTAACTAACGCTTAATTTATCTGCACCGTTTGTTAACCGCTCGATTCGCTTTCTTGGTACAGACTACTCTTCGGGACGAATAGCGACGTTTTTATATCGTCAACGAACGTTCCGGATCCCTCTGCGGATTTCGGGACCCATCCGGAGTTTTCGCGGTATGCGTCATGCGTCGGTCAGGGCCGGCTTCAGATTCATTACAGTATTATAATTTTCTACCGGAATATAATCGACAAAAGTTGTAACGCATTCAAAATTCTTGTATGCGTTTTGTTTGCTGTGTACCTTATAGAGAGCACATTACTCTTTTTCTGATAGGATTGAGATAATTAAACATAAAGTGTAGAATGGAATATCTGATCACAATATTTCTTTTTAAACTCATCAAAAACAAAATATCCCTGTATTTATTAGAGCTTATAGTACGCCGTTCTAATATCCGTAGCATCAATACCATGTTCAATTATTTCAACATTCCAAACCATGTTACATCTAAATACGAAGGATGTATTTTCTATCTGGCACCGTTATTTTTGAACAGGATAATTCCTCTCCTGAATTCATCTTTATATGAAGTGAAACATCATTTGAAATCAACTTTGTTGACCAGCATGGAGATATATTGTACTGTCGTGTTTTCCTTTACTTTTCTGCAAACTGAAATGTATTTATCATATTCTTTCTTTTAATTTTGCCGCTGAAGAAAATTGAATTATATTAGGTAATTACCTTATTGCTCATAAATGTTATTTGTATTACTCAGCAGGAGGGGTGGAAGATAGCCATAGGCTAACCCCTACCTTTTGTGTGTAATTTATGCTCAATAAAGCTATTATTATTATTATATGTTACCCACCCCATTTCCTATCATGGTCTATCCGAAAATATGCTTCAGAGAGCTGAATATCTTATTGAAACAGCTCAGACAAAATTGGACAACCTTCAACCCCATATTCGTGTTAAACAAGTTATGATCAATGGCTTTTGGGATCACTTGACGCTGATGACGGAAAGCGTTACGATCAAAACCATTGTCGATCTCAAAAATTATATCGGTTTCCAAGGTGTGCTTTCTCAAATCATTTTGGACTGCCAAAATATCATAACATTCATTGACAACCAAGAAGACGCAACTACATTCCAGCGGCGGCTCGTCACAGGAGACAAGGGAGGCTTAGCGTTCCCATAAAATTTAAGGCTATTCATCGCAATAAATTAAAAGATATTGACAAATAATTATGATTATATTTTTAATGCTTGGGTACCATTACTTCACCATTAATTTTTAATATAAATACATAGTATGCCCGAAAAACACTATCACTCACTACGTAGTACGTACCACACTGTATCCTGCATCAACAAACCTCAAATGCATAGCCCATGAACGAATAAACCATCAACCCGAAATAATAAATGTCATACGTTGCAAGGGAGCCAAGCCTCCGACCGCTTTGAAAAACACAAGGTTTGCGAGACCGATCCATCCAGAGACATACGTCCCGATTTGTAATTCCAGTTGCAGAAATTATAGCGTTAGCGGAGGCTAGCCTCCAGTTGGTCTCCGTTAGTGTACAACTGCGTTTGTTTTTTATTAAATTATTCGGTCGGGATGCCGTGACGGCATCCCGTCCGAATGATTTAGTGTTTCTTGATAACATTTGTTATTTGTGTATGAATCGGGCAATATTGTATCATAACAGTGCTTTTTTAGAGTGTTTTCTTTTAATTTCGAGGTGTTTTCAGGTTTTCACTTTTCGGTAAGTTTTTTTTTCCATTTATTATGAATAAGTTGAACGGAATTAAAAAATCTGACGATATAGTCGATTGGTTGCGGACAAATAATTTCAAGTCTTTATCTTATGATAATAAATTTTACATTATTGAAACTCTGGGAAGGCCTCAACCAAATTTGATTTCTGTTGAAGCGTCAGATAATCGACAAAATCGAGGATTTAATATTAGTTAGTACGATAAATGCAATTGGTTAACCGACACCATTAAACGAGAAAAACTTTTTTGATGACCCTGTGTTTTATTTTCGTATAAACCAAATAGGATACTCCGATTTGAAAAATTTACCTCGTTCTACAGAAAGACATTTAAAATCTAAGGAGCATATATTTTCGTTCTGTAAATTAAAATTGTTAAGTAAACAGCATATAGCAACAGCTTTAGATACAGCTCAAAAAGAGGCCATAATTTCTTTTAATAATCAGGTTAGGGAAAATCGGTCGAATTTAAAAAGACTTATCGATATCACAATTTATTTGGGTTCCAAAGAATTAACTTTTCACGGACACGATGAAACCGAAGATTCGATTAATCGCGGCAATTACAAGAAACTTTAAATTGCCGGGCACCTCCAAAACTTATAAACAGTGTGGCATATATTATTAAGGAAAATATAGGCAAGGAGATTGAAAGTGTTTTTTTTGCATGGGAAATTGATGAAACTACCGATATTACCTGTACATCAGAACTTTCAATCGTTTATTGGTAAGGCCAAAGATGGTAATGTGGTAGAACGTTTCATGGGTTTTCATTTGTTTAATTTTTTAATTCGTACGTGATACCTATAATTTTAGGCAAAAGGTAATTGAGCAAACCTATGATGGGGCTGCGGTCATGGCCAGCCATTAAAATGGTTTACAAACTAAAATAAAGTCCATAGCTCCTTATCCACCAAAAGAAGCCATGTTTTAAATGAAATATGTGGTAGCCGAATGCCAACTTTTGCTTCTACGCGTTGGAATTCTACATCTAGAGCAGTAATTTTAGTGCATTCAAACAAAGACAAATTGATTGATGTCTTTGATTTTATCTTAAACAGTGACGATTTCAAAACCGGCGACCAATGTGTTAGGGAGGCGAGAGGTTTCAAATATATTTTAAATGATCACAAGTTTTGTTTCTTGTTAGAAATATTCAAATCAATATTTGAACATACCGATGTTGTTTTTTCTATTCTTCAAAATAAATCAACAGATATTAATAACTCAAAACAACGGTTAAACAATTCAACAGAAATTTTGATGAATTTTAGAAATAACGATACATTTTTAATAATATTCTCGTATCAATTGATTTAGCTCTCGAACCGCCAGCGCCGACAAAAGAAAAACCAATTTAGACTTACACGATTTGAGACAAAATTATAAACAGATTTATAATGAAATATTGGACACCTTCCTAATGAAATCAAAGTTAGACTTGAAGATTTACTTAAATTAAACTACTTTGATTTGTTGTTGTTTGAAAAATGTTCGTCCTATACCAAATATTTTCCCCAAAAACTATATAGCTCAGTATCCATTTTTCGATGTTATTCAACTGAAAAAATTAATTAATCGTGATGTTTGAAAATTAAAATTAATTTATATTAAATAACTCAAAGACAACCTTTTTTCCTTGTTTTTGTTTTTTTAATGGTCAGTTTTATTCGTATAATTTTCGGCAATACACAATTTTTGTTTCCATTTATGCAAATATTACTTAGTTTGCTTTAAATAAGTGCGGTCCGCCTCCAGCGGGCTTTTCTGTGTTTATATAGTCTTTATGACTTTAGCCTCCCCTGTTCTCCAATGCACGAGCCATCACTGCTACATTCGCAAAATTGAACGCCTTGCATAATTCAATTTTATTCAGTTCAGATCTTAAAGAAATGATAAAATACTTGAGTCAAATTCACGATGAGAGCGAAATTCCATAATTCCAAATTATTTTGTCATACTATCAATTATTTGTCACACAAGTTACATTTTCGAACACAAAATTGATTTTCTCAATTCATGTTCCTATTATCAGAAGCGAAGTTTTTATGTGCTATCACTTGTTCCTCATCATCCAAAACCGCCATATTTTCATCCTCAAATATCCCCAGTTGGCACGAGCAGCCTCGAAAAATCAACCCGAATCGAACCTGTGGGGGAAACATATTTCTGTATCGAAGACTACTACCCACAGGACCAGTGTGCAACCCAGCTGATTGAAGGCAATACCACAACAAATTTCCAACCCATTCCAATCAACATAGGCGAATCCATAGCCGGACAAATAACCCAAGAGGAAGTGCTGATCATCCCCGTATGAAAAGAAAGAATTTTCCACACATGCAGAGCTGATCGATATATCGAAATAAACACCCCCGCACTCGTCAAAATTCCTAAAGCATGTGCAGGACAAATAACCCACAAGACATAACTTTTCATAATCCCTTTCAAAAGCGGTGATAGTTTTACGTTATACTCTCATTGTAAACAGTATATGTCAACCGCACACTGAATACTGAGTCGAGGGAACGCGAGAGAATCGTTTGTCCGAGATACGGCTATTAATGATGTGTGTTAGAGTGAGGAGAAAGGAAAGCCAGACATACTGTTGCCGTTATGCGTTATGTTACTGAGAGGTTTACCCTCCCATAAGAAGTTATCACTCCATAAATGCCGATACCTGGAATCTATTTTCGAAAATCTGTGAGCACTTTCTAAGGCAATATATTCAATGAAGTGGAATTAACTTACTACCTGGTTCATTGACAATAATTATAGGACCATCGAAAACAATGAGTTTGTTTGATATTAAGTCACCATAAATTCATTTAGAAATGCTCAAAATTTCTCAGAATCCATTCATTGTATAGGTATTAGATAAACCAATTTTCAAAAGTAGATATGCAATAATGACCAATCACATTCATTTAGATTTCATATAAATAGGAAGTCGTTTCAGAGTGAGGTCAGTTCTGATTGAAAATTGTAATCGTTGTAGTGGTGTATATATTTAGTATACGCAGATGAGTTTTCGTTTTCATGTACTTTGACAATGGATATCAGTAAATACGAAATGACAATTAAGAAAAAATATGAATATGTTATTGAAGTCATTCCCGAATCGAATTTAGTAAAAGTTGAACAAGAAGTTGAAACTTTCAATAAGTCTGATGAAGGTTCTAAAAGTGATCCGTACTCTATGGATTGCCAAGATGGTATGGGCAACAATGATGACCGGATGAAAATTGAACGTGATGATGGAATCGACCTTAACAACAGAGATATCAAAACGGAGATCGTGGATGAGGATAACCTGACCGACGATATTCGAAATGATATGGCTGAAGATGTTGAGTTGGTACAAGTAACTGATCCGTACTCTATGGATCACCACGATGATAAAGACTACCTTGGTGAACAGATAAAAATAGAACGTGGTGATGAAATCGACATTTTCTACGAAGATATCAAAAAGGAAGTTTTGTATGAGGATGACGTGACCAACGATATTCGAGGTGACGACATGAGTCATGGTGTCAAGTTGCTGCAAGTAACTGATCCGTACCCTATGGATCACCAAGATGATAAGGACAACGTTGGTGAACAAATAAATATTGAACGTGGTGATGAAATCGACATTTTATTCAAAGATATCAAAAAGGAAGTTGTGTACGAGGATGACGTCACCGACAATATTCACGATGACGATATGACGCAAGATGTCAAGCTGCTGCATGGTCAAGTTCAGGAACGAACACATACTGAAAAAAGTTCGTTTCAATGCAGAATATGTTTAAAATCTTTCACTCAAAATAACAATTTTAAGGTTCACGAACGGAGTCATACAGAAAGAAAGCCATTTCAATGCACAATATGCTCAAAATCTTTTACTAGAAGAAATCATTTGAGAGATCACGAACGAAGTCATACTGGAGAAAAACCGTTTCAGTGTAAAATTTGTTTGAAATTCTTCAGTCAAAATAGTAATTTGAAGGTTCATGAACAAAGTCATAAAGGAGGAAAGCTGTTTCAATGCACAATATGCTCAAAATCTTTTGCTAGAAGGAATCATTTGAGAGATCACGAACGAAGTCATACTGGAGAAAAACCGTTTCAGTGTGACATTTGTTTGGAATTCTTCAGTCAAAATAGTCATTTGAAGGTTCACAAACGAAGTCATAAAGGAGAAAAGCCATTTCAATGCACAACATGCTCAAAATCTTTTGCTAGAAGAACTCATTTGAGAGATCACGAACGAAGTCATACTAGAGAAAAACCGTTTCAATGTAAAATTTGTTTGAAATTCTTCAGTCAAAATAGTAATTTGAAGGTTCACGAACGAAGTCATACAGGAGAAAAATCATTTCAGTGCACAATATGCTCAAAATCTTTTGCTACAAAAAATCATTTGAGACATCACGAACGAATTCATACTGGAGAAAAACCTTTTCAGTGTAAATTATGTCTGAAATTCTTCAATCAAAATAGTAATTTGAAGGTTCACGAACGAAGCCATAGAGGAGAAAGACCATTTCAATGCACAATATGCTCAAAATCTTTCGCTAAAAGAACTAATTTGAAAGTTCACGAAAGACGGCATACTACAGAACAAAAACAGTTTGAAATGTTTCACCCGAAATGATAGTTTGAAAGTACACTAAAGGAGCCATACAGGAGAGAAACCATTTATACGTACAATCTGTTCAAGATCTTTCATGCTAAATAGTTCTCTGAGAGCTCACATAATGGAGCATACTACCGTTGAGTAGTTAGTTCGTTGAGATCTGTATTAGTTAGTGATAAAATTAAACTCTAGTTCTTACATTGTTTTTTTTCTTCAATAAATTGTATTCATTTCAGTTTTGTACAGTTCTCAAATGATGGAATTTTGAAATATATATTTTTGTGGGCATTTGGCTTTACTGTATGAAACACCAGAGTCGAATAGTTTCATCAGTGGATCTTGGGAAATGAAAAGTGAATGCGGTTTCGTTTGAATATTTCTTTCTCTTTTTGGAATAGTGAAATATTTTATGTATAAAGATGAAGAAGTGGAAGGCCAGAACCTTTCAATCCCAAACCGCATTGTTGTTTTTCCTCCTTTCAAGTGCACACTTGGCGATGAAGATTATGGTTTGACGTAAAGTTAATTCGTCCTAGCAGAAGTGAAGTGGCATACAGTTCAGGGTTCAAAAAAAGGCACGGTTGGGAATTCAAACGGAATTTAACCCAGATATCCATGATTATGTTATATTCTTCAGATGTTTGAGGTCCTTCTTTATGGTAAATGGAATCGAAAATGACGAGGAGACAGTTGCAGTGCAATATCAGATTTTTCAAGAAGCAGTACAAGCGGCGACCGCAACATATATAGCACATCATAGTTATGGATTATTATCAGGAATGGTTCAAGTGTAATCGGAAAACATTCACAAACTATATCACGAGGTTGGAAAACATCAGAGAACAGGCTACACATAACGTCCAAGGAACCACGACGAAAGGAGCAGGAGCAAATTTTCCATCCTAGCAATAAATGGAAACGAAAAAGCAACACAGTTGTAAACTTATCTTTTCAATAAAGAGGTATGTCTGTATGTAAAGTTTGTGTAGGCGACAATCATCAGACGGATCGATGTTTCACGAATTTTTCGAATCTTTCGCTTTATCGATTCGAACGAAGCATGATTCAAATTTCATAATTTTGAGGACATCAATGTCATATCTTGTCGAAAAAATACTCGCATTGCCTTGTTACCAGAAAAAGAAATAAATTCATCTACAGAATTTCTTTTTTGTTGTTGCAACGTTCATCTAGTTTTTTCAATTCATTGTTAATCTGATTCGGATTTTCAGTGTATGAACGTTAATATATCAGTAATCGTATTTCTCTCAATTCTTATTACACTCGTCTTCCTTTTTTAATATCTGTTGGATGTAAACTGATGTAGTTGTCGAGCAAATAATTACGCTTTTTGAGATTATTTAATTAATCTGATTTTCACCATTAGATGTGTGACATTAAACCGAAATAACTATGACCAAATTCACATCATAACATTCATTGATTTATCTCAATTATCCCATTAAGAATACCAATTCATCATTCAGTATGCCGTCCTCCTCGTTCTATAAAAATTATAGTCCCTTCACTCACATATCCCGCGGAATTGTTTATAAATAGGGGTTTAATGTTAGCACAACACTTCCAAATGGTATTCAAAGGTCTGTGCTTATTCACCTTTTGTTTCAGATAACCTCATTGAAAAAAGTCCATCGGAGAAAGGTCCGGTGATCTTGATGGATCAATGCTCCGTCAAGCTGATGTCACAAATTCGTCTAACACTTAGAGGCAAATCATCCAAAACTTCAGGCAACTGATTCATGATGGAATGTCTGTACATGTCTGCGTTCAAATTTTCTCTATAAAATATGGTCCAATTATTTGGTTATATTATAACCCACACCACACATTTGTCTTGAATGAATATTGGTCACGACATTCTATTATACTTTATTCTTATTGGATAATGCATTTTTTTTGAAATGATTGTCCGTGGGGCCAGTTTCTTTGAATGTTTTAAATATCTTTCTCAAGGTTTTGAAGTGAATATTTTTTCCTGGATGCCGGTGATCTAAAATACAAGCAACATCTCGATACGGCACACTCTCACATGAAAGAACGATTTCCACTTTGTCTTGTGTGGATAACATTGTACATAACACTTATTTGAGAATTATAAAAACAACTCAATTAATTAAACGCAATAACTTGCCAATTACCAAAACTGAAAATTTGTTTAAAAAACCTACTGTAGTATCATTGGTTTTCAAATCAGTTGTTATTCGAGTTCATATAGTGACCTAACTTGGTAACAATTTTAGTTTTTCATCCGACAGTTCTAATGTTCTGTGATGTTGATTATGACAATAAATAAACACATCGACTATCAGTACTATAGAAAGTGATTATTGCAATTAACTCAACCATACCACATTTTATAATGACAAGGATGAACCAGTGGTAGTTTAGAAGACAGATGAACATATCAAACAGTACGGCAAAAACATTCAACACAAGCAGTCAACAGGCGAACCAACCAGATAATTTGAAGTGTGTTTGTGCAAAATCTCATATGAAAAAAATTCTAAATGATCCATGCACCAGACACTTCAAGGTCACATCGCCTTGATTTTACTAAACAAAAAAAAACAATTAATACGTCATAGTGGTGGAGGAGGCCTAGAAACGGCTATAATCTGGTACTTTTGGCCAAGAGACTGTCTCTAATATTGTCTCGGAATAAATATAGTTTCATAGTAACCATACTTGTTTACAATTTCAGGTTCTCAACTGACAATTCCAATGTTCTGTTAGGTTGATTATGACAATAAATAAACACATCAACTGTCAGTATGAAAAGTGATTATTGCAATCAATTCAACCATACCACATTTTATAGCGACAAGGATAAACCAGTGAGAGTGTAGAAGACAGATAAACATATCAAACAGTACGACAAAAACATTCAACACAAGCAGCCAACAAGCTGAACCAACCAGATAATTTGAATTCACTGTGCCATTCAAGTTTAAGGGGACAATGTCAACTGATACAGAAAACTAGAGATATTTCCAGTTTGAAAGATTTTCTCCGAAAAAAGAGGGCTGGGGGTATTATATACAACGTTTCAAAATGGAATTACAACTTCATGGTCTGGACACAACCGATGATCCTACTAATAAGTGAAACGACGTAATTTGCTTCGGAGCAAGGTAGGACCTGAACATTTTGAGACTCAGGTTGATCATTTTAAGCCAGATGAGGTGACAACAAAATCTTTTGACGATATCGTAAATGAACGTAAATTCAGACTTTAAACGATGAAGTCGGTTTTGAGAACTTCTTGAACGTAACGACAGAAATAATATATTCAAACAAGGTAAATACAATAACACTGTGATATTGAACATGGAAAAAGACTGTTTATCATGTTGAAAATCACGCCACAATTACGTTGCATAACAACGGGACATGCTCGAATACAAAACCAGAGAAAGAATACATGACATATATAGTCGAAGTAAGTGATATAGTAATCTTAAAGGTGTCGGCGAAGTCAAAGGCCAAAAAAACAATACAAAGGAATTATGCCGCAACGAATTAGTCCACGTGGACTGAATAATTGGCGGTTCGTATTGGATAATTTTTACTAACCGAGTTTTATGATTGGCTGAAGAGTTATAAATAAATTTGAAGTCATGTTACGGAGACCAAAAAATGTAGCGATGTGTACCTCCGTTGTGTCGTCAATGTTCAGTTCAGGAACTGATCGCGATTTAAGTGTTAAAATTCGATATTGGTGAAGTTATAATTGAAATTTTTGTTATTTGTTCAAAATGTGGCGTCCTTGGACAAGTACTAATAGTAATAACGAGTGTGATAACAACGCACACTTTTTCCTATGTAGTGATTCCAATAGCGCTGGTGAACAATGTGAAAAAGAGATACTAGTGAATGAGAATCGGATGCATTTGAATATTGAAACACAGAGAGTATGTTTCAATGTATATAAGAATCTACATATCAAGTTTGGTTTCGAGGGAAAAAACTATTACAAGCAACATCAGATTTGACCGAAATTCATTTTTCAACTGTACGTAAAATAGTCTAAAACAAACCATATGAACGCAAGACGCGATTTGATGCGGGATTACTAAAACCTTTAGATGTTCATCAACTGAAATCATTGAAAATAAAACAATATACGACTGTTACAAAAGCAATGAGATTCCTACAATTGAAATCATAAGAAAGAAATTGAACACTTTCGGTCATAACGTGAGCTGCTGTGACAAAACTCTTCAGAATTGAATAAAGAAACTAGGATTTAGATTCAAAATAATAAACAAACGTCAAGCAGTTATGGAAAGCAGAAGAATAGTGGAATTGCATAACAAATACTTAGAACAAATAACTAAATATAGACAAGAACGACGGCAAATTTTCTATTTGGACGAAACTTGGTATGACACTCACGACACACTAACGAAATTGTGGACTGATGGTTCGAGAATGTGTACGCCTAACATGCCAGCAAACAAAGAATCGCGACTAATCATTGTGCATTGCGGAGGAAGTGAAGGATCGGTTCCGAATTCTTTGAAATTATGTGGAAAAAAACTTAAAGTCTGCAATGTTGACTATCATAAGAACATGGAAGCTAATATTTTTAAGGAATGGTTTGAAAACAAATTGATCCCAAATTTGGATGCGAATAGTGTAATAGTTCTTGACAACACTTCCTATCATTCGCGACAGGTCATCAAAGTTCTAATAAAAATTCGAGGAAAGATGAAATACAAAGTTTTTTAATGGATAACAATTTGTATTTTGAAGATAACTATGCCAAAAACCAACTACTTGAAGTTTGCTGAAGTATTGCTGACAGAATAACGTCCATACATTGAAAATCTGAATCAGTTTAACAATGAAATGAAAAAACTAGATGAGCTTCCCAACAACAAAGACGAATTTTTCAAGGTGCGGATATTTTCTGGGCAAGATATGACATTGAAGTCTCATATTCATCAAAATAATTAAATTTGAATCATGTTTCGTTTGAATCGATATAGGGAAAGATTCGAAAAATCAAAAGAAAATATGGAAAACTGACAAATATTTTTGATAACAGTCTATTTGGCATCATATTTCTGAGTTTATAAAATCTACAAATTGTTTTTATCATTTGATTGTTCATAAAAGCCATGTTCATATAAGCATTGGTCCTTTACTATTCTCAAGTATCTAACGTTATTTCCATTCATTACTATACTGAAACAGTTATTGAGTTTTACGTGTTGTGCTTCACGGTTTTATGTTCGTGATAATAAGTGAATCAACTATGGAAACGTTTCATATTCTTCAACAAAAAATAGATACAATTTTTATTCATAGAGAGGTTGGAGAGTGGAATCTGATGACGATTAGAAGAAGAAATAAACCACAAGTACTGAAGGAAGACCAATTGAAGATTTTGCGAATACACAACGATTTCAAACATCAATGATTGGACCAGTATTTTGAACATAAAACGAAGTAATTATCAATCATCTTATAAGTGATGACATCATCCCTTACTAGAACACCACCCACTGGGATCGCCAGAAAACTAATACTAATACTTCAACTGTACGGAGTGTATTTTTTAAGTTTTCGTACACTTTACAGACAATCTGTTTTTCTTCTAACAACATAAACTTACGCTTTCTTTGTAACATTACTTGGACCTGCTACGGCATTCATTTTAATACCATGAAAATAGTAAAATGCAATCATAAAACTCAGCTATTTGTCATTTGTTTACTTACCTCAAAAACTATTTTGAAGTTGATGTATTTTGAAAAACACTTTATTGTGAGATTGATTTTCACTAGATCAGATTAACAAATCCGCAATACGCGTTTCGCTGCACAGTAGCTTTTTCAAGCGTGTCCACTAACAAACTGAATTCTACATACATTGTAATTTATATATACTTTTTGAAATATTACTATACACCTAAAAACTAATAGTATCCTAGGAACTAATTAATGACAGTTATACCTGAGGTTAACGAACATAGTTGAGTCGGTCATCTAATTATCTCACAATAGAGTGTAAATCTGTTGAAAACATATGATAATGTATTTTGAAAAACAAGTATCGGCCAACTCTATCTTATATTTTAGAATAAATAAATGTAACAGTTTAATTAATAAATATAATAAAATATATTTAAAAAATACAGAATAAAGTCACCTCCACAAGAAACAGAACACACTACGCATATGCAGATAAGGACGCTTGATAATGAAGAAACCGAATGACTATTTATGGCATTTCGAAGACGCAAATATAATAGACCTACGAAGTGTTGATCAGTTTACCGATGTTTGAAAGTATTTAACGAAATGGTCCACCGAATGAACCATCAACCTGAAATAATAAATTTCATACGTTGCAAGGGAGCCATGCCTCCGACCGCTTTAAAAAACACAAGCTTCGCGAGACCGATCCAACCAGCGACATACGTCCCGATTTGTAATTTCAGTTGCAGAAATTATAGCGTTAGAGAAGACTAGCCTCCAGTTGGTCTCCGTTAGTGTACGACTGCGTTTGTTTTTTATCAAATTATTCGGACGGGATGCCGTGACGGACAGGGACTGAAAAATATTTCGGTGTTTCTTGATAATATTTGTTATTTGTGTATAAAGCAGGCAATATTGTATTACAGCAGTGCTTTTTGGTAATAATTTTAATGTGTTTTTGAAGTATTTTCTTTTAATTTCAAGGTGTTTTCAGGTTTTCACTGTTCGGCAAGTTTTCTTTTTCCATTTATCATGGATAAGTTGAACGAAATTAAAAAATCTGACGATATAGTCGATTGGTTGCGGACAAATAATTTTGAGTCTTTATCTTATGATAATAAATTTTACATTATTGAAATTTTATGAAGGCCTCAACCAAATTTTATTTCAACTGAAGCGTCAGATAATCGACAAAATCGAGGATTTAATATTAGTTAGTACGATAAATGCGATTGGTTAACCGACTCCATTAAACGAGAAAAACTTTTTTGTTGGCCCTGTGTTTTATTTTCCATACAAACTGAATAGGATACTTCGATTTGAAAAATTTACCTCGTTCTACAGAAAGACATTTAAAATCTAGGGAGCATATATTTTCGTCTTATAAATTAAAATTGTTTAGTAAACAAAATATAGCAATAGCTTTAGATACAGCATCAAAAACAGTCCATAATTTCTTTTAATAATCAGGTTAGGAAAAATCGGTCGAATTTAAAAAGACTTATCGATATCACGAATCGAATCGAATCTTCGGACACGATGAAACCGAAGATTCGACTAATCGCGGCAATTACAAGGAACTTGTAATGTTATGGGGCAAAAATGATTTACAATTTGGCACTTTTTTAAACGGTAGTGTTTTCTCTCAAAAACCATCCAAAATGAGCTTATAGTGTGGCATATATTAATTAAGGAAAATATAAGCAAGGAGATTGAAATTGTTTCTTTTTTTGAATCCGTATATCACAACTTTCAATCGTTTTTAGATATGTCAAAGATGGTAATGTGGTAGAACGTTTTATGGGTTTTCATGATGTTTCATCTGGGCGCACAGCTGACGATTTGTTTAATTTTTTAATTCGTACGTGTGACAACTATAATTTTAGGCAAAAGTTAATTGCGCAAACCTATGATGGGGCTGCGGTCATGGCTGGCCATTTAAATGGTTTACAAACTAAAATAAAGTCCATAGCTCCTCATGCACTTTTTACGCATTGTCATGCCCATGCCCTAAATTTAGTATTAAGCAAAGCGTGCAACAACACAAAATATTGCCGTGTATTTTTTTCAAGTTTATTTGGATTTTCGGCATTCTTTTCAAAATCCACCAGAAGAAACCATGTTTTAAATGAAATATGTGGTAGCCGAATGCCAACTTTTGCTGCTACGCGTTGGAATTCTACATCAAGAGCAGTAATTTCAGTGCATTCAAACAAAGACAAATTGATTGATGTCTTTGATTTTTTCTAAACAGAGATGATTTCAAAACCGACGACCAAAGTCTTAGGGAGGCGAGAGGTTTCAAATATATTTTAAATGATCACAAGTTTTGTTTCTTGTTAGAAATATTTAAATTATTATTTGAACATACTGATGTCGTTTTTGCTATTCTTCGAAATAAATCAACAGATATTAATTACTCAAAACAATGTTTGAAACAATTTAAGAAAAATTTTAATGAATTTTAGAAATAACGATACATATTTCAATAATATTTTCGACTCATTTGATTCAACTCTCGAACCGCCAGCGCCGAAAAAAAGAAAAACCAATTTAGACTTACACGATTTGAGACAAAATTGTAAACAGATTTATAATGAAATATTGAACACCTTTCTAATGAAATCAAAGTTGAATCCGAAGATTTACTTAAATTAAACTACTTTGATTTGTTGTTGTTTGGAAAATATTCGTCCTATACCAAAGATTTTCCCCAAAAACTTTATAACGACTTAATAGCTCAGTATCCATTTGTCGATGTTATTCAACTGAAAAATGAATTAATCGTAATGTACAGCTACACACAAATGTTTCAAAATTGCAAGTCTCTGTAGGCACTTTCTAAGGCAATATATTCAATGAAGTGGAATTAACTTACTACCTGCTTCATTGACAATAATTATAGGACCATCGAAAACAATCAGTTTGTTTGATAATAGGTCACCATAAATTCATTTAGGAATGCTCAAAATTTCTCAGAATCCATTCATTATATAGGTATTAGATAAACCAATTTTCAAAACTAGGTATGCCATAATGACCAATCACATTCATTTAGATTTCATATAAATAGAAAGTCGTTTCAGAGTGAGGTCAGTTCTGATTGAAAATTGTAATCGTTGTAGTGGTGTATATATTTAGTATACGCAGATAAGTTTTCGTTTTCATAGACTTTGACAATGGACATCAGTAAATACGAAATGACAATCAATAAAACCTATGAATATGTTTTTGATGAAGTCATTCCCGAATCGAATTTAGTAAAAGTTGAACCACAAGAAGTTGAAACTTTCAGTGAGTTTGATAAAGGTTCTAGTACTAATTCGTACTCTATGAATTGCCAAGATGGAATGGAGAACATTGATGCCCGGGTGAAAATTGAACATGATGATGGAATCAACCTTAACTACGGAGATATCAAAACCGAGATCGTGGATGAGGACAACAATATTCGAGATGACACGACTGAATGTGATAAGTTGGTACAAGTTACCGATCCATACTCCATGGATCACCACGATGATAAGGAAAACCTTAATGAACAGATAAAAATGGAAAGTGGTGATGAAATCGACATTTTCTACGAAGATATCAAAAAGGAAGTTGTGTATGAGGATGACGTGACCGACGATATTCACAATGACGACATGACTCGAGACCGAAGACATACTAAAGAAAGTTCGTTTCAATGTAGTATTTTGAAAGAACGAAGTCATACAGGAGAAAAGCCATTTCGATGCACATTATCTTTCTCAAAATCTTTCGCTGAAAGAAATCATTTGAAAGAACACGATCGAATTCATACTGGAGGAAAACCGTTTCAGTGTAAAGTTTGTTTGAAATTCTTCAGTCGAAAAGGTAATTTGAAGGTTCACGAACGAATTCATACAGGAGAAAAACCATTTCAATGTACTATCTGTTCAAAATCTTTCGCTGAAAGAAAATTTTTGAGAGATCACGAACGAATTCATACTGGAGAAAAACCGTTTCAGTGTGAAATTTGTTTGAAATCCTTCAATCAAAAAAGTAATTTGAAGGCTCACGAACGAAGTCATTCAGAAGAAAAACCATTTCAATGCACAATATGCTCAAAATCTTTTGCTGAAAGAAAATCTTTGAGAAATCACGAACGAATTCATACTGGAGAAAAACCGTTTCAGTGTAAAATATGTTTGAAATCATTTACTCGAAATAATAATTTGAAGGTTCACGAACGAAGTCATATAAAAGAAAAATCATTTCAATGCACAATATGCTTAAAATATTTCTCTAAAAGAGATCATTTGAGAGTTCACGAACGAAGTCATACTGGAGAAAAACCCTTTCAGTGTACAATTTGTTTGAAATTCTTCAGTCAAAAAGGTAATTTGAAGGTTCACGAACGAATTCATAAAGGAGAAAAACCATTTCAATGCACGATATGCTCAAAATCTTTCACTGAAAAATATCATTTGAAAGAACACGAACGAATTCATACTGGGGAAAAACCGTTTCAGTGTAAAACTTGTTTAAAATTCTTTCGTCAAAATAGGAATTTGAAGGTTCACGAACGAAGTCACACAGGAGAAAAACCATTTCAATGCACATTATGCTCAAAATCTTTCGCTGAAAGAAAATCTTTGAGAAATCACGAACGAATTCATACTGGAGAGAAACCATTTCAATGCATGATATGCACAAAATCTTTCACTGAAAGAAAATATTTGAGAAATCACGAACGAATTCATACTGGAGAGAAACCGTTTCAATGCATGATATGCACAAAATCTTTCACTGAAAGAAAATCTTTGAGAAATCACGAACGAATTCATACTGGAGAAAAACCGTTTCAGTGTAAAATTTGTTTGAAATTCTTCCGTCAAAATAGTAATTTAAAGGTTCACGAACGAGGTCATACAGGAGAAATACCATCTCAGAGGACAACATGCTCAAAATATTTCGCTAAAAGTGCTAATATGAAAGTTCACGAAAGAAGGCATACTAGAGAACAACCACTGTTAGAAATGTTTCACCCGAAATGATAGTTTGAAAGTAAATGGAGAAGTCATACAGGAGAGAAACCTTTTCACTATATAAAATGATTTGAAATCCCTAAAACAACTAAAAAAAAATAATTAAAAATGAATAGCTGAAAATAACAATTATATTAAGCAAAATAAACCTGAAATGAACTAATAGTGAAATAAACTACAAGTAAAAATATAACAATTGAATAAATAAAAATGAAGGAATGAAAATAGAAAATAAAAAGTGTAGAGATTCCAAGTCACGTTAGTTCACGACGTTTCGATTGTTAGTATCTACAATCGTCTTCGGGTGAATTTTCTCTTGTGCTCGCATTGCCGAGCAATGCGAGCACAAGAAGCACACACAGCGAGGGGAAGCCAGCAAATCAGGAATAACAGACCATGTTTGGACCCATCAACACAACATCGAGTGGTCCCAAGCTGAGATCTTGCACAGAGAGGAACATTGGTTTAGGAGAAAATTCAAAGAAGCCGCATACATGTTGTCCAACAACGTGTTCAGCCAAGCCAGCGTAGAAATACGCAACATATGGAAACCCATCATCAAGCGAAAAAACGGTCATCTCCCACGGAACCAGTGAAGCGGAAAATGGAAAGCAGGGATTAGTGAAAGTGTTTGAACGACCTATAAATAGTCATCTCTCGGAGGAATCAGTCCAGTCATCACCCAGAGACGATTGTAGATACTAACAATCGAAACGTCGTGAACTAACGTGACTTAGAATCTCTACACTTCTTATTTTCTTTTCTCATTCCTTCATTTTTATTTTGTTTTTATTTATTCAATTGTTATATTTTTACTTGTAGTTTATTTCACTATAATTTCATTTCAGGTTTATTTTGCTTAATATAATTGTTATTTTCAGATTGTTATATTTTTACTTGTAGTTTATTTCACTATTATTTCATTTCAGGTTCATTTTGCTTAATATAATTGTTATTTTCAGCTATTCATTTTTAATTATTCTTTTTTAGTTGTTTCAGGGATTTCAAATCATTTTATCTAGTAGACAATGGAAGTCCAAACTAGTGAAATTCATCATGAAACATTGTCAATCACCTTCAAACAAAAGGAGAGACACCATTCATATGTCCAATCTGTTCAAGATCCTTCATGCGAAATAGTTCTCTGAAAGTTCACAAAAGGGGGCATACTACCGTTGAGTACTTAATTCCTTGGGATCTGTATTAGTTAGTCAGTGATAAAATTAAACTCTAGTTCCTACATTGTGTTTTTTAACTATTCTATTCATTTCAGTTTTGTACAGAATTTTAAAATGTTTATTTTTGTGGGCATTTGGCTTTGCTATATGAAATACCGTCGAATAGTTTCATCAGTGGATTTTGGGGAATGAAAAGTGAATGACGTTTTGTTTGAATCTTCCTTTCTCTTTTTGGAAGAGTCCAATATTTTTTGTATAAAGATGAAGAACTAGCAGGCCACAACCTTTCTTTCTTTCATTTTGACTACTCTATGTGCCGATTTCAATTAGATGCTGACTGCACTTTAAATCAGGTACTTTTAATTTGAATTGAGTTACTAGAAAATCAAGTATAAAAAGTATAAAAGTATAATTATAAAGTTTTCATGTACGAACTTAACGTAGTGATTTATTATTGTTCTCTTACAAGTGAAAGTGTATAAATAAGTATTAAAAATAAAATCATCATTATTGTTGGTTCAGCTTGGGGGGAGGGGGCCCATCTGATGAATTTGCCACGGGTCTCGAACGGTATATTTACACCACTGATTCGATTACTGGCATATTAACGTCCATACATCGAAAATCCAAATCAGTTCAACAATAACATGAAAAAACTAGATGAGCTTCCCAACAACAAAAAAGAATTTTTTAAAGTGCGGGTATTTTCTGGGCAAAAAATGACATTGAAGTCTCGTATTCATCAAAATTATGAAATTTAAATCATGTTTCGTTTGAATCGATAAAAAGGAAGATTCGAACAATAAAAAACTTTGAAAAACTGCGAACTATTTTTTATAACAGATTGTTTTGCAACCTACACTTTTTTATAATTTGATGGTTCTCAAAATCCATATAGTTTTCGCTAAGCATTGATCTTTAACTATTCCCAGGTACCTAATGTTATTTCCCCATTCATTACTATACTAAAACAGTTATTCAATTTTATGTGTTAAAAGCTTTTCGGTATTATTTTCAGCTATAATATTCCAAGGACATTGATAACTAACGTAATAATTTTATCACAGTTTTCGAAAGCACGTTATTTGGTAACATCCCGACGCCGAAGGCGGAGGGATGTTACCTAAAATAACGTGCTTGAGGAAGTTGTGATAAAATTATGAGTTATTTATCAATGTTCGAGGGATATTCGGTGAGAAAATTTTTTGGAATTCGAACAAAATTATTTATTGAACACAGTTATTAAAAGAACAATTCGTATAATGATATTCCGTTGATCTTGCTGTATTTGCCTCGGTTACTGCATAGGTGTTTCCACGCATACTATTGATTATTTGGTTATGATGTTCCTGATCAATATTCAAATAAGGTTTTATGGAATTTCCATTATTGTGCCCAGTAATTTTCAACAATTGCTGTTCTTGAACTCCACTCTTAGCTAGTTAACTGACTGCAGTTACTCTATTAGAGTGATTGGTTATTTTCCTCTGTTTCGTATCCAAGCCAATTGCTTCAGCAGAAGATTTCGTCCATCCGTTGATTATATTTCTACCCAGAGGCATATTGTCATACCAGTTATCGCTTCCTGTCTTCCAGTGACGATTTGGCCTTAAAAATAGTCTATTTGTCTTGATATTTGTGCCTCGTTTTGATAATAATTTAATGAATAATCTGACAGGACAAGCATTGTTATCACTATTTTGAACTAACCATTTGCTAGAGGCGCAGTTCTTTGAACCCCCTTGGCAGGTTTTACTGAAAATTGGATTATATTCTATTCTATTAGTTGGAGATCCATTGTTGTCCTTTTCGATATGAAAATAATCAACTAAGCAAGCAGCACCTTCACCACCTCTCCAAGCCAATTCCACCGCTGCTATGTGATAAAATTTGCGTAGGAGTCCTATAGGGGTATTTTCATCCCAAAAGTTTATAATTTTACTCATTTCATTTGAAGTTAATGGTACTGAGCTTGTTTTGCGTTTAGTGGGATCTGTTTGTAAATTTCTTCGTGCTGCGTCGCGTGCATTCCGCGCTTGTTTGAATGCAACACTTTTAAAGGGGTCTAGCATGATATTATACTCCTTGTAATACTTTTCTTGTAATAATTTGCTTGTTATATTCCATACGGTTTTAACAGTAGCCTCCTTAAACTCTGTGCTATCCTTTTTTCTCATATTAATCGCCCAATCCTTGAGTATTAATGCAAGCTCTTCGAGAGTACGATTTCCATCCAATTCATATTTTCTGGCGTCACAAAACTCCATAAATATTTTCCAAGTGTATTTTTTACTATTGACATTATTTTTTGGTGTATTTTCTTCAAAGATTTTGTCAATTGCCGCATCATTTTGAACACCAAAGCGAGGAAGTGACATTTTCGAAATAAATTGAATTACTGAAATGTCAAACAACTTTATTCTGTTGGTTGCTTAGCAATGTCATGACATAAGTGATAACTACCCGTGAAAACTATCCATGGGTAGTTATCAGTGTAATGATGGTTTCATTGGTTATTTCAACACACATGACTAGAAATAGACAAATTTGATAGGATAATTTTTTTGGCAAAAAATTTTCATGATAATAAGTGAATTAACTATGGAAACGTTTCACATTCTTCAACAAAAAATAGATACCCACAATTTTTAATCATAGAGAGGTTGGAGAGTGGAATCTGATGACGAATAGGAAAACAAAATGAACCACAAGTACTGAAAGAAGCTCAATTAAAGATTTTGCGAATACGATTTCAAAAACCAATGATTGGACCAGTATTTTGAACATAAAATGAAGTAATTATCAATCATCTTATAAGTGATGACATCATCCCTTACTAGAACACCACTCAATGGGATCGCCAGAAAAATCAGACTTCTTTCGTTTGTTTCGTGTTATGCATAAAATATAATTATAGTGGGAAAGAAAGTTTTTGGCTTTCTACTACTCCATCTTGATAGAAAAAAAAGAAGGATTAGGGAGTCTTCCAAAGAAAGGAAGGAAGTAACTCTATACATGGATGTGTAGATGATGCAAAGAAGTAACTTTCAGACACAAACTGAAAGAAAGTCCTCCTGAAACAGCTACTTTCATATAAACATTGAGTTATACGAAAGAAAAAATTCTTTCGTAACAAATACTTCTATATGAACACTGAATTATACAGAAGATACTTTTCTCTACTCAGTTTGTATTTCAAATATTCATTGTGGAATAAAAATGAGATATCATTCACATGAGTTCTACTTTGAATGAATGGTAACAAATTGCACTTACATAGAACACTGCCATCCTCACTGGTATACACCGATGTTTCGCCTTAAGACACTTGCCCTAAGGCTCTTCAGTACCAAATTGGATAACATTATAGAAAATACACACACTTCATTCATGAATTACGATTTTTTAATGTCATGGAAAAATTAATCACTCCTAAAAAATATAACCCCTTCAATTCATAATTATAGTGATAGTCTGAAATGGTGTCTAAATCACTGTAGTATACCGATCAATTACAGAAGTAATGTTGGAAAGGAGTACATACTAGAGTAATCAAGATAATGAGTAAATACATGGCTATTCAAAAAATAAGGTGAGTGTTCAAATTTCGTTGGCTACATACATTTGATTAGCAATTTTTTTATTCATTTATGTTGGTACACTCATCTTTAATGTTGAAAGTTTCAGCTGTTAAGCATGTTCAGTTTGTTGGTGAAACCATATAAGTTTGAAGTTTTCGAAGATTTCGAAAAAAATCGAAAAAAATGGATCAAAGAATTTGCATAAACTTTTGCGTAGAAAATGGAATTAAATACTCAAAAACACTAGAAATGTTGACAGTGGCATAAGGTGGTACTCTGAGTCAGAAAAGTACTTACGAGTAGTACACGCTTCTCACAGAATGTCCAGAAGATGTGAATGACGACGATCACCCTGGACGCCCCAGCTCATCAACAACCGATGAAAATATTGAGAAAGTGAAGAAAATTGTTATGGAGAATCCTCGCATCACTATTAGAGAAGTTCATCATGTCAGCAAATTATAGTTTCGGGCCACGGGAACCACTTTTTAAAAAGACTTTATTTAGATTTACAGACTTTATTGTACAGAAGTTACTCTAACAATCGTACTAACAGAACTGACTCTCCCTTCAAGATACGAAAATCTGACGATATAGTCGATTGGTTGCGGACAAATAATTTTGAGTCTTTATCTTATGATAATAAATTTTACATTATTGAAATTCTATAAAGGCCTCAACCAAATTTTATTTCAATTGAAGCGTCAGATAATCGACAAAATCGAGGATTTAATATTAGTTAGTACGATAAATGCGATTAGTTAACCGACACCATTAAACGAGAAAAACTTTTTTGTGGGCCCTGTGTTTTATTTTCCATACAAACTGAATAGAATACTCCGATTTGAAAAATTCACCTCGTTCTAGAGAAAGACATTTTAAATCTAGGGAGCATATATTTTCGTCTTATAAATGAAAATTGTTTAGTAAACAAAATATAGCAACAGCTTTAGATACAGCTCAAAAACAGTCCATAATTTCTTTTAATAATCAGGTTAGGGAAAATCGGTCGAATTTAAAAAGACTTATCGATATCATGAATCGAATCTTCGGACACGATGAAACCGAAGATTCGACTAATCGCGGCAATTACAAGGAACTTGTAATGTAATGTAATGTAATGGGGTAAAAATGATTCACAATTTGGCACTTTTTTAAACGGTAGTGTTTTCTTTTAAAAACCATCCGAAATGAGCTTATAGTGTGTCATATATTAATTAAGGAAAATATAAGCAAGGAGATTGAAAGTGTTTCTTTTTTTTGAATGGGAAATTGATGAAACTACCGATATTACCCATATATCACAACTTTCAATCGTTTTTAGATATGTCAAAGATGGTAATGTGGTAGAACGTGTTATGGGTTTTCATGATGTTTCATCTGGGCGCACAGCTGACGATTTGTTTAATTTTTTAATTCGTACGTGTGACAACTATAATTTTAGGCAAAAGTTAATTGCACTTACATGGGGATAGGGCTGCCGTCATGGCCGGCCATTTAAATGGTTTACAAACTAAAATAAAGTCCATAGCTCCTCATGCACTTTTTACGCATTGTCATGCCCATGCCCTAAATTTAGTATTAAGCAAAGCGTGCAACACCATAAAAGATTGCCGTGTATTTTTTTCAAGTTCATTTGGATTTTCGGCATTCTTTTCAAAATCCACCAAAAGAAGCCATGTTTTAAATGAAATATGTGGTAGCCGAATGCCAACTTTTGCTGCTACGCGTTGGAATTCTACATCAAGAGCAGTAATTTCAGTGCATTCAAACAAAGACAAATTGATTGATGTCTTTGATTTTTTTCTAAACAGAGATGATTTCAAAACCGACGACCAAAGTCTTAGGGAGGCGAGAGGTTTCAAATATATTTTAAATGATCACAAGTTTTGTTTCTTGTTAGAAATATTTAAATTATTATTTGAACATACTGATGTCGTTTTTGCTATTCTTCGAAATAAATCAACAGATATTAATTACTCAAAACAATGTTTAAAACAATTTAAGAAAAATTTTAATGAATTTTAGAAATAACGATACATATTTCAATAATATTTTCGACTCATTTGATTCAACTCTCGAACCGCCAGCGCCGAAAAAAAGAAAAACCAATTTAGACTTACACGATTTGAGACAAAATTGTAAACAGATTTATAATGAAATATTGAACACCTTTCTAATGAAATCAAAGTTGAATCTGGAGATTTACTTAAATTAAACTACTTTGATTTGTTGATGTTTGGAAAATATTCGTCCTATACCAAAGATTTTCCCCAAAAACTTTATAACGACTAAATAACTCAGTATCCATTTGTCGATGTTATTCAACTGAAAAATGAATTAATCGTAATGTACAGCTACCCACAAATGTTTCAAAATTGCAAGTCTCCTTCAGATTCATTAAATTTTATGTTTAAAAATGAAAAATGATTTATATTAAATAACTCAAAGACAACCCTTTTTCCTTGTTTTTGTTTTTTTATGATCAGTTTTATTCATATAATTTTCGGCAATATACAATTTTTGTTTGCATTTATGCAAACATTACGTATTTTGCTTTAAATAGGTGCGGTCCCCAAAAAATGTTCGGGCCTCCGGCGGGCTTTTCTGTGTGTATATAGTCTTTATGACTTTAGCCTCCCCTGTTCTCCAATGCACGAGCCGTCACTCATACATTCGCTGTAATCTATTTTCGAAAATCTACTACCTGCTTCATTGACAATAATTATAGGACCATCGAAAACAATCAGTTTGTTTGATAATAGGTCACCATAAATTCATTTAGGAATGCTCAAAATTTCTCAGAATCCATTCATTATATAGGTATTAGATAAACCAATTTTTAAAACTAGGTATGCCATAATGACCAATCACATTCATTTAGATTTCATATAAATAGAAAGTCGTTTCAGAGTGAGGTCAGTTCTGATTGAAAATTGTAATCGTTGTAGTGGTGTATATATTTAGTATACGCAGATAAGTTTTCGTTTTCATAGACTTTGACAATGGACATCAGTAAATACGAAATGACAATCAATAAAACCTATGAATATGTTTTTGATGAAGTCATTCCCGAATCGAATTTAGTAAAAGTTGAACCACAAGAAGTTGAAACTTTCAGTGAGTTTGATAAAGGTTCTAGTACTAATTCGTACTCTATGAATTGCCAAGATGGGATGGAGAACATTGATGACCGGGTGAAAATTGAACATGATGATGGAATCAACCTTAACTACGGAGATATCAAAACCGAAATCGTGGATGAGGACAACGTGACCGACAATATTCGAGATGACACGACTGAAGGTGATAAGTTGGTACAAGTTACCGATCCATACTCCATGGATCACCACGATGATAAGGAAAACCTTAATGAACAGATAAAAATGGAAAGTGGTGATGAAATCGACATTTTCTACGAAGATATCAAAAAGGAAGTTGTGTATGAGGATGACGTGACCGACGATATTCACAATGACGACATGACTCGAGACCGAAGACATACTAAAGAAAGTTCGTTTCAATGTAGTATTTTGAAAGAACGAAGTCATACAGGAGAAAAGCCATTTCGATGCACAATATGCTCAAAATCTTTCGCTGAAAAAAATCATTTGAAAAAACACGAACGAACTCATACTGGAGAAAAACCGTTTCAGTGTGAAATTTGTTTGAAATTCTTCAGCCGAAATAGTAATTTGAAGGTTCACGAACGAAGTCATACAGGAGAAAAACCATTTCAATGCACAATATGCTCAAAATCTTTCGCTGAAAGAAATTATTTGAAAGAACACGATCGAATTCATACTGGAGAAAAACCGTTTCAGTGTAAAGTTTGTTTGAAATTCTTCAGTCAAAAAGGTAATTTGAAGGTTCACGAACGAATTCATACAGGAGAAAAACCATTTCAATGTACTATATGTTCAAAATCTTTCGCTGAAAGAAAATCTTTGAGAGATCACGAACGAATTCATACTGGAGAAAAACCGTTTCAGTGTAAAATTTGTTTGAAATTCTTCAATCAAAAAAGTAATTTGAAGGCTCACGAACGAAGTCATTTAGAAGAAAAACCATTTCAATGCACAATATGCTCAAAATCTTTTGCTGAAAGAAAATCTTTGAGAAATCACGAACGAATTCATACTGGAGAGAAACCGTTTCAGTGTAAAATATGTTTGAAATCATTTACTCAAAATAATAATTTGAAGGTTCACGAACTAAGTCATGAAGAGAAAAAGCCATTTCAATGCACAATATGCTCAAAATCTTTTGCTAGAAGAAATTATTTGAGAGATCACGAACGAAGTCATACTGGAGAAAAACCGTTCCAGTGTAAAATTTGTTTGAAATCCTTCAGTAAAAATAATAACTTGAAGGTTCACGAACGAAGTCATAGAGGAGAAAACTCATTTCAATGCACAATATGCTCAAAATCTTTCTCTGAAAAAAAATCTTTGAGAGATCACGAACGAATTCATACTGGAGAGAAACCGTTTCGGTGTAATATATGTTTGAAATCCTTCACTCAAAATAGTAATTTGAAGGTTCACGAACGAAGTCATAGAGGAGAAAAACTATTTCAATGCACAATATGCTCAAAATCTTTCGCTAAAAATGCTAATTTGAAAATTCACGAAAGAAGGCATACTAGAGAGCAACCGCTGTTTGAAATTTTTCACCCGAAATGATAGTATGAAAGTACACGGAAGGAGCCATACACGAGAGATACCATTTATATGTACAATATGTTCAGGATCTTTCACGCGAAATAGTTCTCTGAAATGGGTCATACTACCGTTAAGTAGTTAGTTCGTTGCGATATTTATTAGTTAGTGATAAAATTAAATTCTAGTTCGTGCATTATTTTTTTTTTCAATAAATTGTATTCATTTCAGTTTTGTACAGTTCTCAAATGATGGAATTTTGAAATATATATTTTTGTGGGCGTTTGGCTTTGCTGTATGAAACACCAGAGTTGAATAGTTTTATCAGTGGATTTTGGGGAATGACAGGTGAATGCCGTTTTGTCCAATAATCCAATAGTCCAATAATTTTTGTATGAAGATGAGGAAGTAGAAGACCACAACCTTTTTATCCTAAACCGTATTGTTGTTTTTCTGCTTTTCACGTGCACAGTCGGCGATGAGGATGATGGTTTGAAGTAAAGTTAATTTTTCATAGTAGAAATGAAGTGACATACCGTTCAGGTTTCGAAAAAAGGCACGCCATTGGAATTCATACGGAATTTAACACAGATATCCATGATTTTGTTATATTTTTCAGATGGTTGAGGTCCTTCTTTATGGCAAATGAAATAAAAAATGACGAGGAGTAACTTGCAGTGTTATTAGACTGGCTATCAGAAAATGCATTTGTTTATTAGAAAAGGTGTTGCGGAACGTTTTGCATTTTATGCAACCAATAGGTCTAGAGATCTATTGTGAATTTGGAACATTATTAGATAATGCACTCTATGATGAATTTATCTGTGGGTTTGAAAATGATAAAATCTTTGATAAGTTTATTGCCAAGGGTAAATATCAGATTTTTCAAGAAGCAGTACAAGCGGCGACCCCAACATATATAGCACATCATAGTTATGATTATTATCGGTGAAATCAGAAAATATTCATAAACTATACCACGAAGCCTACATAGGCTACATATCACGTACAAGACGAAAGCAGAAGGAGCAAATTTTCTGTCCCAGCAAAAAAAGGAAACGAAAAAGCAACACCGTAGTAAAATTATCTTTTCAAAAAAAAAGGTTTGTCTTTACGTAAAGTTTGCGGAGGCGCCAATCATCACACAAACCGATGTTTTGCCAAGAATATACTTACAAATATACGAATAAAATCCTGTAGGGAAATGCAATATCATTTTTTCTTTCACCTAGTAACCAAAACGAAAATCCTATTCAAATATTGAAATCTCTTTCTTGAAAAGTGTGTATGAACTTTGGCTTATAGGGATCGAATTCATTTTGGTGCAAAATTATTCTCACAGTTTCTCTGCAACCCCTGTATCTTTACAAAAACTCCTAATATTTGTTTATTGACTTGTTCTTCTTCACTTTATTTCATTGGGTTATGTGGTTTCATGAAACGTTGTTCAAAGAGCCAGTTTCTTTTGAATGTTTTCAATATCCTTCTCAGAGTACTGAAGTGATTATTTCTTCCTGATGATCGAAAATTTAAGCAACATCTCGAAACAGCACATTCTTACATAAAAGAAAAAATCTGTACACAAAACAACTCGATTCATCAAACGCAATAATTTGACAATAACCAAAACTAAAAATTTGTTTCAAAAGCCTACTAAGGGAAAATTTTATTTCGATTTGATCAACACCAACTATTTTCTTCCCACCATGTTTGTGATGTGTAAATTCACGAAATTTCAAATCGCTAGAACGAAAGTCTTTTGAATAGTTATGAAACTGTAGGTCAATATTTAGTTTATAGGAAGTATGATATTTCGGGTTAGTTTGTAACTGAATAATCGGTCAGAAAAATAATCAAACTGGATAAAAATCTATTTTAAAAAAATGAATGCGAGAATGAAGAGAAATGCGTTCATTCAATTATTGGCATACTAACGTCCATACATTGAAATTCCGAGTCAGTTTAACAATGACATGGAAAAACTAGCTTCTCCAAAACAAAGAAGAATTTCTTAAGGTGCGGGTATTTTCTGGGCAAGATATGACATTGAAGTCTCATATTCATCAAAATTATGAAATTTGAATCATGTTTCGTTCGAATCGATAGAGGGAAAGATTTGAAAAATGAAAAAAAGTTAAAAAACTGTCAAATATTTTTGATAACATATTGTTTTGCATCTAATTTCTGAGTTTATATAATCTACAAATTGTTTTTTATCATTTGATTGTTCCTAAAATCTATATGGTTTTCTATAAAAAATCTGTTTAAAAATATGTTTTTTTTTAATCAGCATGGGTCTTTAACTATTTCCAGGTATCTAACGTTGTTTCTATTCATAACCATACTGAAATAGGTATTCAGTTTTATGTGTTGAACTTCTCGGTGTTATTTTCATAATAATCAGTGAATTAACTATGGAAACATTTCACATTCTGCAACAAAAAATAGATATAATTCCTATTCATTTCATAGATGGGTTGGTAAATGGAATCTGATGACGAAAAGGAAAAGAAATAAACCACAAGTACTGTACAACACAGCTGATTGAATGCAATACTATTGCTAACCCATTCCAATCAATGTATCCGAATCCATAACCGAACAAATCATTCTATAGTCCGTTCATAATTTGTTGATACCTCACTGCAAGTTTGACCCTCATTAGAGAACTGAAATACAGAGAGGACAGCTAATATGATATAATAACAAAAACCAAACTAAAACTGGCAGTTTAAGATGTTTTCGACTAACCCACCTTGTATCTGAAGAAATACAATACAGCTATAAAACTTTTAATCCGATTATGTAGGTATTTTGAGTGGAAATGAGTAACCAGTGTCGTAGAGTATATGATTAAAACATTAGTTACTTTAAATAAATAAATATATTAATATTCTTAAACTGTAGGTACTGTAAACTGTATTTTTATTTTAAAAAACTTTCTTTATTTTATTCAAAAATAATAAGTTACTTGCAATTTGTAAAAGATACATTTATTTAATTAATACCTATTTTTAAATGATATAAACTACGATTACTTACAAAACTATTCAAATTCAAAATAAACAGGATCATCTTCGGAATCCGAGTCGTCTTGCAGGTTAATAATCAGCGGTTGTGTCTCTACAGTCGCATCAATTATATTGTCAAGATCCCACATTTTTTGTTCTTCTTCTATTGCATGTCTTACTGCATCTCGCCAATTTTGTTCTGTAATATGTTGTAAAGACTCATATAACAATTCACGTACAGCTTGTATTTTATATGACGTATTTTTTCTAGCCACATAGCTTTTCATTTGTGCCCAAATGAGTTCAATTGGATTTAATTCGCAGTGGTAGGGTGGAAGTCTAAGGACTGTGATGTTTCATCTTTCCGCCATTTTTTCAACTACGTATTTCTTGAACTTAGATTTGTGTTGCCGGGCAATTTTTAAAAGTTCTGCTTTAACCATTCCATCTTCGTAAGGCAGGGACTTATTCCGCAGCCAGTCAATGATATCCTGTTTCTTCCACGCAGTCGTTGGAAGTCTTTCAACTAGTCGTGAATGATAAGGTGCATTATCTAATACTATAATTGAGTTTGGTGGTATATGTTCAATCATCTGCTCAAAATACTCTTCGAAAACATCAGCTGTCATCTCCTTGTGATAGTCTTTTGTGTTTTTGGATTCAAATTCCAACAAACCATGTTTAGCAAATCCTTTTTCACTGCCAATGTGAGAAACTATTAATCTACTGCCTTTACCAGAGGGTTGGGAAATACCAGTAGACCAACCTTCCATAAAGGCTTGCCTGGAGCTTGATATATTTTTATCTGTCCAAATTTTTGTGAGAGTATGACCTGCGTTTACCCACGTTTCGTCCTGATAGTAAATTGGCCTTCCTTCAGCCCGAAATTTTCGTATAGATCTTAGATACTTTCTTCTCCAACATATTATCTCTTCCCGGTCAATCAAAAGTGATTTTCGGTCTGATTTCTCCCACCGGAAATTTAATTCTTTTAAAACTTGCCACAATTTGGTTCGTCCGACATGAGGCAAATCCGGGTCGTCTCTAACTTCTTGTAAAATTTTGTTTAAGTTGGGTATTTCTTTTTTGTAAAAAAATTCGTGAATTTTCCTTCGAATACCATTTTTGGCAAATTCATCAATTTCAATAGGTTTTCTCCCCCTCTTTAAGTATTCGTTTGTATTTGGGTTAGCTATACCTTTTTCTTTTCTTTCTGATAGGAACCTATATATTTTTGACTCCCCTACGCCCGTCATGTTGGCACAACTCTTGATTATGTTCTGAACAGTGTTTGTGGGATTCTGAGAAACCAGAGCATCGTGAACGTTCAAAACAATAGCCTTCTCTCTTGGTGAATAGACAGACTTACTGACTGTACGCAACAGTACCGGTGTAAAACTTGATGATGTTGATGATGATGACGAAGCCATCGCAAGCAATCAAACAAAACAAGCAGGAACGAAAGGTACGTATATGTTTGTAGGAATATGAAAAAAAGTTACTCACGCACTGCACAAAATTCGCAAAATAAATATTAGAGACGTTAATTACTGCCGTAGACGCCGAAACACCAACGAGCCGTAAATTAAATGCGATTAAAAAATGTACTAAACAAAAAATTATTTTCGTTCGTAACAACTTCACCCTTTCAAGGCAAGTTTCGAATATAAACTGAAGCTTTATATTTAATGAATAAACACGTCAGGAACCTCCGCCTATGATTTTACGAGTTTTACGACCGTTTTATGACTTGGGCCCTCATTTTGTGCTATCGAAAAATTATGAACGGACTATAGAGGAAGTGCTGATCATCCCCGTATGAGAAAAAAGAATTTTCTCCGAGAGCAGAGCTGATCAATATATCGAAATAACCACCCCCGCACTTGTCAAAATTCCTAAAGCATGTAAAGTTTGAATAACCCACAAGACGTTTTTCAACAATATGAAGATTCAAAAGGGAAAACCTCTGTTTCTGCCAAAAATCCAAATCAACGATGTGGAAAATCCAATAGAATATGAAACACAAAATTTCACCAAACACAACTTAGATGAAATGTGCGAACTCCACAACTTGGGAGAAATTGTCAACAGTCTAAAAGATCGATGTAGTCGATAACACCAATAACTCTTCGGATCGATCATATTGGTACTGATTCTGATCATACTGATCAGAAGAAAAAATAATACCATACCCAAATGTCTTCGCCCTGAGAAAACAAAGAAAGAAGAAACTTTCCCTTGAAGAGGGAGGAGTTATTAAATGATTTTCTATTCTTATATATTTTATTCATTTCGTTTGTAACTGTTTCTAGAGAAAGTCGTCTCTCATTATACTTTTGTAAAATGAATACTTTTTAAAAAGACAATTTTCTATTTCAAATATTCAACTTGATTGATCCATCAAACTTTTTATAATCACTTTCAAAAGCGGTGATAGTTTTACGTTATATGCTCACTGTAAACAGTATATGTCAACCGCACACTGAATACTGAGTCATGCGAAGGCGAGAGAAACGTTTGTCAAAGATACGACTGTTAATGCTGTGTGAGTAAGGAGAAAGGAAAGCTACACATACTGTTGCCGTTTTGCGTTATGATACTGAGCGGTTTACCCTCCCATCAGAAGTTATCACTACATAAAAGCCGAAACCTGAAATCTGTTTTCAAGAATCTTTAGGCACTTTCTAAGACAATATATTCAATAAAGTGGAATTAACTTACTACCTGTTTCATTGACAATAATTATAGGACCATCGAAAACAATGAGTTAGTTTGTCATGAAGTCACCATAAATTCATTTAGAAATACTCAAAATTTCTCAGAATCCATTCATTGTATAAGTATTTGATAAACCGATTTCTCAAAATAGAGTTGCCTCGTCCGACAATAAAAGCTTGTAGGTAATGCGATATCACTTTCTCTTTCACCTAGGAACGAAAATGAAAATCCTATTCAAATTTTGAAATCTCTTTCTTGAAGAGTGTGTATGAACTTTGGCTTATAGAACCACTAATACTCGTTATATTTGTTTTTCCGTTTTCAATAACTCTCAAACAAACATTGAGTTGTTCTTCTCCATTATACTTTATTCTTATTGGATTATGTGGTTTTTTGAAATGATTGTCCACGGGGCCAGTTTCTTTGAATGTTTTCAATATCCGTCTCATGGTAATATTTCTTCCTGGATGCCGTTGATCGAAAATACAAGCAACATCTTGATACGGCACACTCTCACTTTGTCTTGTGTGGATAACATTGTACATGAAACTCATTTGAGAATTATAAATGTACAAAAATCTGTACACACAAAACAACTCGATTAATTAAACGCAATAATTTGCCGATTACTAAAACTAAAAATTTGTTTGAAAAACCTACTGTAATATCATGTTCCATTGGTTTTCAATTCAATTGTTATTCATGTTCATATAGTGATCACACTTGTTAACAATTTCAGTTTTTCATCTGACAGTTCTAATGTTCTGTGATGTTAATTATGACAATAAATAAACACATCGACTATTAGTACAATAGAAAGTGATCATTGCAATCAACTCAACCATACCACATTTTATAGCGACGAGGATAAACCAGTGAGAGTTAAGAAGACAGATAAACATATCAAACAGTACGACAAAAACATTCAACACAAGTAGCCAACAAGCGGAACCAACCAGATAATTTGAAGTGTGTCATTCAAGTTTAAGGGAACAATGACAACTGATACAGAATACTTGAGATATTTCCAGTTTGAAAGATTTTCTCCGGAAAAACAGGGCTGGGGGTATTACGTACAACGTTTCAAAATGGAATTACAACTTCATGGTCTGGACACAAACGATGAGCCTACTAATAAGTGAAACGACCTAATTTGCTTCTGAGCAAGATAGGACCTGAACATTTTGAGACTCTGGTTGATCATTTTAAGCCAGATGAGGTAACAACAAAATCTTTTGACGATATCGTGAACGTACTAAACAAATATCATGGTAAGACGAAATATATTTTGTCTGAAAGAGTAGCATTTGTCTCCGTTATCGAAAGGACAGTGAAACCATTACGCAGTTTATAAACATTCTCCGTGGACTGGCAGGCAATTGTAAATTTCACAATAGTTTGAAGGAACGTCTTCGAGATCAACTAGTTATTGGTATCATCAACATTGCCTGGCAACAGGAATTAATTAGGTTACATCCAAATAATACAGCCACCTTGAAAGGAAATTCAAGCAACAACACTTATTTTGGAACAGGCTTCGTTACAGTCGAAACAACTTTCGAATCTATCAGGAAAATTTGATGTCAAGCATACAAATGCAGTAAATACAGACTTTAAACGATCAAGTCGGTTTTGAGAACTTCTTGAACGTAACGACAGAAGTAATAAATTCAAACAAGGTAAATACAATAACACTCTGATATTGAACATGGAAAAAGACTGTTTATCATGTGGAAAATGTGGAGCATTGAATCATTTCTCAAAAGTTTGCATAACAACGGGACATGCTCGAATACAAAACCAGAAAAAGAATACATGACATGTATAGTCGAAGTAAGTGATATAGTAATCTTAAAGGTGTCGGCGAAGTCAAAGGCCAAAAAAAACAATAGAAAGGAATTATGCCGCAATGTAGTCCACGTGGACTGAAGAATTGGCGATAATTTTTACTAACCGAGTTTTATGATTGGCTGAAGAGTCATAAAATTAAATTTGAAGTCATGTTACGGTGTACAACAGAATGTAGCGATGAGTAACGCCGTTGTGTCGTCAATGTTCAGTTCAGGAACTGATCGCGATTTGAGTGTTGAAATTCGATATTGGTGAAGTTATAATTACTTAAAATTTTTGTTATTAGTTTAAAATTTGGCGTCCTTGGACAAGTACTAATAGTAATAACGAGTGTGATAACAACGCACACTTTTTCCTGTGTAGTGAGGAAGAAATTGAATACTTCCGGCCATAACGTGAGCTGCTGTGACAAAATTCTTCAGAATTGGATAAAGAAACTAGGATTTAGATTTGAAATAATAAACAAACGTCAAGCAGTTATGGAAAGCAGAAGAATAGTGGAATTGCGTAACAAATACTCAGAACAAATTACAAATTATAGACAAGAACAACGGCAAATTTTCCATTTGGACGAAACCTGGTATGACACTCACGACACAGCTACGAAAGGGTGGAATGATGGTTCGAGAATGTGTACGTCTAACATGCCTGCAAACAAAGGATCGCGACTAATCATTGTGCATTGCGGAGGAAGTAAAAAATGGGTTCCGAATTCTTTGAAATTATGTGAAAAAAAACTTGAGGACTGTAATGTTGACTATCATGGAAGCTAATATTTTTGACGTATGGTTTGAAAACACATTGATCCCAAATTTGGATGCGAATAGTGTAAAATAGTTCTTGACAACGCTTCCCATCATTCGCAACAGCTCATCAAAGTACCGAATAAAAATTCGAGGAAAGATGGAATACAAAATTTTTCAATGGATAACAATTTGTGGATAACAATTTGTATTTTGAAGATAACTATACCAAAAACCACTTGAAGTTTTACAGACAAAAACATTTGAGAAAGTGTATGCCCTTGAGAGTATTGCTGAAAAGTATGGACACACCATATTGAGACTTCCCCCCTATTTTTGTGTTTTCAATCCCATCGAGTTGATTCGGGGAAAATTGAAACAAAGCATCAGGCGTAAAAATAATTTTCCAAAATTTTATAAGAAGTTGATAGAGCTAGTTGAAGAAGAAGTATCAGAAGTAATATTACCGAAGAAGACTGGCAGAAAAGGATTAAAAAAGTAATTTTAGTTGAAAAAGACTATATGAAGATTGGACACTTCCATATCAATGGTGGAAATAAATTCATTATTGATTTAAATGTCTACCGGTGGCTCTTAAATTGAAATCAACATGGGAATGATCAAAAAGTACTTATCTATTTATTTATGTATGTATATATAGAAGTTAGGTTAGGTCACAAGTGAGTGAGTCTATTCTACCTTCCACCGCAACCCACAAGGGTTTATTGTGGTTCACTCCTATTCAAGTCCGAGTAAGTAGTATTCAGAAGTATTTTCAATAATTACTCTGTTATTTGAATCCTTACTTTCCCACTTGTCTATATAAACTCATTAGGACAACAAGAGGATTGTTCCGAATTCTTGGGGTTCTTGTTGAATACTCATCGTGAGCAAAACAATAGCAAAATCAATACTCCTGACCGCTCTGGACTGAATGATTCCGTACAGCCCATCTCCTCTTGTGTTTGTAAATCTTTTGCTGGAAAAATCCTCACTTGTTTACATTCTGGTAAATGTTCAAGAAGTACCGAAAACTCATGTGAATTTCTGGAACTTCATCTAGCTTTTCCTAATATGACTAATAACCAGTCCGTACAAAACTTATTGTTAAATCATCTGAAAATGGAATTTTTAACAGGTAATGATCGACTGTACTGTCAAACATGCGCCAAACTAACTGACTATTATAAGGAAACAAGTATAGCTGAGGCACCAGTCAATCTAATAATAACACTGATGATTTTCAAACAAGACTCAACCTCTAACGGAAGCAAGAAACTCTTTGGAAAGTTCGAAATAGATGAACATTTCAACCTAGCAGACCACTATTATAATATTCATGCAGTCATTGCTCACTGTGGTTCTGGCGTTGAATTTGGTCATTATTACGCCTTGGTCGAAGACGAAACGGACTGGTTTAAGTTTGACGACAGTCGTGTCACGAAGTGTTCTGGCGATGCATTGAATTATTGGAGCCTCTGGAGACACCCTACATTTTGTTTTATAAGAGAGAGGACAGATGATATGGTGCTGCAGGTTTTTCCTGCAGCTGAAAAAGCAAATGCGCCACTGGAATCAATGAAGTCGCCCCGGAGCGCCAATTAATTTTTATTGTTGTTTTCATTTTATTTTTATCGTTGTTTTAATAAAATAGTTTTTAAACGAAATATTTATATATTTATATGCACCAAATAAGGATTTACATATGATACGACTTAGACTAGTTTTAGAAAGATTACAGTCAGCAGGAGTTAGAACACAACAATGAAAGTGTAGATGGTTACACAGATGTGTGACATTTTTGGGTCACAAAATTGATGCAGAAGGATTGCATCCTACATCAGAACGCATTGAAGGTATGAGGGATATGCCAAGTCCTACAAATGTGAGTGACCTGAGATCTTTCTTGAGATCGATAACTTATTATGGATGTTTTATACCAAATCTACATATTATTTGCGTTCCATTATACAGACACCTGAAAAACAACTCAATATTCATGTGGACAATCGATGAAAAATTATTTCATGAATCAAAGAATATCCTTAGTTCATCAGATACTGTAGTACATTTCAATCATGAATTGCCAGTAGTAGTTACAAGTGATGCGAGTTAGAAGGGTATTGGGTCAGTTTTATTCCACGAATTCTCTAATAAACAACTAAACCAATTGCTTGAGCTTCACGCACGTTGAGTGATGCCGAAACCCAAAATTCTACTATAGATAAGGAAGCTTTACGAATCGTGTTTGCAGTAACAAATTTCCCCCATTCCCATATGGAAGACATTTTATACTATTAACAGGTCACAAGCCTCTAGAACGAATATGTAGTAAAGCCCGCGGAACACTAAAGATTGCTAGTAATAGACTTCTCAGATGGGCCATGAAGTTGCATATCTATGATTTTGACATAGCGTACCAGCCTGGAAAAGAAAATGCATCAGTAGACGCATTATCACGTCTACCACTTCCTGATACAAAAACATCATCTTTGGAAGAAACTGCATTACCTAAAAGAAGTCAACTTTTGCATCTTAGACTACACCACCTTCATATCACGAAGAAAGTTTTGCAGTGAAAAACATGAAGTGATGCTATTCTCATCAGAGTTATAACATGCATACAATCGTATTGGCCTGATAAAAGACAATTACCTAACGAAATTTTTCCATACTTCGAGAAACGTGAGGAACTTTCGTTTGAGGAAAATATTCTTCTTTGGAAAGGAAGAATATGTATTCCAGAAGCACTTAGACATGAGGTATTGATAATGCTTCATGATGGACATCCTGGTATAACTGCCATGCAGTCCAGTGCACGTTTACATGTCTACTGTAACTAGATGAAGGAACCACATCAGGAACAGTAATGGATCAAACTGGACCTTATTAATATATCGTTGAGGTTAATGGAACACCAAAGAGGAAGCACGGATATCAGTTAAGACCTCGTTTGAACCAACCTAACCAAGTGGAACAAAAACAGGAACATGCCAAGGATTCTGAGAAACCTTTTATGACATGTGTTTCTGATGTATTGCAAGATGAAGAATCCACCAAAAAACGCATGACACAACCTGTGAACATAGAGATACAAGCCAATGACGCCATCATTGAAGAAGAACAGGTAATCTTTCCGGAGTCTAGAAGAAACTCGTCACGGAACCGAAAACTGCCTGCACGTTATCGTGACTGTGTAAAATATTTATTCCTCGTTTTGTTTTTGGTAGGGAGAAATGTAGTATCATGTTCCTTGGGTTGTGAATTCAGTTGTTATTCAAGCTCATATAGTGACTCTACTTGTTTACAATTTTAGTTTTTCATTTGACAGTTCTAATGTTCTGTGACGTTGATTATGTTAATAAATGAACACATGGACTATCAGTATAGAAAGTGATTATTGCAATCAACTCAACATATTACAACATATTACGATTCGTAATATGTAAGTGTATCTGTGCTGTATTTTATTTTTTATTTTAATTTTGTTGTTATTGTTTTAATCAAAACGATGTTGCTCACACTGTAAATTTTGTGTCATGGCTATGGCTTTATGTGTACTTTGACGATTCCAATACATGTTATCTGTGTCTAATGGAAAATAAATATTATTACCTACCACACCTACTAAGGGAAAATTTTATTTCGATTTGATCAGTACCCACTATTTTCCTTCCTTATATGTTGCATTAGTCTTGTTGTGTTTAAAATTACAAAACTGTAGATCAATATTTAGTTTACAGAAAAGTATAATATTTCGGATTAATTTATAACTGAATTATTGATCAGAAAAATAATCAAACTGGATAAAAATCTATTTAAAAAAGGAATATGAGTGTAATATGAATGAAGAGAAATGCGTTTATTCGATTACTGACAGATTAACGTCCATACATTGAAAATCGGAATCAGTTTAACAATGAAATGAAAAAATTAGATGTGCTTCCCAACAAAAAAGACGAATGATTTAAGGTGCGGATATTTTCTGGGCAAGATATGACACTGAAGTCTCGTATTCATCAAAATTATTAAATTTGAATCATGTTTTGTTTGAATCGATTGAGCGAAAGATTCGAAAAATAAAAAAATATGGAAAACTGGCAAATAGTTTTGATAACAGATTATTTTGCATCATATTTCTGAATTAATAAAATCTACAAATTGTTTTTATCATTTGATTGTTCATAAAATCCATGTTCATATAAGCATTGGTCCTTAACTATTCCCAGGTATATAACGTTATTTGCATTCATTACTATACTGAAACAGTATTCAGTTTTACGTATTGTGCTTCTCGTTTGTATGTTCGTGATAATAAGTAAATTAACTATAGAAACGTTACACATTCTTCAACAAAAAATAGATACAATTTTTATTCATCGAGAGGTTGGAGAGTGGAATCTGATGACGAATAGGAAAAGAAATGAACCACAAGTACTAAAGGAAGCTCAATTAAAGATTTTGCGAATACACAACGATTTCAAAAATTATTGAGTGGACCAGTATTCTGGACATAAAAATGAAGTAATTATCAATCATCTTATAAGTGATGACATCATCCCTCACTAGAACCCCACCTATTGGGATCACCAGAAAAATCAGACTTCTTTCGTTCTTTTGTGTTCTATGTAATATGTAAATATAATATTGATAGTCAGAAATGATGTCTGAATCGCTGAAGTATACCGATCAATTCCAAAAGTAATGTTGGAAAGGAGTACATACTAGAGTAATCAAGATAATGAGTAAATACGTGGCTGTTCAAAAAATAAGGTGAGTTTTCAAATTTCGTGGGCTACATGCATTAGATTAGCGATTTTTAATTCATTTATGTTGGTACACTCATCTTCAATATATGTTAAAAGTTTCAGTTGTTAAGCATGTTCAGTTTGTTGGTGAGAGACATAAAAGTTGGAAGTTTTCGGCCATTTCCTGCTATCGAAAAAAATGGATCAAAGAATTTGCATCAAATTTCGTATAGAAAATGGAATTGAGTACTCAAAATCACTTGAAATGTTGACAGTGGCATAAGGTGATTGTACTCTGAGTCAGAAAAGTGCACATCAACAACCGATGAAAATGCTGAGAAAGTGAAGAAAATTGTTATGGAGAATCGTCGAATCACTATCACATATTACGAATAACTATAACATACCACACGAAAAAACCGTATCACAGAGGTATCAATGAAACCAAATAATCCCTGAGTTCCCGTTATCATTGGCCTAAAATGATTGATGATATCCAAAATACTGTCAGTAACTGCGAAATATGCCAGAGAAATAAATAGGATCGGAATCCTAATCATCAAATTCAATCTCACTCCTACAACTTAAAAACCGTTCGACCATCATATTCATATCGATACATTCACGATATCGAATGAAAGGTTTATGACAAATATCGATTCGTTTTCTCGATATGGTCACGCATACCCCTTAAAAGCCCTTATCGGTGTCCCAGTTTTCGAAAATCTTCTCAATGTCATTTTCCATCACGGGTTACCGTTAAAAATCACTACTTACTCTAGTACCGAGCTCAAAATAAAGAACTGGAAATTTCATTAGTTCGGACTTCCATTGTCTGATATCATATAAAATTATTTTAAATTCCTGAAAGAACTAATAAAAAAGAAGAATAAAAAAGAATACCTGAAAATAACAATTATATATACTGTTGTCCTTATGCCTTACGTTACTGAGCGGTTCACCCTACCATATGAAGTTATCACTTCAAAAATGCCGATACCTGAAATCTGTTTTCAGGAATCTGTAGGTACTTTCTAATTCAATATATTCAATGAAGTGGAATTAACTTACTACCTGGTCCATAGTACTGCCATACATTAATTTAGAAATACTCAAAATTTCTCAGAATCCATTCATTGTATGGGTAATTAGATAAACCAATTTCTAAAAATAGGTATGTCATAATGACCAATCATATTCATTTAGATTTCATATAAATAGAAGGTAATTTCAGAGTGAGATCAGTTCTGATTGAAAATTGTAATCGTTGTACTGGTGTATATATTTAGTATATGCAGATAAGTTTTCGTTTTCATAGACTTTGACAATGGATATCAGTAAATACGAAATGACAATCGAGAAAACCTATGAATATGTTTTTGATGAAGTCATTCCCGAATCGAATTTAGTAAAAGTTGAACAAGAAGTTGAAGCTTTCAGTAAGTCTGATAAAGGTTTTAATACCGACCCGCACTCTATGAATTGCCAAGATGGTATGGACAACAATGATGACCGGATGAAAATTGAACCTGATGATGGAATAGACCTTAACAACAAAGATATCAAAACGGATATCGTGGATGAGGATAACGTGGCCGACGATATTCGAGATGTTGAGTTGGTACAAGTTACTGATCCGTACTCTATGGATCACCACGATGATAAGGACAACCTTGGTGAACATATAAAAACGGAACGTGGTGATGAAATTGACATTTTCTATGAAGATATCAAAAAGGAAGTTGTACATGAGGATGACATCACCGACAATATTCACGATGAGGACATGACTCAAGATGTCAAGTTGCTGCATTGTCCTATCTTGAAAGTTCAGGAACGAAGAAATACTGAAGAAAGTTCGTTTCAATGCAGAATATGTTCGAAACCTTTCACTAAAAATAGTTATTTGAAGGTTCACGAGCGAAGTCATACAGGAGTAAAAATGTTTCAATGTAAAATTTGTTCGAAATTCTTCAGCCAAAATAGTAATTTGAAGGTTCACGAACGAATCCATACAGGAGAAAAACCATTTCAGTGCAAGATATGCTCAAAATCTTTCGCTGAAAGAAAATCTTTGAGAGATCACGAACGAATTCATACTGGAGAAAAACCGTTCCAATGTAAAATTTGTTTGAAATTCTTCAGTCAAACTGGTAACTTGAAGGCTCACGAAAGAAGTCATACAGGAGAAAAACCATTTCAGTGTGAAATTTGTTTAAAATTCTTCAGTCAAAATAGTAAATTGAAGGTTCACAAACGAATTCATACCGAAGAAAAACCGTTTCAGTGCAAAATATGTTTGAAATTCTTCAATCAAAATAGTAATTTGAAGGTTCACGAACGAAGTCATACAGGAGACAAACCATTTCGATGCACAATGTGCCCAAAATCTTTCGCTGAAAGAAAATTTTTGAGAGATCACGAACGAATTCATACTGGAGAAAAACCGTTCCAGTGTAAAATTTGTTTGAAATTCTTCAGTCAAAATAGTAACTTGAAGGCTCACGAAAGAAGTCATACGGGAGAAAAACCGTTTCAGTGTACAATTTGTTCAAAATTCTTCAGTCGAAATAGTAAATTGAAGGTTCACGAACGAATTCATACAGGAGAAAAACCATTTCAATGCACAATATGCTCAAAATATTTCGCTGAAAGAAATCGTTTGAAAGTTCACGAACGAATTCATACCGAAGAAAAAGCGTTTCAGTGTAGAATATGTTTGAAGTTCTTCAATCAAGATAGTGATTTGAAGGTTCACGAACGAAGGCATACAGGAGAAAAACCATTTTGATGCACAATATGCTCACAATATTTCGCTAAATCGACTAATTTGAAAGTTCACGAAAGAAGGCATACTAGAGAACAACCACTGTTTGAAATGTTTCACCCAAATGATAGTTTGAAAGTACACGGAAGAAGTCATACGGGAGAGAAACTATTCATATGTACAATCTGTTCAAGATCTTTCACGCGAAATAGTTCTCTGAAAGTTCACAAAAGGGTTCATACTACCGGTTGAGTAGTAGAGTAGTAGTAGAGTATTAGTTGTAAAAGTTGAATAGGTTAATAAAATTAAACTCTAGTTCGTACATTGTTTTTTTTTTAATGAATTGAAATCATTTCAGTTTTGTACAGTTCTCAAATGAAGGAATTTCAAAATGTATATTTTTGTTAGCATTTGGCCTTGCTTCATGAAAAACCAGAGTCGAGTAGTTTCATCAGTGGATTTTGGGGAATGAAAAGTGAATACCGTTTTGTTTAAATCTTCTTTTCTCTCTTTGAACGAACCCAATAATTTTTGTATAAAGATGAAGTAGAAGGCCACAACCTTTCAATCCCAAACCGCATTGTTGTTTTTCTGTCTTTCAAGTGCACAGTTGGCGATTATTAGACTGACTATCTATCAGAAAATGCATTTGTTCTATTAGAAAACTTGGCATTGCAGAACTTTTTGAATTTAATGCAACCAATAGGTCTGGTGACCTTTTGTAAATCTGGAACATTATTAGATAATGCACTCTGTTTGTTTGAAAATAGCAAAATCTTGGATATGTTTCAAGGATGAATATCAGATTTTTCAAGAAGCAGTACAAGCGGCGACCGCAACATATAGAGCACATCATAGTTATGGATTATTATCGGGGATAGTTCAAGTGAAATTAGAAAATATTCACAAACTATATCAGGAAGCCGAAAACATCAGAGAACAGGCTACACAGGTCCAAGTAACCACGACAAAAGCAGAAGGAGCAAATTTTCCATCCCAGCAAAAAAAAGGAAACGAAAAAGCAACATCGTAATTGAAGCCAATATTCACACAAACCGATGTTTTGCCAAGAGTACCTATACCTACAAAAACACATATTTCGGTGCATATGACATGCTCCAGATTCCGATAAAAACAACTTACCCCTGCCTCTCATGTAGACATACGACTTAGTAGTTACGTTAGGTAGATACCCGACGGAAAAAATCTCGAATCTTTTGCTTTATCGATTCGAACGAAAAATGATTCGAATTTCATAATTTTGATGACATCAATGTCATATCTTGTCCAGAAAATACCCGCATTGTCCTGTTACCAGAAAAAGAAATGAATACACCTCCAGAAATTCGTTTTTGTTGTTGCAAAGTTAATCTAGTTTTTTCAATTCATTGTTGAACTGATTCGGATTTTCAGTATATGGATATTAATATGTCAGTAATGGTATTTCTCTCCATTCTTATTACACTCGTCTTCCTTTTTTTAGGAGATTTGTATACCGTTAGCTACAGATGACTTCGAAATATTTTGATGCACTTTACACCCAACAGTGGGACTGTTGAATGTAAACTGATGTAATTGTCATGCAAATAATTACGCTTTTTGAGATGATTTCATCAATCTGATATTCTTTATTTTCACCATTAGATGTGTAAATAACATTAAACCGAAATAACTATGACCAAATTCACACAAAACATCATAATATTCCTTGATTTTTCTCAATAATCTTATAAAGAATTCATCATTCAGTATGCCGTCTTTCTCGTTCTATACAAATTATAGTCCTTTCATTCACATACTCCGTGGAATTTTTTATAATGTTTTATGTTAGCACAACATTTCTTTCTGAATGGTATTCAATCGTCTGTGTTTATTCACTTTCTGTTTCTGATAACTCCATTGAAAAAGTCCATCGGAGATAGGTCCGAAGATCTTGGTGGATCAGTGTTTCGTCAAGCTGGTATCACAAATTTGTCTAACACTCCCCCAAACGGTCATCTCCCTCGGAACCAGTGAAGCGGAAAATGGAAAGCGGGGATAAGTGAAAGTACTCGAACGACCTATAAATAGTCATCTCTCGGAGGAATAAGTCCAGTCATCACCCGAAGACGATTGTAGATACTAACAATCGAAACGTCTTGAACTAACGTGACTTGGAATCTCTCCACTTTTTATTTTTTATTTTTATTTTCCTTATTCATTCCTTTATTTTTATTTATTCAATTGTTCTATTTTTACTTGTATTTTATTTCACTATTATTTCATTTCAGGTTTATTTTGCTTAATATAATTGTTATTTTCAGCTATTCATTTTTAATTCTTCTCTTTTAGTTGTTTCAGGGATTTCGTATCATTTTATATAGTAGACAATGAAAGTCCGAACTAGTGAAATTCGAACTCCCAAATGTTACATCAATGTGCAAACAAACCCTCAAAAGTCAAGTTATTACTTCATAATAAATAAAGGTATGCATTTTCATTTGTCAAGTAATACATTGAGTTCAAATTCAAATTAAAAAAAGACATGTACAAACACTAGAATAAGTTATGATCATTAAAAGAAATAATAAACGACTATTCAGAAGTTTAATGAACAATCTCTTGATGAAGTCGTCTGATTGCCATTTTTTTGAATTTTAAATATGACAAATGAAAAAGATTAAGTTCTGAAAAGTATGTATTGAAATTTTTTGAAGCCTACAACTTATTGCCATCGAGCCATAATTAGTCTTGTGGAATCGCAACCCAAATGAAAAAATGTGATTGCTTCTTAAGGATCTTGAGTTAACAGAAAGGCAAAGGTCATCTAAAATAGCTGTACAACTGTAGTGGGAGTTTATTATTTTATGAAGGAATAGAACCATTGCAAGTTTACGTCTGTCTTCAAGAGATAATAAATCTAATACAGACAGCCTCATTTTGTATAAAGATGAAGAAGTATAGAAGGCCTCAACCTTTCAATCCCAAACCGCATTGTTGTTTTTCTGTCTTTCAAGTGCAGAATTGGCGATTATTAGACTGACTATCAGAAAATGCATTTGTTCTATTAGAAAACTTGGCATTGCAAGTGTGAATTTGGAACATTATTAGATAATGAGTTATATTAGAGTTATGACTGTATGTAAAGTTTGCGGAAGAGCCAATCATCACACAAACCGATGTTTTGCCAAGAGTACCTATACGTACAAAAACACATATTTCGGTGCATATGGCATGCTCCAGATTCCGATGAAAACAGCTTACCCCTGCCTCTCGTGTAGACCTACGACTTTGTAGTTACGTTTGGTAGATACCCGACGGAAACATTTTTTGAATCTTCCGCTTTATTGATTCGAACGAAACATGATTCGAATTTCATAATTTTGATGACATCAATGTCATATCTTGTCCAGAAAATACCCGCATTGTCCTGTTACCAGAAAAAGAAATAAGTACACCTCCAGAAATTCGTTTTTGTTGTTCCAAAGTTAATCTAGTTTTTTAATTCATTGTTAAACTGATTCGGATTTTCACTGTATGGACATTAATATGTCAGTAATGGTATTTCTCTCCATTCTTATTACACTCGTCTTCCTCTTTAGCAGATTTGTTTAGCGTTAGCTACAGATGGCTTCGAAATATATGTTGATGCAGTTTACACCCAATAGTGGGACTGTTGGATGTAAACTGATGTAGTTGTCATGCAAATAATTACGCTTTTTGATATGATTTCATCAAACTGATATTCATTATTTTCACCATTAGATGTGTAAATAACATTAAACCGAAATAACTATGACCAAATTCACAACAAAACATCATAATATTCATTGATTTATCTCAATAATCTTATTAAGAATTCGAATTCATCATTCAGTATGCCGTCCTTCTCGTTCTATACAAATTATAGTCATTTCATTCACATACTCCGTGGAATGTTTGATAAATAGGGGATTTATGTTAGCACAACATTTCCTTCCGAATGGTATTCAATCGTCTGTGTTTATTCACTTTTTGTTTCTGATAACTCCATTGAAAAAGTCAATCGGAGATAGATCCGGTGATCTTGGTGGATCAGTGCTGATATCACAAATTTGTCTAACACTTAGAGGCAGATCATCCAAAACTTCAGGCAACTGATTCATAATAGAATTTCTGTACATGTCTGTGCTCAAATTTTCTCTAAAAAAATATGGTCCAATTATTTGGTTATATTATAACCCACACCACACATTTGTCTTGAATGAATATTGGTCACGGCATTCTATTACAAAATTTGGATTATTGTTGGACCTCCGGCGACAATTTTGGAAACTGTTCCGTTTGACGTGAAAGTTGCCTCGTCTGACAATAAAAGCCTGTAGGGAAATGTGATATCACTTTCTCTTTCACCTAGGAACCAAAATGAAAATCCTATTCAAATATCTTCTTGAAGAGAGCGTATGAACTTTGGCTTATAGAACCACTAATACTCCAAATATTTGTTTCACGTTTTCAACAACGCTCAAACAAACATTGAGTTGTTCTTCTCCATTATACTTTATTCGTATTGGATCATGTGGTTTTTTGAAACGATTGTCCACAGAGCCAGTTTCTTTTAATGTTTTCAATATCCTTCTCACGGTATTAAAGTGAATATTTCTTCCTGGATGCCGGTGATCGAAAATACAAGCAACATCTCGATACGGCACATTCCCACATGAAAGAACGATTTCCGCTCTGTCTTGTGTGGATAATGTAGTAGGTATCGTGTCAATTACCGTATACACCGTGCTACTCACTCACAGAGTGAGTAGTTTAAGATATAATCTATGGTATAACTGTACTTTTGATAGAAGCGGGTCTTTTTCTGAGTCCTGAAATAAAAGTTGTTTAAAGCCCAGTTGTTTAATTGCACGTTATTACAATATTTGGCGACGAGAAAAACATAGTATTTACAACCGGAAAAACAGTATACCATAGCAATTTTTGGAAATTAGGTCGGCTCAACTTTTTTTTTATGGTTAGAAAAATCACATGCTGAGTAATTTGAAATTCCTTGGAATCCACTGAAATGTTGCAGGACGGACAAAATTCGACAGGACAGCAACCGATAATTAATGTTATTAATGCTGGAAATGTGTCTGCTTCTTTGGGCATTTTTAAACAAGGGGATGACTTTGAAGTTTTTGAGGAGAGGCTTGAGCAATATATCGCAGATAATATGGTTGAGGCAGGCAGACAAGTTAATGTTTTGCTAACATTTTTAAGCGAAGACATATATAAAATTTTGAGAGACTTATGCAGCCCACTGAGGGATCATTTCAAGCCAAGACTCTCAATTTACCGGAAGAGAATTGCTTTTGATGCTTTAAGACAAAGTCAGGAGTCAGTGAATGACTGGTACGTCAAAGTCAAGAACACTTCAACTCAATGTGATTTTGGGCATCAGTTAATGTATCGAGTACAGGAAAAATTCATCTGGAGTATGAGACCTGGACCAATATTGGATAGAATTTGTGAGGAGAAACCACCAAGAAGTTTCAAAAAGCTTTTGGAGACCGCATTAGACAAAGAGGCAGACTTGAAAGAACAAAACAAAAGCAATAATATTGAAGTGAATAAGGTACAGAAATTCAGAAGTAATGAGACTGGTTCGGCAACTGTTAGTAAAAGTCAAAATAAGAGGCGGAGAAAAAGCACAGTGTACTAGTGAGGTAGTAGAATTGAGATGTAATTTTTGTAATAAAACGAATCATAACTTCTAGATATGTAAGTACAGGAAGTTTACTTGTAGAAATTGTGGTAAAAAAGGACATATATTGGCAGCAAGCAAAGAGAAGAAAATAGAGAATAGTCATTTTGTTGAGGAGGAAGACGATTTGCAGCCTCTTTATAATGTCTCTATTTTGTCAAATTTTGAAAATGTTAACTTTGTTAAGCCAATATCTGTACCTGGTTTGCTAGACAAAGTGTCAACTCACATTGAGTTAGATACTGGTTCTGGAATTAGCTGTGTACCATTGAAATTTTACCAAAAAAATTCAAGACATTTGCCATTAGATACCACAAATGTACGCTTAAAAACTTACTCAGGGGAAATTGTTACTTCGGGGGGTAAAGTTCCACTTTTTGTTAATATCCAGAAAGTCAAGAAACTTTGTGAATTAACAGTTGTTGAAAATGCTACAAAAATTTTGTTAGGCCAAGATGTTATTAAAAAATTGATAATTGATATCCGAGTATGTGCTAATTACAAAATTACCGTCAATAAATTCTTGAAAGATTTTAATCACCCATTTCCACGAATTGAGGATATTTTTTTTGCCTTACAGGGTGGTCAAAAGTTTACGAAGCTTGATTTTAAAAATGCGTACAATCAACTAGTTTTAGGTGAGCAAACAAGTGAATTACTGGCCTGGAGTTTACCGGTGACGTAGTTGTCACCGCTAAGGATGAATTAGAGCATCTGCAGAATTTAGAAGAAGTTTTGAGAAGGTTAGACAGGGCCGGATTCAAGTTGAATGATAAAAAGTGCGAATTTTTCAAAGAGAATCTTTTTTATTTAGGTCATAAAATTTCAAAATTAGGGTTGGAAAAGGACCAAGCAGAAGTCAGAACTATTGTTAGCTCACCTAGAAAAGAATATATCTGAAATTCGAGCTTGGTGTAGAGTGATCAACTATTACTCACGATTCTGTAAGAATCTTCAAGTGAAGCTTGAACCTTTGTATGATTTAGTGGTTAAAGGTAAAGAATTCAAGTGGACGCAAAAATGTGAGGGTGCTTTTAATTTTGCAAAGCAGGAATTAGCTTCAGATAGAATTTTGGTTCATTATGATCCAAATAATCCAATTCGTTTACAGTGTGATGCGAGTGAGTATGGATTGGGCGCTGTGTTATTGCATGAAATGTCTGATGGTTCAGAAAGACCAATTTGTTATATTTCTCGTGTTTTAACAAAAGCTGAGAAAAACTTTTCTATAATTATGAAGGAGGCATTAGCGGTTTACTGGTCAGTTAAGAAATCATACCAACATTTAGCTGGACAAAAATTTGAAATTTTAAGCGATCATAAGCCCTTACAAGCCTTGTTCGGGGAATATAAAAGCTTACCAAAAATGGCATCTGGCCGTGTCCACAGATGGTCATTATTTCTATAGTCTATTTCAAAAGAGTGTAGAGTAATAAATCATGAAGTGTCATAAAATTTGCCTGAATTTCGTTGTCGTCCATGGGCGTAGGCAAATCTTAGGATTATTAAACTTAATAATTAAAGTAAATTAAAAATTACAGACATAGATAATAATAAAAGGCCATTTTTGGGAAGTAATTTGGTCTAAAACTAAGTACCTACATGTATTTAGGTAAGTAAAATTTCTTAAAAAAAGATTAAGATTAATTTTAGTGGTTCTTGTAAACTTATTTAATATGCAATTTGGGTTCATATACTTGAGCATGATTTCTCAAAAAAGGGTTAACACTTAGTTCCGAGGTGCCATGTCATTATAATAATCCCTTTTTGACCCTGCCCACCAATCATGCAATACCTATTAAACCCAGGTAATTAAGAAAAAGGGTTTAAATATATTGTAATGGTGTCTTAAACATTCGAGTTATAATAGTAATTGTTACTACACCAATTAAACGTACAGTGATATTGTGATATAGAAATAGTGAAAAAGTTATAAAATGGGGACATTTACTCCAAAGAAAAGAAGTGTAAAAAATTCTCCGCTATCTGTTTGCGAAAAAGTTATAATTTTAAATGTATATGATTGCATAAAACACGATCACCCTAGTTTGTCTGTGCAAGAAAGTGTTGAGCGATGTGCCCGAATGACTGGAATTGGACAGTCCACGATTTTTAAATTATTGCGAGAAAGAAAGATATCAGGCCAGGTAAGTCCATGCAAGAGAAAATCAGGAAGACCAATAAAAATCTTAGATGAAGACACCAAATGTGACATTCGAAGAAAAGTTCATTCGTTTTATTTTAAAAAGGAAATACCCACTCTTGAAAAAATATTTATCGAGATAAGCCAAGATAACGATATTCCTTTGATATCCAGAAAACTTTTATGGAAAACTTTAAAAAGTATGAATTTTGCCTGGGAAAAGCACAATCGAAAGGCACTATTACTGGAAAGTGATGAAATTGTTTGCTGGAGACGAAAATATTTGACAACTATAAAGCAGTACCGCAGAGAGCAAAAGAAAATTTTTTATCTTGATGAGACGTGGATAAACGAAGGTTATATAGTCAAAAAAATGTGGCAAGATAAAAATATAACAAGTTCTCGCCAAGCTTTCATAGAAGGCCTTTCGACGGGTATTAAAGTGCCTTCGGGAAAAGGGAAGAGGCTTATAATTGCTCACATTGGAAGCGAAGACGGATTTTTAAAAGAAGGTTTGTTAAGCTTTGAGTCGTGCCGGACGGGAGATTATCATGAGGACATGAATTCGGATGTCTTCGAAGACTACTTCGGGGAAATGTTAAAATTTCTTTCAGCTGATTCGGTCGTGGTTATGGATAATGCAAGCTACCATTCAAGGCGCTTAGAGAAGGTACCAACTTCAGCTTGGAGAAAGCAAGAAATTATTAACTGGCTGTCAAATAAAGGTATTCAGTTTGAGACGAATTCAGTAAAGAAGGAACTACTAGCCATAGTAAAACAACATAAATCTCGCTTCATGAAATATGCCGTAGAAGATGTAGCAGAAAAGTATAAAGTAACTGTGCTGCGCCTACCGCCATATCATTGCGAATTAAATCCCATAGAACTTATATGGGCACAAGTTAAAGGATATGTTGCAAGGCACAATACCACATTTAAAATGAAAGATGTCAAGGTATTGTTTGATCAAGCCATTATGGAAATCACATCAGAAAACTGGCAAAAAGCAATCCAGCATGTTTTAAAAGAGGAAGATAAAATGTGGGAACTGGACAACTTGGTCGATCAGGTGGTTGACCCTATAATTATAACACCAGGGGATGATGACAGTTCTTCGGATGAAGACTATACTGATGTAGAATAATTTAATTGAATTGTAAATATACTGTAGCGGGATAAGCAATCTGGACAGAGACCAGTGTATCAGTGACAGTGAAACTTTTGCTTAGGTTAGGGTTTAGAATTAAGGGTAGTCTGAATAATTATTTTCTCGGAAGGTTCTCGAAAATTGTACCTAGTAATCTCTAGAACATTCAATTAGGGTATAAATAGAGTGTTGTTAAACGTTAAGGGAAGTTCACAGTTTTAGTATTGTTCAAGTGTCAAATTGTAATAACGTATCCAGTAAAGTTCTTGTCGTGAATAAATTGATTTAAAGTCCCCACAAGTGTTTCAATACGTAAAGTTCGTTCGTGTGTGTTTGTGAGTATTTCCCGATTTCGGTTCGTATATATTTTATTGTTACATTTTATATTTTTTTAATAACACTGTTCTGCTGTATTAAATTTTTATTTCCTTTAATATAATTTTTATGAATGCATATTCTTTTGGCAATTATCCCACTAGCGCGCCTCTGGCTCAGTATTTATCCGTCGATAACAATGGACAAATCCCTTAAAACAGGGTGATACCTACCTGCTCTTTATGAAACGACATAATTTTGCAATGCGGACTAGGGAAGTGACAGAATTTATTGACGGATCACCCTGTAGCGCTTTTGAATACTTAATGAGATTTTATTACTCTACACTCTTTTGAAATAGACTATAGCTAGTTTTAATTATACTTTCCGTTTTATAAAAGGGGCTGATAATAGTGAGCCTGAAGAGGATTATTTGAGTATGGTAGAAAGTTTATTGCCAATTGATTCTATAAAATTCGATCAGAAACGAGAAAAGATACACTGTTGGGTGCACTTTCTAATTATATTAGGTATGTTTTTCCTGATAAGGTTGAAAATGACCTATTAAAACCTTTCTCAGTTGGAAAAAATGAATTATCAGTAGACTAAGGTATCATAATGTGGGGCTACAGGGCAGTAATTCCTGTTAGTCTTCGAGCACAACTACTTGATGAACTTCATTGTAATCATGAGGGAATGTCAAAAATGAAAACTAATGCACGGTCATATTTTTGGTGGCCATCTTTAGACTCTGATATTGAACAAAAAGTTAATAACTGTGAGATCTGTTGTCAAGTTCGTCCAGATCCACCTAAAGCAAGACTTATTAAGAATCAAATGTTAAATTATTTTTATGAGAAAAACCATTCTGATTTCTTGGGACCTATTCGAGGTAAAATGCTTTTAGTCATTGTTGACACTTTCTCGAAATGGCCTGAAGTTTTTATAATGGACGATACTGACTCTGAGTCAACTATTACCCGATTTAGAGAATGTTTTTCAAGATATGGAGTACCGAAAATTGTTGAAACCGATAATGGACCGCAATATACATCAGAAAATTTTTGTAATTTCCTATCGCGAAATGGTGTGAAATTTGTTTCACCACCGCCTGTTCATCCAGCACCCTGTGGGTTTGCGGAAAATTCGGTTAAATCTGTGAAAATGAATTAAGGAAAGCATTATTAGATCCTGAAAATCAAAATTGTTCATTGGAAACGTTACTGGAAACGTTACTTTTCTCATACAGAAATTATATTCACTCATCTACCGGAATGACACCAACAAGTATGATATTCAAAAATAAAATTCATGCAAGACTAGATCTATTATTGCCTAAGGATATTCGAAGTTCAAAAAGTGCAGAGAAGCAAATTGAAAACTTCAAAGCAAAGCGCGAAGAAAGTTTTGAGGAGGGGGATAGAGATTATAGAAACCCTAATAGAAAAATTTGGGTAGAATGTGTTATAGATGAAGTTTTAAATAATAGGATTTATTTTTGTAAACTTGTCCATGAAGGTTTAATTTGGAAAATACATCTTAACCAGATTAGACGCAATTTATCGAATAATGAAGATTCTGATTTCGCGTTTGATAGAAATTTAGATAGTCAGTTACCAGTTTCTACTGGAGAACTGATTTGTAAAAATATAAACCCGAATTTATGTGATAATGACTTGAATTTGCTTTCAACTGTGAATGAAAAATTGGATTCACCTCTAAAAAATTAATTAGTTGAGGATAAGGCTAGAGGTAGGAAGAGTCTAGACAATAGTACTTGTGATAGTCTCTTGAAAATTGAATCACCAGTGTCTAAGACACTTTCACCAACTCCTATAATTGAGAATGATAAAGTAAATGTTAATGAGAGACCCGAACGCACTATAAAACCAGTGGTACGACTTAATTTATATGGGAAGGTACTGTTGTATCGTGTCAACTATCGTATACACCGTGTTGTCGCGAAAATATGCCTTGACAGTTTTTGTAAAAAGTGAGGTTAACAACAGAGTGAGTAGTTTAAGATATAATCTATGGTATGACTGTACTTTTGATAGAAGCGGGTCTTTTTCTGAGTTCTGGCAGTTATTGGCAATAATTTGCCAATAACTACAACTGAAAATTTGTTTGAAAAACCTCCTGTAGTATCATGTTCCATGGGTTTTGAATTCAGTTGTTATTCATGTTCATATAGTGACCATACTTGTTTACAATTTTAGGTTTTCATCTGACAATTCTAATGTTATGTTATGTTGATTATGACAATAAATAAACACATCGACTATCAGTATGAAAAGTGATTATTGCAATCAACTCAACCATACCACACTTCATGGCGACGAGGATAAACCAGTGAGACTTTGAACGACAGATGAACATATCAAACAGTACAACAAAAACATTCAACACAAGCAGCCAACAAGCTGAACCAACCAGATAATTTAAACTGTGTCATTCAAGTTTAAGGGGACAATGTCAACTGATACAGAATACTAGAGATATTTCCAATTTGAAAGATTTTCTCCGAAAAAAGAGGGCTGGGGGTGTTACATACAATGTTTTAAAATGGAATTACAACTTCATGGTCTGGACACAAACGATGAGCCTACTAATAAGTGAAACGAAGTAGAACCTGAACATTTTAAGACTCTGGTTGATCATTTTAAGCCAAATGAGGTGACAACAAAATTTTTTGACGATATCGTGAACGTACTAAACAAATATCATGGTAAGACAAAATATGTTTTGTCTGAAAGGGTAGCATTTGCAGTCCGTTATCAAAAGGATCACTAGAAAAATCAGACTTCTTTCGTTCTTTTGTGTTCTGAATAAAAGGTAACTCTGTTGATAGTCAAAAATTATGTCTGAATTGCTGTAGTATACCGATCAATTCCAAAAGTAATGTTGGGAAGAAGTACATACTAGAGTAATCAAGATAACGAGTAAATACGTGGCTGTTCTAAAAAAATAAGATGAGTTCAAATTTCGTGGGCTACATACATTCGATTAGCGATTTTTTTATTTATATATATATATATATATATATATATATATATATATATATATATATATATATATATATATATATATATATATATGTTGGTATAATCATCTTTAATATATTTTCAAAGTTTCAGCTGTTAAGCATGGTTAGTTTGTTGGTGAGAGACATAAAAGTTGGAAGTTTTCGGCGATTTCCTGCTATCGAAAAAATGGATTGAAGAATTTGCATCAAATGTTATGTAGAAAATGGAATTGAGTACTCAAAATGTTGACAGTGGCATAAGGTGATTGTACTCTGAGTCAAAAAAGTGCACATCAACAACCGATTCATAGTGATACATTCACTATATCGAATGAAAAGTTTACGACAATTATCGATTCCTTTTCTCGATATGGCCACGCATACCCCTTAAAAGCCCTTACCGGTGTCCTAGTTTTCGAGAACCTTCTCAATGTCATTTCCCATCACGGATTACTGTTAAAAATCACCACTAACTCTAGTACCGAGCTCAAAAATAAAGAACTAGAAATTTCATTAATTCGGACTTCCATCGTCTGATATACAAAATAATTTGAAATTTCTGAAAGAACTAATAAAAAAGAATACCTGAAAATAACAATTATATATGCTGTTGTCCTTATGCCTTACGTTACTGAGCGGTTCACCCTCCCATAAGAAGGTATCACTTCAAAAATGGCGATACCTGAAATCTGTTTTCAGGAATCTGTAGGTACTTTCTAATTCAATATATTCAATGAAGTGGAATTAACTTACTACCTGGTCCATAGTACTGCCATACATTAATTTAGAAATACTCAAAATTTCTCAGAATCCATTCATTGTATGAGTAATTAGATAAACCAATTTCTAAAAATAGGTATGTCATAATGACCAATCATATTCATTTAGATTTCATATAAATAGAAGGTAATTTCAGAGTGAGATCAGTTCTGATTGAAAATTGTAATCGTTGTACTGGTGTATATATTTAGTATATGCAGATAAGATTTCGTTTTCATAGACTTTGACAATGGATATCAGTAAACACGAAATGACAATCGAGAAAACCTATGAATATATTTTTGATGAAGTCATTCCCAAATCGAATTTAGTAAACGTTGAACAAGAAGTTGAAGCTTTCAGTAAGTCTGATAAAGGTTTTAATACCTACCCGTACTCTATGGATTACCAAGATAGTATGGACAACATTGATGACCGGATGAAAATTGAACGTGATGTTGGAATCGACCTTAACTACAGTGATATCAAAATGGAGATCGTGAATGAAGATAAAGTGACCGACGATATTCGAGATGATATGACTGAAGATGTTGAGTTGGTACAAGTTACTGATCCGTACACTATGGATCACCTCGATGATAAGGAGAACCTTGATGAACAGATAAAAATGGAATGTGGTGATGAAGTCGACATTTTCTACGAAGACATCAAAAAGGAAGTTGTACATGAGGATGACGTGACCGACGATATTCACGATGACGACATGACTCAAGATGTCAAGTTGCTGCATTGTGCTGTCTTGAAAGTTCAGGAACGAAGACATACTGAAGAAAGTTCGTTTCGATGCAATATATGTTTGAAATCTTTCACTCAAAATAATAATTTGAAGGTTCACGAACGAAGTCATATAAAAGAAAAATCATTTCAATGCACAATATGATTAAAATATTTCTCTAAAAGAGATCATTTGAGAGTTCACGAACGAAGTCATACTGGAGAAAAACCCTTTCAGTGTACAATTTGTTTGAAATTCTTCAGTCAAAAAGGTAATTTGAAGGTTCACGAACGAATTCATAAAGGAGAAAAACCATTTCAATGCACGATATGCTCAAAATCTTTCACTGAAAAATATCATTTGAAAGAACACGAACGAATTCATACTGGGGAAAAACCGTTTCAGTGTAAAACTTGTTTAAAATTCTTTCGTCAAAATAGGAATTTGAAGGTTCACGAACGAAGTCACGCAGGAGAAAAACCATTTCAATGCACATTATGCTCAAAATCTTTCGCTGAAAGAAAATCTTTGAGAAATCACGAACGAATTCATACTGGAGAGAAACCATTTCAATGCATGATATGCACAAAATCTTTCACTGGAAGAAAATCTTTGAGAAATCACGAACGAATTCATACTGGAGAGAAACCATTTCAATGCATGATATGCACAAAATCTTTCACTGAAAGAAAATCTTTGAGAAATCACGAACGAATTCATACTGGAGAGAAACCATTTCAATGCATGATATGCACAAAATCTTTCACTGAAAGAAAATCTTTGAGAGATCACGAACGAATTCATACTGGAGAAAAACCGTTTCAGTGTAAAACTTGTTTGAAATTCTTCCGTCAAAATAGTACTTTGAAGGTTCACGAACGAAGTCATACAGGAGACAAACCATTTCAATGCACATTATGCTCAAAATCTTTCGCTGGAAGAAAATCTTTGAGAAATCACGAACGAATTCATACTGGAGAAAAACCGTTTCAGTGTAAAATTTGTTTGAAATTCTTCCGTCAAAATAGTAATTTAAAGGTTCACGAACGAAGTCATACAGGAGAAATACCATTTCAGAGGACAACATGCTCAAAATATTTCGCTAAAAGTGCTAATATGAAAGTTCACGAAAGAAGGCATACTAGAGAACAACCACTGTTAGAAATTTTTCACCCGAAATGATAGTTTGAAAGTAAATGGAGAAGTCATACAGGAGAGAAACCTTTTCACTAGTTCGGACTTCCATTGTCTAATATATAAAATGATTTGAAATCCCTAAAACAACTAAAAAAGAATAATTAAAAATGAATAGCTGAAAATAACAATTATATTAAGCAAAATAAACCTGAAATGAAATAATAGTGAAATAAACTACAAGTAAAAATATAACAATTGAATAAATAAAAACAAAATAAAAATGAAGGAATGAAAAAAGAAAATAAAAAGTGTAGAGATTCCAATTCACGTTAGTTCACGACGTTTCGATTGTTAGTATCTACAATCGTCTTCGGGTGAATTTTCTCACACACAGCGAGGGGAAACCAGCAAATCAGGAATAACAGACCATGTTTGGACCCATCAACACAACATCGAGTGGTCCCAAGCTGAATCTTGCACAGAGAGGAACATTGGTTTAGGAGAAAATTCAAAGAAGCCGCATACATGTTGTCCAACAACGTGTTCAGCCAGGTCAGCGTAGAAATACGCAACATATGGAAACCCATCATCAAGCGAAAAAACGGTCATCTCCCACGGAACCAGTGAAGCGGAAAATGGAAAGCAGGGATAAGTGAAAGTGTTTGAACGACCTATAAATAGTCATCTCTCGGAGGAATCAGTCCAGTCATCACCCGGAGACGATTGTAGATACTAACAATCGAAACGTCGTGACTTGGAATCTCTACACTTTTTATTTTCTTTTCTCATTCCTTCATTTTCATTTTGTTTTTATTTATTCAATTGTTATATTTTTACTTGTAGTTTATTTCACTATTATTTCATTTCAGGTTTATTTTGCATAATTTAATTGTTATTTTCAGCTATTCATTTTTAATTATTCTTTTTTAGTTGTTTCAGGGATTTCAAATCATTTAATATAGTAGACAATGGAAGTCCGAACTAGTGAAATTCATCATGAAACATTGTCAATCACCTTCAAACAAAAGGAGAAACCATTCATATGTCCAATCTGTTCAAGATCCTTCATGCGAAATAGTTCTCTGAAAGTTCACAAAAGGGGGCATACTACCGTTGAGTACTTAATTCCTTGGGATCTGTATTAGTTAGTCAGTGATAAAATTAGTTCGTACATTGTTTTTTTTAACTATTCTATTCATTTCAGTTTTGTACAGAATTTTAAAATGTTTATTTTTGTGGGCATTTGGCTTTGTAGTATGAAATACCGTCGAATAGTTTCATCAGTGGATTTTGGGGAATGAAAAGTGAATGACGTTTTGTTTGAATTTTCCTTTCTCTTTTTGGAAGAGTCCAATATTTTTTGTATAAAGATGAAGAACTAGCAGGCCACAACCTTTCTTTTTTTCATTTTGACTATTCTATGTGCCGATTTCAATTAGATGCTAACTGCACTTTAAATCAGGTACTTTTAATTTGAATTGAGTTACTAGAAAATCAAGTACCTTAGTATAATCATAAAGTTTTCATGTACGAACTTAACGTAGTGATTTATTATTGTACTCTTACAAGTGAAAGTGTATAAATAAGTATTAAAAAATAAAATTATCATTATTGTTGGTTCAGCTTGGGGGAGGGGGCCCATCTGATGAATTTGCCACGGGTCTCGAACGGTATATTTACACCACTGATTCGATTACTGGCATATTAACGTCCATACATCGAAAATCCAAATCAGTTCAACAATGACATGAAAAAACTAGATGAGCTTCCCAACAACAAAAAAGAATTTCTTAAAGTGCGGGTATTTTCTGGGCAAAAAATGACATTGAAGTCTCGTATTCATCAAAATTATGAAATTTAAATCATGTTTCGTTTGAATCGATAAAAAGGAAGATTCGAACAATAAAAAACTTTGAAAAACTGCGAACTATTTTTTATAACAGATTGTATTGCAACCTACACTTTTTTATCATTTGATGGTTCTCAAAATCCATATAGTTTTCTATAAGCATTGATCTTTAACTATTCCCAGGTACCTAATGTTATTTCCCCATTCATTACTATACTAAAACAGTTATTCAATTTCATGTGTTAAAAGCTTTTCGGTATTATTTTCATGATAATAAGTGAATTAACTATGGAAACGTTTCACATTCTTCAACAAAAAATAGATACCCACAATTTTTAATCATAGAGAGGTTGGAGAGTGGAATCTGATGACGAATAGGAAAAGAAATGAACCACAAGTACTGAAAGAAGCTCAATTAAAGATTTTGCGAATACGATTTCAAAAACCAATGATTGGACCAGTATTTTGAACATAAAATGAAGTAATTATCAATCATCTTATAAGTGATGACATCATCCCTTACTAGAACACCACTCAATGGGATCGCCAGAAAAATCAGACTTCTTTCGTTTGTTTCGTGTTATGAATAAAATATAATTATAGTGGGAAAGAAAGTTTTTGGCTTTCTACTACTCCATCTTGATAGAAAAAAAAAGAAGGATTAGGGAGTCTTCCAAAGAAAGGAAGGAAGTAGCTCTATACATGGATGTGTAGATGATGCAAAGAAGTAACTTTCAGACACAAACTGAAAGAAAGTCCTCCTGAAACAGCTACTTTCATATAAACATTGAATTATACGAAAGAAAAAATTCTTTCGAAACAAATACTTCTATATGAACACTGAATTATACAGAAGATACTTTTTTCTACTCAGTTTGTATTTCAAACATTCATTGTGGAATAAAAATCAGATATCATTCACATGAGTTCTACTTTAAATGAATGGTAACAAATTGCACTTACATAGAACACTGCCATCCTCACTGGTATACACCGATGTTTCGCCTTAAGACACTTGCCCTAAGGCTCTTCAGTACCAAATTGGATAACATTATAGAAAATACACACACTTCATTCATGATTTACTATTTTTCAATGTCACGGAAAAATTAATCACTCCTAAAAAATATAACCCCTTCAATTCATAATTATAGTGATAGTCTGAAATGGTGTCTAAATCACTGTAGTATACCGATCAATTCCAGAAGTAATGTTGGAAAGGAGTACATACTAGAGTAATTAAGATAATGAGTAAATACATGGCTATTCAAAAAATAAGGTGAGTGTTCAAATTTCCTTGGCTACATACATTCGATTAGCAATTTTTTCATTCATTTATGTTGGTTCACTCATCTTCAATGTTAAAAGTTTCAGCTGTTAAGCATGTTCAGTTTGTTGGTGAGAGACATAAAAGTTGGAAGTTTTCGAAGATTTCGAAAAAAATCGAAAAAATGGATCAAAGAATTTGCATAAAATTTTGCGTAGAAAATGGAATTGAATACTCAAAAACACTAGAAATGTTGACAGTGGCATAAGGTGATTGTACTCTGAGTCAGAAAAGTGTTTACGAGTAGTACACGCTTCTCACAGAATGTCCAGAAGATGTGAATGACGACGATCACCCTGGACGCCCCAGCTCATCAACAACCGATGAAAATATTGAGAAAGTGAAGAAAATTGTTATGGAGAATCCTCGCATCACTATTAGAGAAGTTCATCATGTCAGCATGTCAGTTGACTCATGCCATGCAGTTTTCCCGGAAATTTTGAGAAAGAAGCGTGTGGCATCAAATATCTTTCCAAAAGTTACTGAATTTTTACCAAAAAAACCATCGCATGAGCATCGCTCAGGAATTGTTGAATGACGTCAATGGCTATCCAGATTTGCTTTAAAGGATCATAACTGGTGACGAATCATGAGTACATGGTTATGACATCGAAACCAAAGTCCAATAGTCCCAATGGAAGAGCCTTGGAGAGTCAAGACCAAAACAAGCACGCCAAGTTCGATCAAATGTCAAGGTTTTGCTCACCGTTTCGTTCGATTACCAGCACCAGGAGTTGTTGCCACATGCTCGTACTGTCAATAAGGAGTAATAATTCGAAGTTATGCGCCGCTTGAGAAAAGCAATACGAAGAAAACGTCTGGTACTGAACAAAAACAATCCATGGCATCACGATAATACACCTGCTTACTCGTTATTACCTGTTCGTAACTTTTTCGTCCAAAAACAACACTGTAATCATGCCTCAGCCAGCGTATTCAGCAGATTTGAACCCATGTGCCTTTTTCCTGTTCCCAAGATTAAAGGGGCCCATGGAAGGATGGCATTTTGCGACGATTGAGGAGATTTAACTAAATCGCTGGGAGAGCTCAAGGACATACCAAAAAGTGCATATCAGAACTGTTTCGAGGATTGGGGAGAACGCTAACGTAAGGAGGACTACGTTGAAGGGGACAAAATAGAAACTGATGGATAAATAAATATTTCATGAGAAAAACGATAATTCACCTTAGTTTTGAACAAATCTAAAAAAATGAACTTTAAATGTTTAAAGTTCATTTCTTTAGATTTGTTTACTGCCAGTCTTCAAGCATAGCCCATTGACTAATAAGAAAGTTTTTCTTGCTTATTCAGAGGAATCGGGCAAATTACGGATATGCAGTTGGTTAGTACCTCGTCCACTAGATGGAGTGTTACATTTTGTTGTTCGCTTCAACTTAGGAAGAGGAATGAACTAATCTGAAAGAATTCCGATTTTCAATTATGGAATATTATCGACTTTAGGTCGATGATGGCCACTATCTTCCACTGTTCACAAGTGGTCTGCAAGTGTTCCCGTTCCAAAATTGAAGGTCGACTCTTTCAGTTGTATTGCCAATTGCATATGCAGAAAATTTTCTGTGAATATTTCTGCACTGACGCCTGTCGGATATAATCCAACGCCCTTCGTGGTATTAGCCAGGAGAACAGTTGTTTTCTGGTAGGCGTCAGTCTATTCAACCTACTGTGTAGGTATATTCGAGACTGGCGCATGAACGTTTAAAGTTCATTTCTTTATTTAGATTTGTTTAAAATCTGTTTAAAATCTGTTTACTGCCAGTCTTCAAGCAGTTCTCTCACGAACTAAAACGGTGCCACCTAATCTACTTTCACTAAAAAAAGACAAAATCTAATAACTTCTTTTCATTTCGGGAGTATATTTCTTCCAGTTATACACTGACAGAAATTTCGTAACATGAAGCTATTGAAACAATGGATACTATTGGAATATTCTTTGTACATTCAACCAAAATCTATCACTGCGTACAGCCGTCTTAATTTTTTGTATTATGGTGTGCTTTTGTCTTTCTCGTGAATTTCACTTTTCGTTTTCGACTGATTATTGGTAGGATCATTTGAATTAAATCAAAATACCTGTGGAAGCAAGAAATCATGAATATGGAAAATACTGCGTTAGATGATAGTAACTTGCCATTTCCGTAGTAGCTTGCCATTCAATATTTATTGAATGAACTGTTTGTGGAGTGAAATATATCCAATCTGCTTAACTTTTTCGAGCTGGTCGATATGCATCACATTATAACATATAAAAAACGAACATTTGAACGAAAGTCAATTGCATAATGATGCTACATACTCGTATTCATTGCTGACTAAGAGACAGTATTTTGTTTTCCGTCATTTCGATTTCAGAACGATCGTTTTTCTCTCTGAATGAAAAATTTTATCTGTCATAAATTTATTAAGTAAGTCACCTAATAAACGTTTCACTGAAATAATTCAATCTATCGGAGTTGGAGGGCTCCTGCAATACCAGCCGCTATCTACGTCCAGCTTCAGGTTCATTTTCAAATTAAAATCACATCTACGTTGAAAATTCATGAATTATGTACTGAATCAAAAATAAACCGAAACAATATTATTATATTATACAGTGCATTTCTTTAATGTCCCCTCCCCATTTTATTTTTTAAAGGGGTCAACTCAAAAATTGAAATTTGGGATAATGGAATTAATGCATGAATACTTTATTTTGAAGTAAAATTGACAGATGAAACTTTCAAGATGACAACTGGGCGCCATCTGAAAAAAAAAATTAAATAGAAAGGGGGGGTCTTATGAAACATCTTTTTAAAGCTTCTGACAAATGCTTCACAACCCTAGAACTTAATGTCAATGTCTCCAACTACTACAAAATGGCGGAACTTTCAATAATTGCCTGAATACATTGACATTTAACTACATAATACGAGGCCATTTGCTTTAAATGGCCCCTTGAAAAAAGTCCAAAGGTTTCAAATCCGGCGAGGGGGCTGGCCATTCTGTAGGACCTCGACGGCCAATCCAATGACCGGGAAAAGTAGTATCCAAATAGTTTCTTACTTGTCTGGAGTAATGTGGTGGTGCTCCATCTTTTTGGAATACAATATCCATATCAAATTCATTAGGATTCGCTTCGACGATTTCAGTGATGAGAGGGTCGATCGTAGTTTCCAGCATATTCAAATACAGTTCCTCTGTTAAATTTTGATCAATAAATAGAGGTCCTACAATATGGTTTCCCTATATTCCTGCCCAAACGTTAATTTTTTTCTTAATATTGGGTATGTGTTTCCCGGAAAACTTGAGGGTTGGCGTCAGTCCAATAACGGCAATTTCGTTTATGAACAATGCCGTTTACAAAAAATGTTCATTCGTCACTAAAATAAATATTTTGGAGATAGGTAGGATACTATGATTTCCGTCATGATTTCGCAGATTTCTGTTCTTCGATCAGGGCCATCTTCAGTTAATTGGTGTACCATTTTAATTTTGTGTGGATGATAAGTATTCCACTTCAAAAGTCTCCACACAGTAGAAGGAGACACCTCACGAACATTCGCGACGGAATAAGTAGACTGTTCAGGATTTACTACCATCTCACCAATTATTTGCACTTGCTGTTCTTCCGGAATGGACGGATGACCTGGGGGCTTTTTGTTATGTACACCACCGGTAGTTGTGAATTTGGATACAAGTTCCGTCAAATATTTTCTACAGATAAGATGATTCGGAAAACGTTCATTGAAAATCCTTTCGGTCTCGTGAAAGTTACGTGTCGCACCGTAAATAAAAATCGCTTCAATTTTTTCTTCCAATGGACGAGAATTGACCATTTTAGAGATTGTTGACGTGGTACCTTTCTACAAGTAAAACTGAAAACTAAATGAGAATATTCTAACTGAACAATGATGTTCATTGTCGTACTGACATTTTTTGTCATTTTTATAAACCAAAAATAACTTAACAAACCTTATCGGGTTGTTGGAATTACCATATGGCAGATAAAAAGGAATATTTCCAGAAATATTAATATGCTTTTCTTTATAAAATGATTAATTTCCATCATTTTGTAGTAGGTGAAGATATTGACTTCATATTCTAGGGTTGTAAAGTATTCGTCAGGGGAACTTCAAAATGATGTTTCACAATAATACAGATACTCCGCCTTTCCATTTAATTTTTTTCCCAGATGGTGCCCAGTGGAAATCTTGAAAGTTTTTTCGGTCAGTTTCACTTCAAAATAAAGTATTTATGCATTTATTTCATTATCCCAAATTTCAATTTTTTGAGTTGACCCCTTCAAAAAATAAAAGGGGGGGACATTAAAGAAATGCACTGTATATGTAACCGAGTTTGCGAATCCTCATTTTCAATTATACTTATAAGAATTTGAAACCCTAACTTGAAATAGGAACACTCAATACACAACATCACAACACGTTTTGGACGTGAAAGAGTCAATAGAGACAAAAACGAGAATAAATATAAAGTTGTGCAAGGTCTTTGAAACTAGTGAATTTCTCATGAAATCATTGCTAAATTGAAATTACAATGTTGCAAACCAATCACAGCTAAATTTCATTTATTGTCGCAGAAACTAAATTTCGAGAAACATTTTTCCTCTCTCACTGACCTGTTTTCATTTAGAATAACAAAAATATACTCACTTCGTCCCTCTGTAATAGTTGATAAGACGAGAATAAAGGCCAAAGTAGCTACAAAATGAAACATTGTAGACATAATGCTGCCAGAAAGTGACTTCTGTACGGGTGCTGCACTGAATATTTGGTCCAATATTTACCCTCTTTATATATAGGGCTGGTGTATTTCTATTGAAGTGTTTTCAGAAGATATCGTACTTTAATTTCATGAATGTTTATATTAGCTCTCGAAAACAGCTGGCAATACCCAGAATTATTGCTTTTGGGATTATTAACACAAGTATACCTACTACTTGAAATGATAATGTTTCACCATGTTCATGATTGATTGTTCTGACTAAACAAATATTTACTAAAACTAATTAATACAGTTTATTGTATGATTTTCACTTTAAAGCTTCCTTTAGCTTCCTCCAATAGCTTCCTCAAGCGTAAATTTACTTCTAAATTATAACTATTTTATACTTTAACATATTACTTACTTGTATGCCTACTTTCTTATAAATGATTCTACCTGAAAAGGTTAATTCAAAATGTTATATAAAACATATAAAATAGTTGTAATTTAGAAGTAACTTTCAGTTTACGCTTAAGGAAGCTATTGTATAGCTAAACACGTGTCGCGGTTTTTGTAAAACTCTTTATATTGAAAATCGTATAATAAACTGTATTTATTAGTCTCAATATGGATTTACTAGGAAAAATGTTAGGGGTTCGGATTTACATTTCCTGAAAAGGGATAGTAACAGATTTTCAATCTAAGAGAAGATAAATAATTGGAGAATTGGTAATGCCAGGACCGAAATATTCGGATGAATTTTTTGGAAAAATAAAAATGAAGTTGATAATAAGCTAACTAAGAAAATAAATTATTGTGACCTCAAGTGAAAATGAATTCATAATATAGGTGAGAAAAAAGTTATAAATAAGAAATATAATGTCAAAATATACTAAAAAAGTGACAGCCAAATAAAATGAAGGGAAATAATGGTGAAATAAAGAAAAAAAAAGGTGTCCAAACTAAGCTCATTCACAAATATGTCTAAAAATCCCTCCACCCTTTCTTGGGCAAAGGAAATTCCAATTAGAAACATTACTTACTATATTTACAGGATATTCCAAGATCACAGTGATATCCATCAAATATTTTCAATGAATATAAATTCACTTTTCATGAAACTAAAAGCAGAAAACACAATTCAAAAGCTTCTACTGCCAACTAACTTTGAAGCTTTGTATTTATGTTAAACTGTATATTTTTCAATAACGCCCATTGTGAACACCCTACATCTTACGAACGAAAACCTATGAAAAAATCCAAAATTTTCCAATGAAGGAGAAGTTCGAAGAGTCACTGACTAATTCCTTCTTTGTCATCCAGCTTTTCATCAATATATAGTCTGAGGATCATATTCTGTTCCTTTAATGTTATTCCATTACGAAAAAGGGAATAGTCTGCGATCTTCGTCAATTGTTTTTGAAAAATTTTAGTAAATCTACCCTGAAATGATTCTGATTGAACAAAAATATTTTCGAATAACTTTCGGATAGGTTAGGTTAGGTCTAAAGTAAGTGGGTCCATTCAAGCCTTCACCCCACCCGCAAGGGTTTATTGTGGCTCACACCTATTCACACTCGACGAAATAAACCCAGCTTCTTTACGAAGCTGATTAGTTTGTATGGTGAGTAGTCTTTCAGGTCAGATGGTAAGAGTACGGCTCTGTCGAACTCTAAAAACCTTTCGGATAATCGAATGGTATTATTAGCATTGAAAAGAAACTTATCAACTTCGATATTTTTCCAGTTTTTTAAGTGAGTCACCTGTGCATGTGAACAATCCCATTCATCTCACTCGTTAGAATTGACTGAAATCACAAGTGACTTTCGCTTTCTTCGGAAGCTGAAGTCGGAAACTGAGGGGTTCATCATGGCTTGCCAGGATGGTGTCTTCAACACCTCAGTCTACCGCAGTCTCGTGATGGGTATATAAGGTTCAGGGCCTGCCGCGAGGCGTCCGAGACCCTAATGCACTTGCTGTCAGCATCTCCAGAATACGCGGTCTCGGCCTATATCCATCGACATAATGTGGCCCTAAGATTGCTATATTACCATCTACGGCACTCTTAGAGTATTGACGAGAGACCAGTATTACCCTACGCTCCGGGGGATATTGAATCCGTTGTGGGGAACGAGAAGTGCCTAATTTTTTAGAATTATTCGTTCCCCACCCTCAAGCTCATACAAACTAATGAGCCTGGTGTAGTCCTTCTCGACCACCAGAGCAAGACGATATTTTTCGTGACGTTTTCAGCTCCTGAAGGACGAATAGACGAATATTGACCACATATTGTCCGAAAAGATAAGGAAAAAAGGATAAAATAACGAGATTTTTTTCTCAGAACTCCGCAAACTCTATCCAGACCACTCTGTCAAGATGATTGTTCTGATTATTGGAGTCCTTGATGGAATGATGCCCTCTCTACTCTCGAATCTCAAAATCATACCGGCTTGCTGCACTAAGGCAGAAACCTTAGCCGGACAGATGCGAAAAACTGTCATTCTTGGCTCACTGCGCTAACTCAGGGCACATGATTCTTAGATCCAATGATCACTTACCCCACGGTGTGGAGCGTGGTCATTAGTTGATAATGCTGGCGCGCCATTCCGAATGTATCGGGGCTGACGAGTGCAAACTTCGTTAAAAAATAATAATAATAATAATGATAATAAATAAGCAGGAATGGCCAGTAACACCTGAGTTGCGCCACCAGTTACCCGAGCAACTAGTGCAAAACCGAACCGTCAGCCCGGGCGCACCTGGTTGGAAAAACACTACTTTCCCTCCGGTGCCGGCCGTGGGTTTACATGGCCAATCACCGGGTGGATTCAAAACTCGTTTCCTGGTAGTCTTGTTGGGGTAGGGCCTTTGACGATGACTTATCTACCGATGACAAGCCTGGCAAATAACAACGGACGCTTTGAGTGGACTCAAGAGCTAAGAGATAGCCTATTGATGTGTTGTGAAACATGTCCGGAGCATGTTTGTATTTTTTGCTCAAAACCGTAAGGATTACGTATCTTGTCTTCGGCGGCAGGGCTATATCACTCCTTCCCAGCAAGCTAACGAAGTGGTGGAAGTGACAGTTCTACCACCCGTTTAGGGCTCTGAAGTCACAAGAACTGGCTTGTTCGGATGTAGAGTTTCAGACAAAATCTGACAGAAGAGGCTGACATCTGGCAAATTAACACCGCCATGTTCAGCGACATTCAATCGCTTTCCGAATCGGCCTTGCGGTAATGAATCAGGCGTAACACAAAATTTTTTATCAGTTACGATAGTTCTTAGGTTTAGTGAGTTATTGTGAAAAAGTAATTAATAAATTTGCACAAGAATCTATTGAAGTAAACTGACAGGATTGTGAAAAATTAGTCTGTGACTATGGCCAGATGAAGATTCAAAAACTGGGAAAGATTTGAAGAATATTTTGATCAATGAACTTGTTCAATGAATCCGTGTTTATTAATTATTTTTGGATCCAGAGTATTAAACCATGGATTAGACTGATGCAAGTAGAGATAGAATAGACAGAAATCTGGTACAAATTACTGAGAAGGAAGACCAGACAGATTCCATTCTTTCGAGTTAGAGTTGTTGGTTATAGTGTACTGAAATAGTTTTGTCATAATACATTGGATACCGAATTTATTTTCTGTAGTCCGGTCAAATTAGACCAAAAAATAAGAGTTAAGCTACCCAAATTCCCACCAAGCTGAAAATCAGTAAGATTGTTTAAAATATGATCAAAAGTAAAATTTGAAAGTTCACCATCCTTCCCTTGTATGGAAAAAAATTATTCAAGGTCAAAGGTCAAAAAAATTAGTTTTTCGCGATTTTCAGCGAAACGGTAAAAGTTTTATGATTAAAATATTCCAGACAAAAATTGTAGATCATAAAATTATCTACAAAAAATGTAATAATCCTTTTTTTTTACGAGTCACCGTTTTTGAGATATAACTATTCAAACAGTTGTAAAAGTTGTAATCGTCATGAAATGCATGAGCACGCCACGTATATGAATAGTCAATTCACTAACCAATGAAGGCAACATTTTCAAGATCATTCAAAATTGGTCAGATTAAAGCAATCAATTTGAAACGAAAACTTCACTTTCCTGTTCTGACTTCAACAAAAGGCATTTATATATTATTATACCAAGCATTTCAAACAAATTGAATCCCTTTATTATAAGCAATTGCTAGAATTTTCATATAAATAATAATATTAATTAGAAAGTTTCTATTAGTACCTATCTTCTATTCGAATTTCAATATTTAATACAAATAAGAAATGAAACTTTCGAATTTTTTCTCTACATAGAAATATTATAAAGAAATGTGTCTCATTGATTCGTTATTATCCAGGGTTGCCGAAAAAATAGTGTACGCAGACCATTCGAAAACAGTTTTTTGGACTCGCAGACTTCCAGGACCTGCCTTAAAATTTTGTCTACTCGTCCAAAATACAGTATTTTCGGACTGGATATATAGTGCATATGTATATAGACTAAGACCCTTCAAAAATTATCAGATGAAACCAATCAATGTGAAACGGAAACTTCAGTTTCTTGTTCTGACTTCAGCAAAAGGCTTTCAAATATACCAAGCATTTCAAACAAATTGAATGCCTTCAATATTAGCAATTGCTGGAATTTTCGTATGAATATTAATATAAATTAAATTTTTTCGTTAGAATTAACATAAATAAGAACTGAAATGTTTTGTTCCTCAAATGAATATAATAAAGTAATGGGTGTCATTGATTTGTTATTACAAAAAAAAATCTGTTCAAAATCTGTTTTTTCATTAACCACGCACCCCTACGAACGACAACCCTCAGAAGTTGAAACTTGTACGAGCTAAGAATTAACGAGGTATTACCTTTTAACGTTAGATTCCTAACACGAATTGGACGATAGCAAGTAAAAATCGATCGTTCAGACTAGGGCTTGAACCACCGACCAACACGACAGTGAGTTCGAGTGAGTGAACAAAGCACACACGTCGAACCGCCTGGCTACCGATCGGCTACACGGTTACCGAAAAAATTGTTTTTTTGGACTCGCAGATTTCCAGGACTAGCCTCAGAATATTGTCTACTCATCCAAAACACAGTATTTTCGGACTTGTAACGTAAATTACTAATTATTGTTGTATAATTTTCCAAAGTAGAAATATACTGAAGAAATGTAAAACTGGAACCTCTGGCGCAAAATATATCTAAAATAAGCACTTTTCCCAATCACCAGAATATCATTACTCTTCTCGATGCACGTTCTGGTGATTGAGAAAAGTTCCTTTGCGTAGAAATATACTATCAACACAAAAAATTTCACAAAAACGATATAATAATATAGCCCAGGAAATAAAATAGTTCTTATCAAAAACCTGTTCTTTTTAACTGTTCATGTTCACCTATTCTTGAATGACGTCTCATCTTTTACCCACTGAAGGAACAGCGCATACCCACGTTAAGGAGAAAGAACAGTGAATACCCACGTTGAGGAGAATTCACAGGGACAGGGACCTACAATTTTGCAACAGGTAGGTATTTAATTAATTCATTTGAAACTATTCGAAGTAAATAACATCCTGATGCCAATTTTTTATTCAAAGCTGAAATATGTTGATCAAATTTTAATTTGTTATCCATGAAGATTAAAGCACGAGTAGTTAGCGTCACACCATTTTATCACAACGACTGATTGTTGGACCTCACTGAATAATGATAGTTTCAATAATATAGCTATTCATTTTATTGATGAAAAATTCAAAAAGCAGTCAATCCCTCTAAAATGTGCAGTTTTTACAAGTCTCATACGATTGAAAATTTGGCGCGAGATTTGAAAAATGTTAACAAGGAGTGGGGGATTAACAATAAAATTCTGTTGACCGTATCAGACAATGCTGCAAATGTTAATGGTAGATACTATTGATGATGTACTTAAGTGGAAGTTTTTTGAATGAATGCCTATACAGTGAATCTTATTGTTCAGAACGCACTAGTTGTCGTAAAAACGACAATTGATTCAGTGAAAACGGTGGCATCACATTTCAAAAGAAGTTCGCAAAGTCCACGAATAAATTGATTGAATTCCAAAAGGATATACAGGAATGGCACCAAAGAAATTGATCTAAGATGTGGTTACAAGGTGGAATTCCACATTTTATATAATTGATAGATTAATTGAGTTAGAGGAAGTAGTTAGTAGGAAGTTTGAAATGAACAGCTGAAAATAAAAATTATATTAAACCAGATATGAAATTACAATAAAATAAAAAATAAGCAAACAATGTACTTGTGATGCACTGTTTGGAAACTTTGGTGTAGTAATGAATATTACTGGAGTTTTTTCCCAACACCAAACCGTTATTTTAGCACCTCAACACGTGTTTCGATAACCAAGTGATCATCTTCAAGAGGAAGATCAAACTGTAAAATATGTGTATAAAGGTAAACATGTGAAATTGAAGAAATATGAATGTGAACTTATATCTTGACCTAATAAGTACATAATATATAACATAAAAAGAATGACTAAATATCTGTTAAGTATACATTCAATATTGTTTGGACCCACGGCTACCTCCTTTGTGACTAATTGAACGATTTTGAAAATAGAATAGTTTCTATATAATTATATCCAATGGATTTTGAGCTCTCGATACTTAACTTACTGTTCGAGGTAACTATTCAGTATATCCTTCTTTCAATAATTTGGTTCACTCTTTCTGCAGGTACTGATTGAAGGCACTTTTTGATTATTTTTAATATTTATTGGTTGCGGGTATGTCTTAACTCAATGGGTATTTCAGCATAGACAATTGGACTCAGATAAGACAGAAACTCTTGGTGTTTGGTTGTTCCCACTTTGGGTACTTTTGTTGGGTATTTAGCGGCACATTCTCCAGAAGCTCAGGCAGATCATCTCGTGAAAATTTTTGAAGTAAAACTCCTTTACGCGCGCTTGACTTGGGGGGGGTAAGCTGGTGAATGCGTGACGAGAGCGTTACGAAAAGTTTGATCGGGTGAGGCGACTGGAAGTTGGTGATTATTGAAAGAGAGAGAGTTATGTTCCATATATTAGACAAGAGAGAAAGGTGCGAGCACACATTCACGGTCGAGTAGACTCTGAAGAATTGGGAGAAATCTATCTAACTTTGCCAGCAATTTTAGCAGAAGATTTCATTGTTAATTATATATACTTCGCCAAGCTTTCGCTTATAATATAAAGCTTCTACAGGGCAGTAAAAATCAGTGAAAAACAATGAATTCTGTTAAAAAAAATCTGTTTAAAAATCTGTTTTTCCGTTAACCAGCTGTCACACCCCTACGAACGACAACCCTCAGAAGTCGAAACTTGTGCGAGCTAAGGATTAACGAGGTCTTACCTTTTAACGTGTGATTCCTAACACGGGTTGGACGATAGCAAGTGAAGATCGATCGTTCAGACTAGGGCTTGAACCACTGACCAACACGGCAGCCAATTCGAGTGAGTGAACAAAGCACCCACGTCGAACCGCTTGACTACCGACCGACATATACATTGAACATATACATTGAACATATACATTGATGAAAGAAAGTTAAACGTGTCAAAAAACATATTTAAAACAAACTGTTGATTGAATCTGAACATAAATCAGTACAACCTAGCGTGAAAGTAAATCCAAATACTGGGAAAAAGTGAAAAGGACTGCCTAACATATCTTCCAGTTATTCAAAGTCCAGTTCCAAAATTACACTGAGTAGTTTAATACACCACCGATAGATCGGTTTCGGAGTACTTGCTCCTCGCCGGTACCGGACAAGTTATTTCAGATGGAGTGAACCGTCTGAATAATCCGAAAAAACAAAATACAAAGTCGTAGGTCTTACATGAGAGGCATGGGTTAAGGTGTTTTTCACCTGAACTGGGGCGTGTCATATGCACCTCTTCGAAATATGTTTACCGTCGATTAGTCGATTGGCAAACGAAGGTGTTTCAATAAGCTTTATCAAATAAAAATAATGGTTTTCCAACATTTCCAGTTATACTGATAGTTATTGGTACCAACTTGCTTATTTTCCTGTATATTCTCACATTTTTCAATACCATAACTCTGTGTGAATTGTTATCAAAATATTCATTTGTGTACTCAAAAAACTAGGTATTCGACTCTCGAGTGATTCCCCATAAAATTCAAGTTTGACAGAAAACATTAAAAAACTATTATTGATTCATCAAAATACTTCATTCCATCGTCTTGTAGGAGTAACATTTTCAAAATATTATACAAGGTGTTTGGAATCGATTACTAATTCTGAAAATATAGAACTGGGCCAAGAATCAGTTTTTTTCGAATGGAACACCCTGTATTTCAGGATAATTTTAAAGTTCCGATATGATTTTGAGTCATTTCCATGAAACATTTCGTGTATCAAAAATCAACCTTTCATGAGATATTTCAATTTTTCTTAAAAAAGTAATACATGCGCATATCCACCATATAAAACTACGGGTTACCAAATCTCCATTTCGAACAATTACAGAGAGTTTGTTAGAGCTATCAGTTATCATCATAGTTTTTATTGAAGACAGAATTTCAGATGAATGAATATTGAGTTGAAAAATGTGTATTCTAAATGTTCCATAAAAGAGCGAAAATTCAAAAATATATCATTATCTTTCCGCACAAAATATAAAAACTTTTTCAAAATATATTCGAAGACATTTCTGTAAATTTCCTAGCATTTTTAAATCTCTTCATCAGCATGACTGATGTCATCGTCATCTAGGGCGTTGAATGCTTGTTGAACTTTTCTAACCATATTCTTCTTGCTTGTTACATAATCTGCATATACAATATTTTTTATATCTTCCCAAATATATCAGTCCCTAGGAGACAGCTCGGGGAAACGTGCTTGCCAAAGGTACAGCCTATTATTGGCAAAATCCACCTATCATTACATAATTGATCGATTAATACGCCTACAGTCCCGCATTTATGAGGCAGTGCTCAATTAATGAATTATCCACTACAACCCTCATAACATTTTGAAGAATGTTACACCATTCACCATTCAAATGTTCATCATAGATTTACAAACCCAGAATCCTATTGTACTTCACAGCACATGGACGCGTTGAAACTCCGAAAGTAAGTATTATGACGATTAAAAATCCATTTTTGGTAAAGTTAGCTTTATCACTCCATATAATTTTTTCAAGATAATGTGGATCTTTCTATCAGCAACCATTCGCAAAACTCAAATCGACGGCAAATCCGTGCCTTTCAAATAATGTACCAGATGAGTGGTCCTGGATTTGACCAGTAAGTTTTTTCACAATATTTTATCGGCCATTTCAGAACCTATACCAGTGAAATATTCATTATAAAAAGCATCTAATTTTTCAGTGGGATCTGTTACTAGCTCACCCTGTTCGTTTTTCAATCGAGTATTACTTAGAGAAACTCTATCTTTGTTTTTATTTGTGAAGTTATTAACCAGTTCCCATTTTTTTACAGTTTGTTCTGCTCTTTTTCGAGCTGTTCCCGCTATAAGTTATTTACCCTCTCTGATCGATCAAAATACATAGAGTAGAGATATTGAATAACTTTTGGCGGTAATGACAATTGAAACTGCATTCGAAAACTTTCCCCGAGTACCTACACTTGGTGGAGGACATAGTGTTATGACCAAGAATGAGTCAAGTGCTGTTCGTTTTCAAACGGCTCGGGTAGATCTCGTAAAGTCTAGGAAGAAGGTCGTCTGCTTGATTCTAAATAAGATTTGAGATGCGTAACTCGCAATGAAAGCTGTACAAAATAATACACGTGAAAAAGAAGTAATGGGTCAATGGCTATTAACGCATTGTTCTATGCATTCACAATTTTCTCGTAAATGAACCCAGGAGAACATTGCTCAATTTTCAATTCGTCAGTTTCTAGTAATATTGTAAAGGCGCATCCGTAGTGGGAGGCTCAGATACATCAGTTTCTTGGTTTCCCGATGGAACAATTCTCAATTTGACCAGTAACCACTCTGGATATTAATTTCAAATTGCCAAATTACGCCAAACTCAACCAAATTTTTATAAAATCAACATGTATAAAATAAAATTCTGCAGGCAATAATTATGGTTATGGAAAAAAGTAACATGGCCAAACATCACGGGCTCAAAGACAAGCTTTTTGGTACGAATAATGTTGACCTACGTGGAGAGTGAATTGAAACTATATTTCTTCAATTAGAGAATACACAAAGACGGATATATTGTATTTTCAACCCAATTTTTAAGCAGATTAACTGGATCAAAGTTTATGAGATAATTGAAGTCAGTGCGTGAAGAATGTTCATAAGTAGGCCGCTTCAGCTGCCAGGGCTATCCAGCCAGGAGTTCCAGGATCATGTTGCTACTACAGGTGGAGCCCACACTAAAGTGGATCTGAGTTGGACCCAAACCCCACTTGGTTTTGAGCTATAACAAAGTTCGACTGTAGTTTGAGGTCAGTAAACAAGCAATGTCCGTCTGCATTAGAGTGTAAGCACTAATGTGAGTAAAGTAAAGTTTGGCTTTGAATTGTCCGTCCTCGCTATATTGATTGGTCCAGTCTATCCAAATATTATGTTTCAATAATGCTTGAAACTCTCTATAGTCTGCTTGAGGGTGATTAGAGAGTGGATGATTTCTTCCAATATTGGCTAAAGTATCGGCTATATCATTACCCTTGATGTTGGAATGACTAGGAATCCATGCCAAATGTATGCTAAATTCCTTTGCGACGGCTCTGTATATCAGTTGTCTTGTACGTAATGAAAGGTAATCACTGTTTGCCGATATAGTTGACCAGGAGATTTTTGCCAGGGCGCTTTTTGAGTCGCTAAAAATAACTGCGTGTTTGAGATCGTTGTCCACAATATATTGTATTGCTTCTTGGATGGCTGTTATTTCAGCTGAGCATATTGAAAAGAAAGAGGGTAATCGTCCAGAATGGTTTAGGTTGTGTGAAAAAACTCCAATGCCAACATTACCGCGTTCATCTTTTGATCCATCGGTGAAAAAATATGTGTGATTGGCAAATTGTTGCTGGGCGAGTCTGAGAAAATCCTGGTGGTTGTCGTTCTCTTTGGAGAGATTCATTTCATGGTTGCTGTTTTTGTGACAGTGCAATGTTGCGTATTCTACAACATGATGATGTGAATTGTGATCAATGGCATGTAATATTACTTTAGGTTATGTATGCCAACTCGTGAAAGTTAACCAAATTCTTTAAATTAATTTTATGAATCAATAAAAATCTCTAGAATCATCAACGGTGTATATTATCAAATCCATGGTTTTCCGTTTTTGTATGTAGGTATAAATGAATTGTATTTTTATGAGAATATTGGAATGGAAATATCTATATAATGAAGAGTAAACACATTAGCTTTTCTGTTTACCTTTTGGACTGAAATCAAAATATTTCACAAGTCATATTACATATGTGAGCCCTGTTTTGTTAGGTGTGACTTGTCCACATCAATTTATTTTGAGATATGTTTGTCCTGTCACAAGTTATTCGCCCTCTCTGCTAGATCAAAATATGTCGACTAGAAACAACGTATAAGTTTTGGCGGGAATGTCTCAATCCGGAATAGTTAAGGTCAGTGAGAACAAAACGCAGCTATTAACATCACATATAGTTTAGCCAATAGTTGATACTGGAATTACGTTTGATTTTTGAGAAATTATACTTACCTTTTTTTATATGTTGATTATGAACGTAAATTACCCTGTCATTAAAATTGAAATTATTTCTTTTTACATCTATTGTTAGTTGGTTCATGGTTCATATTGTTTCTGGAATATTTTACAAATTATTCCTACTTTCAATAAATTGATGGATGTAGCCGTTACTACGTGGTAGGAAATCATAATGAAGAAAAGAGAAATTAAACTTTCTATGTGTTTTACCACTTTTATTTGTAACTAACGTTAGGTACTAACGTTAGGTCCGTATAGGACGAAACTACAGTACCGTTAGTTACAAATGAAAGTGGTAAAAACATAGAAAGTTTAATTTCTCTTTTCTTCATTATTCTTACTTTATTACCTACCATATGTAACGTTATACCTACTTGGATCATCACTTTTGGAACACCCAAACTAGAAACAATGTCGCCTCATTCCACCCAGTGCTTAATAAATTATCAAATAGGAAACAACAGATTGAATCTAATAATTACCAGCAAAGATAATTTTTCAAATTTGACACAATCATAATATGTGAACGAACGTTGGCCCTTTCACTGCGCATGGTCCAAGAACCGTGGCTAGCTCACTAGCAATTATTAGTGTTAGCGAATAGAGTCGTCTGGAGCAGCATAGGCCAAAAAGGTATTCCTCAGTAATTCTGAAAATATTTTTTTATCAAGCTGAACATTCATCCCACCAGTTTATAGGTATAATTAAAAAAATGTTTTGGTATGTTAGTATTTGAAACATAGTACTACACAGAGTGTTACATTGAAGTAGAACACATCTAGTGCGATTTGGCTCCTTTGTTATGTTTGGCGCAAACAACACATATCTTCTGGTTGGCTTTGATTTGTTTTCTTTAGCCGAAATCAAAAGGTTTCTACTTTCTTGAATATTAATATTCTCTGAAATATATTGCTCAGGGCCATCGCCATGGGGGGATGGGGAGAGCCTCCCCACCTGCTTTTTTGACTTGGGAAAAAGTTGGGAAATTTTTGGCTGTGAAGATAGAAAAAAAAATAGTAACAAAATGAAAAAAAATTAAAATGACAGAAAAGAAAAAAGGAGAGGTAATAAGAAAAGGGCAAGAACCAGGAGAAACTTGGGATTTCCCAACATGCATAACTTGGAGATCCCATACTTTGAAATTCTGAGTTATTTGAAAACTTCAAAAAAGTTCAACTTCTCCAAGTAAGAGAACAGTCCTGAACAGTCCACAAATTTTGAAGTGACAATTTTACAAAATTCCCAACTTTTCGCTGTTTTTTCGACTTGGAAAAGTTGGGAAATTTCGGGCCGTGAAGACAGAAAAAATAATAGTCGAAAACAATAAGCACAATATTATTTAAGTGTTGTTTCCTTTCATTTGAATTGAATATTCCTATACATGGGGGATATGGTGGACCTTGTTCCAAAGTAGAATAATTCCCATTATTATTTTTATAGTCACCAAAATTTATTTTTGTTTGTGCATACCCTAACGGGCATCAGCATTCAGGCAATCTTTGGATAGCTAAGTAAGAAAATTTATATATCATAGTAGTAATTAATCCCTCGGCTTTCATTTTCTCGAAACTTGGTAAATTTTGCTGGTGGACTTGGGAAAATTTGGATTCCCTCCCACCCCTAGTTTTTCTTTTCGCTACGGCCCTGATATTGCTACATAAAAACTAAATCCGATATTCCCATTAAATCTGGGAAAAAAAAGAATCAAGCTCTGTAAATGCTAGTTCATGTTGGAACGAACATCGCATAAAAAGTGCGATATAAAATGGCGTCGTGTTTATCGTAAAAAAGTTGAAAAAATTGAACTTTTTTGCGATTTCCGCAAAATTTTATACGTCAACATACAATGAGATTACATTGCTATTTCATTTGACTCTCGTTTTTTAAGCCCATAAATCGAAATTGAATCCGAAATGGACGAATGTGTAATGTGTTAGGTTGTTCAAATTATATCAACTTTACCGTATATATAAAGTTTCATTGAGAAACCCCCGCCTTTATTGTGTGAGAAATATTTTCAAAAACAGAAGGAAATATGGAGAATTTCACAACCTTGTGACTGAAATGAGAATCAGTGATCCAGAGAAATATCTCAACTATTGCAGGCTGACTCTCTCATTATTCAATAAATTATTGAATTTGGTTGGCCCTTCGTTAAAGAAGACTCATTTTGCAAAAGAACCCCTCGCTCCTGCACTTAAGATAAGTGGTTTGAAGACACGCTACTATTAAACAAAACTTGAGAAAAGTGTTAGTCCTATTTTCTGATATGATGGGGTCTGGTTTTGAAAGTAGTAATTCGTATGAGTCGTATGTCATCATTCAGGTTCATGTAATAAAATTTAAAATTCAACACTAAAATCCCTAGATATTGCCCGCTTTAACATGAACAGACTAGGTATTTTGACAATTAGGACAAATTTGCGGAACCGCAAAAATATTATCGCAATCGTTCTAATATGAACTCGCCTTAACACCTTGAATTTTGCAGCCAGAACTGGATTCATGAAATTCATGAACCCGTTGGCGAGTATACTTGCTTTGGGCAGTGAAAGGATTAACTCACGTTTCTTGTTTGCGATAACCTCACTTATTTGTTTTCAAGAAAATAGAGAATGGTGACATCATTCATTAAGGATCGATTAACTTCTAAAATTAATTGAAATATTGACAACAAAGAGAACAAGTTGGTACGTCAGAACTACACTACACTACTTGGTCTACATCTACATCAACTTTTGAAACAAAAGCGCATTTCAGCATTCACCAGTGTATAGAAATCTAAATTTTTCTGTTGATATTATTATTAATAGCATTATGCGAGATGTAGAAACTGTAAGTGGTTCACACGGTGATAATCGCACAAGGTATTTTAGAAAACCAAAAATATTTTACATTGTCTTTTTTATCTTACTGTTCCTCACTACCGGTATTGGAATCATCATACTAATTATTTTCAAATTCAATTGACAAGCCGTCAATCGTCAAATGCTGACTGGTAGAAGTAGAAGTGTTTATGCTCCTGAATTTGTGATTCTGAGGAGAGATATTATCATGTGTAATTGTTAGGTTATCTACATTAATAAATAATTGTATATCATTTTGAATTTTAAGACAATGATGTCTTCAACATTTTTTATTCGTAATACTAGAACACTGAAATCTAGTTACTTTCCTTCAAAATTATTATTTAACTCTTATGCTACATCTCAACCAGTTGTTCAAAATCCTCAAGAGCGGTTTGATAATCAACTGAAAGATTTTGAGACATTAACTAATATCAACAAAAAGGCACGCAAAAAAAAGCCTCAAAAATCGCCATTTGTCAAAAACTTACTGCTGGGAGTATTTGATACAGATATTTTGACTTATCCCCAGCTGGAAAAAGATGAAGTTCATAATTTGGAGAAAAATGTTTCATCAGTGAAAAAATTGATGAAACAGAATCATATGATGAATTGTAATTCCTTGCAGAAGAACTTCAGACAAAATCTGTATGACCACAAAGCTATAGGTTTGCAAGCTCTCCAAATCATGGACGGAATGGAGTGCAATATTACTGAGAGTTTAGCATTCTTGGAGGCATTATCAGAACATTCTTTAGCATTCAGTATAGTTAATAATGAACAGTTAGGCGTGCAAAGTTTAGTGAAATATGGTAGTGATTATCTGAAAAAGGAATATCTTGTTCCTGCCATGAAAGGTGAGAGCCTAACAGCTTTCTGTATATCTGAAGCCGCAGTAATGGATATTAGTAATTTTCAAACAAAAGCAGAACTATCTCAAGATGGAAAACTTTGGGTAAGTAATATAAATGATACAAAAGTTGATTCACAGATTAGAAAGTAATGTATATACAATAAGTAATAATATTATTCAATTTTCAGTAAATATCACACAATAATAAAGACCAAATAAAAGTAATACACATTCAACTTATTGAACACCTTGACTGCGTTACATATCCCAGGCAATATGAATAACATCTCTGGGAGACGTAAGCCATTTATTCAGGTAATAGCTGCAGCTTGCTCGAAAATTGTGAATTTGTGCCCCCTCCTGGATTTCCATATTGAGGTAGGAAATCACAATCCCGTTCAATATCTATCTCTCCTCGAAAATTAGTTCAACCTTATATTCACAGCCGTATTTACAGTCCATTATTTTATCTTAGGTCTTAGGACCTCTGTTTTTATTCTCTTGGTAAATACTACTGTGGTCGAGTTCATTGAGTATATGTAGAGCCCTTTTTCATTAGTCCATGCGGTTTTAGTATTCAGGACCTGCTGAATGTGTCCCTTAATTATATTATTATATTTGCCCTGGACTAGAATGACTCGGACATCTATGTAGCCTAGTACTTTATTTCCATTGTGGTTCAGGAGTCGTAGTAATTCATTTATAAAACAGTTCCATAACAGTAGGAAAAAACTTTCTCTCAGGACATCCTACTGCTATATGAACCACTACTGTCTATTCATCAGCAGCACACAATTCATCTCCATGACAGCTGGATGATTGATTCAAGTGTGCCGCACTTTCTTGTTATTTTAAGCATATTCTGCTTCTTCTGTGGCCCGACTTGAAGCCGTCAACATAATAATGATAATAATAGCATTTATTGCCCAACATATTGTACAACCCCCTTACAGAATAACAAAATTTAAAAAAAAATCTACTACAAAAATATATAACTACAAGTACAGTGGATAAAAAAAGCAAGTGAAATATTGCAGATTTCACATTACATATTTAATTTGCTTCAAGCTTTATCAGAATAAATTACAAGAGTTACAAATTTTGTTAAAATTATACATATTATGCTTATTAGTAATTTCATAAGGACATTTGTTCTTGTTCGGGAACCATGAAAAGTTGAATTGTTTATGCCTGCAAATTGTAGTACCTTAATAGGGATAGTCAAGAAAATTATAAACCAATTTATGGAGGGAGGCATGAAATAGACCCTAAGCATATTCCAAACCCCAAGTTCTCAAAGTAGGATCTGTCTATCATCAACTGGTAATCTGTTTTTTACTGAGGATATATACCATCAGCTCTAAAATTAAATATTTGAGAACTTTTTCTGTATGTTTTCGATCCTAATAATGTATGAAGCATAGTGAGGACTCCATATGGTAGAACAATATTCTAACTTATATAACTAAAAAGATATAAATTCTTCAAAGCAACAATTTAGTAAAATTTCTGCAATTGTGCACCATAAAACCATACATTGTAGATGCCTCTGGAAGTTCAAGATGAATGTGCTGAAGAAAACTCAGTTCAGAATCAAAGACAACTACCAGATCTTTCATGCAAGTATCTTGTAATAAAGCAGTTCCATTCAGATTATATGAGAATTCAAAGATTTTTTTGGAATATGTTACAATTTTACATTTAGATATGTTGAGTAATAAATTATTAGCCAAGCATCAACTATGTACCACACTCAGGTTATTTTAAAGTTGCTTACAATCAGTTGAGTGTTATATCAATAGCCTCAGTTTTAAGTCATCTGCATATAGCAACATTCTAGTATCTTAATCGTCAACTAAATCATTAACAAACAATGAAAAAGTAAAGGCCGTATAATGGAGCCTCAAGGAACTCCAGAAGATGATTCATAGGGATTGAAATGATGACATACTTTATCTTTAAGGTGATTGACGTTGATGCAGTGTTCTGGTAGACAGAGTTGTCCCTGATATCCCTATCAAGTAGTTTTTCTAATGTCTTTGATGCAAAGATTTTTTTTGAATATGTTACAGTTTCACATTTAGATACATTATAAATTATTAGCCAAGCATCAACTATGTACCACACTCAGGTTATTTTAAAGTTGCTTACAATTAGTTGAGTGCTATATCGATAGACTAAGTTTCAATTCACATATAGCAACATTCTAGTATCTCAATCGTCAACTAAATCATTAACAAACAATGAAAAAGTAGAGGTCATATAACTCCAGAAGGTGATGCATATGGATTGAAATGATGACATTAGTACTTTATCTGTAAGGTTATTGGCCTTGATGCAGTGGTCTGGTAGACAGTGCTATGTCTCTGATATCCCTCTCAAGTAGTTTTTCTAATGTCTTTGACGCAAAAGACATGAGACTGATTAGGTCTCAAGGCCGTGGCCATGTCATATCCGGTTTTCCCAGGCTTTGGAATGAGGGTGGTTCTACTCATCCCCTATGTTTTTTGTATGTATTCCAGAACCAATAGTGCCCTAAGAATTACATACAACTTCTTAAGTGAAATATATGATCGTTTTTGCAGCATTAATGGGTAAATGCTATCTGGTCTCAGCGACTTATGAGGTTGGAATGAGTTCATTGCTCATTGCTCTACAACTTTTTTGCCACTAGAACAGAATGAATGCCTTTTTAGTGGCCTCCAGTTCTGAATATATCCAGGACTCCGGAATTAGATTTGTTATCTCTGACCCGGGGAAGTCCACCCTGAGAAGCTTTCTTTTAGTCTCTTCTCCTGTTTTTGTGTACTCCTTACTGTTGGTTTTTAGATTATTTATTGAGATCAGAGATCTCTTGGAAAGTATCTTATAGAGTTTGTCGCATACTTGGGTCAGTTCCACCTCTTCGTATTGCCCTCTTTATGAGTCTCTCTTAGATTTTCTCGAGGCTTTGTTGTCTTCAGTTAGTAATATTTTGTATTGATCCCAGAAAGGTGAGTTCCTTGTCCTTTTAAAGATTTTTCTAGTTTTAAGTGCTGTGCCAGATATTCATTCCACCAGGATACGTTCCTGTTTGATCTCTGGTTGACATTTGGACAATGTTCGTTATGTGTATAGATAATATATACCATTTGCCAAACATAAATGATATCGAAGTCAAATATTTCGAAATTTTTGAATTCACCTTCAGGATATGCAAACATTTTAGGTGCGAGACCATTAAAATAATTTTCTGCTCACATGTGTAGAATATTGTTTGTTTGTTCTGTTGTCCAATCTTCACAATATGACTGCTTAGTTAAGCAAATTATTTATATACGGACTTGCCCATTCTTCAATAAACATATAAAAAGGGTGAGAGAAGAATAAACAATTGAACAATAATATAGAATATCAAGAATATTAAATATCAATTAATAATTGATAATAATCAGCAGTTTCTCATTGTAGGTCAATACTTGCAACCTTATTTTTATAAATATATGAGGATGAATTGAATAAATCAATAAAGATGCTATTGTTATTTGCTAGCTCAAGTATTCTAGTAATTGGATTCATTTAAGCCATAGCTAGTAGAATGGTTAGGAACTTTAAACAACTTCGACAATTGGGTTCTTCTTGAATTTACATTAAAGTCAATCAGTTGTGTCACACATGGACAGTTCATATCATCATTTATAACTTAATGAAGAAGTCTTAAATCAATTTCAGCTCGACAGTGCTCTAAAAGTAGCAAAATATCAAAGTACTCATAATCTGATATCCGAGCTTAAATGCACATGATCTCAGAAGTGTGTTTTGTACTTTCTTAATCCTAGATCTATCTGCCTGATATAGAGGACTCCATATCACGCAATTACTTTCCAATTGAACGTGTACAAGAAAAGTTTTTGATATGTTTTGCTGTTGAACTTGGTGTTGCCAGATATCAATATGAATAATATGAAATAAAAATAAATCTGAATATCAACTCGTTGTCACATATCTACAAAATTAGTATCAGCATTGCTTTGGCTCCGAAAGGGTGCAATGGTGGTATTAAATATATATATATAATATATGTATATTTAATATATATAAGATATATAATAATGTATTTAATATTAATATTTAATATCTTATATTATATATCTGATATAAGATAATATTAAATATACATATAAGCGCGGCTATTGACGCGCTATTTGTAGGCACGCGCCGCCGACCTGTACCACCGCAACCGCTATGTCCCTTCATTTCAAATCTATCTATACTAATATAAGTCGGAAAAATTCTTGCCCCCTGAGAGCTCTCTTGGCGTGCGCTGCCTATACCGTTGGAGTTACATGCAGATAATGTACCGTAAGATTGTATATCTTGAATAGTTCTTAATAAAAATCCGCGATAGCACATATCTACCTCTTATGTGGAAGCCACTATATGCAAAATACTGAGCCATTAATACAATTGAATTGGATAGTTTTTTTACAATGCACATTTCAGAATATCTGTCAAATTTGAATTGAAGGGGTTATATTTTTAGGAGTGATTAATTTTTTGGGAAAGAAAGTTTTTGGCTTTCTACTACTCCATCTGATACAAAAAAGGGGATGAGAGAATCTTCCGAAGAAAGTAATCAATTTGAAACTCTATACATGAATGTGTAGATCATGCAAAGAAGTAACTTTCTCACAAACTGAAAGAAAATCCTCCTGAAACAGCTACTTTCATATAAACATTGAATTACACGAAAGAAAATAATTCTTTCGAAACAAATACTTCTATATGAACACTGAATTATACAGAAGATACTTTTCTCTACTCAGATGGTATTTCAAACATTTGTTGTGGAATAAGAATCAGATATCATTCACATGCGTTCTACTTTGAATGAATGGTAATAAATTGTACTCACATAGAACACTGTCACCCTCACTGGTATACACCAATGTTTCGCCTTAAGACACTTGCCCTAAGGCTCTTCAGTACCAAATTGGATTGGATAACATTATAGAAAATACACACACTCCATTCATGAATTACGATTTTGAATGTCACGGAATAAGCTTGATCTGGTTATGTCATCGATGACATCGTAATGACATTCATTCACCTATTTGATTTAATCCCAGCCAAGAGGAATCTTATTTGAATTGAAGGGGTTATATTTTTAGGAGTGATTAATTTTTTTGGTAAAGAAAGTTTTTGGCTTTCTACTATTCCATCTGATACAAAAAAAGGGATGAGAGAATCTTCCAAAGAAAGGAAAAAAGTAATCAATTTGAAATTCTATACATTTGTTGTACTGTGACGAGAAAACTTTTAAATAATATGATCAAAGATATACTTGAGAAGTCAGATGAAAAGAATTTACTTCACAAAACAGATGCAGTTCAAGAAAAAATTGGCCAGGTAAGTTCTTGACATTCTTAAGTATTTCAAACATATTTCATATTGTACAATACTCAGTATTACATTCAAACTGAATCTCGCCCTAACTGCATAAACAAAATATGATTTATTTTTTATTTATATTTATTTTCTTTCGTGTAATTCAATGTTTCTATGAAAGTAGCTGTTTCAGGAGGACTTTCTTTCAGTTTGTGACTGAAAGTTACTTCTTTGCATGATCTACACATTCATGTATAGAGTTTCAAATTGATTACTTCCTTCCTTTCTTTGGAAGATTCTCTCATCCCTTTTTTTGTATCAGATGGAGTATCTGTCAAATTCTTATAAAAATGATACAATGATCGGTTTAAGTATTTAATATAGATAAACTTTGTCTTTCACACTAAGTAATCATCATGTACGAATCATTTAAAAGTTATCGCGATAAGAATAACTTGACGCAACGCAGCAAGCCATTACGCGTCGCGTCTACTATAAGACGATGACGGACGATGCGCGGGTGTAGAGGCGCGGTCTAAGCAATAAAGCGCTAGAACGTGGGCAGACGTCGTTGACGGTTGTGTTAGTTTTGAGAATTTCAGTATAGGTAACATAATTCTAATGATCTGACACCATATCATCTGTTTTTGTGTTTATCAGCCTTGGGAGTTCAACAATACAGCATATTCTCAATTCCATATTTTTCATCTTATCATTACATTGTCAAATCTTCAAATGGATTGAACTATTTCATTTTAGATTTTGAATGGTCACAAAACCTGGGTCATTAATGGAGTTTCTGCAGACATATTGATAGTGTTTGCAATAACTGATGTTGTAAAACGAGACACTTTTGAGGAAACAAGATTGAGTGCATTCGTTGTTGAGAAAGACTTTCAGGGAGTTTCGGTTGGAAGCAATCACCAAACTGCTGGGATAGAAGCAACTGATATCACTTTTACTGATACCCCTGTTCCAGTTGGTATGCCTGGTGAGTAAAAGAGTGTAACTATTCAACAGGTATATATTTTCAGAAAATGTTATTGGTGAAGTGAATAAAGCCCAGGAATTGCTACCTTCTCTCATTAACGAATATAGATTGAGTATAAGTTCCATTTGTTGTACTGTGACGAGAAAACTTTTAAATAATATGATCAAAGATATACTTGAGAAGTCAGATGAAAAGAATTTACTTCACAAAACAGATGCAGTTCAAGAAAAAATTGGCCAGGTAAGTTCTTGACATTCTTAAGTATTTCAAACACATTTGTCTGACAATGTGGGTTTAAATGGAAGAGCAGATGTTTGTTAACTGTTGAATCATTTTTCATATTATACAATACTCAGTATTACATATAAACTGAATCTCGCCCTAACTGCATAAACCAAATATGATTTATTTTTTATTAATTTGTTATAAAGACATTTATTATTATTATTATTAATGTCAGAATTGCCACAAATTTTGGCAATATTGAAATATGGAATGTAAAAGTAATGAAAAAAATAATTATTGAAGTTACTCATAATATTATAATTACTAATTTTATGATTTTTGTTATAGTTAGTTAAAGTTCGTTTTACACTATGTCCAATAATATTATTTTTTCAGGTGACTACTTCACTCTACGCTATGGAAAGTATCTCTTATTTGACTGCAGGACTCATTGACAATTATGAGAATCAAGATTGTGAAATGGAGTGTGCAATTGCTAAGGTTTGTTGAATAATTTCACCTGAACCGTATTTCTGAGTGGATACATTTTTCATGAATATTATGCTGTCCTAAAATACGTTAAAAATTGTTTATATTTAATATAAAGTACAAATATCAAATATTTATTAATGATGACGAGTACATTTTTCAGTACTGTTACAATTAAACATTTTCATTGTCATATTTTTTGACGATTTACCAATTTTTTGAGTTCAATTGTTTTATCATAAAAAATCCATTAATTAAAAGGCTTCTGGTTTCAGATATTTGCCACAGAGAATACAATGAAAACTTCACTAACATGCTTGGATCTCATTGGAACATTAGCTGCTTCTGAAACACACTGGGCTAATATCCTTCACAAGGAAACTCTTCTTTTATCAATATTGCATGAAAGTAGTGATAATTTGAAGATTATCACTTCTTTATTAGGACTTCAATATGCAGGGGTAAGTGAACGAAAAACCAAGAGAAAAATAATACACTCGTCCAATTCTATTCAGCTTGGTTCAAATAATCCCCAAGTATTATTCTGATTCTTTTACTTTTTTTTTTATTTCTTTTTAAGATTCAGTTATGATTTTCAAGTCATTAATTCAATCAGGCAATTTGTTAAACAACTTCATTGCCTTGTAGTGAGGTGTATTTTCAGTTATTGTTATGTTGGGATTACAGCCTATAGGGACCTCCAAATGACAATCAAATTCAAAAGAGTACTTCAATAAACTTCAGAATCAACAGTTACAGTGGTTATGTTATAATTACATAGATGGTAAAATACTGCCATGCCAAGCCTTATTGGTTTTTATGTATGACACATCACGTGACATCGAAAGATACAAAATAGTACATAGTTCTAGATTATTGTTCTACTACATTTGAGTAAATGAAAGATAGACGGAAGTAGTCGAGTGAGGTGTCATGATTGATTATGAAGTTTTATTCAACATGCCACATGTCTATATAAAATGATATAAATTAAAGGAAAGCCTTTATTGGATGATATAAAGTATATAGATGATAACTTATGACCCTATACATGTGTAACATTTTAGGAAGATTTTAATAACGATGCTGTTACATAAATAACAGATTATTTTAGGTTTTGACTATTATAGGTATATTATATTATCCATGTAAATTGTATATTGTGCCTCTAAGTGCACAGAGTTTGTATTTTTAATTTTATATCTGTACACGTTATTATTATTTATTCAGATAACTCATACGACTGGTTAGCATTGCAATTCATAACAATCAACTTGTCTATAGGCAGCATGAAGTCATTTATTCTTGTTCAGTAGGTATGTTGAGGGGTGTTGAAGAATAGATGTCTGTTTTTTTTAAAGAAACATAAGTTTTCATAAGTATAAAGAGAATATAGTCATTATTCCGTTATTCTTGAAAAAAGATCTACATGATTTATTAAACCTCAAATTATTTATCATTTTGATAGCCTTTTCGTGAATAACAGCTATTTTTTCATTATTACTGTTGCTTCTCTGAGATATGATTCCATACCTCGCTACTGACTCAAAATGAGTGAAGTATAGAATTTTTACAACTAACTAACAAGCTAACTAATTTCGTTAGTTGAGAATACTTCTGAATACTACTTACTCACATATATATAAAATTAATCGCTTCAAAAACACTTCACTAACTTCTAAAGCTTCTGATAATTCCTTTTTCATACTTTCTGTTTCACTATCACTGTCGTCATTCAAATCAATAATGAATTTATTTCCACCAATAATTTGGAAGTGTCAAATCTCCATATAGTCTTTTTCAACTAAAATTACTTTTTGATCCTTTTCTGTCAATCTTCTTCGGTAATATTAGATACTTCTTCTTTAATTAGCACTATTACCTTCTCATCAAATTTTGGAAAATTATTTTTACTGCTGATGCTTTGTTTCAATTTTCCCCAAATCAACTTGATGGGATTGAAAACACAAAAATAAGGGGAAGTCTCAGTATAGTGTGTCCATACTTTTCAGCAATACTCTCAAGTCGTACACTTTTTCAAATGTTTTTGTCTGTAAAACTTCAAGTAGTTGGTTTTTGGTATAGTAATCTTAAAAATACAAATTGTTATCCATTAAAAAACTTTGTATTATATCTTTCCTCGAATTTTTATTCAGTACTTTGATGAGCTGTCACGAAGGAAGCGTTGTCAAGAACTATTACACTATTCAAATCCAAATTCAAGATCAATATGTTTTCAAACCATCTCTCGAAAATATTAGCTTCCATTTTCCTATGATAGTCAACATTGCAGTCCTGTGTTTCAATATTCAAATGCATCCGAATCTTATTCATTGGTATCTCTTTTTCGCATTGTTCACCATCGCTATTGGAATCACTACCCTGGAAAAGTCTTCGTTGTTATCACACTCGTTATTACTATTAGTACTTGTCCAAGAGTGCCACATTTTAAACAGATAACAAAATTTCAAGTAATTATAACTGCACCAATGTCGAATTTCAACACTCAAATTACGATCAGTTCCTGAATTGAACACGACGGCGATAACCATCCCCGAATTTCCCGATTTCTAACATGACTTCAAATTTAATGACTCTTCAGCCAATCATACAACTCGATTAGTAAAAATTATCCAATACGAACCGCCAAGTCTACAGTCCACGAGGACTATTTCGCTACCAGTTCATTTCTATGTATTGGTTTTTTTGGCCTTTTAGAGTGCCGCAAACTTTAAGAGTGCACAATATCGTTTACTTCGACTATACAATGAAATTTCACTATATTTGTTAGATGTGTAATCTAACAGATGCTTTCCATTCCACTAACTCAACAATATTTAGAAATTTGAGTTCACTTTATAGGTAAATGTAGATAAGCCACCAAATTAAATTGCTCACTTGATTAAAAACCTCGACTCCACTATTGAGTTTCCGATGTTGATTTGCATAACATTGAAACACAATGTCAACTGAATGATACATAATTTTAAACCGATGCCCATACACCCCTTCGGCTCCAAACAAATATAACAAAAATCCATTATCCATGATAATAGTTAAACAATTTTCCCAAACATATTTTCTGTTCTAGACATGTTTCGCTAACACTGTTATTCATCGGTAGCTAATGTCAAAAAAGACATTGAGTTGCATTCAATCCAAAATGAAAATATGCGATTTGGAGGAAATTGCCACATCATCATTAGCTAATTTCAATGCAAATGCTTGTAAAGTGCCTGTCTACAATTCTTGTAACAATCGGTCTTGGATCCCCAAGTTACTTCATTTGCTGATTACAAATACGTCCGTGGGAGTGTAAAAACTTGATACTAGAACAACAACAAGGATTTGTAATGGAAAGATTAACTGAGACGAGTAGGTAATTTGCTGAAGTACGAGAATGTGATTCTGAATGCCTTTGGGGAGATAAATCGATGATATATTTAGATCATCTTCTAGATGTTCTCAACTTTGGTCCTCTTGATGTAACGTTGGTTGGTCCAGACCAACATCATTCTGGTGATGCCTTTGGGTAGATAAATCAATGATATATTTTGATACACTGAATATTCTTAGAGAAATTTCTCATCAGAGTAGGTTAACTACATAGGGACCACAAAGGGACCTTTCTATGTGAGGTCTCAAACAGCCACGATCCATAGCCCTCTTACTAGAATTGTACATAGTGCATAATCGTGGGTTCACATATTTAGTTATTAAACATCCTACCTTTAAGAGGCAGGTATATTTCATTAGTAAACTGTGAACCTTGTGAACTGTTTCCATCAGTCGAAAACTCGTTTTGTAAAATGATATTTTAAATAAATGAATAAACTCTCCTAAGAATCAGTCCTATGGGTTAATGATTACACCAACGTTGTAAATGTAAAAAGTCACTGTGAATGACTGATAACTGAATGAAATGTCATTACAGATGTATGTAGGTCATCTAAAAGAACAATTCGTTCAAGCCAGTCTCAACTCCCTACACTGTAGGTTAAAGGACAGACACATATCAGAAAATAACTACTCCCATGGCTAATAACACTAAGGGCGTTGGATTATATCCGACAGGTGTCAGTGCAGGATACTCCACTGAAGTTATTCCTGCATATGCTGTTGGCAATACAACTACCGCAATAGATTTTCAATTATTGAAACACACTTGCAGGCAGGTTTCGGGCTGTTTGGAAGTGCAAGGTAGTAAAGTCGATGATTTCCGATAATTGAAAATGGAATTCCTTCAGAGTATCATTCCTCGAACTAAGCTGAAGCATACAACAAATAACAGGTTTGTCGTCGCCCCATCTGCCTGTGAACGAGGTAACCAACTGCATATCCGAAATTTTCGGATATGCAGTTATGTTGATATTCCTTTAAATGACTGCTAAGATTTTTCTGTAATATATTATATTTTGCATAACCAAAACTATTGGTATATAAGTGCACTACTAACTGTAATATAACTAAAATAAATATCAATTTCAGGTTACTCTGAATGAAAGAATTGGTAAAATTCGAAATCCTCTTTTTTATGCTGGATTCACTTTAGCAAAAATGTGGTCTGATCGAAGAAATGTGAATGACGATCCCAAACTTGACTTGAAATTAGGAGAATATTTACATCCTTCAACAATGAGTTCTTCTCAGAATTTGGAGTAAGTACATAGCTTTCAATTCTTTACTCGTATATATTACCAAAAGTATGAAGTATTTGTCAAAATATGTTCCTTTTAAAATTTTGTTAGAATACCATTTGCCATTTAATAAAATAAAAAAAAATCAAAAGTTCACTTATTGTGAAAGATCATTCTGTATCAAATCAGCACACCTATCAACCCTTGCTGCTTTAGATTTTGATGAAACTTGGCCCATGTGTACATTTTTTCATTTAGACTGAGGAATATATAAAGTTTAAATTTTTTAAAGTGACTAATTTTTGTGTTTTCCTATTATGATACTCTATAAAGAACACTAATATCGATCTGCAGTTGCTCATGTCCTAGTTTCTATTTTTAATACCCTTTCATAATATGCAACACTGGAGTTTTAAAGAAGTTTTTGCAGTTTTTAAAAGAAGCACTGATTTTGAATTTCTGAAGTCACATTTTAAGAAAATTAAAAAGTTTTCGGAAGTAGTCTTTTCTATGGACAAGTTTCAAACATATTGAAAACCTGAAAATCAAGGGATAAAACAAGAAAAGTAAACACATATAAACACATATGAAATATTCTAACTTTACATTTATTTATGATTTCTTAAACTGACTTGGTAATAAGAATATATATATATATATATATATATATATATATATATATATATATATATATATATATATATATATATATGAAGTTATATTTGCCACTCAATTAAAAAATGAAAAACTTTTAATCTCTAGAGTTTGTTGATTTTCTTACCGGCTGTGACTCATAAAGGCACAGATTGCGAATTTACTCATAGGTTTTGGGGAAGAAATGTTTTGACTTTCTACTTATCCATCTCCATACAAAAAAAAATGGGAGTCTTCCAAAGAAAGAAAGAAAGCAATTAATTTCAAAAAAAAATCTTTGCAGAATGGCTGGCTTTTTCAGAGGTTTATTCATCTTGATGATTCACCGATGACTAGTGAACTCTAGTTCGTAGGTTGTATTTATGTAGACTCAGGTATAGTCCGACAATTTTCAATTGAAGGTAACTCATATACAAATTGAACTGAGAGCTAACGGCAACAATGTTAAATGTTAGAACTAAATTTTTACCGGGGTCATTTTTATTCTCTATGCATCGCCATTGTAAATAATTGAAAAGTAATTATGATGCACTGTTTGGAACCTTTGGTGTAGTAATGGATATTACTGGAGTTTTTTTCCCCAACACCAAATCGTTATTTTTAACACCTCGACACGTGTTTCGATCACCAAGTGATCAGTTTTAATCTTCCTCTTTGAAGATGATCATTTGGTGATCGAAACGCGTGTCGAGGTATTGAAAATAACGATTTGGTGTTGGGGAAAAAAACTCCAGTAATATATATTAATTGAAAAGTAAGATGATTCCATAAAATTTGCCCCCCGTAACAAGATAGCTTCTGCGACTAAGTGAACCAGTTCGTTAAATACTTTGAAACATCGGTAAACTCATCAACACTTCGCAGGTCTATTATATTTGCGTCCTTAAAATGCCATAACTAGTCATTCGGTTTCTTCATTATCAAGCGTCCTTATCTGCATAGGCGTAGTGTGTTCTGTTTCTTGTAAAGGTGACTTTATTTTGTATTTATTAAATATTTCAAATATTAATAATTTATTGTATTTAAACAACGATAAAAGTAAAATAAAAACAACAATAAAAATTAATTGGCGCACCGGGGCGACTTCATTGATTTCAGTGGCGCATTTGCTTTTTCAGCTGCAGGAAAAACCTGCAGCACCACATCATCTGAAGATCTTGATCTAACAATGTTCTCTCTCTTATAAAACAAAATGTAGGGTGTCTTCAGAGGCTCCAATAAATTCAATGCATCGCCAGAACACTTCATGACACGACTATCGTCAAACTTAAACCAGTCTGTTTGACCAAGCCGTAATAATGACCAAATTCAACGCCAGAACCACAGTGAACAATGACTGCATGAATATTATAATAGTGGTCTGCTAGGTTGAAATGTTTATCTATTTCGAACCTTCCAAAGAGTTTCTTGCTTCCGTTAGAGGTTGAGTCTTGTTTGAAAATCATCAGTGTTATTATTAGATTGACTGGTGCCTCAGCTATACTTGTTTCCTTATAACAGTCAGTTAGTTTGGCGCACGTTTGACAATACAGTCGATCATCACCTGTTAAAAATTCCATTTTTAGATGATTTAACAATAAGCTTTGCTCGGACTGGTTATTAGTAATATTAGGAAAAGCTAGATGAAGTTCCAGAAATTCACATAAGTTTTCGGTACTTCTTGAATATTAACCCTAAAGTAAACAAGTGAGGATTTTTCCAGCAAAAGATTTACAAACACAAGACGAGATGGGCTGTACGGAATCATTCATCCAGAGCGGTCAGGAGTATTGATTTTGCTATTGTTTTGCTCACGAAGAGTATTCAACAAGAACCATAAGAATTCGGAACAATCCTCTTGTTGTCCTAACGAGTATCTAGTGTTATCTAGACTTTTGTATTTATTAACTTTGAAATATAAGATAGTGTTGGCCGATACTTGTTTTTCAAAATACATTATCATAGATTTTCATCACATTCACACTTTATTGTGAGATAATTAATGACCTAGTCATTAAACTCAGGTATAAATGTTCGTTAAACTCAGGTATAACTCTCGTTAATTAGTTCCTAGAATATTAGTTTCTAGGTAGATAGTAATATTTCAAAAGTATATATAAATCACAATGTATGTAGAATTCAGTTTGTTAGTGAACACACTTGAAAAAGCTACTGTGCAGCGAAACACGTGTTGCGGATTTGTTAATCTGTTCTAGTAAAAATCTCACAATAAAGTGTTTTTCAATATACATCAACTTTAAAATAGTTTTTGAGGTAAGTAAACAACTGACAAATAGCCGAATAATGTCATTGAATTTTATTATTTTTATAGTATAAAGATGGATGCCGTAGCAGGTCCAAGTAATGTACAAAGGAAGCGGAAGTTTATGTCATTAGAAGAAAAACAAAAGCGTGTGTTCCGCTACTGCCGATTTGTCTATTTGGCCTAATCTATAGTTTCTCCAATGTTAACTCAGCCTTGTACCCATGGGTTTTTTAGTGGTACCGATATAAACTTTTCCAAAGATTCATGGTATACGATATACCCCCGTAGCTAATAGTGGATCTCTTTTGTCTTTCGCGGATCTAAGGCTTTGTTGTATTTTCCTAGTGGGCTTGAACACTGTTTTTATTTTATGCTCCCTTAAGGTTTTTCCGATTCTGTCTGTAACACTAGATATGTACGGTAGAAATGCACGTGCAACCGTTTGAGATTCTCCCTATTTTGACTTGTGGAGGTCTTCAGTTTCATGTGAAACTACTTGCCCCCGATCATGGATACCATAGAAATTATACGGGAAGCCATAGAAATTCACAAACATACGGAAAACTACAACAGAAAAGAGGAGGCGGTAACGCTTAACCGGATTTGGAATCATATACTAGAAAATGATAAAGTGGCAACAGCGCAATGCAATGTTACGTCATTAACAGGTAATAACACTTTGGCCAATAGCAACGCATCAAGATGAATAAACCTCTGAAAAAGCCAGCCATTCGTGCTAGCGAAACTACGGCGGTCTTCAAACCCAATTGAAGATAGTGGCACTGAAAATCTCGGCCGCGAAAGCCTTAACCAATTTATCTTTGCAAAGATGCGTAGATCATGAAAAGAAGTAACTTTTAGATACAAACTGGAAAAATGTGAGTTTGAATGAGGCATTAAGGAGTGCTACTTCATTCTTTACTAGTGCCCATATTTTTTTCTATTGGGTTCAGCTTCGAATGGTATAGTGGTAGGCAGTAGTGGTTGACAGGCTAGAAGTGTATCAACAATTCATATTTTATAAGCTGGATTATGCTTTTTAATTAATGCATATAGTTCAGCTTTCAAAGCATTGGCGAGGATCAAAGATTGGACTAGGATCAACCTGAACATTGTAGTTATTCTTAACTTAAATGCATTTTTGGACCATTTTAGATTAAATCATCTCTTAATCATTGTGTAAAATTTGAATTCATTTCATCATGGTAGTCGCCGGTTTTACTTCTCGTAAATTGTTTTACGGATGAAAGTATGAAAATCATAGATGTATAAACTGAAAAGCAAAAAACCTAAAATAGATCCCTGTGGTACAACTATGGTGGAGAGAAAGAACTTGAAAGTGTCTAAAGTTACACTTTGACTGCGGTTACATAAATAATTATTTACCGGGGAAATAGAACAGTTAGAGAAGACAACAGGCGATACGGCAACAGTGGAACTGGACTTTCGGATTTCAAGAATTCACAAATGTCCCAGAAATGTTGCCACTTCCTCTTTCCCTTGACTTCAAACCACGAAGGTATTATCAACATATCGTAGCCAGCAGGAGGGTTGGACCGGTGAATATTCTAGAGCTCATCGTTCTAATAGTTCCATGTAGAGTTTGGAAATCAGTGGACTTAGTGGTCTTCAGATTGCAACTCCGTCTTTCTGCTCATAAAATTTTTCATCTCACTGAAAGTATATTGCAGTGTTCAAGAGAATTCAATTTCAAATCGCGAATCTTCTGAATAAAGTGAGCTGAGTCTCTGATGAATGAGTTTGTTTTTCCCACCACTGGCTGTAGCAGACTCGATAAGTACTTGGCTATGTGTCAGAGACCCTATGGCACTGATGATCGGCCTTAGTGGGACATGCGGCTTGTGAATTTTCAGTAGCCCATATAAACGAGGTGGTAATGTATCTTTTCTCATCGTGGTTAATAGATGATCCACAAATTAGTTGGTTAATCTTTCTCAAGACGTGGTTAGTCGGATCTCCCTTGAGCACGTTGTATGTGTTGGGGTCAAGTAGATCAACTATCTTTTTTCCATAGTCGTGCTCGTTCATCACAACAGTGGTATTTTCTTTGTCAGCACATGAGATCAAGATATTCCCATCATTATTATTAAGATATCTCAAGGCCGCTCTTTCTGTACGTGTCGTGTTGGGTCTAGGTATTTTTGCTCGTGTCAGGATCCTCGTTGTCTTAATGTGGATTTCCTCTGCAACCGCGGTTGGTAACCCGCGGATTCCTGCAGAATTGCAGATCACGGCTAATAAACCCGGAAACGTCGGTCAATTTGTTCTTACAATTCTCAGGGTTTTATATAACCTTACACAATCTTGAAAATGAACACAGATAAATCATTAGAGAATAAGCTGAAGGATAACAATCCTCCAATACTCCTGATCTCGTTGGTTAACTTAATAATCCAAGATCAAGCTGCCAGATTACTACATTCAATAATCTGACGATTTCGATCTGACGCAAACTCGCGGCCATTATTATAATGTGCAAAAAAATTCGCCATTTTGAAATACTCAAGCGCGTCAGATTAAGATATATATGGTTCATATTTATGTTTTAGACATGCTGTCTCATAATCTGACGATTATCTAGAGGGATTCGCTTAATCTGACAAAAACAATATTTTTTTTTAATTCATTGTAAGTACTTAATTTATTGAAAAGCTCAGGAAATAGCATGCAAATAAATAAGTGTATGTTTTTTAAGTAGAATACTTGTATTTATAAGAAAATAAGTTTAAAAAAATGCTCAAAAAAATGAATTTGTTATAATCAATTGATTGATTATTGAAGAAAAGAGAAATTAAACTTTCTATGTTTTTACCACTTTTATTTGTAACTAACGTTACTGCAGTTGACTCCTATAAGGACATTTTCAAACTTATACAATATATATATATATATGTCCTTATAGAACAAAACTGCAGTAACGTTAGTTACAAATAAAAGTGGTAAAAACATAGAAAGTTTCATTTCTCTTTTCTTCATTATGATTTCCTATCACCTAGTAATGGCTACATCCATCAATTAATTGATTAATTAATCATCATCTTCATCACGAACGAATCTCTGTGATGAGCTGTGATGGCGTCATGGCAACAGAATTCAGAGTGGGGACGGAGTGAGAGAGTAATATAGATAGAGAAAAAGTGAATAGAGAATAGAGAAATAGAAACTCGGAGAGGGAAATATAGGTATCACACAGCTGCACGCATTAAACTTTATCGACGAATTTTTGTTATTTCGGCTTGCGGAAATCGTCAGATTATATATTTTTCGTTATCCTTGAATTATTTCCTTCAAAATAAAAAAAAATGCTGCGCTCGAGAATGTCGAAATGACGTTATTTTTTTACAACTTCCCTCCCCTTTCTTTACGTCACTATCAAATTGTCAGATTACTGGAATATACACTTTTTAGCAGGTAATTAACTCACCCTACCTTAATCTGACGCGCTCGAGAATTTCTGATGATCAATTTTTTTTACTAATCTGATCCTTTATCCCTCACAGGCGGCCTTATATATGGGGCTCATATTTGGTGGAGGTACTTAACCGGGTACAAGGTATCCCCCTGTATATTAATCTGCCACGCTTTAGTAAATCCCGAAATCCCCGCTTGGGTTCCCCCGTTATTATAAAATGAATCCTGATTTTAATTAAGTAGATTGTATTTGCTGCCACACAGAGTTTAAATACATGTATCTGAAACTTGAGCTCCACGAGCCAGTTTAAAAAAATATGTAGGATTTTTCATACTGGTGCCATAGCTCTAGATAAAAAAACAAAGATTGTCATTTTCGAGACATGATTTCCTAGCACTTCCAGGAACTATTTTATTTCTTTCTTTATGTTTTGCTAACATAATGTCATTTCCGTCAAAAATACATGTTTCCTCGCTCCAAGCAAAAAGTGTGAATATGAGCCGCAAGACTTCCAGTTACGTTTTATCGGTAATTTCAACAAGATAACAATAGCATAGCCGTAGCTATGCTATTACATCTTCTGGTTTTATTACAAGTTGATGTCCCTGCTTTTTCAATTATTTTTGGATTTTAAGTATTTCTAAAAAGTTTTCAATCAATTACTTCTATGGATTTTTTATTATCTCGGCATTGACTAATCATTTCGTACATTTTGAAATCTTGTGTTTCTAAATATTGAAGAGCACGATTGATTGGTTGATTGATTGAAATGAGAATTATCCCATGCGCATCCCAAAAAACCGATGTCGTGACCTTGCCTGCAGATGAAACGGTTTTCGCCTTCTTTGAAGCTGCTTCTCCCTTTTGAGTCCACTGTTTTGATTGGTCTTTTGTCTCGGGTGTAAAGTGATGGACACCCATGTGTGCAAGAATTCTTTATTGCTGTGAAACGTCGCTAATCATTCAATTGAAACATCTTAACGGAACTGTTTTTGCTCGAGTGTGAGCAAACGCGGCACCCATCTTGCACACAGCTTTTTCAAGCGTTGCTCATCTTGGCAGCTCGTACGTTCACTGTTGTAAACGAAGGAGCACTCACCCAGAGAAGAATCCATGATGATGACCAATTTTCTCATTTTTCAGCGTCTTCAAACTTGAAACATATGCTTTATAGATTGTGTTTCTAATGCAGTAATATTTTTTAAACAACTACCGCCATCTCTAGGTCAGGCTGGGTACTTCTAGGACCACCCTGGTACCGAGGTACAAGAAATAAAATTATAATTTTTGTAGTAACTGCTTTTTCTCTGAATATTTGGCGTCAATAATACGAACGTCCCATTGATATGTGTCTAGAAAGAGAGTATTTTTACAGTCACGAAAGTTATTTCCTCAAAGTTTTTTTATTTCATAAGGCACACATATGACAAATTTACAGATAATGTTTTATGTTACTGTCAATGGTTCTATAAAGATATTATGCTTGATCCATGTGAATACTTTTCAGAGAGTAAATGTTGAAATCCCGTTTATTATTTTTGTGAGAAATATGAAAAAAATTGTATACATATATCGTTTAATAACCATCGTATATTTCTTCTCAGGTATTGTGTTAAAAGATTGGAGTTTGCAGTTGAGGTTCTTCTGGCAAGGCATGGTCCCGAAATTGTTAATCAACATATGGAGCTGAGGAGACTAGCAGAAGTTATAATAGATATTTATGGCATGACAGCTTGTCTTGGTGAGTTACTTATGAGTGTCTCTGACGACCAAGAATTTCAATAACCCATAATATTTGAATTCTTCATTAAATACTTGTGATTAATTGAAATTTTCTAAAATATTTTGCCAATAGGTGGTACTCTCAAATATGGACTCAAATACAAGTGGTTAGTAAATAATTAATCACCAAATACTTACTTTCATACATATTTGCTTTTGAACTGTTGAATAAGGTTGTAGAGATATATTTTGTATACCTAAACTTAAAAAAAAATTCAAACCTGTTGAAGAACAAAAAGAAAATATAAAGTGAATGTTGAAATTATTGGAAATACCGACCGAAATATTCCGATGATTTAAAACATAAATAATTTTCAAAAAATGAAAAAAAGCAATGAGCATAGTAATTCTAAAAATGTAATAATGTCAATAATTTGTTTCCTTCATAATTTAGCGTTCTTACATTTTTTTCAATTCTTATATTCATTGCTTCCTTGATTTTTAGTTTTCTAATTTTTTGATATTTTCATTTTAACTAACTCATCCGAACTCATCTGGTTATTTTTAATCATACTCTTTCACCAAGAAACAATATAAAACACTTTCGCACAAATGTTAATTCAAAATCTTCAGTCTCAAAACTTATTCCAATAACTTCCTTCCCAAATTATCACAAGTTATGAACCCCCAAAGTTATTAGATATTGACAAAAATTATATTTTTCAAATGGATTCAATGTTGTTTCTTTTTTCAAACTATGAAAAAGTTAAATATATTTTAAATAAGCCCATTTCGTGAATATCAGTGTATGATAATTATATTTGGAAATGTATCTCACTTTTCATTCATCTTTTCAAAAAAAAACATTTCAAATATTGAACACAAACATTGTTTTGAAATTCAAAATTGTATTCTAGAACATTGGTTTCACTGGGTTCGTTCCTTTTTTTTTTCAGGTAGGGCTTCTAGATCATACTGTATCGGACTTCAACATGGAGACTATGAAATGATGATTGCTAATACATTTTGTAATTATGCTGTGGCACGTGTAAAAGAAAATGTGAAGCTGATTTATTTGGGTACATACCATACCAACGATGAAAACTATAGAGTTTTATCAAAAAGAGCATTCAAATTCAAAGAGTACTTTCCGAAACACCCTCTATCTCGGAACTTTTAAATTAATATCATTATTTATTGTAAATAATAGTTGATAAAAATGTTTTCAAAATTGTTGTTTTATTATAATTGAAGTATGACAAGTTTTATTGCTCCTATTTTTTGTGATTAATTGCTACTCTTCAAACAATATCAACCAGTCGAGGTTTTTCAAAAAACAGAATCCTAGTTGACAAAGCATAAAGTTATTATAAATGATTAGCAGTCTTTATAAACCTCATTGAGGCTTTTGACATCATATCTAATCTTTTACAAAAACGTCTATATTATGTTGGTCTTGGAACTAAACAAACAACACTTTTGGAAAAACCTAATTGTTATCAAGCAGGATACGGAAGGTTATTCTTGGTGAAGTGTCACGTTTCTGAAAATTTCAACGGATGTATTCCAAAGAAGAGTGTTGGGACCAGTACTTCTCCCTGTGTACATCAACAGTGATATATCTTCTCATGCGGTATAGATAAAGCCAAGTTTACATTCCACATATCATTATCTGCCATTTTCTTTTCTCAAATTTATTTTCAAAAGATTTTTTTTTGTGTTGAACTATTCTAATAACTTCTGCTAACTTGTTCGTTTTTATCAAGATATATATTATTCGTAACCTTGAGTCGTTTTTTTTTTTCGAGAGTAGATGAAAGTTTCTGGTGACGTAAGTTCTGTTGATACACATTGTTCATGAAATTATGATGCAGGAAAAACAACTGTTCTCATCCTCTTAGATTATTTAAAGGCATTTGATATGATAAACCACAAAATATTACTTTCTATTTTACATTTAATAGGTTTTTCGGACAGTTATTAGGCTTAGACTCAAGTCAAAAGTAATGGTATAACCTCAGTATAGACACGCCTGACGAAGCTATTGTATAGGAAAACACATGTTTCGTTTTAGTAAAGCTGTTTAGTGATAATCTCGCAAAGTGTTTCTTGAATACGTTATGGATCGGCCAATTCCATCACATATCTTTAGATTATTCAATATCAAATATAATGGTATGGGCTGGACTGCAAAAAATCGGTCATGAAATAGTATTGTCATGCGTTAAAATTTCAAATTGGAGCAATATGTGCGAGAGAAAGAAAGTTAGAGCGTTCGTGCGATAGAAGAGGATACAACATAGCAGCTGTGCAAGACGTGTCCGTTGGATGGACCCAGGTGCGTAGGCTCTTTTATATGCGATTCTAAAAATGTCTAAATCTGACAAAATTTAGAAAAGCCCTTGTATTTTTTTGTTAAAAAATGGTATGATGGCGGTTAATTACTGCATCATTAACTATTGTTTACTTATAAATAAATTTATTTTATATTATTGTAACGATTATATTCGACATTAAGTTTATTACTTCAAATTCTTTTTTGTCAGTATAAACATCTCCCTTGATCGTATGTAAAATCGTATAACAAACGGCAAACATAGTAAACAATTGCTTTTTAGTGCATACCACACTAGTTGTCTTTATTTGCTCTTGTTATTTGTTTTTCTACAAAACAAGGCATACTACTAAAACAAATCAAAGGATGAAAAAGTTTCATTTTCAATTTTATCCAACACAAAATTAAATATTACAAAAAATCAGTAGCGTACATTTTTTGGTGAATAATGTTGACAAAACTGTGTCCCGAGCCTCCGCAGGACTCAACAATGTTTATCTAATCAAGGCTAAATGAACTTTTTATTACTGAAAATAAGATTACAAAATTTCGAATATGGAATATTCAAATATAAATTCAAAAATGTAACACTCTGTATCTTGGAAACATTTCATTCTCAAAATCAGCTCCCGAACACACCCTTAAGTTTTTTCACCGCAATTAGGAATCACATTGTAGATTCACTGAAGTCAAAAATTATGCGAGCTAAGAATTTAACGTGTGATTCTTAGCACGGGTTGGATGATACACAATGATAAGAGACCGTCCGTCGGGCAGTAACTGTAGAATGAACCACTCATGCAAACCCAACCGACAAGCAGAGTAAAATAAAACACGTGCGCTTTCTTTCAGATTCAGCACAAGTCTAAACCTTTATTTAACATCTTGACAAATGGGCAAAAGATAGACAAGTGCAATGTTGGATAGATGGCAGTCTGTATACATAGTTTTAATTTTTCCGATACTAACACCCCACTTATTAGTAAAAATGAAATTTATGGAATCATAATGCCTAGCAATTTTTACAATTTATATTTCCCTGAAAAAACTTTTAGTGAAAATATCTGTAGGCAAATATTCAACTTTCAGAACCAGATTAAGTGACTTTGATCTTAAGAATTAATGAAATGACTAAAAAAACTTACAGTAAAAGATATATGACCTAGATAAAACAGATAAGTGCATGAGAATACCAATCTGCTCTTGGTGGGGAAATTGAGCTCTAGCACCACCCACTAGTTCCTTTTCTCAAATCCAACTTTATTTTCATAGGTGCTTCAACTCCTTTAGCATCAGACATGTTGAATTCTTTTAACAGAATTTTATAATTTTTCGACTTGAAATAATGTTATTTTTCATTAAATTCTATACATAATAATTCTAAATAAAAACAGATAAATATTAGAGATAGTCACTAACAGATGAAATACATAACAAATTAAAGGTATTAAACAGGTAGTTTATAGCATAGTAGTTAGGCCACAAGCATGTAAAAACACTAACATACTAGTAAAATGTTGTCATAGTTGTCTCCTGAGGACGCTAACTTGGTTAGCGAAACACGCGTGGACTGTAATTTTTCTTCTAATGTTGGAAAAGTGTTTTCAATAGATTCGTTTTAGGTCAGAGGTCCCGGTACGAACTATCACATAGAAATTTTCAGAAAGACCTAAGCCAAATTTGTTATGGCCTTAGAATTCTGTCACAAAGTAGTAATGATAGCACCACAAGAATAACTTCAAATTACTCATTCCGTTGGTCCAATCATGGGAAGAATCATTGCATACATGATTACTGGAATGAAAACAGCGGTGGCGAACGTATCACCAACAGCTACAACACAAATAAATCAGTGATGCATTCCTCAGTCAAAACCCTTGGGCTTAATGTGTTGAGAAATATTGGCAACACCTGTTTCATGAACAGTGTAATCCAATAATATATTATATAGAAGACCTAGCATTCCCAGGCATCATCTAACATCACCACATAGGCAGCTATAGCTACACATGGTGGTTGACACCAAGTGAAAATGTTTATTATGGATAAATCCATAATATACAGGCGTTGATAACCAAGACATTGAAATTGATTTATTGAATGATCTTTAAAATAAATATAGACTTTAATGTGGTAAAAAATCAAATTATCAAAGTTCTGTGTGCACATGAATTTGCATGATTTTCTGCAATCTGATATAAGTCTAGAAATAACCTAATCATAACTATACAGTTTTCATAAAAATTGCATCTCTGATGTAAATGTAAGTTTAACTTGCTTTTACATTTTTCCTTTTATTTTATCGCAATATACACAGTTCCTTTTAAATACCTATTTAAAAATGCTGTTTCAACATCTAAATGATGAATATCTAGCCTTAATTCAACAGAAAGTGCAAGAAGCATAATATATGTCTTGCCCTCTTAACTCAGAGTTCCTAACATCTTCTACAGATTGTTAGTTTACTGTGGTATCCCCCACTGAACTTGCTATTTCCTGACTCGTACTTACTGGTATTTTCACTTCACTTTCGGTTTTTCTCATAATGATTACATCTCTGCTGATAGTAACTCTGTTTAAATTTTAAAGGGGTATATTTTTAGGAGAGATTAATTTCTTCAGAAGATTCCAACCATCTTTTGTATAAAGATCAAGAAATAGAAAAATAAAACATTTCTTTCCTCTACTGAAGTCATCATTTTTTATTTTCCATCCCATTTTATTTTGTTTGCTTCTGGACTATGTACTATAACTTCACTTCCAAAAATTCTTAGATTACTAATGTCAAGTGTTTTATTGAACTATACTACGAATGAGGTTTTATTTTCGAGTCCTGAAGCAATACTTCTATTAAGTAAATAAATTGACATGTTAAATACTTCTTATCAGACTCTTTTCTTAAACTTTGCATCAAATAATAAACATAGTTCTGGTGTATACTCGAATGTTTAATGTTTGATGTAATATGCCAGCTTGCTTCAAAAATTCTTCAAATGCTGTTCCACAGAACTCTCCACCATTATCACTTAATAGAATTTTTATCTTTTTTCCAATTAGTTCTCTACTAGACTTTTAAACTGCTCATAGCATTCAAATACCTCGTCTTTTGTTTCTAAAAAATAGTGCCATTTTGCTATAACCATCCTTGAAAAGGATGAAACATCTAGTAGTTCCGAATGATTTGACCTCCATTGGACCACAATGCACATTTCTGGTATGTTACTTGTAGTAGATCCTTTCTTTGAAAATGGTATAGTCTACTTGCCTTCATTAGTTTCCTAATTTTGTTTGTTTATGTTGATTCACTCTCTGCATTTCATTCCTTCAACAGCACCATTGGTCATTTTCTTCAGGCCCTTTTCATTGATATGTCCTAGTCTCCAATGCCAATAATATTTCATGACTCAACAGTTCCTGCAGTTTTCAGACACTCCTTTGCTATTTCTGTGTGTAATCTGTACATATTATTAACCAGTTTGGCTGTTCCATTAATTGGCCATTTCTGTTTAAAATTCTGCAACCAAATCATTTTCGAAGATACACTGTTTCCAAGAAATACATTTTTTCATTATGTAAAATCGTTATGTTCAAATTCCAGATTATTTCGATCCATTAGCAAGCACAATTTCGTTTAGTCCTTGGATTTAAGGTTTCTGTTAACTAGTTTTTACTAGCTATGTGAGCAATAACTCCATATACTGCTATATACCAATCCATTCTACTAAAATGCTGTCCACTCAGAAACACTGCACTTAAAACAGTTGGCAGTTTCGAAGTGTGTTTATTTGTTTTAGCACTAGAATAATTGTTCTTGATATCCCCAATTTCTTTACAACAATAACAATGAATTGAAATAGGCTTTCGCGGCCGAGATTTTCATTGTTACGATCTTCATTCGGGTTCGAAGACCGTCGTGGTTTGGAACTGTATTCTAACGTTTCGTCAGCACGAGTAGCTAGCTTCTTCAGAGGTTTATTCATCTTGATGGTTTACCGATGACTAGTGATTTCTAGTTCGTAAGTTGTATTTATGTTCAATCAAGTAGCCTGTCTTTCTTATTGATGCGTTGCTATTGGCCGATGTGTTATTACCTATTGATGACGTTACATTGCATTGCACTGTTGCCACCTCAGCATCTTTCAGTATGGGATTCCAAGTCCGGTTAAGCGTTATCGCCTCTTCTTTTCGGTTGTAGTTTTCCGTATGTTTATGGATTTCTATGGCTTCCCATACAAGCCGACTGTGGTACCGATATAAACTTTTCCGCAGGTGCATGGTATACGATATATCCCCGCAGCTGATAGTAGATCTTTTTTGTATTTCGCAGATCTCAGGCTTTGTAGTATTCTCCTGGTGGGCTTGAACAATGTTTTTATGTTATGCTTCCTTAAGATTTTTCAGATTCTGTCTGTAACCCTAGGGATGTACGGTAGAAATGCACGTGCATCCGTTTGAGTTTCCTCTATATTTTGACTTGTAGAAGTCTTCAGTTTCATGGCCTTGTTGATCTAGTTTACACTGTATCCATTCAATCTTAAAGCCACTTGAAGATGCTCCAATTCTTCTTGTAGGTGTTCCGGTTCACATAATCTATACGGACACGTTCTGTCAGGGCGTTGATAATACCCCCCTTTTGACTCGGATGGTGGTTTGAAAGTGCATGCAGATATCTGTCTGTATGTGTCGGTTTTCGGTACACTTCATCTAGTGTACCGTACATCTAGGAAAGCTATTCGTTGTTCCTGTTCAGTCTCCACGGTAAACTTGATGCTAGGGTGTTGAGCATTTATGTGGTCTAGAAATGGGTTCAGTCTGTCCCTCCCATGTCTCCAGATAACGAAGTTGTCTTCCACGTATCGTAGACAAAAGGTTGGTTTGAAATCGAAAGCGTCGATTGCCTTCTTCTCCATGAAGAAGTTGGCTATCACTGAGCTGTTTTGCTAGAGTTATTTTCTCAGCATCCCTTTCAGTTCCCTCGATATACTTTTGTGATTTATTGAGAATCGGGAAATTCTCAGCTGCAAACGCCCATTCAGCACAGTGATTTTTTCAATTTTTTTTATATATTTTATCAATCAGGGGGAACTATCGTTCCCCCTGATGTTCATCTTTATCAAATCTTGAAATAGAGTGAATGATTCTTGCCAGGTTATAGGACACCTTATTAGGTTAATGTTTCATTGTTATCAAACTGCCATAATTAGAAACAAACATAATCTCATGGTTTTCTAGTAGCCTCTTCCAAAAAATAAGCATAGTTCTCCAGGTATAAAAGTAAAGATCGTGGTGGGAATCAAACTTTTGTGTTGACTGTGTGCAAGAGTGAACTTTGGAAAACCCAAAATCTACATTAAAATAAACCATGACCCGAGGGATTGTGTAGTTGTTTGTCAGACCTCAATATACCAGTAGTAGTAATAACAGCCAGCAAGATGGAAATGTATTTCTGCACTTATGAAATCCTCAATTATGAGGTTGTCGATCGCCGCTAGACTAATAGGCATTGACGTTTCATGTTATGATGCGATGAAATCAGCGACATTGCTAATTACTTGTATATTTTCAGTAAATAGTAATTAGCTGTACCAAGTCCAATATTACATATCTCTAAGGACTATGAAATGAGAAAATATGATGTGAATAAAGAAAACATATAAATTTTAAGAAAACAAACATGATCAAGTTGAAAATATAAGAAAATGAGCAATTATATATACATTGGTATCTGAAATCCTTCAGTTTTAGCTACCAATAAAACATAACTGAATGTGTCTTCTTCAATATTATGTGCTGGATGGAAGTTGATGGAAAATGAAATGTAATGTAAAATGTGTAGTTGTTACAATAAATGATTCTGAAGACATCAATGGTATTAATCAATTTATTGACTTGTTAAATTTGGAAATCCAGCATATATTATCAAAAAATATCACATTTTATTTTCCTTTGAGAAAATAATATATTATACCAAAAATATTAACTGTGTTACTATTCTCTTTATCTGTAGCTAGTGAATTTTTTGAAGAATCATTATTAAAACTTAAAATGTCCTCACAGCTTTTCCCATTAACCACAACTTTTTGTGCTTCATTTTCAAGGCACACATTCAACATCTGTTTATTAATTACTGGAACAACTAAATTAAATTTTGCAATTTTTTTATTTATTTCTTTTGTTATATTTTTATACTGGTAAACTTTTTCACTCCAAGCAATATTCTCCTCGACACTTAGAGGATACGGTCCAAAATGTTTACGCTCTGTCAAAAGATCCTGTCGAAGCTGGCTGGCCATTTCTTTGATTTCTTTCTGAAGGGATATATATTCTGGTGTGAATCCGTTTTCAATAAGTACCTGAAATATTGTTTTATCATATATTGATATCAGAAATTTGAAATGATAACAGTATAAAGGGCAACTATACTTCATAACATTCATCTGGAGCTTTAGAGATATACAATGTTTAAATAATAAAATTGATCAAATGACTGCATATCTAAATCAACAAGAGGAAATAAAAATTGCAGTATCGACAGAGCACTGGCTAAATCAATGGCAAATAGATACCTTAGTTATTGAAAATTTCATTGTGGGGACTTACTACTCTAGAACACATCACATACATGGGGGGGTAATGATACTTCTCAGAAACAATATGGAGTACAGAGAAATGAAAGAGGTGGCAGGTTTTTCAATTGAAATGCAGATTGAAATCGTTGGAGTTATAACAAAATATGGAATAATTCTGGCACTCTACAGATCGCCACAAGGAGAAATCGATATATTTTTAGAACAGCTGGACTCAGTCTTGCAATTTATAACAGGAACGAATAATATGGAAAATATTTATTTAGCGGGAGATTTTAACATCGATTTCATGACTGAAAGTAACACATGCTGTTCTGTGGAGGATCTGCTGTCATCCTATGGATTACATAAAACAACTGTAGAACCATCACGTGTAACATATAGATCTCAAAGCTGCATCGATAACATATTCACAAACACAATTTCTGAAACGAACTCTCAAACAGTAAATTTACATATGTCAGATCATATGGGACAAATACTAAATTTGTTTCAAAAAGATGAAAGAATAAAAAATCACATGGTGACAGCGAGAAACATAAATATTAAAAACATTGAAAAATGCAAAAAGAAATTATCAGAATTGGATTGGACAACATTACTTGAAAATCTTGATCCCTGTACAGCCTACACATGCTACCATGATGCATTTCTGACAATATATGAATCATGTTTTCCTATAAAAGAAAAGACAAATAAAAGAAGAACAAAATCGTCAAAATGGTACACTGAAGAACTGAAAAAGATGAAAAATAGATTGGATGCCTTAGACACAATAAGGAAAGTAAGATCAGATGAAGCATCAGATAGAGCTTATGTTCAGTACAAACACGATTATAATAGAAACATAATAGAAACAAAAAAGAGGTATAATGAAGAGTACATTGCACAGGCTGTCGACAAAACTTAAGCAATATGGAATATTATTAAGTCTGAAACAGCACCGAATATTACAAAAATCAACAAATCTAAACTCATGGCTGATGAGTTAAACGACTATTTTGCAATGGTAGGATCAGAAACAGCAAGTAAAATAGGAAAAATCAATGTTCCCTCTATTGAAATGCTGAGAAATAATAATATAGATAATGTCTGATCAATCTATTTTTCTGAAGCGGATGAAAAAGAAATTAAACAAATTTTAAATAAAATTAAACGTAAACGAACTGAAGATATATTTGGAATTTCAACCACAATTTTGAAGGACTTAGGTGATGTAATAGCGCAACCTATTGCATTAATAATCAATAAATGCATAAACGAAGGGGTGTTTCCAGATGAACTAAAGCATACAAAAGTTATACCAGTTTTTAAAAAAGGGAAAGATATTCCGAATAACTTTAGACCCATTTCAATTCTACCAGTAATATCAAAGATTTTCGAAATGGTAATCAAAAAGAGATTAGTCCAGTTCTTTGACAGTTCAGCATTTTTCAACAGCTCTCAGCATGGATATCAGCAAGGAAAATCTACAATGACAGCAATGATAGAGATTATTCAAAAAATCATAGATGCCATTGATAATCAAGAGGACTCCCAGATATTAAGCTGTGACTTGAGTAAAGCTTTCGATACTGTTGACCATTAAATACTGTTAGAGAAATTATCATATTATGGAGTAAGAGGAATTTCGTATAAACTGCTCAAGTCATACCTGTCAAATCGTTTTCAATCGACATGGTGGAAAAATTCACTATCTCAGACAATTCCGGTAACTCAAGGAGTGCCTCAAGGTTCTATTTTAGGGCCAATTCTGTTTATCATCTACACAAACGATCTTCTCGAAAATATCAAGGTTTATGCATCAAGTGCATATGCAGATGATACAACTTTTCTAGTTAAAGGCAAAGATGAAGGTGACATAAGACAACAGACAGAGCAAGTTCTAGCCGAAGCAGATACTTGGTTTACGGCAAATATACTCCTGCTAAACAAAGAAAAAACTCAAAGGCTAATGATTTCAAGCAAAAACAATACAGAGGAAAAATCACTAAAATTCCTTGGAATACATCTGGACTCAAAACTAAATTGGAAGGTACAAATAAGCAAAATGAGTAAGAAGCTTAATTCAGCAATATATTGTATAAGGAGAATGAAAACAATTTCAACACATCAAGCGGCTAAAATAACCTATTTTTCAAACTTTCACAGCATAGCAACTTAAGGAATCCTTTTGTGGGGCACAAGTTCTGATTCAAACAAAATATTTGTTCAGCAAAAAAAGCCATCAGAATTCTATGCGGACTTGCATATAGAGATAGCTGCAAAGAGGCTTTTCGTCAACAAAGAATCCTCACCATTCCCAGTGCATATATATATATAGTTGTCTAAAATATGTTCACGCAAATCCAGAGATGTTCTCAAAAAATGTACTCAATCATTCTTATGATACCAGAAATAAAGATTTACTGCAAGTTCCTCTTCATCGATTGAAGAAAACACAGCAAGGATGCGATTATTGGGGCGCAAAATTATATAATAAAATTCCAGACTTTGCAAAAAAGAAACACTCGAATGAATTCTCCATCTGGCTGAAAAATGTCCTAATAGAAAAATGTTTCTATTCAATAGAAGATTTTATAAATGAATAATACATGTACTACATCTCTTGTAGGTTTACATGTGTATGATAATTTTGTATATATTTATTTATTTTATTTTGATCTGTGCATCTCTGTGTATATGTATTTTAATTTTAATTTTAATACTAAGGAAATAACGACGTTGTAATGTTTCATTTACAATGAATAAATTGATTGATTGATTGAAAAAAAAAAGATATTTTCAGTTGACAGTTTGTACATTGGTAAAAAGGCTATGTAATTAACTCTTCGAACCACCTGAGGGAACATCATAAAAACCATCATTTGTGGTAGTGTGTGTGTGTGTGTGTGTGCATACTAGGGTGGCTCATCTGTATAAGAGTGAAAAAAAAATTTTTGAAGTTTTTTACTGGGCCACCCTGTGAAAATGTTGTGTTATATTAAAAGATGAAACCACCAAAAATTCAACTCAATCCGACAAGAGGAAAACGTGCCGTAGGCAGGCAGGTATATACAATATTATATTGATAAACCTCATTTCATTAGCTATCGAGGTGTGGATTAAAATATTTATTTCTCAATTGCTCACTTCTAAGAATAAAAATATACCAGAGCCTTTACAGGTAGTTTTTTTCTGGGAATTTTTGTTTATTTACAGGTGGTAAGCCAGTCACCACCCTATATAATAATTTCATACTTATATTAGTATGCAACAGACCTTCCTAGTTTGTTTGTGTATTTTCTTTATGAAATTTAAAAACAAATGTTGCATATTAAAGTGCACAATGTATTTAAACACAAATTACTCATTACAGCTGAACCATATGGTTTAGAAGATGTGGCACTTTCAAGAGATAACTGTCTCTAGCAATATGTTATATGTTGTTCGTAATCTTTTTAATGTTATTAACAAATCACTTCCCGATGTAATGGGATGAAAATGTACACTATTCCTTTTGACTTGTACTATACAAATTTTGTAATTTGTCCCTTGTGCGAAATAAATATTCTACTCTATTCTGTTATAAGACTCGAAGTTTACGGAAAAATAGTGTCCTGTACTTAATTGGATATTATACAACCCAAATTGTTGATACTAAATTGCCTTCTAAGAAACAAGTTTTGGATGTTTTATTTTTTAACATGCGTGAAGTGAAACTAAGTTTAAGTGAAAGTATCGCGCTAACTATTAAAGAAGTTTCTGTTTTTTGGGACAAAGCTCGCACACCAATTCGAAAAGAAAACAACTGTTTTGAAAAACTGAAAAAACTTTACGCAGAGTGGAAAGAAAGTAGATAATGACACAGCTGAGAGGGGTATCAAAATAATTGATGAGTATAACAAAATATTAACTAAGGATTAAGAGCAAAAGCAATTTTTACTCAGAGTTGTTAAGGATTATAAAACACGTTTTCAAAATGAAATTTCAGTAGGGATGTTTTTTCATCAAATGGAACCTTTTTTTAGGGGTGGCAGCATAAGATGGGCCACCCTAGTGCATACGTGAATAAATTATGTGTCTACCTACTGCATGCACTACCAATCAATGTGCATATACTTAATTGTAATATTTTACCTATAACGAAAATAAACTTGTTCAATTTCATTACAAAAACTCATTACCAACTCACCTCATTTATTTTATGAGTTACGAAGTCGACATATGGGTTTCTGTTTTGGTGTGATGGAAGTGGTTTGCCACTATTCTTCAAGTTATTGAATTCACCCTTTGATATCGACTCCTGAATTAGATCTTCAACTAAGCGGTCAAATCCATGCCTGTAAAAGAAGAAACATCAATTAAATGTCGAATGTGATTACTCCTCGGATTTGACAAATTGGGTTTGAGCATAATAAACATGTTATGTAGCACCAATACTAATGACAAAGTAATAAAATTATGACATATTTTAGATTAATTGTAGAACTGCAAGAAGAATGAAAATAAATTATGGTAATGGGATAAGGCTCTTCAAAGAACTTGCCAAATGTATGAGGTTGAATTCTGAAGGATCCGATATTTGGATCAATGATGAAATAGGAAGAAAGAAAATAAAGATGGTGAGCTGAAGTCAATCAGTATCTGCCTGACGTTCATTTCATAAAAAAATCGGAAAGCAATAAAAATTGAACAAATTGATGTCAATAATTCCTCCGGCTTATAGGAGTGCCGCCATGAAACAACTGACTATTATTCATCCATACTTATAACCGTCAGATTAATCGTGTGGTTTGGTACCCAGTTACAATAACCAGAAAACACACATCGAGTTCAAATATTAAGAGCCGAATAAAATATAAGTTCGACAATAATGTCATATACTTATTTATGATAATATAAATTATACATGTAAACAGTCATGATTGTCATAAATTCAAATGCCTTAACACTTACCATTTACTATCCTAGAACTTTTTTTACTCAAATTATGAACAGAAAATAAGTATAAAAACATCATCATAAGAACTCCTCGGCACCTTATATGTGCCCTGAACCAACTGTGAGAGGTAGGCAGGTAGCTCTAGTCAACCACCGATTGCAACCCGCGAGGGTTGATTGTGGCTCACACTTATTCAAACTCGACCAAACAAATTCACTCACCAAACAAACAAAGTCGATTACTTCATTTGGTGAGTGGTCTTTCAAGCCAGCTAGCAAAAGTGAGACTTTGCCAAACTTTGGAAACCTGATATGGTTCGCGGCAGATACAGAGCATGTGCTTTGTATCTGCTCAAGGTTAACAGACGATGATAAATTTTTCTCAATCTAGTGAGGAACTGATCAGTGGTCAGTCTAGTACTACTTTCGTCAAGTAGGAAATGCCCTCTAATGACTGCACGGTACTAACTGAACCCACCAAGCAGGGGATGCTCTCCTGAATCTCACAGATAACCTTCAGCCATTCAGATCGAAATGTGCAGCTATAGATTCGTATCTGTGAATCATCTTCTGGAATGTTCTCTTTGGTACTCATAATAGCACACTGAAGAGACTTCTATTAATTTTTTGATATTTCGGTTGTCATTCCCACCTTAGTGACCTCAGCAACCTTCCCATATGAGGGCACTGTAAGTTAGTTATTCCTGACGATATGCTAGATTCACTCATGCAGATTACTACAAGATATCCTTTTCTTAAGGAGGCAATGAGTCAATCAATCAATCAATCCTATAATAATAATAATAATAATAATATTTATTCACCATTTGTGATACATAGCGTATATATGGTAGGTCAATGATTATTTACAAAAAACAGTACGTCACTTATGAATAAAATTATGGAATCAAAGCTTGAATAAAAATTAATATTTGCATATACAAAGGTATAGGTACATATAGATATATAAAATGCTAATTAAAAAATGGATAAAAAATGTGTCAATTTTGCTTGCCGTAGTCAAATAAACATACATATGTATATATTTACATATATACATATATTTACAAACATGTACACACATATTTAAAAAAAAAAAATTCATTCCGAGACCCTATTGGGTATAGATCATGTCAATCACAATGAACAAAAAAGAAGTTCTTATCCTAAAAAAAGAAATCTATAGTTTTACAATCAATATGTACAATCACAAATATATAAAAACATATACTAATTCGCTATTGCTTTAAATTAAAATACTCAGTGACGTTGTCAAACAAATTAATTTGTAAATATTTTTTCATGGCGCTTCGGAATCTGGATAGTGTGGTCTCATTTCTAATATTTACTGGCAACTTATTGTAAGCCTTTATACCCATGGAAATTGGTCCCTTTGACACCAGATCAATATTGTCAAGTCTGGGATAGATATTGCTGCTAGCTCTAGATTGATATGGGTGTACATCATTATATCTCGGAAGTGTATTTCTGGTTCTATAGATATTACATACCACCTCCAGTAAATACAAGCAGACTAATGGCAGGTTATTCAACTCTGTAAATACAGGTCTACAGGAGAGTCTGTTTGACGTTTTCATTATAGCTCGTATTGCTCGTTTTTGTGATAAAATAAGACCTTGTGCTGCCGGCATTGCTCCCCATAGCATTATGCCATACATTAAATTTGACTGAGTTTCTGCAAAATAAAAATCTCTCAGGCAGTTCTTATCGATATGGTTACGAATACACCAAATTTGATACGTTTTAGATTTTTTTTTGTCATATATATATATATATATATATATATATATATGGTCATGCCAGCTGATTGTTTCTTCTAAAGTCAATCCTAGAAATTTCACAGAAATGTTTCGGTTTAAGTGTACATCGTCAAGTTTCAAAAATATTTGATAGTTTGTAGTCCTTTGTCTAGTATGAAAGATTACTTATTCTGTTTTTTTGGCAGAGAACCATTCTCCAAGTTTCCCTAGTAACAGATTGCAGTCGTCCTCGTTAGTCAGAATGCCTTCGCGGTCTACTAAAAAAGCTGAATCATCTGCATACTACGTTATATTGTATTCCGGTAGATATTCCACTAAGTCAGCAATGAACAGTACTGAAGATAGTACACTACCTTGAGGAACGCCTACTTCCAGCTTTACGGTTTCTGAATGATGCCTACTCACTGATCCATCTGGCTTATTTTGTGATATTTGAACAAACTGACTTATGTCCAACAAATCGCTCCTCGTTTGCACCCCGTTAGAGAACTGGGAAACTCTTTCTTTTGATTCGATATTACAAGGAAAACAGTTGTGATCATTTAGTCAACGTTCATATCCTCTGTAGGCCAAGAGCGGACATATCAGAAATACGCGACGGATGTGGCTGCTCATCGTTTTGAGGTTCAACTCAGTACACCACGAACTTCACTGCTTAAGAACTCTTTCATTTGGAGAATTGTGTGTATGTGGAATAAACTTCCTGAGAACGTTTTTCTAAATCCAACGTGAATCGCTATTTTCGCACAGGCACCACTCAAAGAGCGCCTTAAGGATTCTCCTATAGTGCTTGTATTATATCCTATATATATAGGAAAAGTATCGGATTCTTACTTCATGTCCCATAAATGTTTCCACGAGTAGCTAGGGAAACGAGGTCCATTAGGACAAAACCCCGTGTTACCGTGACAAATCTTTCTATGGCGAGAGGGTACCCGGTATCTTCAAGGTTACGGATTTAGGAGAACTCTAACCTCCACGGGTGACACCTTACCCGGCAGGGCGTGACTATAAAGGATATGAAAATCAATAGTTCAGGACCAGATCACAAAACATGAGAAGTACAGAGAATGAAAAGACCTGGAAATACAGAGGCAAAACTTAGTAAAGGTTTTGCTTCAAAGCTGCAGGGATGAATTGAAAACCTTTCAAAGGATGAATATTACTGTTGTTTTATCCCAACACCAAACAGTTATTTTTAACACCTCGGCACGTGTATCAATCATGAAGTTGTCGGTGTGCTGCTCTGAATATGTAAATATGATCCAACTATGAGCATCATCTTGTTCCAGAGAAAATGTTTTTTTGTCCAGTTAAAATGATTACTGCTCAAACTAGGAAAATTTATCTAAAGCTTATTCAAAACGTCATTTGAATAAGCTCTAGAATGGGCTGTTTCTCCTGATATAACCGACTTTGTATCTATTACAGTTTTCGATTCTCTCATGCTGACCCTGCTTATTTGGACAGACAGTATATGGCAGTGAAATTGTCTTTGCCAAGTTGTCGTCCTTTTTTGCCACATTCCCTGCCGTTTATAATGTTATTTATTTTCATAATTACAGGTTTTGATAATGCCTCAAAATGTTCAGCTTTTCATTATATTGTATTGTTTATTTTGTAGTAGGCAGATTGACACACAGTGTAATCAGGTTATCTAATATATAAAAATGGATGTTAATTGGTTGTTTGGTAAGTGATAAACTTCTACATCGCTCAACCGATCGTGATGAAACTTGACATGTATAAGTAATTTTTCATAGAGAAGGTTGTTAGGCTATCAATTTTTCTGTAACTCGCCACTAGATGGCGCTGTAGATAAATTTTTTTGAAAGCACTGTTCTATAACGCTGCGCACGCCAAGTTCATTGATTCTGATTCTGTCAAAATACTGGAACAGAAGCGATACAGCAATATAGTACCTACTAATTAGTACTACAACTACCAAATTCTACGCAGGCGAAGCCGCGGGCAATAACTAGTCATATATATCAGGCACCTTTTTCAATTTTTGTCAGAACATTTTTTTACGCAAACACACATGAAAAAGCAACTGTTGAAACATTTACATTGTATCAACCCACAAAATGGAAAACCATGCATAATTTCAAACTACGTTAATTCACAACAGATACTCGAACTCTTCTCCATCAACTATCATTCAAGAATATAAGTTAGAATCCAAAGATTTCCTGGCATTTTGGAGCATTTCTGGAGGTATTTGATGATATTTGTCTTTCCTTTCTTGTTCCTTCATGTCTTCGTCAGTTAGGTGTCAGTTTTGAAATTCGTTTTGTCAATTTCATTTTGTCAATTTACGCAATAAAATTTAGTTTTTCACCGTTTCTAAGCTTGATTTGAACATATTATTTACATGTAAGTTAGAGTAAAAGGATATTATGTCCAAACTGGCACATAAATCTTCAGTTTCCAATGTGACGTTTTCTATGAGGCTGATGAAAAGCTTTGAGTTCTTAATATAGGATTGCAAATGTTGTGTTGTGGTTGCAGTATGCTGACGATGGGTCTTAGAGATGTGTTTCGTTTGTGGATCTTTTATAACCCATATAACTCGCAGAACATCCCAAAAAAAAAGAAACCCAAATCATGACTGAAATATGTCGAAGACATTTTCATCATTTGGCCTCATGTACATGACGAACTTGACCGTCTAGACATACCTGTACTTAATCCATGAGAAAATTCAGTTTACCTTAGAGATAGAAAAAAACAATGAGTTGCCTTTCTTGGATGTACTAGTTAGGAGAAAATCCTTTGGAGGAATTCAGCTCAGTCTACAGGAATCCAATACATATTAACAGATGCCTGAAGGCAGCGCCATATCACCATCCAGCACTAATACAAGCGGTAGCCAATACCATTATATCCAGATCTGAACACCAACATACGAAGACACAAAGAAACAAATAATGAAAGACATACAGCATACATACATCATACAATGCACAATGTAATACACCAAAGAGAAAAGGAAAGCAATGAAAAAACAAACACAAGAAAACTAAAAGCCATGCTGCCTTATGTCAGAGGAGTTACAAATAAAAAAGGATGAATTCAAAATTACACAGAATGAAAACAACATATAAACCTACGAGAACCAAGGTATATATAAGATTGCATGTGGAGATCGCAGCGGAGAATACGTCGGCCAAACGAATATGTGAATATCAGTCAGATTAGAGGAACACAAACTCTCACTTCGCAACAAACAAACTCAGCTTTATACAAGCACCACCTTGATATAGGTCACAACAGTGACTTCAAAATCTGCAAACAGATCGCAAGTATACAGCATCATAAGGGAGTCAATCGAAATTGAGAAGATTGGCAGTCTCAACAAGAGAGATAGTGAGATAGAGAGAGAGAAACTTGTTCAGAATAATATGTAATATGCATAATTAGATTGATCCACTATTTTACCCGTGTATTTTTTTCGGTAAATTCTACCAATACACTTTAAGTTAGATTCATCAGCCTTAGGCCATAGTAATTCAATTCTAGTCACTGTCGCGAAAATAAGAAAAAATGCTAACACACTCGAACCCGATATCATTATGCAATAGAGACTGGTAGTGAATGCAATGCATTTCTTAAATTACTCTTACTACTACATTTCTCTTTACTACTAATGAAAAAAATCCGTGTGGGTTTATGAAAAATAAAATTAATTTTTAACAAAAAAAGTATATAACGCCGCCCATGCTATACAAAGAATCTGCCGACGTTCGGTAACTGTAATTTCTGCATATGGCCTTGACTTTCACACATAGGGAGAGAAGAAAGGGATAATAAAATTATATTTTTATTTTAAAAAAATTGATATTACCTTCCTTGTCAATTTATCTGGCTTACTTTGTTTTGATTTTGTGATTCAATGGGACTTTTTCCCAACTCTCATAAATTTTATTTTTATCAAACAGTGACTTTTCATCTGCCACTGCTTTGGATATACGATGATCATACACATTTTCAGCAGCTTTCATTGCTCGAACTTTGTAGTATTGTTTTTGTCTCTGAAAATGATTTCCAGATCCTACTCCATCATAGCTCAAATACTGTCGATGTTGTGGGGCAGTGTGCTAGAAATCAAATTAACTGAGCATAAACTTGGGGTCAGCAAGCTACATTCAAGACGGATTCATGCACCAAATAAAAGTCGTAAGTAGTGAGTCAAAAGAAGTTTTGGATTGTTAATTTTCAAGATGAACCTTCATGTACAAGTCATGAGTTTTTAGCTGAAACAAATGTGGCCAAGACGAATTCTTACAACTTGAAACCTATATTTTCATTCAAATATGTTATAAGATTATTTTTATGGAGATGCACAAGCACTGCAAACATCCTCAGAATGCTCTGAGAGCGGTGCTTCTGAGTTTTATTTAGATTTGAATATCTATAATTATATTCATTTGGAAAAACCATCTCAGAAAGTTTGTTCCATAAGGACGTCATTGTACAAATAAATAAGTACAAATGACCTTCAGAATATATAAAGATATTCGACCTATCTATAAAACTCTTTCATAGTAACCACTTCCAGAATTCCTATATGTTATTTGTATACAGCTGATATCACGAACCTATCTCGAAAATGGTAACACTTAAAAATTTCATTGATATACACAAGAACAATAAAAATATGTTTTCAGATAACACTCATGAATGGCCGTTTTGAGTATTTAGAAAAAAATTATGAAAATGAGGCAGATGAACTTTTCATGTTTTTGATTGAACCAATTTTCAACGTGACTTTTCGTTTTCCAGGGCAATCACATAAATTGTGAGCCATTGAAAGATCACATCCTTTTTCAACAATCTTTGTGAAGGACATGAGACCTGGAAAAAATTAGAAGTGTAGTTTTTCAAATAGTTAACTGATCGTAATAAACGTAAATGTTTTTTTTCGTTTTGGATGCTTCCAAGTCTTTCACTGCTCCAAGTTCTGTATCTGTAGAGTTCTGTATCTTAGGCCATATGTGACCATCGTACATCCTCCCGATGAGTTGTCCTCCTAGGTCATCGTCCATCTCCAGTCTCATCTTCCTGTTCACACATCCTGCATAGAGGTGTGTCCACTAGCGCACTAGCCCCATATTATGGAGATGTTTCCTTAGTTGACAGTGGCCAGTCAGAAATCCTACTGTTAAGCATAGATTTTTCCTGGCCATCGCCAGATATTTTTTCGGCGCCAGCTTCCCAGGGGCGCCCAAGATGATCCTGGCAAGATTGCATCCTTTTATTCCACCCATCTCGTTATGGATTTAGCATGGGTGTAACATTTGGCTAGTTCCGCAATTGTCGAAGTCATCAGGCCGTAGGTGTCACTGGGTCCTAAAATTCTTAGTCCAGCCGCTTCCTTGGCTAAAGAGTCGGCAATGCGATTACCTTTACTCCTGTCGTGGCCTTTAACCCACCTCAGGATAATGTTATTATCGACCGAGTCTTTGGCTAAATCTTGGTGACACTAAAACTAGCCCTGAGGTTACACGTTGTCTATTCAAGGCTAATAGGGCTTGTCTGCTGTCAGTGCAAATTGTATAATTTCGCCAGAAATTCCTTTCCTGGTTATTTCTTTTGTGGGGATTGAGATACCAGCCAGTTCTGTTTGGACCACGCTGGTATTTTTTCCCATTCCCCACTTAATCATTAGGCTTAGTGATCTGGAGTACACTCCACATCCTGAGCCTTCTTTGATTTTTCAGCCGTCTGTATATATGCGTATTGCATTTGTAGCATCTGACTCTGAGTTCTATTTTATTTGTTATATTAAACACAAACCTGGGTTCAATTGTATCACTGGTTGCCTGCATCAGAGGTTGCACAGTATGCGCTTCTCGCCATAGGCCCAGCCTCATTTGACCCATTCCTACTTCAAGGTTTACACCAGCCGTACGCAATCGTAACATGGCCATTAACGCAACCTCCTTAACATACAGGTCCATAGGGGTAAGACCTGTAATTAATTCCATTGCGGCGGTTGGTGTTGTTCTCATGGCTCCTGTGATTTTTAAACAAGGCAGTCGCTGTATTTGATATAATTTTTGGATGGCCGTTGCTTGTAAAACTTTCGGTCCCCATGCAATGGCTCCGTACGTTAACATAGGGCTTATTATTGCAGTGTAGATCCAGGTGACCACACAGTGTGAAAGACCCCATGCGCGTCCCACTGTCCTCCGACGTTGCTCATAAACCACATATGCTCTTTTTGCTCTACTCTGTAGTTGAGAGTTCCATGTTAGCTTCCTGTCAAGGATAGTACCAAGGTATTTCACCTCTTCAGAGAAGTTTAGTTTGCTTATGAAGATTTCGGGAGGTTTTCAAGTTTTTCATAGCTGATTCTCATTCCTTTATTGAATACATTTCCCAAGTATTTTACATCTGTTTGTCTGAAGTGTACTTTATTTTTGTTGAATTCAACATTGAGGAGTCTTTCTCTATTGATTACTTTTCTAAGTGTATTATCATGTTCCTCAATAGTATTAGTCAATATCAACAATCTTCAAAATATATTAAAACATTTTTTGCTTTGCTTATTTAGGCGACATGGGGGGCGGGGGGGTCTAGATGGTGATTACGTCAGCAGTAGTTATTCAATTTTTTACACATATGACAACCCACACATTGTCTGTGTTTGAAAAATGCATATAACAATGTTTACATAAGCATGTGAGAGGGGGTAAGAGCTTTGCTTACATTTGCTGACAATGGGGATGAGGGGGGGGGTAAATAATTGTAATAAATTTGCTTACGTAATACTTGAACGGCCAAAACCTTTCTTTCCCAAAACGTTTTCCATTTTCCAAATGAACTCATTATTACAGTGCTAGTCCAATACGTTTTTTCCATTGATTTACACTCATTCAAAAGTTATTAATGATTCAAAATTCATATTTAAATGATATATATGATTCAAACAGATAACTTCTAAATTATTGTTTGAATATTTAAAGAATATGTCTTGAATATTCGCTTGCTACTTGGACTGTGATTTATGATTTGAGACGGGTGCATTAATCTACTTTCAAATTTGCAAACCTTTATATCTGGGTGATCAATAATAACTCCTTCTTCTGCATCCATTCGATCCCTTGATTTTTTGTTCATTAGATTTCGAAAAGCACAATCAATCTGTAAAACAAGTTGATGAAAATTCTAAAAGAAGATAATGTATTACCTTAAATTATAACCCTATATACGTACACAAACCCAAGTCTGAACACTGACAATTAAATAAATATTGTATAAATCATCTGAGAATTTATTGACAAAAACTTTTGGTGCTTTGAATTCTACGATTTTTGTGTTGCCCTAAATGATTAAAAATATAGAATTTCAATTTTTTGTGTCTAAAAAAAATTAACAGAAAAGTTTTCATCAAAATTTTTTTTTCATTAATTACGGAAAATGACAAAAAAATTAAAATCCTATCAAGTATTATTAGTATTTTTTATAATACCTTGAATTCACTTTGGCCTACCAGATATGAAAAACTGGCCATGAAATTTTCCTATAAGACTGGTAGAATAGGAAGTGTTTTTAAGAACAAGTAATTCAAAAACTTTATACTTTTACATCATTATACAAAAAATGTGTCAAACTTTGAAAGAAAGGAAAAAAATAATCAGCTTCAATATAAACTATTTCTCCATCATTATACAAAACAAGCGGGAAATTTCTTACATCCTTCCTATTTTCAGAAAATTTCAACTTTTTTGTATAATGGAGTCATAGTGTGTCTGACTTGGTTTTACTTTCAACTTGGTCAAGACTTTGTTTTTGTTTGATATAAAAGTGAGAAGATAATTTTCGCACCATCAACAACTTTTTCTCATTTACATATTACACCCTCAATTGTTTTTAATACAGGGACAAACAGGAAAGTTGTCACAAACATACTATAAATTTAAATAAACAAGATTAACAAAGACAAACGTTTTAAACTTAACTTCGGCAATAAGACTACCTCCCAGTGATGAAATCTTATTAATCACTATTCTTTATGTTTATCAACATCTAGAAGACAAAGAAATTCAAAAACTTTTTACTGTAACATCATTATACAAAAAATGTGGGAAACTTTGAAAGAAAGGAAAAAGTAATCAACTTCAATATAAACTATTTTCAAAGATTAAAAAGTTTCATCATTATTATACAAAACAATTAGGAAATTTCTTACTCCCTTCCTATTTTCAGAAATTCACAACTTTTTTGTATAATGATAGAGTCATAGTGTGTCTGAATTGGTTTCACTTTCAACTTGGCCAAGACTTTGGTTTTGTTTGATATAAAAGTGAGAAGATAATTTTACACCCTCAATTGTTTTACAGGAAAATTGTCACAAACATACTATAAAATTAAATAAACAAGATTAACAAAGACAAACGTTTTAAATTTAACTTCTGCAAGAACACTGTTTGTTTATAAACATCTAGAAGACAAAGTTTGGTAATAGGTCTTCTGTATGTAGCAATATTTGTTTTTACATCGACCACTTGCACATTGGCATCTGCACCTGGATAATATGTTGCAGTTACTACACCTTTGTACCAAGTGTTTTTTAGGAATTGATGTCTACTATTATCACTATGTCTCCAACCTTGATTTTTTTTGTGGGTGATATGCACCATTTCGTTTTCCTGGTTATTACCAGCAAATTTATTTGATTCAATGGCACCAGAAATGATCAGTGAGCGATGGAGATTTTGATGGATGTAGACTATATTAGTTTATTGTATAAGTTTGAAAATGTCCGTATAGGACAAAACTACAGTAACGTTAGTTACAAATAAAAGTAGTAATAACATAGAAAGTTTCATTTCTCTTTTCTTCAATTGAGATTTTCGCCACTGTTTCCTTCTTCAAACTTTTCTACAACTTGAACTACACTTGGAGTACCCAATAAAAAATGATTTGGTAGATATTAAAGCTTCAACATCTGAATGATCCAATGATACATGGATGAGAGGACGACTGTTCACAATATGTTTAGCTTCTACAAGCAATGTGTGAAGAACTTCTCGTGGTATCGTCTACTTCAAAACCCCACGTAGAGTTGTTTTTATTGATTTGATGAGTCTTTCCCAACGGCCTCTCATGAGTGGAGCAGAGGGAGGAAACAAAGTTTAAACTCTATATTAAAGGTAATCAGTTCAGAAGAGATTTTATTATGATCAAAAGAGACCTTCTCAGTTCTATATCGGCACCTCTTAAATTTGTCTCATTGTCAGACATTATTTTTTAGGGCACCCTCTTTGTCCGATGAGCCTTCTTATTGCCATTATAGCTGAGTCGGTACTTAATGATTGGACAACTTTCAGATGAACCGCACGAGTGATCATGCAGGTGGAAAGTACTCCATAATTCTTTTCTTTTCGGCAACCAATTAACATCATTGGTCCATACCTACTATGATAAAAAGTTTGACAAAAGAAATTAAACGAGAACTGAGTAAGGGGGCCATTTCTGGAACTACAGGCTGAGCTCTTTTATTTTTGCACCACTGACAGTGGCTCCAAGAACTTCTTACAGCTGACTTCCGTTTCATAGTGAATTGATTTCTTCGGAAAAATCTTCGATCTGAACAAATTTCAGCCAAATTGTTTCTGCGGTTTCTGCATTGTTTGATGATTCATAGACATATCTCAACATCCAAGCTGTTGCTCAAAGTAATTTCTACCATGATGAATATCTTTTCACTTCTGGTAAAGCCTGTTTTAGATCTGAATTGATTTCTTGGTGACAGCCACAAAATTTTTCTTCGCTTCTGATATATCCAGAGATTTTTGGTCATTCTGGGACGGCCATTTATACAAGCATACTCTTTTTTAAATATTCACTCATTTTATTTTCGTATTCTAGACCAAAATCTCAATTTCTGTCCATCTTTTCATCTATTGATTTTATTCGGCACAGGGCAGTACATTTATTATTTGGTGTATAGTTACATTATCATTTTTCCATAAAAGTCCAGTTTCACATCTGTTTGAATCTATCCTTTTTGTCGTCTTCTCCAAAATTATAGAGGCTCTGATGTCATATGAATGTTGTAATGGTTTATAATACTTTTCAATTTTGAAAAATTTTTTCAACTTGGTCCAAATCGTCTTATAAAAAGGGAAAATTATTTATCTACTCGTCCAAAATACTGTTTTATGTTATTTCCATTCCCAACATCGATCTAAATAACCTAGGTTAGTTTTTTCCTCCTTTGTGATGAGATCAATGTGGTCCTGTCCAATAAGAATTTATGATTTTACACAGTGCATTTCTTAGATAGACTTTTAGAGTCAATTGTGAACACACTGTGCGATAGAGCGAAGGATGGGCTCAAATTAATAGAAGCACGGTGTAAGGAACAGTCACTGTCGATCAATCCCAAGAAGACTGAGATGGTCCTTTTCACCAGGAAAAGAAGTTAAACGGGCTTAAAACCTCCCGAAATCTTCAAAAGCAAACTAAACTTCTCTGAAGAGGTAAAATACCTTAGTACTATCCTCGATAGGAAGCTAACATCTACAGAGTAGAGCAAAAAGAGCATACGTGGCTTATGAGCAATGTCGGAGAACAGTGGGACGCGCATGGGGTCTTTCATCCCGTGTGGTCACCTGGATCTACACTGCAATAATAAGACCTATGTTAACGTACGGAGCCATTGCTTGGGGACCGAAAGTTCTACAACCAACAGCCATCCAAAAATTATATCAAATACAGCGACTGCCTTGTTTAAACATCACAGGAGCCATGAGGACAACACCAACCGCGGCAATGGAATTAATTACAGGTCTCACCCCTATGGACCTGTATGATAAGGAGGTTGCGTTAATGGCCATGTTACGATTGCGTACGGCTGGTGTAAACTGCGAAGTAGGAATGGGTCAAATGAGGCTGGGCCTATGGAGTGAAGCGCTTACTGCGCAACCTCTGCTGCAGGCAACAAGCGATGCAATTGAACCCAGGTTTGTGTTTAATAAACCCTACAAAATACAAATTAAGCAGAACATAGAGTCAGATGATACAAATTCAATACGGATTTATACAGACGGCTCAAAAACCAAAGAAGGCTCAGGGTATGGAGTGTACTCCAGATCACTAAGCCTAGGTATTAAGTGGGGAATGGGAAGAAATACCAGCGTGGTCCAAACAGAACTGGCTGGTATCTCAATCGCCACAAAAGAAATAACCAAGAAAGGAATTTCTGGCAAAAACACTGTCTGCACTAATAGCAAACAAGCCCTATTAGCCTTGAACAGACAACGTATAACCTCAGGGCTAGTATTAGATTTAGCCAAAGCCTCGGTAGATAATAACAGGACAGGACAGGACACGACAGGAGTGAAGGTAATCGCATTGCCAACTCTTTAGCCAAGGAAGCGGCTGAACTAAGAATTTTAGGACCCAGTGGCACCTACGGCCTGATGACTTTGACAATGGCAGAACTAGTCAAATGTTACACCCATGCTCAATCCTAAAAGATATGGGATGGAATCAAAGGATGTAATCTTGCCAGGATCACCTTGGGCGACCCTGGGAAGCTGGCGCCGAAGAAATATTTGGCGGTGACCAGGAAAAATCTACCCCTAATAGTAGGATTTCTGACTGGCCACTGTCAACCAAGGAAACACCTCCATAATATGGGGCTAATGAACACATCTCTATGCAGGATGTGTGAACAGGAAGATGAGACTGTCAGGCATGTCCTGTGCAAGTGCCCAGAGTTATTGTCAATAAGAGAGTGTGTGTTCGGCGAGTCTTGGCCTATAAAGGAGATGTCTACCGGTGACCTGTCCACCTTCCTGGAAAGGACAGGATGGACGATGATCTAGGAGGATTACTCCTCAGGAGGATGTACAATGGGTCACATGTGGCCTAAGTGCTGTGGGCCTACACTCACCCTCCCTAATCTACAGATACAGAGAGAGTCAATTGATTGTACAGGAAGAGATAAGTTATGGATCCAAATCGTACTTAGCATCTTTATTATTTCCTCTTATCTTCAAACTGATCTTCCAGTGGAGTACCTTACAGGTCATATAATTTGTTCAACTGAGTTTCATATTTCTGTTGGTCCAGTAGCACCTATTTTCTCAGCCAATACAGCGTCAACTATGGTTACCGTTGAACCTTCATTAAAACAAGCATAAGTGTTGATTTTACCTTTGGGGCCATTTAATTCTTCAAGAGTTATTCTTAATGAAACCTTAGACAACTTCATCCTGAGGAAATGATGGCAAATTTGCTCTTTGTAGTTTTCTAGTACTGTTTCAGGTTCCTTATGTAAAAAAGGATGATGTTTGTGAAGGCAGCCATCAACATCACATTTTTTCTTGCTTTCAAAAAGCAACAACTGAAACATTCTTTATTTTCTTTCACCCAGTCCCAACGTTTCTCATCTTCTCACAGTTGGAGAATATGATTGTTCGGATATACTTGATTTGGTGAATCTTCCCACCCTTTCTTTTTGTAGAACAAATAATGATATCATTAACTTTTATAAAATTAAATCAGGTGACATTAATTGTAATGACCTATTACATGAAGTATAATTCCAAATACCTGTTCGTTCAACTAGGAACAATATGTTTCTACTGTCCCAAATCACCATACTAACTATGGAAGCCAACGGTCTTAACTGTGACATTATTAAAATTTCACTGAATACTTTAAAAAAAGTGAAGCAACAGAATTCAAGAGATAACCAGGATGATAATTTTAAGTTTATATCATTTAAATTTTATGTATTTACATTGATATATGTTTACATTTATATATACATTAAATCATAGTGACAAACAAAGTGTTGTCCCAAAGTGTTTTATAATTGAATTAACATACCTCTTGGAATTTCTTGGCACTGGCTTCATCAGTGCCACTATCTGGATGATATCTTTTAACAAGACTGAGGTAAGCAGACCTGATTTGTTCTTGATCACTCGTTTCATCAATTCCAAGAATTTGGAAGCATTTCTAAAAGTATAATTTGTTTTAAATGAATGGTTGAAAAAACAAAATACTACCTTATAATCCACTTTCTTCGAAAAAAAACCAAAATAAGCAGCATTCCTTCTCACCATATTTTTAGAATTTTTTATAAATATGTTTAATGCCATGGTTCACATAGTATTTTCTGTATATAAAATATATATTATGTAAAATCAGCTGATTTTCATGAGGAAATCATGCATTGTGTGATTATAAGGGAATTTAATCCTTACACTGAACATATAATAGCTAACACTCAACACTTGAGATTGCTGATGGTATTTGACAGTTACCTTCCGTTTCTGTATCATATATTTAAATACAACTTACACAAATTTAATTTGAAAGATCGAAATAAAATAAGAGATAGATCATACGATCATAGTTATCTTTCATATTACATAACACAACAATATGAAATAATATGCGTCAACCAGTCATCAGTCAAATACCAATCGGTAAATAGTGAAGTTGGCTGCCAGACCACGGAACCACAGCATGTAACAATTATGCTGTGACAGAACTGCCAGTCCTAGCGGTTTAAGGTTATGTCGATGGACCCAGCAATTACGTTGTGGTTCCTGCAGTGGTGGTTCTTGTCACGCTCTGGTATTCGAACTCAGGTAGACGCTATATCCCTTCCTCGCCCTTTATGCATGATGTCTCGAAATGAGAGTAATGGATTTTCGACCAAAATTACATTTCTTTCGCCAATTTGTAAAAAAATTTCAACTTCGACTTTTCCTCGATTTTTCTTCGGTTTCCTATAATAGTCGACGCCATAAGAAAAAAATTCTCATGAAGAAAATCTATGAGTATAGATTCGCGTTCTATCCGAAAAATGTTATATTTTTACCTTTAAAATTGCAAAAACTCCTGAAACACGAAAGGTAGATCCGCGATCGAGGTGTCAAACGGAAGCTACTGAAAAATTCGACGCTTCTTTGAAGAAAACTCGATTTCTCTATCCAGATAACTAAAAAAGCAATTTTCTGATAAACTGCACTTTTTCCCTACTAAAAATAAACGAATTTTAATTGATCTTGCAAAAGATTAAGCTAACATGTAGGAAATGATATTCCACATCTTAATTTACCGAAATTAAGCTGAAATATCCTGAAAAACAAGCATTTTATATTTTCCGATGTTCTTTCAGATTAGGCGTTCCTTGCACTGAAATATCCCGAAATTTCAACAGTTTTGTTGGTTTGTTGTGTCGAAGATTTTTTTTTCAATAATACAATGGTCATTAATCATTACTTACACTCTATTTTCAGATATAAAAATTATCTTCATTTAATTAACTATTATATTTTTGTTGCGAGATAGGTTAAGGTTTCTTGAATCATACTCTTTGATAATTACTTCAGTCTTTTATTTTTCAACATATAAAAAGTACAACCGATTTAAACATTTAGTGGATATTTGGGCTTATATTCGAAATGAACACTCAGAATGTTTGTACTGTTTTTATAATTAATTCTATAATTTGCATTTCTTGCAATAGGAACACCACCTCCTGGGTGGTGGATTGGCATTCTTACAGACTTGGACTTCTTGGCCTTCCTCGTCGCCTTCTTAACTTCTTCACACACTGCTCCTTTTCTAGGGGTTCTAGTACTCATCATCTGAACTAATTTGAGACGAAGTAGTCGGTGGAAGTACCATACCCTTTTAGTATGCGTCCTTGAATTCCGACAGTGTCATCAAAAAATGAGATATTGAGAGGTCTGGCAGTGACTCCTCGTGTTTCAAAGCCATAGGCCCACTCACTTCTGATGAGGTTAGAAGTGAAGGTAGAAATAGGCCATATGACGTGCTTATAGCTCAAGGTCGTTTACGATCTTCAATGCCATATGACGTGCACATATCTCGAAGTCGTGTGACGCCATTCAAGGTCAAATTCGATTGGTGGGGTGAGGTTCAAAAACGTCACATAATCGCTTGTTATTTCATAAGTTTGATGTTTATATATGAAACGCCGTTGCTTTGAACTAATAAGTTAGTACCAATTTCATCAGTTTGGACTTCCATTGTCTAATATAATATAAATTCATTTGAAATCCCTGAAAAAAATAATAAGATTATCCGAAAATAACAATTTTATTGAACAAAAAACTAAAATTACAATGAAATAACATCCAAGCAACAACCATAAAATAAAAAAGTCAAATAATAATAAAATCTGAAAATGAAAAAATATTATTAACAAAAAATGAAAAATTAAAATTAAAATGACCTATAAATAGTCAGATCTCGGAGAAATAAGTCCAGGTATCACCCGAAGACTATTGTGGATACTAACAATCGCAACGTCGTGATGTAACTTGGTTTGGAATCTTTTAATTTTTATTTTTCATTTTTTGTTAATAATATTTTTTAATTCTATTGATTGACTTAATTCTATAGTGATCATGGAGAATATAGATTCAAAGGACTCATGAAGTAGAAAACGATTTTCAAAAAAGTTTTCGAATTGTACGTGGTACTCTCTATACTTATGATAATGAGGAGTAGAAATAGAAAAGACGGAACATAGGTTTCTTTCACGTGGCAGTTTAACTAGAAAAGTTGCCAGCTAAAACTATGTTGTAAGGTATAAACAAGATGCACATAGATAATCACCATGTAAAATATTTTGTTCACATTTGGAAATATGTGATTCAATATCATTTGAGAATCTTTCCTTACATTATGATCGATACATTAAAGATATGAACAAAATACGCACGATACATTTTGATTCTTGCACCAATTATCAACATGTGTAAAAAGTGGGGTCAATCTCATTTCTCTAATCGAGAGTTTTTGACAAAATAAAAGCGGATCTGTGAAAACACCAGGGTTTCTATGCATCCTGGTTTTAGATAATGCTATTTAAATTTTAGTATTCAAGAATGGTACTTTGGAACACTATCGCCATCTGAATTTATTACTACGAATACTCTATGAGATTTCGCGATTGGAACGTTCCAATAAAGGAGCGGTATATTATTTTATTTTAGATGAAGAGGTGGGTCGAAGTGGACGTCATTCGTAATTCATTTCTGATTTCTCAAGTTATTCCATTATTCAATTTCATAAGTAATCAATGGAATAATTACTTACCCAAAATGAAGCAAAATCAAAAGTAGAATAAATTTAGAGTATAATCTAAGTGTGCAATTAGACATGGCATTTTCAAAATTTACAGTGTAATATGTGATAGAAAATCATGTACCTGAAATGACTTTTGAATTCTTCATCTAAATAACGATAAAATATATTCCCATAATCAATAATACGCGGCCTAAATTTTCAGTTTTCACGATTATAATTTTGTAAAGTTGCATTCCACTCTCCATCTGAATGAAATAGGTGAACTAGTTTCTGGAGCACTATTGCGACGCATCTACAAATCTCCAATTGCCATATAAGACATTTTGATTACTTTGAAACTCCAATACTGTATCTATATTTTTTTAATTATATATGAAGTGAGCTTGCAATTATTGAAACTTATTGTTAAGGTTTACGTAACCTCATTAAAACTTCAACATCATTTTTTCAACTTCACCATTTGTAATGTTACATGAACGCCCAAAACGTCCATTATCAATTCAACTTGAGTTTACGACAGTACACTCGCAAGCAAGTGGAACGGGAAGAACTGCGGTCGTGAGCGTGATTGTTGTGAGTGCCTAGTGGAACGCACGGTTAGAGTATTTAACACTTGAAAAAATGTCCTTCTCAACATGTCAACTGTCACTACAATCAATTCTCAGTAATGTCAATACAATACTACATTTCTCCAATAGATGTACCTACCTATTTTCAGTTTCTTATTGGAGAGCAGGAATTTCTAGTTTTATTTTTATTCTGAAATTCCTAATATATCTTCAAGTTAATAGTCGCCGGTAACTTTGTTCATTCTTCTGAAAAATCTTACTGAAGTTATGGGGAGTGGGCGGTGAATAGTTTAGTTTCGCCAGGCTATTATTGTTCTGTGGAATTTTTAGATAAGAAGAAGCATCCTTCGTAGATAAACTGCAGACAGAGTACACATTCCGCCATTACTGCAATTATTTTCTGCCAGTGTTGAATTTCACTAAAAGAAGGGGAGTGTTCATTTTACTTTCGAAAGACAAATATTTGGAGACAAACCAAAAACTGACATTCCAATAGTCATTATATTGTTAATATGAAATCTTGTAGAAACTGCCGAAGAGATACAAGTGGAGTGAATATTCTTTTGTTTTGTTGAAATTAATTCGTGGGGCCAAAATTTTTCAATAATTTCTGTTGAAAATTTTTTGTGATAAGACTTTGAAATAGCAATTATGGAGGCCGTTGCCAAACACGAATTCAATGCCACCGCCGATGATGAACTCAGTTTTAGAAAATCGCAAGTTTTAAAAGTAAGTTGATTTCAAAACAAAATTAGTAGGTGTATGTACTGTTATGCTTTCTTGACCGGAAAAAATGCTAGATTTTTTCATTTGGAAATAAAACAGTCCGAAAACTGAACCTATATTTAAAAAAATAAATTACTAACATTACCGTTCCACTTTGATATATCAAAGGTTTTATATTTCTATTGAAAAGGAAATTATTTTTAGAGATTGATTTTTTGGAGAAGTAGGAATCCAACAAAATTTTTCTTTTTGGTATTTGTTCAGTTACTGAAATACTGTCTTACCTTCTCAAAAAATGATTATTTATTCATCAATGTTTATATTGTCCCCATCAAAGTAGTTCCTCTCAGATATAGCACACATGTGCCAGCGTTTTTCCTATCCTCATATGCACTTTTTTGTATGTCCTTGAGCTCTCTCAGCAATTCGGTTTCTATCTCCTCAATCATAGCAGGAGGCCAAATCTGGTGAATATGGTAGCTGAGACATGATTACAGTGTTGTTTTTGTCAAAAAAATTACGAACAAGCAATGAAGAATGAGCAGGTGCATTATCGTGATGCAGAAGCCATGAATTGTTTTTCCACCATATCAGAGTTTTCTTCGTATTGCTTCTCGCAAGCGGTTCATTACTTTAAGATAATACTCCTTATTGACCGTACAACCATGTGGCAAGAATCCCTGATGCACTACTCCACAGTAGTCGAAGAAAAAAGTGAGCAAAATCTTGACATTTCGTCGAACTTGGCTTGCATTTTTTGGTCTTGGCGCTCCTGGGGTCTTCCTTTGGGAAGATTGGACTTTGGTTTCAATGTTATAACCATTTACCCATAATTCATCACCAGTTATGACCCTTTCAAAATGAACTTTGTTACCACATACTCCATGCCCAAAATTGCATGGCATGAGCCAACTGATATACTGACATCATTAACAACTTTTTTAACAGTGATCCGATGATTCTCCATAATAGTTTTTTCACTTTCTCAAGATTTTATCAGTTGTTGATGTGCCGGGGCGAGCGTCGTCATTCACATCTTTTCGATCTTCTGTGAAAAGCTTGTACCACTTGTAAAAAATTTTTCTGACTCAGTACAATCACCATTTTCCACTTTCAACATTTCAAGTGTTTTTGAGCAATTAATTTCATTTTTTACACAAAATTTTATGCAAATTCTTTTATCAATTTTTTTCGATTGCAGAAACTTGCTGAACACACAATATACGTCTAACTTTCATGTCTGTCCCCAACAAACTAGAAATGCTACAGCTAAGACTGTCAACGAATGTCTGAGACGCTAATCGAATGAATATAGCTCACGAAATTTTAACATTCACCTTATTTTTTTAACAGTCCACACTTTATAGGAAATTGATCAATGCTTTGTAAATGATTTTAAATATTACTCAGATTTCCAATATCTTGTTCATACTTTTTGGATTTTTCTTGATTTGGATCATTTCTAGAAAAAGTCAAGATACCAGGGCACTGAAAATCTTTAATTTTGGGCACAGATCCTAAGCCAGTCCTATACTCTTGCCTGCTACCAAACTGCACCCCAAAACCAGATTCCTGCAATTGGAACTTGCTACTTGCTAATCGAGTGTGCATAAATTATTTAGTCACTGTTTTGTTGTTCTCTTCAGTTGTTCTTCTACTATTCACACTTGAGGTTTATTCTTCTTCAAACTCCTTTGTGGTTTAATTTTGATGTTCCAATGAGGAAATATAAAGCACTATGAGGCAATCATACATTGTTTCTGTTGCAATCAATCAGCTGATGATTTGAAACAATTTCATTACATAGGTATGATTATTTTATTTTTGAATTGAAAAAACATGTTTGTGCATAAACATGAAAAGCATTTATTGAACCTAATAATTGAATAACTTTCAGATTTTGAATATGGAAGATGATATGAATTGGTATAGGGCTGAATTGGATGGAAGAGAAGGTCTAATTCCAAGTAATTATATTGAAATGAAACCACATGAGTAAGTATGTCATTTATATAGAAAATTCAGATTCCACTACTACTAATATTGCATCAAATATAACAGATATTGGAGTTTCAACAATTTTTATTCAGAAGTTTTTCATATATATATATATATATATATATATATATATATATATATATATATATATATATATATATATATATATATATATATATATATGTATATATACAGGGTCCTGCAACAGTGGCGCGGTGTTCCATATCTCTATATAGGAAGCAGATAGGAATCTAATTTTCTATAATATTACCTTATTGCTCGAGCTCGACAAAATAAAAATATTGGCGGTCACACAGGGTGTTCGATTTTTTCTGGGCGGATCCCAACTGTGTCTTTTTAAATGGCAACCTATATTTTTTATCGCTTTTTCGGTTTCTTCATAGAAAATAAAATAAACTTTATGTATATCTGCACTTCGAAATATTGATGGTTTTCGAGATATCTAGCATGACAGGTTTTTTTTTCCAATATTTGTCACTCAGAATATTTGAAATTATAAAGTGGTGCCAAGTCCAGTTGAAATTTTTTTTTGGTCGAATATTCTACATTGGTAACTCTCTCAAACGATATATCTGAAATCGACCTGTGATATACAGGGTATGAAAAACCGCTTGCCAAATATTGTAAATGAAAATTTGCAAAATCTTCCTTATATTAAATGGAACACCCTGTATATTATTGATCCATAAGAAGCGCCAACGAAACCTCTACAAATTTCATCAAGTATTCCCTATGGCTAAGTTCAATAGTTTTTCTTAAATGAGCATTTCTTTCTAAAAATGGCCATTTTTTCAAAGCGAAATCCATTTGACGACTGATAAGAATATACAAAAAATACCCTTTCCTTAAAATATCGCCCATTCCTAAAATTACCTGTTGCTAGATAAACAAGTTGCGAATTACACCACAAAATGGACGTTCTTGAATAGTTACAATAATTTCAAAAATCTCGGAATTTGTGCCATATTCTTTCGGTCTAAAACAACCTTTCAGCGAATGAAATATTTATTGGAAATCAAGTAGTCTGGCAAATGACAGAACAAAATATTTGGCTGCAAATGAATATTGAAATTTTTAGTCAATCGTGAAGTTGAACTGTCGGTATAATTTCATCAGAATGTTGTTATCAAAAAGTGATTTGATTGATATGATTTTCATATTAGGTGAATCAGACAGGAATTGTTTATTGGCAAGTAGAATTTATTCTCAACGGTATCCAGATAGAAGGCATCCAGATGAAAGATCTTTCCGAAAGGTCTTGGGACGATTCGTTGAAACTGGATCTATTAATTATTCCAAACATGAGCGCATCAAGCCAGCTACTAATGAAGATAATGAATTGCAAGTTCTTCTTGCTGTTGAAGAAGATCCTAGTAGGAGTCAACGACAAATTGGGGAAATAGTGGATATAAGTGAGAGATCAGTGCAACGAGTATTGAAGAAACATCGCTTGCATCCATACCACGTTCAGTTACATCAAGAACTACTGTATGCTGATTTCGAGAAAAGAGTGAGATTTTGCAATTGGGCCATGAACAAAATTCGTCGAAACGAATATTTTTTCAATAATATTTTATGGTCGGATGAATCGACATTCCATAAAAATGGATTTGTAAATCGACATAATTACCATTATTATGCGACAGAAAATCCTCACTTATTGAGACAGGTGGATTATCAACATAGGTGGTCGATAAATGTCTGGGGAGGCATCATTGGAGAATATGTAATTGGTCCATACTTTTTTGAGGGACATATGAATGGTGCAATGTATCTCAATTTCTTACGAAATGATTTACCAGGTTTGTTAGATGATATTCCTCTTGACCTCCGCAATAGAATGTGGTTACAACATGATGGTGCACCTGCTCACTATTCGGCAGAAGTGAGAGATCATCTAAATGAAGTATTTCCCAATAAATGGATAGGACGGAATGGGCCTGTACGGTGGCCCGCTAGATCACCAGATTTGACGAAACTAGATTTTTTCTTATGGGGATACATAAAAAATATGGTTTACGTTGAGCCACCAACTTCTCCCGAAAATATGCAACTTAGGATAACGAATGCTTTTCGCAGCATTACACCAGCTGTCTTGCGCAGGGTAGAACAGTCTTTCAAACATAGACTTCAGCTCTGCATTCAAGAAAATGGAAGACATGTTGAACATATTTTATAAAAGTTTCATTATCAACTTTAATTAAACTCTCCCTTTTGTAGTTTTGTAATTTGCCAGTTGACAAATTTGAATATCTAGAACTCGAGCTCTGAATGAATATAATAACATGAAAAAAATAGTTATTTATAATGTTTCTTTCTTTTAACTTGTTTGGTTTGATTTTGCACGATTTATGAGTGAAATTCTGCATCCAATGAAAAAATAATTTTCCATTTAGCAAAAAGTGATAGGTACATACATTTATTTCGTTAAAAAATATTTGTTTGGACACCTTCTAATGTACAAAATTGAAACAAGATATCTTTCGTATATTTTTATCAGTCGTCAAATGGATTTCGCTTTGAAAAAATGACCATTTTTCGAAAGAAATGCTCATTTAAGAAAAACTATTGAACTTAGCCATAGGGAATACTTAATGAAATTTGTAGAGGTTTCGTTGGCGCTTCTTATGGATCAATAATATACAGGGTGTTCCATTTAATCTAAGGAAGATTTTGCAAATTTTCATTTACAATATTTGGCAAGCGGTTTTTCATACCCTGTATATCACAGGTCGATTTTAGATATATCGTTTGAGAGAGTTACCAATGTAGAATATTCGACCAAAAAAAAATTTCAACTGGACTTGGCACCACTTTATAATTTCAAATATTCTGAGTGACGAATATTGGAAAAAAAAACCTGTCATGCTAGATATCTCGAAAACCGTCAATATTTTCGAAGTGCAGATATACATAAAGTTTATTTTATTTTCTATGAAGAAACCGAAAAAGCGATAAAAAATATAGGTTGCCATTTAAAAAGACACAGTTGGGATCCGCCCAGAAAAAATCGAACACCCTGTGTGACCGCCAATATTTTTATTTTGTCGAGCTCGAGCAATAAGGTAATATTATAGAAAATTAGATTCCTATCTGCTTCCTATATAGAGATATGGAACACCGCGCCACTGTTGCAGGACCCTGTATATATATATATATATATATATATATATATATATATATATATATATATATATATATATATATATATATATATATATATATATATATATACATATATATATATATATATATATATATATATATATATATACATATATATATATATATAATAAACCTATTAACTTTGACGACTAGTTTGTCTATTGTTTGTCTTATGGCTGTAACATGTCTTATGACTGTAACAATGGTGTTATCTGCATACATCGTTATGTAAAAGTCTTGTTGACACTGATTTTAATAAAGAACCATATGATACTTCTGAGTCAAGTGAATCAGTATGGCTTACAGAAAGGTGTCATGACTGGTGCATAGCTCGAAAAGTTATTACTGATTCTTATTTTCTGACATGTTAAGAATACATCCATTATGAAAGGACTGAAATTTCTGGTCCCCTGAACCATAGGATATCCTTGAATTGACAGATTGATGGTCAATTGACAATTTTTCAATTTTTTTTCATTTGCCACATTAAGAGGTCCTTCCAAATGAATAATGTTTACCCAATGTTGCAAAAATTGATTTTATCCTGAATTGAAAACAAAATGTCATTAGTTGAAATATTACACTAGTACATTTAAAATGTAACAATATTCTGATAGGTATTCATGAGAATTTTTCTCCTGAAAATTGGAGTAAACATTTAAAAAACTTGTAATTCACGGAACTGTTATGAAAATCTTGTATGTTTCGGAATATAATTTCATTGAATAAGTATATGGAAGTTCACTCATCCTGTTGTGGTTTTCATGTTATCAATTCCAATTCATGTTATCAATCTTTAACCACTTTTCACTTTATCTGACATGAATACAAATTTCTGTTAATAACTGAATTCAATTTGTTCAGGAGATATTATTTTAATTTCATTTCCAGCTGGTATTACGGCCGAATAACGAGAGCTGATGCTGAGAAACTTTTGTTGAATAAACATGAAGGGGCCTTTTTAATTAGGATTAGTGAGACCAGTCCTGGAGATTTTTCATTATCAGTCAAGTAAGAGTCTCATTTTGATACAATAATTACAAATAGTTAAATCACAATATTCAACATATAGGGTAAAGATGTAAAAATTCTTCCGTCTCCTAACGTTTGAATAGATCAAGATGTTTCAAGGTTGAAAAAATTTACATAAAAAGGCATTATTTTTAGTAATTTTGGTGGGAAAGACATTAGTAGTCTCACTATTTTTCAAACCTAAAAAATAGTGACACTGAAAAACCTGGGCTTCAAAAGCCTTAACCATTTTGTCAAAGACATTAATGTTACATCACCACCCACTTTTTTTTCAAATGGAGAAGGAAAGGCTTCAAATGATAAATATCATAATTTCATGAAATAATGTATTCAAAACTCACTCCAGTTAATTCAAATTAATGTTCGAAATATTCATTTACTTCTAGCAATAATGCAGTAATTACAAATTCACTCCTATATTATGAAATGTTCCTAGGATAATTTCGATGTGAGCCTCTCTTTTTCTATTCATGAATTCTGAAATTGAATGAATGAATGTTGTTGTGTCAGATGATCTAGCCGGCTGTCTATCTACCAGTTTGGGTAATTGTAATCTAGCCATTTTCAAACCAGCCTGTTGTAATGAGCAGGTACCATATCTTGTTGAGACTTAACATCAATTGAAAACTTAATTTTTTTCAAAGGTATATGATTTTTAAGTGTACGAAACACATCCGCAGTTCATGTTTCAAGTGTCAGATCTATGTTATACTGTGGACCGTTATTATTGTTTTATATAATTTTCATATTTTTATTTATGACATGTTTTATATCATGTATATGATCGAAAAGACGAATAAAGTTATTATTATTATTATTATCATTTATGGATTGTAAAAGAGATGCTTGCAACAAAATTATCCCAGGAACACTTCATAATATAAGAAATGAAATTGTAAAGAAAACTTTCATTATTGTCAGAAAGTGAATGGTCAATATTTATTGAAATAATTTGGAGTGATGCTTGAATGTGTTTTTTTTAATTGTGATATTTATTTTTTGTTTGCAGATTTCTGAAAAAACGTATATAAAATTGCTTATTAATCAGGAACGGCTAATTCAGTTTTCAAAAATGAAAAATTCGTATAGAGAATCGAAATACAAGGACCCCCTTTCCATTTGGTATTGTCCTTAGGACGACGAGTGATGTAACACTTTCGTCATTTTTACCAAAAAGTACTAATAATAGTTGATGCCCTTTATACGTAGATTTTGTCCTACTGTAATATATTGCCTCGTTCAAAAGTTAGAAGGGGAGATTTTTCACATTCGAACTACGAGGTCTGTTAAAAAATAAGGTGAATGTTGAAATTTCGCGGGCCGCGTACATTCCCTTAGCGATTTATTTATTTTTTTAGCATGTTAAGTGTGTTGGTGAGAGGCATAAAAATTTGAAGTGTTTTGCATGTTCGACGATTTTCTGCTCTCGAAAAAGATGAATCAAAGAGTTTGCATCAAATTTTGTTTAAACATAGGAATTAAGTGGTCAACGGCGATAGAGATTTGCTTAAAAGGACCATAACTGGTGACGAATCATGGGTATATGGTTATGACATCAAAACTAAAGTTCAGTGAAAGAGCCCAGGAGAGCCAAGAATAAATAAAGCACGCCAAGTTCTATCAGATGCCGAGTTTTTTTTTAACTGTTTTCTTCGATTACAGTGGCTTAGTGCATCAGAAGTTCTTGCCACGTGGTTGTACGGTCAATAAGAAGTATTATCTTGAAGTTAAGCCCTTCTTGCGAACCTCGTGGCTTTTGCATCACGATAATCCACCTGCTCACTCGTCACTGCTTGTTCGTAAGTTTTTGGTCAAAAACAACACTGTAATTATGACTCAGCTACTGTATTCACCAGATTTTCTCCTTCTACGACTTTTTCCTGTTCTCAAGACTGAAGAGACCCATGAAAGGAAGTCATTTTGCGACGATTGAGGAGACAAAAACCGAATTGCTTAGAGAGCTCAAGGACATACCAAAAAGTTCATATCAGAACTGCTCTGCAGATTGGAAAAAACGCTAGTACAAGTGTATTATATCTGATAGGGACTACTTTGAAGGAGACAAAATAGAAATTGATGAATAAAGAAATATTTTCGAGAAAAATGAAAATTCACCTTATTTTTTGAATAGACCTCGTATATAAGTGACATGTGAAATTTTCACCAAACAGTTTATAAAATTCAATACCAACTATATGAAAGCTTATTCAGGTGGGTTTAATATTAAACTAAATTATTTATAGTGCTTAGTGAAACACGTTACTGTTCAGTGAAAATATCACAGTAAAATGTTATTTGAGCATGTTATCATAGATTTCAGTCAGGTTTTTGTTCAATTTAATCGCATATCACAATATTAAAAAAACACTTTCTTTGATGAAAAATGTCAAAACAAAATATACGTTCAGAAATACAGCCCTTCGAATATTTGAAATATCTAAAAAGTAAATATGAAGCATAATATTTAGGCACTATTTCAGATATCGTCTTGAAATACAAAACCTATTCTCCCAAAAAATTTTTCTGAGCCAACATCTCAAACGACAGTACCACCACAAGAATATTTGTTGTCAAAAACACAGTAACTGAAAATGAAAATCATCAAGTTGATTTTTAAAGGTCGAAAATGGATATCATTATTTTCAAAGCTTAATTTCATAACTAAACCATGTGAAATAACGCCTTCTTGACCTGGTTACGGTGAAGCAAAAGCAGGGTTGTAATTTTGACCGGTATGTACACACCTCATCAACTTTTGATGCATTATAAAGCTCAGATCAGACCTTCTTTGGAGTATTGTTCTCATGTATGGAGCTCCGCCCATAAGCATTCCTGAAGCTGTTGAATTCCACCCAGAAAAGAGCCATCCATTTGATTGGAGATGCAAACATCACTTGCAAGCTCGATAATCTGGAACATCAAAGAAAGTTTGGACATTTGTCTCTATAGATACTTTCATGGAAAGTGTTCTAGTGACTTAACACTTTTGATTCCATCAAGAGCGGTACATATCAGAAATACGCGGCGGACTGTGGCTGCTCATCGTTTTGAGGTTCAACTCAGTATACCTCGAACTTCACTTTTCAAGAACTCTTTCATTTGGAGAATGGCGTTCATATGGAAAAAACTTCTTGATAACGTTTTTCCAAATGGATTTAATCTACAGCGATTCAAATCCAATGTGAATCGCCAGTTTCACAAATGCACCGCTCATAGAGTGTCCTAAGGATTTTCCTGTAGTGCTTGTGCTTAAAAAAAAATTTATGTAGGTTTATTCCTTTGTTTCCTCATAACGTCTAAACTACCTTATTATAATTTGACAAAAGTTGACATTTTAGGAGTTTTATTGTCAAACATGAGTCCATAAGTGATTTTTTAAAAGATTTTTGACCATTGAAGGTATATTCGTGATTAGTGAATAAAAATATATTGAATTTTTTTTATTGCCCAATCATGCAACATTTTTTTATTCTTTCAACTTTTGATGCATTGAGTTGACATGTTTAATTATCATTTCAGGTGTTCTGATGGGGTTCAACATTTTAAAGTTTTACGTGATGCTGCAGGAAAATTCTTTTTATGGGTGGTTAAATTTGGATCTCTAAATGAATTGGTAGAATACCATAGAACGGCAACTGTTTCTCGATCACAAGATGTCAAGTTGAGAGATATGGTTGCTGAAGAAGTAAGTAAATAAGTAATTTTTTATTCATTTGTATTTTTCGTGCAGTCCAAAATCGCCTCTTATTTTATTGGGTCATTAATAATTTTCTGATTGATTCAGCCGTTACTTGATGGAGATCCATAGTAATTTCATAAACTACTATTTCATCTCCACAAACTTTATTTGAAAAGAATATCATATATATTTTTCAAATAAAGTTTGTGAGGATCAAATCGTGAGGTGTAGTTTATGCAATTAATATTAATTATATGAAAATTTTATTAGTTTATTATTAATAATCATTTGAGAATGATGGGGAATTTAATAATGGGTTCTGAAAATGGAAGAAGATTCTTCAAATATGGTTTATGAAGTTGGTATTTCATTTCTGATTTTTTTATGTCATATAATGGTATTATTACTGTGAACCGCTAAAACAGAGTTAGAAAAAAGCTTTTTGGCTTTTTACTTCTTCATCTATATACTTTGAAAAACATTCAAAGATAGGAAGAAATCAACTTTGAAATAAACTTTTTTAAAATATATGTTAATCATGTATAGAAATTTCTTCCAGATTTAAACTGAAAGAAGCCCCATTTCAAATGAACGTTGAATTACAGGGAAATCACTTTTTTTCAATATGTTTGCACTCCAAAGATTTGTGGTAGAATTGAAACATATTTTCTTCAGAAATGAGGTCGATAGCCGGGCGGTTTGACGTGGGTGCTTTGTTCACTCAGTCAATCGGCCGATGTGTGAGTCGATGGTTCAAGCCCCAGGCTGAACGCTCGATTTTCACTTGCTATCGTCCAACCAGTGTTAGGAATCACACGTTAAAAGATAAGACATGGTTAGTCCTTAGCTCGCACAAGTTTTGATTTCTGAGAGTTTTTCATAGGGGTACCATAGCTGGTTAACAGAAAAAAAAATTTTTAACATACGTGAATGTCGCACAACGTAATATTTGAGAGAATATAAATATGAAATTTTATTTACATGGAAACTTAGCTTACCTAGGTGTACCTCTAGAAATTCTTCTATACATTATTCTTTCTCATAAGATTACAGTTTCATGTCAAGAAGAGACAACTCTGCTATTGTGGCGATAATTTGTAAAAACATTTATATTGTTAGTTAAATCAATCACAGCCATAGGAATTCCAATTGAAAAAAAAATATGAAAATGATGAAATTGAACTGTCACTCCCCACCTTTTCTCTGAGGACAGTTTGATCTTTTATATTTTCTTTGTGTCTTCCGAGGACAAATAAGCGAGTTCAAGTTCTTGTACATGCCACATTCCAAAAGATTTTCCTTTTTCATCCAGGAGCTCATAAGTCACCGAACCAAAAGGTGATAAGTCAGTAATATATACAAAATCAAAACAAATGAATAAAGTCCCAAAATTATTCGAAACGGAAAGCTAGGCAATCCATGATATTAATTGGGGTGAAGCATGTGGTATATTTTCCGTATTGGATTTAAAATGTTTATCAATTTAAATTAAGAATTTCTAAGATGTCAACACAAAATCTCAAGAATTTGTTTTATACTTTTTCAACAGCAATCTTGTGTTTGTCATAAAATGGGGACCATTCAAGGTCGACTCTTTCAGTTGTATTGCCAATTGCATATGCAGGAAATTTTCTGTGAAGATTCCTGCACTGAATAGCGAGGTTTACATTTTGACGTGCAATTCGTTGTGCGGGTTGGACGATACCCCATGAAAATTGATCGTCCGGCCATAGGGTTCAAACTATCGTCCACATTTTTTTTTTTATTTATTTATTTGCCACTGAGGTACAGTATGTACATATGGTATGTCAATAACTTAAAATATATATAGACAATAATAACAGTGTGATACGAATAAAATAGGTAGGTATTTCATTTATGATATATGTGTACATATCACCTCGCTTCGAGAGGTGTTACACCTCTCGAAGCGAAGCAGTAACTCGTCTTGATAATGCCATCTGAGATGATGGCGAAACGTCGACTATCGAATAGTACACAACGGATGAACACCCGGAAAAAACAACACATCATATTCTACCATCCGTGAAAACCTACATTATATATATATATATATATATATATATATATATATATATATATATATATATATACATACATATACATATATATAAAGTGGATAATCTTAGCGACTGGAGAAATGTACGGTAAAATAGATTAACAGGGAGAGAGACTGAGAGACCTTGTTAATCTATTTTACCGTATTCATGTATACATAACAAACTCATTATGAAGTTTTTTTCTGATAAATTTTTACTTATACGGAAATTTTTAGAGAGAAATTAAAAATTTGCTATAAAAATTTTAACATGACTGGTGCAAAGTTTCAATGTATCAGAAAAGTTGAACTCCATGATGAGTTTGTTATGCATACATGAGTTGATGATAGTTAATCGAACTTGTTTTTTAAAATAAAGGGGATATCTGTCAAAAATAAGCAAAACGTTAACTTTATCCTAGTTGCATAAAATTTGGCATATGGATATAAAATTGCCGTAGACACAACTTTTTCAAGTAATTTTTTTTTTCGAAAAAAAAGTTTCCCATATGGTGCGCACTTTAATGGTGACACTGTATATATATATATATATATATATATATATATATATATATATATATATATATATATATATATATATATATATATATATATATATACATACATATATATACATAATACATATTGTGGAGTTTAATTTTAGTATCTTCCCTAAGTTGTTTCTGCATCCAAGAATATATATTTTTGATTCAAGACTAAGATTTTTTGTGTATTGTTAACCCGTGAAATATCTCATATTGTTTCAAGTATTTCAGGGAAGTTGACAAGATGATAACTAATTAATGAAGGTCAACACGTTCATTCTTATCTGTTGTGGCTGGGAAATGGTATATCACAATCAACTTACAGCTATTTCATGTTTGTTAAATATTCAAAAGTGAGAGTGTATCTGATGAATACAGGAAATAACGGATATCTAAAAGGGTTTAACAGAAATTAGGTGAAAAATCAACTATACATGCAGATGTATTCACCATTAATACAACAAAGCTATTATTTTTAGTTGTAAATTATCAAATCAACACGGTATAAAGGAACAAAATAACAAACAAAATATCAGCTGTCCAATTACAGTAATAGGACTAAATAAATTTTTCGATATAATTGATCACACAGACTGGAGTTTTGTTGATAACAATATGTTACCTCTCGAATGTCAATTTGAAATATTCATTAAACTATTACAAGAAGCAATGTACAGATTCTTTCCAGAAAAAAAACTAAAACCCTACAGAAGCATCATTAAACCCTGGTTTAATGATACATTAAGAAATATGCGAGACCATATGAATCTACTTAAATCACTATAAAAAATTTAAATTTTTAAATCATTAAAAAAAATTTAAACCAAACTATCGTAGGACACTGAAACAATCGAAATTAAATTATAATAATAGTCTTATTGAAAATTCAAATAATATCTCGAAAACATCTTGGAAGCTGATAAACGCAAACTTTAATAGATCAAATCAGAATGTTAACGTGACAGATAATCAGATAACAGCATATACTTTCAATGATTACTTCATAAATGTTCCCAAATCTATCATGTCAAATTTGCCATTTAGTCAAAAAAAAAAAATTATTTCTCACATACATAAAGATGTCACTAAAAATGTCACAAAGTTAATTACTGAGGTATCTCCAAATGAAATCAGAGATGCCATAAATAATATGAAGAGCAATAAAAGTAAGGATGTTTATGAACTAAATGTGAATATCTTGAAATCAGTAAAAAATCAAATAATATCTCCTTTATGTAAATTGCTAAATAAAAGTATACAATCTGGTATTTATCCAAATTGCCTTAAAATTTCAAAAGTTGTGCCTGTGTTTAAAAAAAGTGATCGAAATGATATGGCCAATCACAGACCAATTTCATTACCCCTATATTATCAAAAATTTATGAGAAAATACTGAAGTCAAAAATTAATAATCATCTTGAGCAAAAAAAATTTCACAACTTCCCAGTTTGGCTTTCGAAATAATAAATCTACAACTCTCGCAACAAGTAAACTTGTGGATACTGTAAATTATGGTTTTGATAACAAGAAATTTGTTGTATGCCTGTTATGTGACCTGTCAAAGACCTTTGATTGTGTCTCTCATGATATCATCTTATAAAAGCTAAATCTATATGAAATTGATGATAAACTTTTAGGGCTTATAACTTCCTAGCTATCTGACAGAAATCAAATTACATACTTCAATAAGCAATGTTCCAATTTATCATCGGTAGAATATGGGGTTCCTCAGGGCTCGGTACTGGGCCCGCTACTGTTCTTAATTTACATCAATGACTTACCTGCGGTGGTGATCCTCTTTGCTGATGATACAACATCGATTGAAACAAATCTCTCCATAACTAATTTAAAGGAAAAAATCATAGAAGCACAGTTGAAGGTTGATGATCGGTTTAATTGTAACAGGCTTCGCTTAAATGACTCAAAAACTGACTATATTGTTTTCTCTATTAGAAATCATGACATGGAGTTGAATTCAAATGTGAAATTTCTTGGAGTTTGACTCATCTTTAACATGGAAATCTCATGTTGATTATTTAGCGAAAAAATTATGAAGGATAACTTATCTCCTAAAAAACTTGGCCAAAATTGTTAGCAATAAAGTACTATTAAAGGCTTACTATGCTTTATTTCAGTCACTAGTTCTGTATGCATTTCTCTGTTGGGGACACTCGACACATACTGAAAGAATTTTTGGCATCCAGAGACGAGCTATTCGATATATGCTCTCTCTTACTTATAGGGGGATATTAGAGAAAAATTTAATAAATTTGGTATCTTGACTATACCGTCACTATACATTTATGAATGCATTAAGTTTATAAAAATCAATATAAAAACTTATGACTATATATCCACTACTCATTTACATAATACCCGACAAAAAAATAATTTAGTTCTACAGTATCATAGGTTGTCTAAAATCAGAAATTATAACAATTATTATGATCCAATATTCTTCAATAAAATTCCTGAAGCTATACGCTGTAACCCTACTAAAAGTTTCCTACAAATAATAAAAAAACTACTTATCAAAAAAGCGTATTATAGCATTGAAGAATTCCTGTCTGATGATGTGGTCTCTTCTTTGCCGATGTTTCAGTGACACACAGGTAGAGCATAAATATTTTATAACTATCTTTAAGTTTAAACCTTTTATATTATGTAGATGTAATTATAACCATGACTTACCTATTTTACTAGTATATTCCCACCTGACTTGTGTAAACATGAAGAGTGTAAAGCATCAATAAAATTTCTTTCTTTCTTTCTTAATAATAATATTATAAACAGGTTATAAGTGAACCCTTATATAGAGTGTGAGGATAAGGAAGAGTCATAATGCTTTCCTTCTTTATGTTAAAAATGTTACAGATCGGTTTACATTGTAAGGGTATCTTTGGCTTTCTACTTCTCCATCTTGATACAAAAAAAATGGGAATCTTCCAAAGAAAGAAAGGAAGCCATCAATTTCAAAAATTAACTGTATACAAAGATGTGAAGATGAGTCAGGAGGAGAGGAATCATCAAAAACTATGTTTCAGCATTGAGGAAGAACACAACTCAAAACTTAACTACCTGGACATAACCATAGGATATAACCACAACAAAACACAATTTCAAATGGCAATATATAGGAAACCTACACAAACAAGTTCCACCATACCCGCAAGTTCAAACCATCCACCATCACACAAAATGGCTGCCTATAACGCATTCATATATATAATGTTAAGGATACCACTCAGCAATGAAGCCCGAAACAAAGAACGGAAAGTCATATACCAAATAGGGAACGAAAACGTATACACCCAAAAGACAATAGATAAACTAGAAAACAGGATCAAACAAAAAATACAGAACAAGGATCAAGCCACCCCAACAGACAAAACAACACAACGATGGACAGCATTTACGTACGTAGGACACCAAACCAAAAAACTAACAAATATCTTCAAACCACTGAACATCAACATCACATTCAAGCCGAACACGAAAATAACACAAAAAATAAACAACTATGAAAAAGAAGAAGACAAAGACCAAAACGGGATATACAGTATACAATGCTCGAACTGCAACAAATTCTATATCGGCCAAACCAAGAAGAAACTAATCCAAAGGTACAATGAGCACAAAAAGGCATACATAAATCCAATAGTATATAAATTAAACCTCTCAACACACGCCATACAATACAAACATAATTTGCCCCCACCAGAGAACATAAAACTCGTAAAACTCATAAAACAAGTCAACAAGGGAAACCGCATGGACATTTGGGAAAACTTGAACATCCATAAATTTAACAGTCATAAATCACTTATCGAGGAACAAGTACAAATCAAAAACACAACAAAACCTCACATTCAATATATTAAACAAAACCATACACATTCCTAGAGAAGATCTAACACAAAGAAGAGTACTTGATGCAGTACAAATACAGGCAAATTTACCTAAAGTACCGAAATACCTGAGTTGAGACGCTTTGACCGTATAAAGAGGCAGACGACAGGATGACAAGTTCAGTTTGAGGAGTGCCTAGAAGATGACAGTACTACCAACTGTCGAAAGCGCTCGCAGATAATTAATAGAAGATATAAAGCTTCAAATCCTTTTTGTGAAATTTAATATTGAAATACTGAAAATAAAGGAAAATTAGTTGCATCATTCAAAATATATATATATATATATATATATATATATATATATATATATATATATATATATATATATATATATATATATACAGGGTCCTGCAACAGTGGCGCGGTGTTCCATATCTCTATATAGGAAGCAGATAGGAATCTAATTTTCTATAATATTATCTTATTGCTCGAGCTCGACAAAATAAAAATATTGGCGGTCACACAGGGTGTTCGATTTTTTCTGGGCGGATCCCAACTGTGTCTTTTTAAATGGCAACCTATATTTTTTATCGCTTTTTCGGTTTCTTCATAGAAAATAAAATAAACTTTATGTATATCTGCACTTCGAAAATATTGATGGTTTTCGAGATATCTAGCATGACAGGTTTTTTTTTCCAATATTCGTCACTCAGAATATTTGAAATTATAAAGTGGTGCCAAGTCCAGTTGAAATTTTTTTTTGGTCGAATATTCTACATTGGTAACTCTCTCAAACGATATATCTGAAATCGACCTGTGATATACAGGGTATGAAAAACCGCTTGCCAAATATTGTAAATGAAAATTTGCAAAATCTTCCTTATATTAAATGGAACACCCTGTATATTATTGATCCATAAGAAGCGCCAACGAAACCTCTACAAATTTCATTAAGTATTCCCTATGGCTAAGTTCAATAGTTTTTCTTAAATGAGAATTTCTTTCGAAAAATGGTCATTTTTTCAAAGCGAAATCCATTTGACGACTGATAAGAATATACAAAAAATACCCTTTCCTTAAAATATCGCCCATTCCTAAAATTACCTGTTGCTAGATAAACAAGTTGCGAATTACACCACATATTCTTTCGGTCTAAAACAACCTTTCAGCGAATGAAATATTTATTGGAAATCAAGTAGTCTGGCAAATGACAGAACAAAATATTTGGCTGCAAATGAATATTGAAATTTTTAGTCAATCGTGAAGTTGAACTGTCGGTATAATTTCATCAGAATGTTGTTATCAAAAAGTGATTTGATTGATATGATTTTCATATTAGGTGAATCAGACAGGAATTGTTTATTGGCAAGTAGAATTTATTCTCAACGGTATCCAGATAGAAGGCATCCAGATGAAAGATCTTTCCGAAAGGTCTTGGGACGATTCGTTGAAACTGGATCTATTAATTATTCCAAACATGAGCGCATCAAGCCAGCTACTAATGAAGATAATGAATTGCAAGTTCTTCTTGCTGTTGAAGAAGATCCTAGTAGGAGTCAACGACAAATTGGGGAAATAGTGGATATAAGTGAGAGATCAGTGCAACGAGTATTGAAGAAACATCCATTTTGTGGTGTAATTCGCAACTTGTTTATCTAGCAACAGGTAATTTTAGGAATGGGCGATATTTTAAGGAAAGGGTATTTTTTGTATATTCTTATCAGTCGTCAAATGGATTTCGCTTTGAAAAAATGACCATTTTTCGAAAGAAATGCTCATTTAAGAAAAACTATTGAACTTAGCCATAGGGAATACTTAATGAAATTTGTAGAGGTTTCGTTGGCGCTTCTTATGGATCAATAATATACAGGGTGTTCCATTTAATATAAGGAAGATTTTGCAAATTTTCATCTACAATATTTGGCAAGCGGTTTTTCATACCCTGTATATCACAGGTCGATTTCAGATATATCGTTTGAGAGAGTTACCAATGTAGAATATTCGACCAAAAAAAAATTTCAACTGGACTTGGCACCACTTTATAATTTCAAATATTCTGAGTGACGAATATTGGAAAAAAAAACCTGTCATGCTAGATATCTCGAAAACCATCAATATTTTCGAAGTGCAGATATACATAAAGTTTATTTTATTTTCTATGAAGAAACCGAAAAAGCGATAAAAAATATAGGTTGCCATTTAAAAAGACACAGTTGGGATCCGCCCAGAAAAAATCGAACACCCTGTGTGACCGCCAATATTTTTATTTTGTCGAGCTCGAGCAATAAGATAATATTATAGAAAATTAGATTCCTATCTGCTTCCTATATAGAGATATGGAACACCGCGCCACTGTTGCAGGACCCTGTATATATATATATATATATATATATATATATATATATATATATATATATATATATATATATATATATAAATGAATAGATAAGTACTTTTTGATCATTCCCATATTGATGATTTCAATTTAAGAGCCACCGGTAGACAGCTGTTTCAGCCTATTGGGCATCGTCAGCACCGGGCAGGCGGTCCTCGATTGAAGACAAAATGAGAAAAAACCAAGAAAGTACTTGATAAAAATAGCTGCGTAAACGCAAGCGAAACATAAGTGGAACCACCTCTTGGTATGACACCCAAGTCAACTTGCCAAGTTTTTATGTCAGTGTTGGTGGTTTGACCAATCAACCGACAACTGCGGTAGCAGAAATTTGGGAAGCTAACCTGAAATGCCATCGGAAAAGGTTAATGCAGTCAAGCTGCTGGAAAATAATTCCGTGAAAATCAAAAAATGAATAGATAAGTACTTTTTGATTATTCCCATATTGATTTCAATTTAAGAGCCACCGGTAGTTGACTTGGGTGTCACAAATTGAAATCAATATGGGAATGATGAAAAAGTACTTATCATATATATATATGATATATATGTATCATATATATATATATATATATATATATATATATATATATATATATATATATATATATATATATGTATATATATATATATATATATATATATATATATATATATATATATATATATATATATATATATATACAGGCTGATTCACGGTGGATGGCACATTAGACGTTTCTGGTGAACCAGACAACGGATCACTTTGAAAATTTAATGGAGGGCATATTCGGACATTCTCTAGCTAACTAAAATATTTTCGACAATGCGATGATGCCGCTTCTATTAGAAAGCAGTAGCAACTTTGATTTTTCAAATTTTTACAAATGGAACACTCTGTATATAATATTATTTTTGGAATCTCCAACAATTGCCCGACAACTTTTCTTGATATTTCCCTATACCTATCTGTTACCGTTTTCGAAATAAAAATTAATTTCAATTTTTTTCTTCGAAAATCATGACTTCTAAAAATGCCGATATCTTTTAGTTAAGAAGTACTATGATATCGAAATTTGGTTTGGAGTTAGGTGATACTTGGACACTTCCCACACGTCAGCCTAATCTCCGTTACTTCAATACAGGGTGGTAAAAAAATACAGTTTTTTCGTTTGCTTGAAAAAGTTGCTGAAATTTGATTATTTTAAATGGAACACTCTGTATATTATTGAAAATTCGGAAAGCTGCTGAAATTTGCTTTCTTTCTATGTATATCATACCTATACCTAACTAGTCAAGTTTCGGACTTATGAACATTTATTTGTGAAAATGTCCCTTCAGAATGGTATTTCCATTCGGTATTTGGTAAGCAGGCCATGATTACTATTTGACAGTAGCGTTGTGACATTCTCCTAAAAATATCGACATTTTCGTCACTTCAGAAGTTGCAAATACCTTCAAAACGATGGAACAAAACTATTCAAACGAAGTTCTTATGAATTTGTTAATTATTTTTGGACAGTGTGACAAAATTATCAGCAGAACATGTAGAAAGTTCAATGAAATGTATCCGAATCTACCGCCAATGAACCTCAAGAAATTTATACGAATTCAGAACAATTTCAATATGTTTGGATAAACTTTAAAAAAGCACCAAGAAACTTGAAATTGGAAATATTGATATGAATAAATATAAAAAAGTAAAACAATCATGTGGAATATTTCAAAATATGTTCGAATCGCTGGCCGTTCACTTCCAAGCACTTTAAAATGCGGGTGTTGACTGCTTTCGTGGTGGCAGATCTGATTTCATTGGGATTCAAATCTTTAAATGTTTGGGCAATCCTTTCTAACAATTCATCTCTCGAACGCACGGGTATTTTGTAAACTTTTTCTTTAAACATTCCCCACAAATAAAAATCTAATGGATTAAGATCGGGTGATCTCTCTGGCCAATTCCATGGTCCCAAGCGCCTCATCCACCGATCGTCAAATAGTCTATCCAGTTCTGCGCTCACTTCTCTTGTGCAATGTGCAGGAGCTCCGTCTAGTTGGTACCAACAGTTTCGATAATCTTCGAGTGGCAGATTATCCACGAAACTGTCTACAGTATTCTCCAAAATATTCAGGTAGCTTCTGGATGTTAATGACTCCTCGTATATCACGTACCTCAATTTGTTGTCCATCAACATGCAGAAGACATTAAAACTAAATTTTTCTTGAAATCCGGCTTCTTTTGTGACGTGAGGATTTTCACTGGACCAATAATGACGATTTTTTCTATTGAAAATCCCTTCTCTCGAAAATTTCGATTCATCAGTCCAAATAATTTTATTTAAAAAAAGTGGATCTTCTTGAATGCGTGTCAACAACATTTCACAAAATTCTACTCTCTGTTGAGGATCTTGAGGCTTCATTGCTTGAATTTTGGTGAATTTATAATCATGCATTTTATGTCTTCGCAAGATTCTTTGAACCGATGAATATTTTATACCCAAATCTTCTTCAGCACTTCTTATCGATGACTCATCGGGAAATGCGTGAAAATATGCTAAGACATTAATCTGGTTGTCTTCGAAAGTTACGGGTCGAGGCAAGTTTCTTGGTGCTTTTAAAGTTGATCCAAATGCATTGAAATTGTTCTGAATTCGTATAAATTTCTTGAAGTTCATTGGCGGTAGATTCGGATACATTTTATTGAACTTTCTACATGTTCTGCTGATAATTTTGTCACACTGTCCAAAAATAATAAACAAATTCATAAGGACTTCGTTTGAATAGTTTTGTTCCATCGTTTTGAAGGTATTTGCAACTTCTGAAGTGACGAAAATGTCGATATTATTAGGAGAATGTCACAACGCTACTGTCAAATAGTAATCATGGCCTGCTTACCAAATACCGAATGGAAATACCATTCTGAAGGGACATTTTCACAAATAAATGTTCATAAGTCCGAAACTTGACTAGTTAGGTATATTTGAAAAATCAAAGTTGCTACTGCTTTCTAATAGAAGCGGCATCACCGCATTGTCGAAAATATTTTAGTTGGCTAGAGAATGTCCGAATATGCCCTCCATTAAATTTTCAAAGTGATCCGTTGTCTGGTTCACCAGAAACGTCTAATGTGCCATCCACCGTGAATCAGCCTGTATATTATATATATATATATATATATATATATATATATATATATATATATATATATATATATATATTTCAATATTAAATTCTACAAAAAGGATTTGAAGCTTTATATCTTCTATTATCTGCGAGCGCTTTCGACAGTTGGTAGTACTGTCATCATCTGGCACTCCTCAGTATCCTTTTTGTAGTATTTAATATTGAAATACTCAAAATAAAGGAAAATTAGTTGCATCAATCAAAATATATATATATATATATATATATATATATATATATATATATATATATATATATATATATATATATATTCGGTGAGTGAGAACAGGTTTAAATCTATTTTTCATACCCCTAAGTGATAAAGGTACTCCACCACAAACTTTTTTTAAAATTTTCTGTTTTTTCATGATGTGGCATTGAAAATACATATTACTCTGAATTTTTACACATCACCAACCCTTTTTTTTAAATTGCCATTTTAGTAAATAAATCATTTTGATTGGTTATTCCTGCCAGGCGTCTACCGGTGTCACTTCTCATCCAGTAAACAGCACGGAGTAGGAATGACTACGAAGCCGGTCTCCTGCCTCTCTCGCACAATAAGCCTCCTCTCACTCTCTTCACAGTTTTCGATCACTATTATTGTTTATCTGTCGAGCGTAGATACAGTTTGTGATGCCACCAAAACTCTGAATTATCCAACAGAGTGTTTGAACTCTGAATTTGCCAGGCATGCCACCGCATAATTTCCAACTGAAGTCAATAAAAAATAAATGAGGCATGTTGTCGGAAGCCAAGAAAAATATATTATTACCACGAATCCTTGTTATACCTACAGATGTGCCAATTCATTTCATATGTGTGCAATTTCCACAGGAATCGATGTCGCCCCGGAGCGCCAATTAATTTTTGTTGTTTCATAATTTCATGATTTGTATTACTTTGTTCTTTAATATTTCCGATTAGATTGTCATTTGTAATGACTATTAATAAGTACTTTCAGATAACTTTATTAAAGCAAAATTATAATCAATTGTCAAAGATTGTTAAAAGTTCTTCATGTACACAGTAAATAGTCTTGAAAAGAATATGTATCAACTAAATTATTTAAACAAGTAAATACCACAATAACAATATTTCTTAATTGACAGGTATTATAGGCAAATATTTGATATTTCAGGGATAGAAAATTGCCATTGAATAAAATTCCTCAAATGTGTCGGATACAAATAAACCAATGAAACCTTGAAGCTTTTTTTGATCTGATGAACTGCTTCTGAGACAGAATTTTACTTATATAAGGACATTAGGTCCTTATATCAACAAACTATTGTTCACTACTAAAAGTAATCCTCACATGTCGAAATAAGTGTGAATTAAAGGTACCTCTAACGGGATTTAGTTTTCCATGCGATTCATAATACTGTAGGCTGACCATTTGTCTAAATAGAAGAAAGTAATGGCCCCAAGAAAAATCTCTATAGTGCATTGCGTATGATATCCTGAGTTATTCACTTTTCTGTTTCAGTGTTTAGTACAAGCTCTATATGATTTCACACCTCAAGAAGTGGGAGAGCTTGAGTTCAAAAGAGGAGATGTAATAACTGTAACAGACAGTTCAGATCAACATTGGTGGCAAGGAGAAATAGGACATCGTAAGGGACTCTTTCCTGCTACTTATGTTACGCCTTATCATTCATAAATCGAAGTATACAATGAAAATTTTAAAATTTCGCCAATATTTTGGAAGGTATCGAATTTTACTGAATTTGATTTTAACGAGTTACCTTAAAAAAGAAGAAAAAAAGTGTGATTTTATTTTATTGAGTTTTTGGTGCAAGACTAATATAATAAAATTTTTCCTTTCATAAAAAAAAGTCTTAACATTGAGTCTGAGATTAATACTAATAAATAATTTACAGTTTCTGCAAAGTGATATATTCGATGAGAAGCTTATTTTTTGATTTGATATACTTGTGCATGTGTAAACAAAAATAGATGTAGGTTTTTTGAGATGAAGCATTCACCCAAAATGTGCATGTTTTTTTTGTCAAAATTCCTTCCTCTTTTATTTGAAATATTTTGTGATGAAGTTTTTCCTAAAAGGCACTATGACAGGTCATTTTTGAATGTTTTTTTATCTCAACTTATTTGTGTCAAATATTATTGTATCTCAATCAATCATGTAATGCAATACCATAATAAATCAATTTTTTGTGTTGCTGAAATTTTTAAATTTCAGAAAACTTTCAAGAATGACTTTGTCATGTAGCCTATAAGTTAATCGCTCATATTAACAGAGTAATTGTATTATTGTTTTTCCAATTCGAAACAATATTACATTATTACTTTCTCTATAATTTACCTATACCTATATATTTAAGTTATTCCTACTATTATTTAATATATTTCCAATGATTATGTATATTGAAAAAACATTTGATATTCCTTCTACAATTTCTTTGATGAGTATATCGAATATTTTGAATGCAATATATACTATTAAATAATATCTATTATGATAATTGCAATTTTGAGTCCTTGCTGAATAGAAACGTGTCCAGATTTATAGTTTTTAGTTTGCTCTTACAATAGTAAATATACACCTTTATATAAACAAGAGAACTTCGAAAAATAGGTTTGGAAAACAAATTTTTAGACCTTAATATAACTTATAAAATGAAAAAATATGATAATTGTTGTTTTTTCTGTGTTTTAGTTATTCTTTTTCCACAAGATGCCATTTTAGAATTTCTCTAGATTATTATTATTATTGTTTATCATAGTTGATATATTATGCATATTTTATTATCTTCAATTTTTTGTATATAATATAAAAAGTCTGCCAAAGCTGGATCTATCGAATATTTTCTTTTAGATATTCTGGCATTAGCTAGCTTGGTCAGTTATTTTTTTCATGTAAATACTAACTTAGGTTTATTACTGAAAGATGTAAGTGAAACATATTTAGTAAATATATGTTATACAAATATATTTGAAAGTTTTATTAAATTCTGGGGTTATAGGAGGATTGCAACAAATTCTTTTGTGTTTTTGCATTTTGAACAAGTTTATTCCAGTGGGAATAATGACTCCTTTATGGAGAACCTAGGTTGGAGGTTTTATTGTTAAATTGAATGTAATGTATAGTACAAGTGGCTCATGTCAAAAGGTAGTTCATTGTTTTGAGATAACATTACAAAACTATAAATAAAATTCAAGTCGTATAAGAAGCAACAACTCGGTACTACATGTAAAATATTACTCACACCTTCCATCAAATCACAGTTGACCAAATACATAAATCACTAGAAGAAGAAATTGATAAATTTCACTAGTTCGGACTTCCATTGTCTATTATATAAAATGATTTGAAATCCCTGAAACAAGTAAAAAAGAATAATTAAAAAAGAATAGTTGAAAATAACAATTATATTAAGCAACAATAAACCTAAAATGAAATGATAGTAAAATAACCTACAAGTAAAAATATAATAATTGAATAAATAAAAATTAAAGGAATGCAAAAAGAAAATAATAAAAATAATAAAAATAAAAATAAAAAAGTGTAGAGATTCCAAGTCACGTTAGTTCACGACGTTTCGATTGTTGGTATCTACAATCGTCTTCGGGTGATGACTGGACTGATTCCTCCGAGAGATGACTATTTTATAGGTCGTTGAAATACTTTCACTTTCTCTACTTTCCATTTTCCGCTTCACTGATTCCGTGAGAGATGACCGATTTGGCGGGAGTTGGTCATTTCTCGTTTGATGATGGGTTTCCATATGTTTCGTATATCTACGCTGGCCTGGCTGAATACGTTGTTGGACAACATGTATGCGGCTTCCTTAAATTTTCTCCTGAACCAATGTTCCTCTCTGTGCAAGATCTCAGCTTGGGACCACTCGATGTTGTGTTGATGGGTCCAAACATGGTCTGCTATTCCTGATTTGCTGGTTTCTCCTCGCTGTGTGTGCTTCTTGTGCTCGGCAATGCGAATATTCAATGGCCTCTTAGTTTCACCAATATAGGATTTTCCGCACTCACAGGGTATCCGGTAAATGCAATTCTTGGAATCGCAGTCCGCGTTTGGGGGCCTGGTTTTCGTGAGGCTGCTACGGATAGTGTTACCGGATCTAAAACAGGTTCTAATGTTGTACTTGGAACCAATTCTTCTTATCCTCTCCGATAATCCTCTGATGTAGGGAAGTGAAAGCACTGGTTGTGACGGCTTCTCTTCCTTGCGAGGCTCCTGCTGTCTTTTGGCCAAAGTCTTTTCTACCATCGCTTTGGAGTATCCATTCCGCTGAAGATCACTTTTGATGATGTCTAGTTCCTTCTCGAGACCTTCCTTTGTATTACAAAGCCCAAAAGCACGGTCTAATAGAGTCTTGATGATTCCTCTTTTTGTCGATTGATGGTGGTTGGATTCGTGGTTCAGATACTGTCCCGTATGAGTGGGTTTTCGGTATACAGATGTTTCCCACTTAGTGTCGGTCCTCTTCACCAAAACGTCTAAGAATGGCAATTCATTGTGGATTTCCTTCTCCATTGTGAAAGTGATGGAAGGTCTCACGCTGTTGATGTGTTTCAGAAAGGCGTCTAGTTCAGTATTCCCATGGTTCCATATTATGAAGGTGTCGTCAACATATCTCAACCAGACTCGAGGTTTCTTGTGGGCTTCTTCAATGGCCAGAGTTTCAAACCACTCCATATATATGTTGGCTATGACTGGTGAAAGTGGCGATCCCATTGGCAGTCCCTCATCTTGTGTAAAGAATTCGTCCTTCAGTTGGAAATAACCGAACTACTAGGGTCAATTGAAGTCACACAGGAAGATCAACTAATTAGTTTCGACGTGGAAAGCCTTTACACCAACGTTCCGGTCGAAGAAGCACTCCAAATCATACAGAGAAAGCTATCCGAAGACGGGAACCTGAAAGAGAGAACGAATCTACCTATAGAAGTAATTATGGAATTACTAGGATGCTGTGTACGAAACTGTTATTTCCAACTGAAGGACGAATTCTTTACACAAGATGAGGGACTGCCAATGGGATCGCCACTTTCACCAGTCATAGCCAACATATATATGGAGTGGTTTGAAACTCTGGCCATTGAAGAAGCCCACAAGAAACCTCGAGTCTGGTTGAGATATGTTGACGACACCTTCATAATATGGAACCATGGGAATACTGAACTAGACGCCTTTCTGAAACACATCAACAGCGTGAGACCTTCCATCACTTTCACAATGGAGAAGGAAATCCACAATGAATTGCCATTCTTAGACGTTTTGGTGAAGAGGACCGACACTAAGTGGGAAACATCTGTATACCGAAAACCCACTCATACGGGACAGTATCTGAACCACGAATCCAACCACCATCAATCGACAAAAAGAGGAATCATCAAGACTCTATTAGACCGTGCTTTTGGGCTTTGTAATACAAAGGAAGGTCTCGAGAAGGAACTAGACATCATCAAAAGTGATCTTCAGCGGAATGGATACTCCAAAGCGATGGTAGAAAAGACTTTGGCCAAAAGACAGCAGGAGCCTCGCAAGGAAGAGAAGCCGTCACAACCAGTGCTTTCACTTCCCTACATCAGAGGATTATCGGAGAGGATAAGAAGAATTGGTTCCAAGTACAACATTAGAACCTGTTTTAGATCCGGTAACACTATCCGTAGCAGCCTCACGAAAACCAGGCCCCCAAACGCGGACTGCGATTCCAAGAATTGCATTTACCGGATACCCTGTGAGTGCGGAAAATCCTATATTGGTGAAACTAAGAGGCCATTGAATATTCGCATTGCCGAGCACAAGAAGCACACACAGCGAGGAGAAACCAGCAAATCAGGAATAGCAGACCATGTTTGGACCCATCAACACAACATCGAGTGGTCCCAAGCTGAGATCTTGCACAGAGAGGAACATTGGTTCAGGAGAAAATTTAAGGAAGCCGCATACATGTTGTCCAACAACGTATTCAGCCAGGCCAGCGTAGATATACGAAACATATGGAAACCCATCATCAAACGAGAAATGACCAACTCCCGCCAAATCGGTCATCTCTCACGGAATCAGTGAAGCGGAAAATGGAAAGTAGAGAAAGTGAAAGTATTTCAACGACCTATAAAATAGTCATCTCTCGGAGGAATCAGTCCAGTCATCACCCGAAGACGATTGTAGATACCAACAATCGAAACGTCGTGAACTAACGTGACTTGGAATCTCTACACTTTTTTATTTTTATTTTTATTATTTTTATTATTTTCTTTTTGCATTCCTTTAATTTTTATTTATTCAATTATTATATTTTTACTTGTAGGTTATTTTACTATCATTTCATTTTAGGTTTATTGTTGCTTAATATAATTGTTATTTTCAACTATTCTTTTTTAATTATTCTTTTTTACTTGTTTCAGGGATTTCAAATCATTTTATATAATAGACAATGGAAGTCCGAACTAGTGAAATTCATCACGAAACATTGTCAATCACCTTCAAACAAGAAATTGATATTTTTCAAAAATTCTTTAGTAAGCTTCATTACACTAATTTGTAAGCAGCTTCGTGGAGCAATAGTTTGAGCTTCAATACAGTCATCATGGTTTCAAGTCTTACTAGGTCTGTTCAAAAAATAACCTGAATTTTCAAATTTCGCGGATTATTTACATTTGATTAGAGATTGTTTTTTTATGTTGTTATACTCGTCTCGAACATATGTTTAAAGTTAGAAGTGTTCTGCGTTTTCGGCGATTTTCTGTTATCGAAAAAAATTTATCAATTAATTTGCATGAAATTTTGTGTGAAAAATGGAATTAAGTGTTCAAATACACTTGAAATGATGACAATGGCATACGGTGATTGTACTCTGAGTGAGAAAAATGATTACAAGTTGTACAAGCTTTTCAACAAAAAGTTGAGAAGATGTGAATGACGTCGCTCACACTGAACGTCCCATTGTCGAATCACTATTAGAGAAATGACTGAGAAAATCGGCATATCAGTTGGCTCGTGCCATATCAAAAAACCATCGCATGAGTATCGCTCACGATACTCATGACGTAAACGCGATCCAGATTTGCTTGAAAGGGTCATAACTGGTGATCGTATCATAGGTATATGGTTATGACAATGGAAGAGCCAAGACCAAAAAAGCACTTCAAGTTTGATGAAATGTCAAAGTTTTGCTCACTGTTTTCTTTAAGTACCATGGCGTAGTATATCAAGAGTTTTTGCCTCATGGTCGTACGGTCAATAAGGAGTAGGTATTTTCTTGAAGTTATGCGCCGCTTGCGTGAAGCAATACGAAGAAAACAACCGGTATTGTGGACAATTCATGACTTTTGCATCAATTATGCACCTCATTGCTTGTTCGTTATTTTTTAGCCAAAAACACCCTAATCATGCGTCAGCCACCGTATTCACTTTAACAGCCTGACCACGGGACACTCGCCGATGCGAATATTCGCGCGGTGCGAACGGCGAAGCGACTGAAACAAACGCATAGCAATGTACTTATGAAGCCACGGCGACCGGCGAAATGTACCAAGCGAACCGCGTAGGCGACTTGGGGCGCGACCGGCGAGTAAAACAAATACATGAATCAGAGCCACGGAGTCGAGCGGCAGTCGCGGCGAATACTGCAGTGATCAAACGAGTTTAGTTGTTTTCGCCGCGAAAAATTAACACAGAGACTTTTATTACTGAAATACTAGCTAGACCATCTATTTGGAATACTGATTTAAAAGTTAGAAATTCATTATTTATTCTACCGTCAATTACAAGTAGAAGTTGTTTTTTGTTGTACGAAAAATTACTGTCATTCAATTTAGATTTTTGCAATAAATAACATAATTATCTGAAAATGTTTTCATTTCATGAAATATTAATATACAGGGTAACATTTAATTACCTGATAATATTTTGGGCAAAGATAGTTCCAAATAAATTTTGTTATGAAAAAATCCGCATTCATTCATCGCTTTATTTTACACTGAAAAATGGATATTGAAGGGCTATGTCGGACTCTGGCAAAGAAGTAGCTTTTATGAAAATATCGGAACTTCGATACTGAACTTTTGAGTGTTCTGTGCCTCAGAGAGTACATTAAATTATTATTCTGGTGTTTACCGTGAATCGATTATACTACCAGATATTATATAAGCCAAAATTCTTGAAATAAAAATTGTATATGTAATTGGTACAAGCCAAAATATTATTGTCAACGTAATCTCAGAAATTGCCGTCTTGCCGTTGGATTTCTACCTGTTGGATGGCCTTGTTTCAATTTAATGAATAAACAAATTATACAAGAAACATGTTGGTTTTTTTCAATTATTTACAGGTTTCCTTTGTTTTTTCCTACACCCTTCTATAATAATACACTTATATTCCCATAATTCGTTACGTTTCAGGTTCGAACCAGCAATGAAATAGCCTAATTGGATATATAACAACGCCGTAGACCGTTAGACCACCGGCCGATCTTTAACGAAGTTCAGCTTAATTTTTTAGTGTTGATCGACAATCACCTTATGAGTATATTATAAATAATAAGCTACTTTATTATTCGTAACTAATGAAGTGGTGAAGCATCATTTAAATGTTTTTCAGCCTATCAACAGTGAGGCTAGACTACTTGGCAATGAATACACTAAACGAATGGCTACAGAGTATTACCAATCAAAATAAAAGATATTATATTTCATCAAACTTCATATAATACTTAAGTTCCTCTGATATATGTACTTGATTGAAAAACAAATCGAAAAACGTTTTTTGTTCAATTCAATTTCATTTGTTTGATATTTTGTTCATCAATTAATTGTGGCTATTTCAACTAAATTCATAGCAATTCTGATAGCAAAGCATATTTGTGTCTGAATCTATTTTCTTCGTGTTATAATTCAGAGATTCGAATCCTATAAATGGAAACATCAAGATTTTGTATGAAAGTGAAAGTTTTCTGATGAAATATCAGTGAATTTGAATAAAAATTATACCTACAAAATTCAATAGTAAAAGTTTGTCAACAATTCAGTCTATCAAAAATATATTATTATCATAACGAAAACGGATATTAATTAACAATATTATTTTTCTTAGTGTAGTGCATAGTGTACACATTTGAATCACTACCTGGGTTTTTTTCTCAGTGTATCAACTAGTATTTCTGTCAGTGCTGTGACGTATATCTTGTACAACGAACATCAAAGGTTCCGACAATGCATTCGCCTCTCTGTAGTTGTGTACTCTTTGATCATACAACTTCTTGATTACTGCGTTACAGAATGTGACGAATCCAACCCCAAAATTTTCACATGGAAATATGCAACACGTAAAACATCGTGACATATCTGACGTTAAATGTTAGAGTGACGTAAATACCAGGACGTGAATTTTTTCATCTTTTTTTGTTGTTGGAGTCAAAGTTCTCTTTTCAATGGTCAATCCATATTCATTATGACGTCACTGCTCTAACCTCACAAATAATTTAAGGTTCAAATAAATGTCATTAGGTACAAACTAAATATTTTAGGAGGTTGTCGCTTTTTCAGTATTTTCTAGAAAAAAAATATTGAAAAATTTGGTGTCCCAATGAGTGGTACGTACTAATTGTAACAAATATTATCACATTAATTTTTCATTCTATTACAGGTTATGCCAACTCACTACTATACCAAAAAAAATGTTATTTTCAACTGAGATTAAACGAAAAGTTATTGAAGAGTTGAACGAAAAATATGGAGATGAGTTATTGGATATTCAAAAATGTACCAAGTTACGAAATGATTTTTTTAGAGAAAAAAATTCAATTCAGAACCAGGTAGGAACCAAAAATATTTGAGTCTATTTACTTAATAGGAATCGCACGGTGAAAGATAAGACCTCATGAATCCGTAGCTCGCACATGTTTCGACCTCTGAGAGTTGTCATTCATAGGAGTGAAATAGCTGGGTAACAAAAAAGCATAATTTAATAGATTAGGACATCTCGTCATTAAATAATATATTGTAAAATTAAAGAGAAAAAACAAACAATGCAATATTTTAGTAAACACCTTCAAGATGTTGAGGAATAAACACCATCTTCAGCTCTTTTAAATTTCACAAATTGTTATGTTGTTTTTCTCTCCTGAATCCATATTGATTTTTAAACAATTCTTCTAATAAATATCAAGATCCATACTTTCAAATGAAACCTGTCCCATAATTGGTTCCATACTATTGAAAATCATCCAACTGCTGGTTCAATAGTTAAAATCAACATATTCATGAGCACTTGCTATCTTTTTTTTTTCATTTCAACTAGATATTCATGAAAAACCATAAAAAAGAGCAATTCTCAAAGTTGAATTTCTATTTCAATTAGTGACCTTCATTAAAAATGATTTAGTGGTTGTATGAGTTTTTGTCAACAACAGAATAGAACATACCTTAAGTGAAACAAGCTAGTAAACTTTCAATTTTAGATTGAAATTTCCAATACTGAATGTATAATTGGTAAAACAATTAAGGATGCTGAGAAAGTTGTTGAAAAAGCTGAAGATGTCATAACTAGATCTAAAGATATAATGTTGTTAATAAAGGAAGATTTGGAAGCTGTTGAAGAAGTTAGAAGAAATATTAAAAGATACTTTGACAAATTAACCAGATTGCAATGTACTTTACAATATATGAGAGTCCTACAACATATTGAAGGCCTAAGGTAAGCTATAGTAGGGTAATTTTGAGAAAAATTTCTATTTTATTTTGTAGTTACTATATCTAATGTTACAAGGTATGTTTGTGTGATGCAAGGTATATATATTTGTAATCATCAGAATAGATAAACTTTCATTTATCTTGAATTTGAAGTACTTTTGATATTTTGGAAAATTTAATTGTTTTTGGAATGAGTTCCAAATGATTTAACCGAATGTTTCTTGCTCCCATTTTCGAATATAGAATAAAAAAATATCTTTCGTCTGATTTCTACTACAAATTTTTAAACCATTTTCAAGTAAACTGAAGTATTTTTAGGTTTTCAGGATGCAATGTAAGGAATTAACAGCAATTTTTATTTTTATTACTGTAGCCAAAATTAGATGTGACCATATGGTAACACTGGGCGGTTTAACTACCTATTTATAATACTTGAAGAAAAAATACGAACAATTATTAAGTGTCATTTATTTTAAGTAAAAAACAAAAACTGTTATTTTAGCCTAACATCTACTTCTTATGAAATATAGAAAAACAATCAATACAAACACCCACTTCGCATTTTTTGCACATTGTTCTCCACACTGCGGAACAGCCCTTTCGGCACAACGTCGCCGTTTGTTTTGTCGAACTCGAATAACCAAATGATCCCTTTTATCATAACGCATATCATCCGATACCCTGTTCAAGGAAACTGAGCTTGAACATGTGGAAACTTTACCAGGACCTTTTGGTGGATCTCCGAAAAAGTTCAAATAATATTTCGCAATTTCCCTTCTAAACTCCAGTTGCGGAAGAGTCCCTCCAGATTTCTTGTGGAGTTGCCAAGCATTCTGCACACATGCATCCATTAGCCACGTAAATATGCTCCACCACCACTTTTTACCCCTCATACCAATGCGGTATCTTGATATATTCTCATCCATAAGGTCAAACGCCACCCATATAAGAATAATAAGTTCCAATCACAAATGGCTGAGGCATTTAAACTAATTTTTTCTCGGCGCTTGAATATCGGCGCACAGATCCCATTGGTTGTACTCCAAAACATGTTGATGCCAAAGTGACAACTACATTATCAGCCCAGTGAACATATGAAATCCCATTTCCCTTATCAAGAATAGATTCGATAGTACCTCTCGGTTTTTTCTTAAAGGTCTTCTTTCCTGTAAGAGAGCATCCCTTAGGCAATCTATTTTCACGCACAGTTCCAGTACCTTGATACCGTTTATCTCGTAAATATTTAAGGAGCTTTACACCTGTAAATAAGTTGTCAAAATAGAGTTTTTATGGTTGGAAACCTTTTACTCTTTCTATTTCTTCTAGCATTTTCACCATGGGCGCTGATGCTTTACCGAATAATAATTCATATTCAGGAGAGCGGCGGGGGTTATTTCCCTGATACATTTCAAAGTTGATGAGGTAACCAGAAGCCGTATTCATACACCACATTTTATAGCCGAAACGAACTGGTTTACCTCGGATAAACTGCTTGCAGCTGTGTTTTCCAAAATATCGAATCATTGATTCGTCATAACATAGATGCTCTTCAGGCTCAAAATAAGCTAAACATTTTTCCTTAATCTTGTCCATTAGTGGACGCATTTTCCACACTTTTTTCAGACAGCTCTGGTTTATTATTATCAGCGAAATGAATAAAACGTGAAATTTGCAAAAATCGGTCCCTGCACATAGACATGTAAACCAGTTCATTTCTCATGTCATTATTCGAGTCCCAGTAAAACCTTTTTCCTGGTAAATCATTATACTCACTAATAATAAGTATGCCAATGTAGCATTTCATTTCTTCTACAGATACTTTAGGATCGGGAAAGTTTTTGAATAAGGCATACCTAGACGTTTCCTCGATCATCATTTGTATTATGTCGTCATCGATAAACAATTCTAATAATTCCACAGGACTTAAATGTTGATATGGCTTGAAGTCACATGTTGGAAAAATTTGGTGATTTGATTGCAAATCGCCTTGGACCCAGTCAAAATCCTCTACATCAACAGTAATTTGTGTTATCGAAGGTACTTTGTTTTGTGATGACGAAGGAGACCTATGTTTTGGTGAAGCATGAAGTGATCCAAAACTTCGCGACACATCATCAGAACTGCACCCACCAACTCTGGTGTTGTCCAGGAGTTTTATTTCGCATTGAGCTCTAAGTTGTCTGCCAAATAAATTGTCAATAAATCCACTACCATCTTCATCCCCTGAGTCTACGTCTGTCAAAACGTCCGGATCGGGTGGTTCAATAAATATTTCGTCTATATTATCACTATAAGCTATCTGTAGGGCATCTTGAACTGAGAAACCCTTTCTATAACAAAAAAAAACAATTTGAAAAAAATCGCTAGTGTAACTGCCTAGCGTTACCATACAGTAACAGGCTGATGTATACATCTGTAGCTAATATAACATAACTCAATTTTTGATGGAAAAATAACTTAATACAATATTTGATATTAATTTTCATTAGCTAATAAAGTTAGAAACGGTTTTATAAAAAAACTCGAAGTATATACTTACACAAAGGTTGTCTCCATAGCACTTTTACACAATAGCAAAAACACCTAGTACAAATGTCGTCTATACCTGTTATGAACTAATCAACACGTTGAACTATTTTTAAGAGACTCACAGCGCCATCTCTCCACCTGGCCAAAAAATAGAGTCGCAGCACCCTTTACAGGAAGCTTAAACACTTGTGACCATACCTTAACGCTAGGCGTTAATGGGTTAAAACTCATTAATACCGTTTAATATATGACTTTCACTATAGTGAAAATCATACAATAAACGGTATTAATGAGTTTTTGTTTTAGAACACATAAATGTAATTTACTCATAACATGATCAGATACGTCTATCTATCTAGTTTGTGCATGTTCTTTACTAAATGTCTGTCATGATATTCTTTCGAAAATTATTTGGATTGCACATAAATTGCTGACCTGTGATTCGGTGCCTCTCACTTGCTTAAAGTTGACGAAATGTTTCTGTCTCTTTGTTGAACTGCCAGTAGCTAAGGTCTCCAGTATACAGCTCCATATGTTCTGATGTCCTCTAAATGGACAGTATCCAGTAAGTAACCCTAGTGAAGATTTTCCCATTTGTGTTTCTAATACTCTTTATAGCTCCATACTAAAGATTTTAGTACCTTCCACAGTCGGTTCAAGGCCAGTATGTTGAGGCTTCAAATTGATATTCTTTGCACCAGTGTACGCTCATAGGGATGTGTTTTAACCAAGCAGGTTGCTGCAATATAAATTTCTCCCGCCTAATACATTCTAGCTGCTATAAAAGAATGCTTCGTGTTTTCAATTTTCAGCGAAGCTCTACAGAGAGAAGCAGGAAGAGCTGATGATGAAAAATGTGCAACACTTTTTGCAAATTTAACTGAAATAAGTAGAAACTTAACAAAATTTGACGGTGTCCACTTGAAAGATCATTTAAAAGAAAACATACATTATTGGCATGATATTCTAAAAGAAAAACTCGCTAAGTAAGTATTGCAATAGTGTATAAATTTAAAATTTCACTCTGTATTATTAATTTTTATAGGGTTCTTTTGACTGCATTATTTTTTTTTTTCAATTGAATAAATGTTAATAAGGATTTTGCTATAGCGTCTTAGGTCATAGGTACAATGTGATTCCTGCTGCAGAGCTTAAGATTACTAAATTTACAAAAACAAATATATATGAAGAAATAACCAGATGTTAAAATTATTCTTTGAATCTGTAGGATGATCTATTTAGTCATGACTAAAAATTAATGAATGACTGATATTATTTTTGGTTAACGCGTTTGCACCCCTGACATTCTTTTCTTGTTTAGAAAGCCCCCTTCCCCGGTGCCACTACTCTGAATTTATGTAGTGATTCTGCTGATGGCATCAGTTTCAAAAAATAAATGTGTTGTAATTCTTATAAATATAGAATAAAGAAAATAACTTTTATCTAATTTATAGTACATTAATTATTTGTTACGATCGGTTTCTGTTCATTAGATCATTTTCAAGTAATTATTATTTTTAAGTACAAAGTTCATCAATCTAATAAGGTAGTTCTTATATTTCATCAAAATTTCTTTTTAATAGTCTTTTTGCATGGTATATATCTCTCCTTTCAAACTTTATTTTGTCCCAGAGATTTTCATTTTCGAAATAATAAACCATTGTTATGAATGGAGAGTATGCCTTCCAATGCATAGTACACATTAGAAAAGTATATTACTGAGCTCAAGCAAATCAACAGTACCAGTGAAATTTGTTCTTACAACTTAATGTGTTCTTGAAAAAAACTCCTTGAGATAATATAGGTTTTTTCATAATATCCAATAGTTCTTTCATACATGCAATGTTATTCTTCTACATGTTGAGCAAAGAATAAAAAATGTTGTAGTAACCTAACAAATAAATCACTCAAATGATCCAGTTAAATTTTACGTCTGAAGATATTAATGGTTCTCAACGATTTTATTTTAGAGATTTTGGAGAGGTTTTAGCTGCAATAAAGTGGCCATTTGTGAGTGCGAATTTTTCCCTTGTCATTCCCTTACCACATCTTATTCAGAAACTACAAACATTAACAGAATATTTGCTACAAATAGAATTACCAAGTGAGAGTAGCACACCGATTGTAACATCGGGATTACTATCAGACTTTCCTCCTTTATGTTTACCTATACATTTTTTGGTCCAACCTTTGAGGAAGAGGTTCATTTACCATTTTTATGGAGCAAGACAGACCAATAGGTTGGATAAGCCGGAATGGTAATATCACTGTTATGTCAATTTCATTCGACACATTTATTCAAGTTCATCTCTTTTTAAGGTATTTTACACAAATCTTGACTTGGGTAAGAGATCATAGAGATTTTGTAGATAAGTATATACAACCTGTGCTAGAGAAGCTGGGACTTCATTATACCAACGCCAAGGTAAATTACATAAGGACACATTGTAAAATTTATTCAAGGCTAGTATATAAGGCATATTGTGAAATTAATTTAAGACACTCGAGACACAGGTACCTAGAAGATGTATCTATGGTATAAATAAGGATAACATTGTTTAGTTTAATCTTCCTCTTGAAGATGATTACTTGGTGTCGAGGTGTTAAAATAACGGTTTGGTGTTGGGAAAAAACTCCAGTGTTATTGATCTACATTTTATATTTTGTCACATCGACAAAGTCTTTAACGGCTTCTAGTAGGTCTACAAAATGATCAGAATAACCTCGGTAGTCTTTATTGGTATGTCGTTTATATATAATAGGAAAATGGACAGATACTATCATTGTAAAAATAATGTCAGAAAAAAAATACAATTGAATACCATCTAGAAATCCTAAAATACATGAATATTGATTAATTATTGATAATAATCAGCAGTTTCTTTAAAGTAGGGTGATATGTTTCTTCTATCTTCTGAAAGAGAACATGGATGAATCAAATAAATGGATTCATATTCAATCTCATATTCCAAACAAACATCGTTCCAGTGCAATTTAAATCATCAGTTGTATCACCCATATATAAATCTGGGGATAAAACTGATATATGTAACTACAGACCCATTAGTGTTATCAATAATTTTGGAAAAATGTTTGAAAGATCGGTTAATACACTTTCTAGACTCAAACGATATAATCCACCGACAGCAGTTTGGATTTAGAAATGGTAAGTCTACCACTGATGCAATGTGCTCGGTCATAACAGAAGTAACTGAAAAATTAGATGCTAATAAGAAATGTATCGCAGTGTTTCTTGACTTAGCGAAAGCATTTGATACCGTGAATCATGAAAAGCTCCTCCATATACTGGAATGTTATGGAGTACAAGGGACAGTATTGAATGTCTTTCGCAGTTATCTCTCAGATAGAACACAAATAGTTAAACTGAATGACACCTTAAGTGATCCAAGAACGATAAAAATAGGAGTACCTCAGGGCACAGTACTTGGACCTATTCTCTTTTTAACATATATCAACGCATTCTTATCTTCATCAACAAATGCAAAAGTAATATCGTATGCGGATGATACCGTCATGTTGTTTAATGGCAATACATGGACTGAGACAAAAGATTTTCTGCAAAGAGATATGGAAATTGCCAAAAACTGGTTGGATAAGTACCAATTATCCCTGAATGTCAAGAAAACACACTATATTGCATTCTCAACAACAGATGTTAATAGACCCTCCTTCAGTAGTATAAAAATTAAGAACATCAAGGAGGAAATCACAGAGTTGAAAGAAATCAAGTACTTAGGGGTTAAATAGATAAAAACTTAAAATGGAGTAACCATATTGACTATCTAACAAATAAAGTGAGGAAGCTTATATATAAATTTTATCAACTACGAGATATCCTCTCTAAAAATCTCCTTTTATTAATTTACAAATCACTGGCCGAATCACTCTTTCGTTATGGTATTCTAGTATGGGGAGGAATGTACAAAAATGCTCTACAAAAACTAAATGTCACTCAAAATTATATATTAAAAATAATATATAGGAAAACAAAACGTTATCAGACAACACTACTTTATAATGAAGACGTTGGTGACATAAGATCTCTATATTTTCATAGCCTATGTATATATGCCTACAAATACAAGCAATATCAGAACTATCCTTCACATAACTATACAACCAGAAGTACTACAAACCATCACTTAAGAATTCCCAACTACAACAAAAATATTGTTCATAGATGTTTAATATATACTTTACCTAAAGCATTCAACCTTCTTCCATCCAGTATAAAAGAAAAAAAAATTCAAGAAATTCAGTGTTCTATCAAAAAAATATATTTTTCATAATTATTACACCTTTCTAAAAATACTGAATAAATAAATTAATGCAACATTTACACTTCATTGCTGACATACGCTTATGAAGTTTTCATTATGTTTTAATATTATTCCTAAGCCATTTTATTACAAGACTTATTTGAAATCCGCATATATAATAGAGTTGCACAATACAAGTGTTCAATCACTTAGGTGCCAAACTCAGTAATGTAATCAGAAATAAGTATAGCTAACCAAATCCTCGATTAACTTGCTGAACTATAATATGTATAGTATATTTCCTAGTAAAAATGTATGGTATATATGTGTATGTATATATACGTGTATATATGTATATATATCATATTTATCATATTTATTGTATTGTTATCATCTTCAATTGTATAAATTGTATAAAAATTGTATATTGATTTTGAGAATCCTATTGTTACAGTGCTTTTGTATAATATGATTATATTAAATATTAAATATCATTTTAATGATAACTAGTACCATGGAATGTTACCGTTTATGGTTTTATTCAAAAATTTCAAGTTGCTTTGAAGTAGGTGTATTCAAAAAGAGTAGAATATCAGTGTACTCATAGTCAGTCCTCTGATGCCCTAGGTCAAATGCATATGACCTCAGAAACTTGTTTTGCACTTTCTCATTGCTCGTAATTTCTGTCTGATGTAGAGGACTCCCATATTCCACGATTACATTCTAAAACTGAGCGTACCAAAGAACAATATAGTAAATACAGAAAACTTCTATTTAGATCGTTGGAACAAATCTCAGTTGTGATCAATATGACCTTTAAAGGTTACCTTAATGTTAAACTACACTCCCAAGTTCTTAACGTAATTGGTCTGAGGCACATTAATATTTTTGATTTCATGAGAATATTCAATAGGATTCACAATTCTTGGGAATGTTATTCAGTAACACACCAACGAGATAAGTTGCTCAAGTCTAGCTGTAATAATTCTGCATCACAAACTCGTCAACTACCCTATGATCACCTGAACATTAAATGATAACTGTGTATGTCTGCCACATCGTTAATAACCATAATGAAGATTATTAGGCCTATATGCGATCCTCAAGGAACTTCAGATGTTGTAAACATTGGGTGCAGCAATCAGTATTTCTCAATAAAATCATTTCAGATACGGGTGAAATACAAAAAAAATCACCTGTTAATTTCCATTTGAGAAATTTTCGAAATCACAATGGAATTGAGCAAAAAAAATATACAAATTCTTTATTTTTCAGTTAGAGTTGATCAGAGGGCTTGTACAACTGGCGGTAGAAAAATTACATTCTGATTTACCTAATTTACAGTTTGATGATTTTACATTTTCTCATTCAATTGATGAAGCGCTTGGTTTTGACAGAGAATTGAGAGAAACATATGAGTATCCTTCAAATCAGCCAAGTATTCTAGCTGTACTCACACAGGCACCAGTGTTTGTTAAATGGATTGCCATGGAAAAAAAATGTGAGTACAATGATAGCGTTTTTCGAATGGATTTAACTTCCAGCGATTCAAATCCAATGTGAATCGCTACTTTCGCACAGGTACCGCTCTTAGAGCGCCTTAAGGATTTTCCTGTACTGCTTGTGTTTTGTCCTTAAAAAATATGATAGGTATTAGTAAAAGTGTAGTGTAAGTATAAGGACAATACACATTGCAGATAAATAAATGAAAATGTTGAAAATGTATACAATAAGTTCTGAATTAACAGGTCGAAATTTGAAAGTGGAACTGAGGGATATTACAAATTGTTGAGTTTTACTTAGTAAATTATAGATTTTCATCAAGTATTGGTCAATTATGTCACAAATTGTTCAATTGAAATGATCGGTGTGGAACTCCTCCTTACCATAATAAGGTTATTCATATAATATAAATTGAGCAGCCTTCTCAAAATCCTTATAATTATTTATATCTCTTACGTTATCAGGTAAATGATGTTAGGAATGTGTTAGGAATCACACGTTTAAAGGTAAGACCTCGTTAATCCTTGGCTCGCACAAGTTTCGACTTCTGAGGGTTGTCGTTCGTAGGGGTGCGACAGCTGGTTAACGGAAAAACAGATTTTAAACAGATTTTTTAAACATGACGCTTTTGTTTGCAAATCCTCAGACTAGAATGTCATATCTCAGATGGGACTCTATCGAGGCATGATAAACAGCTTTTGCAGCTGAGGATCTCAGTTCACTAGGTACCAGCCTAACAGCGGAACACTCAGAAGTCAACTTTTTATTTATTTGCAATATATAGTTTTCAAATTTCAAGTTATAGTCTATACAATCTTCAAAACATTTGGTATTCATGCAGATTTCAGTATTTCTGTGAAGCACGATTTCATTCCCCAGTTCACACCTAAAGAACTCAGGGATACTTCCACTTCAAAAATAAGTCAAAGGTGACTTATTATAGTTGTGATGCATTTTTGAACAGGATTGGAGGACTTATTTTTTGCATTCTGCAGTCAGTTCATTGGAAATATTTTTCCATAAAACTTGAATCTAAAATTTTGCTTCACACACATTGCACAAATTCATATGGTAGAAATTCAAATGGATTAACAAATAACTAGTACTTGCAGAATTAACAGTTTCTAGAATAACTTTGGAGAATGAAAACATAATTATATTAAGTTAGACTATCCACTATAGAAAGGATAAAAAATTCAAATCGAAAAATAGAGAATCATTTTTTTTAGATGCAATCGATAAAATGGATGCCATGCTTCCCCCAAATTCCTTAGATGCATTTGAACCTCTCACGTCTGATGTTGAAGATTTGAAGATAACCACCTGCGCTGATGCCTTCATAACTTTGTTGCAAACTATAACGGAAAGATATGAATCTTTATCTCAGCCAGGTCATAGACTGCAATTTTTAGAGCTGCAGCTGGAACTATTGGACGATTTCAGGGTTAGATTATTGCAACTAGTTAATGCAGAAGAGGGAAGCATTATTGAATCTAAGATACCAAGTATCACTAATAGTATTTACTACATAGAAAAAGTCTTAGTTGATTGGGGAACTATGTTAGTAAGTATTTATTAAAACAAATTTGCCTGATTTATTTTTTATAAACAAGGGTAAGGATAAAAACTACAAGACTTTTTTATCAATTTTCTCTTTGCTTACCTTTCTTTGTAATGGGCACAAATACTAGTATACTGGTTTCATGCTAGTTAACTATCAGGCAAAAAGTTAATATTTTTTTCAGCATTATTTGAATTTGTATTACTACAAAAGCCAACTAGAGACAGCGAAACACCCTCCTAGTCCTACTTTAGCTGATTTTGATGAGAGTCCCTTTACCGATGTAGACACGGACACAGTATTTGCAGAAACCCTGTCTCTCTATAGGCATATGAGAAAGGATCTTCTCCATACGTTAGCTGAAACAGTTATTGCTGAGGTTAAAAGTAGGAGTAAAAGCTATCGAAGAGAAAGGTAAAGACTTCTAAACTGCTTATCAAATAACACATTTTGATAATACTTGTGTGGTCTGAAAAGTTTCCGACCTCAACATGAAGATAGAAGCTAGTGATTTTCGTTGTTCATCTGATGACTGTTACCAAAGTTTCACTCATTTTGGACGCGCAGTTATTATGTAACAGTCTTTTGAGTGATTTGATGTGAGTGTTTTTATGAAAATGGGCAAACTCGTTTTTCAGACGAATTTATCCCAGAACAGGGAGTTCCACAGGGTTCACCGCTCTCACCATTGTTATATAACTTATACAGCTCTGATATTTATCATCACCAACAAGGGAATATCAACCACTTCAGGCATGAAGCATATATTCTCCAGTATGCAGATGACACTGCTCTAAAAGCTAGACAAAGTTATTAACAATTTGGAACATCTTGCAACGATAACAAATAACAATAAATGGAGGCTCCAGCCAAACCCATCTAAGTCTCAGTTCATCATATTTAATCATCGAAATTCCGCAACTTCTCCAACAATCAACGTTTTCCAACATATCTTACATGCCAAATCGACAGTTGATTACCTAGGTGTTACGCTTGATTCCAGACTAAATTTCAACAGCCATGTCAATAACAAAAAAAAGAAAGTGATTGCAAGAGCCGCATATTTCACAAGTTTGACAAACCCGAGAGCTGGTGCAAACATATCAACAGCAAGCCGAATATATAAATTAATCTGTCGTCCACTTATTGAATACTCGCACCCACTGTTTCTCAATATCAAACAAAGGGCCTTGAAAACACTTAAAGTATCTGAAACAACGGCTATAAGGAAAATAACAAGATAAAGGCATTCCAATAACCTCAAACACAACCCTCCAAACCCTCTGCTGCACCAACTCACTGGTATTATCCCTATCGAGGACAGACTACCGTCACTTACTCAGAAGTTTGCTAGAAAAGATGACAATGTAGAAATCATTAGAAAGTATGCTGTGACAAGAAACCCCCATGCAAGAGTACGACATCGACACCCAACAGAAACACTGTTAGAAAAATTAACACAACTTTATCAATGAAATAGTTTTGTTTGTTCATTTTTATATCCAAATAATATTTTCTTTTTTTTTATATCCATATAATTTTTTTTTTATTGTAAAATAAGCCATGTTATTTCAAAGCAATTTTACTACACGTGCGGAAGGACTTCGGTCGATAGCCAGTTGAACAAAATTGTAATTTTGTTCAATAAATTATTATGAACAAACTCGAGTATCAAGCTGTCATTAAATATTTGTTTTTGAAAAGCAATATACCTACGCAAATCAAAGATGAGTTGGATTTTGTATATGAGGAGTCTGCAGCATCATTTACCACAGTGAAATTTTTGGGCAACTGAATTTGAACGTGGCGGTAAGAGTTTGGGAGAATATGAACATTTTTGACGTCCAAAAACTGCAACTACTGACGAAAATATCGCCAAAGTTCAGCAAATGATACTAGACGACCGCAGAGGTTATAAACATGTCAAATAGACGTCACATATTACATCAATATTTAGGCATGAGAAAGCGGTCCGCGCGTTGGGTGCCGCATTTAGATAGATAATTTATTGGGTTTTATACATTCATTAGTATTTACACAAGTCAATACATATATATTAATAAAATTAGCATATGTCAGGCATCTAATAATATTCACATAAACAATAGATGCTTACAATTCAAAGAAAAAGGTTTTTTAATAAAACATATTTATATCTTATAAGTATATCTAAGTTATGTCGACGAGCACATTTAAAAACAAAGCAGTAAAATTTAAAATTCGGTATTATAAAACAACGACAGATATCTATATGGTTAAAGAACTTATATCACAGTGCAGGAATCCTTTGGGGCTGAAGAAGGCGTTTTTTATTAGCATATCTTATTTTTTGTGGTAATTTTTTGTGAAGTTTCACAGCCCAAAAATTTGGTCCATTTTGACATCTTTTTAAGCGGCAGTAGTTTGTACTCAAATCATTTTTATGCCTAGTGTTGTGGTCGTGTACATTTTCAAAACTTTCATATTGAGATAGATTAATTTTCAAGTATATTAAATTTTCCGTGATATAGAGAGAAGGAAAGGTTGGTATTTTTAATGTAATGAATGAATTTCGACATTTATCTCTGTAGTCGATATTGTCTAATATTCTAATTTCTTTCGGTTGGTGTCGGAATATTCTATCACAGTCTGTAGCATATCCCCAGGCGACAATACCATAAGAAATAATGGATTCATACAAGAAAAAATATGCTGTTTTAGCGTTTGTTTGGATTGTAGTATCGTCTACATATAAAATATATGATATCGGTTTCTCCCGATATGGTAGGTCATAAATGAAAATTATGAATAATAGAGGTCCCAAAATAGATCCTTGCGGTACACCAGTAGTATTTTTTTTTGTTGTTGATAGAGAATTGCCCACTTTTACAGTTTGAAATCGATTTTCCAAGTATGAGTTGATCAACTGTATACTGTTGTCAGAAAAATTATATAGTTTTAATTTATTGAAGAGAATTATATGTGATACACAATCAAATGCTTTGCTTAGATCACAAAAAGTTATTTCTGTACACTCTAGTTTTTCAAAAGTTGTTATTTTGTTGTTATGATCTAGTATCGCCATTTCAGTGTTTCTACCTTTTCGGAATCTATACTGGCATTCTGCCTACGTTAGGTCAAAAACGTGTTCAAATCAACATTTCCAACGCTCTGTTGGCGCCGATTAACCACTGTGGATGAATATTGGATACATCATTATACGCCCAAAACAAAAATACAGCCCAAACAGTGGACTGCAAAAGGGAAACCGGCTCCAAAAAAAGCAAAAACTGTTTTTTTGCTGGGAAAGTGATAGCGACTGTTTTTTGGGATAGTCATGGAGTTATTTCAATCGATTATCTTCAAAAAGGAGCATACTACGCATCATTACTTGACAAGCTGAAGGCAGAACATGCGGAAAAACGGCCACATTTGCAGAAAAAGAAAATCCTGTTTCCCCAAGACAACGCACTGTCTCAAACCTCAGCGGTTGCCATTGCGAAAATCTACGAGTTACGGTTTGAACTGCTTGAATATCTGCTGTAGTCGCCAGATCTAGCCCCAAGCAACTTTTTGTTCCCTCATCTAAAAATTGCGCTCGAAGAACAGATATTTCTATCAAATGAAGAGGCAATCACCTTCGCGAACAATTATTTTGCAGATATAAACGCCGAGTACTATTTGGACGGCTTAAAGATATGGGATCATCGCTAGGACAACTGTGTAGGCTTAAAAAGAGACTATTTTGAAAAATTAAAAAAAAATGAAAAAAAGGTTTTGTATCTTTGTTAGGTCGGAAACTTTTCAGACCACTATTCTGTCAAAGCTATTTTCCTGGTTTGTTGGCCGTGGTTTGCAGGTTTTATGTCTGACGTTTCGAAAACACTTTGCGAGATTTTCACCAAATAGTATACAGGCTGATTCACGGTGGATGGCACATTAGACGTTTCTGGTGAACCAGGCAACGGATCACTTTGAAAATTTAATGGAGGGCATATTCGGACATTCTCTAGCCAACTAAAATATTTTCGACAATGCGGTGTTGCCGCTTCTATTAGAAAGCAGTAGCAACTTTGATTTTTCAAATGGAACACTCTGTATATAATATTATTTTTGGAATCTCCAACAATTGCCCGACAACTTTTCTTGATATTTCCCTATACCTATCTGTTACCGTTTTCGAAATAAAAATTAATTTCAATTTTTTTCTTCGAAAATCATGACTTCTAAAAATGCCGATATCTTTTAGTTAAGAAGTACTATGATATCGAAATTTGGTTTGGAGTTAGGTGATACTTGGACACTTCCCACACGTCAGCCTAATCTCCGTTACTTCAATACAGGGTGGTAAAAAAATACAGTTTTTTCGTTTGCTTGAAAAAGTTGCTGAAATTTGATTATTTTAAATGGAACACCCTGTATATTATTGAAAATTCGGAAAGCTGCTGAAATTTGCTTTTTTTCTATGTATATCATACCTATACCTAACTAGTCAAGTTTCGGACTTATGAACATTTATTTGTGAAAATGTCCCTTCAGAATGGTATTTCCATTCGGTATTTGGTAAGCAGGCCATGATTACTATTTGACAGTAGCGTTGTGACATTCTCCTAATAATATCAACATTTTCGTCACTTCAGAAGTTGCAAATACCTTCAAAACGATGGAACAAAACTATTCAAACGAAGTTCTTATGAATTTGTTTATTATTTTTGGACAGTGTGACAAAATTATCAGCAGAACATGTAGAAAGTTCAATGAAATGTATCCGAATCTACCGCCAATGAACCTCAAGAAATTTATACGAATTCAGAACAATTTCAATATGTTTGGATAAACTTTAAAAAAGCACCAAGAAACTTGAAATTGGAAATATTGATATGAATAATTATAAAAAAGTAAAACAATCATGTGGAATATTTCAAAATATGTTCGAATCGCTGGCCGTTCACTTCCAAGCACTTTAAAATGCGGGTGTTGACTGCTTTCGTGGTGGCAGATCTGATTTCATTGGGATCCAAATCTTCAAATGTTTGGGCAATCCTTTCTAACAATTCATCTCTCGAACGCACGGGTATTTTGTAAACTTTTTCTTTAAACATTCCCCACAAATAAAAATCTAATGGATTAAGATCGGGTGATTTCGCTGGCCAATTCCATGGTCCCAAGCGCCTCATCCACCGATCGTCAAATAGTCTATCCAGTTCTGCGCTCACTTCTCTTGTGCAATGTGCAGGAGCTCCGTCTAGTTGGTACCAACAGTTTCGATAATCTTCGAGTGGCAGATTATCCACGAAACTGTCTACAGTATTCTCCAAAATATTCAGGTAGCTTCTGGATGTTAATGACTCCTCGTATATCACGTACCTCAATTTGTTGTCCATCAACATGCAGAAGACATTAAAACTAAATTTTTCTTGAAATCCGGCTTCTTTTGTGACGTGAGGATTTTCACTGGACCAATAATGACGATTTTTTCTATTGAAAATCCCTTCTCTCGAAAATTTCGATTCATCAGTCCAAATAATTTTATTTAAAAAAAGTGGATCTTCTTGAATTGGTGTCAACAACATTTCACAAAATTCTACTCTCTGTTGAGGATCTTGAGGCTTCATTGCTTGAATTTTGGTGAATTTATAATCATGCATTTTATGTCTTCGCAAGATTCTTTGAACCGATGAATATTTTATACCCAAATCTTCTTCAGCACTTCTTATCGATGACTCGGGAAATGCGTGAAAATATGCTAAGACATTAATCTGGTTGTCTTCGAAAGTTACGGGTCGAGGCAAGTTTCTTGATGCTTTTAAAGTTGATCCAAATGCATTGAAATTGTTCTGAATTCGTATAAATTTCTTGAAGTTCATTGGCGGTAGATTCGGATACATTTCATTGAACTTTCTACATGTTCTGCTGATAATTTTGTCACACTGTCCAAAAATAATAAACAAATTCATAAGAACTTCGTTTGAATAGTTTTATTCCATCGTTTTGAAGGTATTTGCAACTTCTGAAGTGACGAAAATGTCGATATTATTAGGAGAATGTCACAACGCTACTGTCAAATAGTAATCATGGCCTGCTTACCAAATACCGAATGGAAATACCATTCTGAAGGGACATTTTCACAAATAAATGTTCATAAGTCCGAAACTTGACTAGTTTAGGTATAGGTATGATATACATAGAAAAAAAGCAAATTTCAGCAGCTTTCCGAATTTTCAATAATATACAGGGTGTTCCATTTAAAATAATCAAATTTCAGCAACTTTTTCAAGCAAACGAAAAAACTGTATTTTTTTACCACCCTGTATTGAAGTAACGGAGATTAGGCTGACGTGTGGGAAGTGTCCAAGTATCACCTAACTCCAAACCAAATTTCGATATCATAGTACTTCTTAACTAAAAGATATCGGCATTTTTAGAAGTCATGATTTTCGAAGAAAAAAATTGAAATTAATTTTTATTTCGAAAACGGTAACAGATAGGTATAGGGAAATATCAAGAAAAGTTGTCGGGCAATTGTTGGAGATTCCAAAAATAATATTATATACAGAGTGTTCCATTTGAAAAATCAAAGTTGCTACTGCTTTCTAATAGAAGCGGCAACACCGCATTGTCGAAAATATTTTAGTTGGCTAGAGAATGTCCGAATATGCCCTCCATTAAATTTTCAAAGTGATCCGTTGTCTGGTTCACCAGAAACGTCTAATGTGCCATCCACCGTGAATCAGCCTGTATAAGCTGACTTGTGGCTCTTGCCCAAAACTGTATGTTGGCCAAACATTTCCCAAAGAATTAGAGAGAATAGAAGTAGTTTTATAAATAGCAAGACCAATTCCACATTTGCAAACCACCTTTTAGCAGAAAGTCATGAGTTCAATCATGAATACGTGTTACATTTAGAAATGTTTGAAACTCAATCTTCTAGAATGTTTAGAAACCAATAGTGAATATTTTTCTGAAAGGTTCACAGTGTTCAGAAAAGACCATAAATTAAATGTTGTATCTCGAGAAAGTGGCGGTGGTGTTTTACTAGCTATAAAAAACAGTATTCAGAGTGAAATAGTAAATGTAGATTTATTTGATAATAATTTTTCCATTATTGATTTGCTTATATGTAGATGCTTTTTAAAGCACACTACATTTTATGTGTGTTATTTATATTTCACCATCTGTAAGTACAGAGACTTACGAACTATTTTATGAATCATTAGAACAGCTAAAAACTTTGCAGACCAAAAATGTAGCTTTGATTGGTGACTTCAATGCTCCTAACTTTGTATGTGTCTCCGCTCTTGATAACAAGTCCCACGCTCCCTATAATATGATCAACTTGTTGAATATGAACCAATGGAATAATATCTTGAATGACTCGAATAGGCTCTTGGACCTGATCATTTCCAATATGAGATGTGAGGTGACAAGAGACAGAGCTCCAATGGTTCCTGAAGATGTGCCTCATCATCCAGCTTGAATTATTGATTTTAATAATTTTTTGATTAGCGAAACTAGTTACAACTCAAATGATAACCCAAACCAAAAAAAATTATAATTTCAAACGAGCCAATTATTCTGCATTATATAATGCGCTACTTTCCACGAACTGGTCTTTCCTTCGGAATTGTGATGATGTGAATTTAGCTGTTAATAATTTCTATGATGTCTTATATAATATTATTATAATATATAATATTAAAAATGTTCAAACATAAATATCCCAAATGATATACATCCGAGATTATTTGCAATATCAAAAAGAAAGCTAAACTACGCGAGAAGTACAAGAAAACTGGTAATATGCAGTACAATTATGAATTCAAGAACCTTAGACTTGTCATCAAAAACCAAATCAAAGCTGCATATGATATTTATTTAAATTCTATACAAGAATCTGTAGTATCTAATCCTCAATCATTGTGGTCATACGTACATTCCAAGAATAGAACCTCCCGTATTCCAGGTAGGATGAAATATGATGGCTTCACTATTGATTCTCCAGATGAAATTGTAAATAGTTTTGCAAATATTTTCACACTACATATTCACACTCTGCAGTTGATGAAAATACTTTGCATTCATGATTATCAAATTCAAATTGTTTTTATAATAATATAAACTTTGAAAACATCAGTGAAGAGGAAATCTTGATTGCGGCACGTAAACTAAAAAATGAGTTCACTTCTGGTCCTGATAAGATACCGTCCTTTTTTGTAAAAGATTGCATCGGTGTAATGGTCCATCCCTTACTGACACTTTTCAATCTTGCAGTTAAAAATAATAATTTTCCTGAATTATGGAAGATATCACGAGTTTGTCCCATTTTTAAGTCTGGAGATCCATCTGATATTCGGTATTATCGCCCTATCTCAATCCTATCGAACTTTGCAAAACTTCTCCAAATTGTCATCTACAATCGCGTACATTCCTCAGTTCGTAATAACATATCTCCGCAACAACATGGATTTATGTCAAACAGATTCACCATAACAAATTTAATTGTATTGACCCAAAATATTAGTGATGTCTTAGATAATCGTGGTCAAGTTGATGTGATATATACTGATTTTGCTAAAGCATTTGATCAACTTGATCACATGATCCTTTTACAAAAACTCCACCAATTTGATTTTGACCCAAAATATTAGTGATGTCTTAGATAATCGTGGTCAAGTTGATGTGATATATACTGATTTTGCTAAAGCATTTGATCGACTTGATCACATGATCCTTTTACAAAAACTCCACCAATTTGATTTCCATAATTCAGCAGTACTTTTCATTAAATCCTACTTACTTCAACGCGAACAGTTTGTATCTTATAACGGCTATGATTCTTTTTATTACAATCCGTCATCTGGAGTACCTCAGACGTCGAATCTCGGACCACTTCTGTTCTCATTATTTATTAATGACCTCAGTAATTATGTCTATTGTAATAAGTTATTTTTTGCAGATGATTTGAAAATATATTTACCTGCCGAAACTGTTGAAGACTGTAATATATTACAACGACAGTTAGAAAATATACAGACTTGGTGTGAAGTAAACAAACTATGTCTCAATGCATCCAAATGTAAAGTAGTGTCTTATAGTAGAAAAATGTCAGTCATCGAGTACAATTATCGAGTAGATACCATTTCACTGTCACGAAGTAACTCAATTAAACATCTTGGTGTATATTTTGATCAAAATTGGTCTTTTTCCAACCATATTAGATCGAAAGTAAATGAAGCTTTGAGAGTTTATGGCTTCATAGTTCGCAATTGTAGATCTTTTTCAAACATATCTGCTCTATTGACTCTTTATGTAGCCTACGTAAGGTCAAAATTAGAATATGGCTCTGTTCTATGGTCTCCATTCTACAATTGCTATAATACATTAATTGAAAAAGTTCAACGTCGTTTCCTGAAGTTTATTTACTTCAAATCTTATGGTATCTATCCTGATAGAGGTATTCCATATGAATCTCTTACCATAACATTCAGTATTGAAAGTCTTGAATTACGCAGAAAACTTCCTGGAATAATTTTTCTGTATAAATTACTGCACAACAATGTGGATGCTATGGAGGTGTTATCTTTTATAACTTTCTGTGTGCTTCATTTCAGAACTAAAATTACAGAAACTTTTTACAGCCGACTGGCCAGAACTAATTTGTATCTCAAGTCACCTATCTTTAGCATTTGCAATAATTTCAATTTAATTTTAAATTTGTGTGATATCAATTATGATTCCTTAGAATATATTGTTGACACTGCATTTCAGTATTTCATGAAGAATTTTTAGTTTTCTGGTATAGTTTTTTTTTTCTATTTTATTTTATTATATTATAATATTCATTCATTTTCTCAAATTGTAACTTTGTAATTATAAGGATCGATATAATTTTTTTACATACTTAGTTAACCCTATAAATGGTTTTTAACTGTTGGGTAATAAATGCTATTATTATTATTAATAATAGATTCAAGATTTTGGGTAATTTACTGAATGATCAATTAAAATAAAATAACTCCCTGGTACTAAATATTTTTTTAAATGTGGAAACGGGGAAATAAGCTCAGGTAATTTAATTCATTACAAACTCGGTTTGCCATTGCACGGCGAAACACGGCTTTTTTGTAAAAGTGTTTTTGGATACGTTAGTTATGGATTTTTATCAAGTATCGGCCAATTCCATCATATGTCTGACATTACATTTACGACAAGTGCTCTGGATGTCCTTACAGCAGACATTTTTTTGTGTCTTTCTCTGCTTTTATACCATTGGTGGTGAGCGTTGTTTCGTTTCTATTGGTTGAACTGAATGACTTGATTTGTATGCAATTTCGAACAGATAACCATATTTTATTTTATGTTGATTTTCTCTTCCTTTCAATTGAAAATGTCTCTATATTGTTTCAGAAAGTAATTCTGAGTTTTGTCAAGAATTTATGTTTCATTGAACCAGATAATGTAGGTAGGTGCCTCCTTTCAGTGCGTAATTGGCTACAGTTGACTTGTTGGTTTGACTGAGGCGACAATTTCTCTTATGTTCAAAGAGCCAAAAGGGATCTAGCATATCCCCGTTGTTGATTAAGGCTCTTTGCGGTCCTTAGCTGACCTTAGACATTTCTGATTGTTTTTGTTGTCCTGAATTTAAGTTTCTCGTTGTGTTTATCCAGAATGGAATACAAAAACACGGGAGATTTCAATTGGATTGAAGAGGGAATTACCATAAACTAAATCTGACTACCTGTTTTAAATGGGGAATGTTCCTCCTGACGAAAATCAAGTATTTTTCATAAAAGAACTCTAAAACAACGCATTTTAAACTTATCATTTCAACATTTTTCTTTAAATAATTATTTAAATACTTAAAAAAGAAGAATGAGATAACATTTAAAGGGATTCGTTTCTATTTCACCATTTGGCAACATCGGTTATAGCTAATAAAGGACAATGAATCTGTTACCTGTATGAGACAAACAAAGACGACATATTTCAGAGCCGTGCTGTTCTGTTTACTTATGTTCCGAGTTCCGAGACATTCTGTGGCATATGACATTTTGTGCACCTAACCTATCTTCCTCTATATAAATAAATAACAAAACAACTGTTGTTTGTGTGGCTTGTGGAGGTGGTATTGAACTATAATTTATATTTTGCCTTAATTGTTGATTTATAAAGATAATTTTCCTTTTTTAAAGTAGAATATCTAGGTACATATAAATTATTTCAACTTGATATAGGCGCTGTTGCCAATATGTGAATTAGAAACAAATCCTTTTAAAAATTAAAACCCAACATTATAAACATCAATTTGAATACTTTTCAAAGTGAATTTGAAAAACTCGTGAATTAAACTCAACTTTATTTTGTACAAACTTACATTTGCTGTAATAACCCAAATTGAGGAACATTCCCCATTGCACACAAATCAAATCGTTTAATCCAACCAATAGAAATCAAAGCATTCCGACCGTTGATAGTATAAAACCGGACACCACAGCAGACACCAATAATGTAGTGTCCGCTGTGGGGACAACCAGAGCACTTCATTCGTTACCTCATCACCATTGATAATGTCTACCGCAGTCATAAAAGAAAAGTTGGGTATGAAAACCAAAAATTATAATTCTGCTCTGCCAGTTTTCTGATTAGATTCTTATCAATTATTCTCATATGTACATAATTAGGAAATCACGGTACTGAATAATTTGTTCGTTAAAAATTTCATGCTATTAATTTTTCAGGTGGTCAGCTATCAAGCTGGAGAAAGAGTTTCGTAGTCTGTCCCTAACACCCACAGCATGTCCGATGTTCGAAATTTTATCAAAACGTCTCCATCAGCTGCAGAAGGGTTTGCAAAGTAAATTATTTACATTCGTCTGGCGTTCAATTGCAAAACAACTAGACACATATTTGTTTGATGATTTGGTGCTTGACAATAGGTTCAGCGAAGGAGGTGCTTTACAATTCAAATTTGACATCACCAGGAATCTAATTCCTCTGTTTTCCCAGTTCAGTGAGAGACCACATAATTACTTCACACAGTAAGTCCTTCAGTAAGAGACAGTGTACATTAAGAAGTGTTTCTGATATTAATATGGAGAGATAGGCTATAGATGAAATGAAGGCAACCTTTGTTGTTTTTTTATAATATGAAGCAAAAATTCTAAAATAAACAGCAAAAGAATATCTGCAAAAACCTTAAGATTCCTACATAAAGTGTGTTAGAGCATGAGAAACTATTACCATATACAGGGTATTCCATATTCGATGGACTATTAGACGTATCTAGAGAACAACAAAAGATAAGAGTTTCAAATTTTGGTTACCGATGAAAATGGTTGTGATCTATCGTTTGAAAATATTTTCATTACCGCAATGTTGCCACATCTACATGTAACAGACATCAACTTGGAAATTTCAAATGGAACATTCTATATATTATATCATTTTTGAATTCTGCATCAAAATCCAAATCACTTTTGTTGAGCATGTTCTATACTTATCTCTCATCGTTTTCAAAATATTAATTATTTTGTAACTTTTTTTTGGCGAAAAAAAGTTACAGAGTGTCTGAAAAAATACATCTCAATTTGTATCTTTGATAAACGACCATAACTAATTTTTTTTCAAATGGAACACCCTGTATATTATTCAATTTTTGAATTTAGCCAACCAATGTGAACAACTTTGATCAACTATGTCCTATACCTATCTCTAAGATGAGATATGAACTATTTTAAAAAAAATTGCTCCTACACAAGCATAATATTTCCAATAAAATCAAAAATCAAGTGCATAATACACATTCTCAAAATTTCAGCGTAGGTCTCGGGCCTTGGAAAATTTACTCCTTCAATACATATTATGGTGAAACTTTTTCTATTTACAATCATCTACTCGGATATCAAAAGAGTTTTAAACATTAATTTTTAATTTCACAACCAAATTTCGGCAAGAATAACGGTGTGTCATGATCTGAGTCTGATTTAAAAAACAAAATAATAGATTTGACAATAACTTGTTCAAAACTAATTAATATAGTTTGTTGTATGATTTTCACTATAAAGGGTTTTACAAAAACCGCGACACGCGTTTCGCTATACAATAACTTACTCAAGCATAAACTGTCCGACTGTCGTATTGAAGTAGAGAGTCCGGTGACTGGTGATATGGACAATTAAATGAACATATTAGGATATTTTTATGCTTATCCTCATGCATCAGTATCTAGTGCTGCGGTTGATTTGGGAATATCTCGAATTTCTATATGGAGAATTTTACAAAAACATAATATGCACGATTATAAATTAATTAGGCTGCAAGCTTTGCATAGAGATGATTCACCAAAACGGGTAAAATTATGCGAAAAGGCACTAACATGGACAAACGAAGATCCAAACTTTTTGAAAAAAATTATATGGACTGATGAATCACAATTTTCACGTGAGGGAATATTAATTTGTCGAAATAATCACTTCTGAGCAACGGGGATTCCAACAAAAATTCAGTTTTAATGTTTTTTGTATGCTCATGGATGATAAAGTTTCTATTTGCATTTACGAAGAAAAGTTGAAATCCGAAAAATATTTTGATCACCGGATCTGACTCCCCTAGATTTTCACCTCTAGGGAAAAATCAAAGAAAAGGCATATAGAATACCTATCAATACGGAACAGGAACTGAAAGATCGGGTTAGATGTGTCTTCGAGGAAATCAAGGCGTCGGAAATCCGAAGAGCCACGATGACTGATCACGTAATAACATCAATCCATCAATGTTTACACAATTGTCAACTAGCTTTGCAATTGTCAAATAATTGCAAAGCTAGTTTCACAATATTATCTCTTGTTTTCTAGTGTAGAATTATTTTTGTTATCAATTTAATTTTGAAAAGCGTTCGTTCTTGTGTCGAAATAGTAATGTTTGTCATACACCCACTATGAAAATTCAATCATGTATTTCATTAAACCTTTCTGAACTAATTTAAAGTCATTATTCATTATTCAATATCTTCAATAATACATTTTTCCCCGAATTTTGTATTTGAAATTATAGAAGAATTCATATCTCATAAACGGTCAGAGATAGCTATAGAACATAGTTGATAAAAGTTGTTCACATTAGTTGACTGAATTAGAAAATTTAATAATATACAGGGTGTTCCATTTGAAAAATTTAGTTATGGTCGTTTATCGAAGATACAAATTGAGACGTATTTTTGAGACACTCTGTATAAAATAAGATTTGAAATCCATTCTGAAATAAGAACCACCATATCTTATCTCAATGTTGCCAGAAGTTGAGTTCGATGTATCAGGTAATTCATGCGATATTAAATATTAAAAATACCATGTTTTCGCCAAAAAAATTATAAAATAATATTTTAAAAACGATGAGAGATGAGTATAGAACATATTCAACAAAAGTAATTTGGATTTTGATGCAGAATTCAAAAATTATATAATATATAGGGTGTTCCATTTGAAATTTCCAAGTTGATGTATGTTACATGTAGATGTGGCAACATTGCGGTGACGAAAATATTTTCGAAGGATAGATCACAACCATTTACATTGGTAACCAAAATTTAAAACTCTCATCTTTTTTTGTTCTCTAGATACGTCCAATAGACCATCGAATATGAAATACTCTGTATACCTTACCTAATATACAAATTCAATTGAAAACAATTTAAGCATAAATAGGAAGCATATGTAGTACAATTTTTGAAAAAAGATACTATACATTACTGACATTTCCATAGTAATTAATAGTGAGTATATTCACAAAACAAACATAGATTTATATTTGCCCACACATGCACTACATATATATATTCATACATGAATCGAGTAGTAATTAAGAACTATTTTCAATGAAGCAGGCAACTGGTTAAATCATGGAATCATTTGAAAAACAAAGATTTCATTGTGCTTTTATAATTTGTTCTAGGGGTGTATAAATTATTCCGGTTTCTGGTGAAGTGGGTATGTACATCTTTATGGAGAATCAAGTAGTTTTGGAAATAGGTTGATGCTAAATCATTCAGCATCATGTAAACAAAAATAATAGAAGAAAGATAGATTCTTTGTGAGACAAAACCATTTCAACATATTAAGCATATTAACAATAGGTGAATGTCTATTTGTTTTTAAAATGATTCTCAGCAGGATTAAACCTATGAGATGCAGTAGATAAAAGTATCACAAATAACATTTTGAAATAGTTTTCATTTTATTCAACACTGGGAACATTATTCAAACATAGAAAACATGTTCGGATATAATGAAAAACCTTTTTTTATGCTGTTTCAATCCCTATTAGCTAGCATTACCAACATTCCAGGGTTTGTAGAACTATTTGAAATGGTCATTTTGTGATATGTCAAATCCGAATCTCATCAAAACGATCAGATATTAGCAAATAGAAATTCAAAAAGGCGAAAATTTCAAATATTTTTATTCTGCCAAATTCTTACCATTAGAGATATTGTGAATATTTGCAAATAATGAGAAAACTGTATCTTTAAAATTGACATTTTGAATGCATCCCAGGGATGAATTTTTTTATCAAAAAAAATTTCTAAATGGAACAATCGATTTTTCATTTTTTCGCCCCCAAAATGGCGCCAAAAAAGTATGTTATACTGGTATACACTGGTAATTAGCTGACCGATAATTTTGTAATAATAAAATATGTGATGGAATCGGCCGATATTTGATGAAAATCCTTCACACGTATTCAAGAAACACTTTATTATACACAGTTTACTTTGCAAAAGGGCAACACGTGTGTCGTGTTTCTTCAAGCGTTTCTATACTCAGTATAGACATGCCTTTGCTCAGTATAGACATGCCGTTACTCAGTATAGAATCGTTGTGTAGTGAAAATCTCACAATAATCCTTTTTTATATCGAAGCAGTTATGGAGTTTAGTTAACTAGTTATGTAGTTTAGTTAATGATACATTGTTCTCGCTATTTACAAACATTCACAATGTTTCGTAAAAAATTAATTTTTGCACAGTTTTTGTGAGTAAAGAAGACTAAACTCTCAAATTTTGTTAAGGGGCCGAAAGAGCATTAAAAACTCGTTTTTTTTAGATCCGAGAATGTTTTTCCATGTTCCAACAATGTTCTCAGTGAACGAACTATCAAATGTTCTTAGGGTTGAAAATGGAAACTATCTTAACATGATATTTGTAATGCTTTCATCTACCGAACACCACAGGTTAAATCCTGCTATTAATTAAGGTAAAATCAAATATTTCATGGATAAGTCGCCGCCTGAGATATATGGATGAAACAGCAAAAAATATTGGATTTGAAAAACAAAAATTCAGTCTATTATATCATGGTACATGGTACAATGCATATTTTACTAAATTAGGGTGAAAACCCGAAATGGGTGAAACATGTGTTGGCCAAATATTTTGGATTCGTGTTTTGTATTGTTTTGACTCAGGGCAGAACAGCCTCTCAACAGAACATGAATACATCCTCCTAAAAACTTCTTTAATATTGAAAAAAACATCGAGATCTTCATAGATTTTTTCTTCAAATTACAGGATCATCGAATCATGCAATCTATTAAATCTTAGTAAAGGTAGTGCATTATTGCTAAGAGAAACCATTTTGGCTTTGGAAGGAGCAACTGGAGTAGAAGATACTAGAGGTAAAGCTCTAAAGGAGATAGGAGTTAGCTATTTCACTCCAAAAATGGCTGTGAGGATATTGAACCAAAGAACTGATATCACCATAAATAGGGTTTCGATAGATTAATAGTTGAATTAATTCCAGAGATTATGAAAATGTCTTTCTTCAATCATTCCATCAGTTGTGAGATTACGATAATGAATTATTGCCATACAAATTCTACATAATATATGTTTCTTAGGTAGTGCCAATTATTTCAGAGTGCTACTCCTTATACTTAAAGATACGGAGTGTTGAAAGTTGGAGTGAAAATGTTCATTTTCACTTTAATTATCAAATACCCCACATCTCCAAGTAACTAAGCAATCAAGCTCTAAAATTACTTTGATTCTGAGGGAAATGGGAACACTTTTGCAACTACATTACATTGTAATATCTTAAATGGGCTAGATTTTATATTCTCAGTCATATTCTGCCTATTAAAAATAAGACCAGTTTTAATATGATTAATTTTCACGGTGAATTGTAACCAAGGACTGATGGCATTTTTAGTCTATGAAATGAGATGTTTTTATAAATACATGTCATAATTTATTTCAAAAGCATTTTTATACATATTAAGAGTATTCAGGAATGTGATGAAGAATATATTACTTTATACCTTACTATAAACAATGTTTCTTGAATTTTCCCCTTTCCTTATATCTATAACGTTACTGATATAAAATATTTTTCTTGTGTAGAAGTTTACCTACAACAACATTGTATAATAGACATATTGACAAACTCTCGAATTATAATGAAATTTCGAAGTAACCTTAGTTTATAAAGCTTCACTACTTGTATAGTTGATAATGACATCTCAAACCATCATTCAATCTTCTTTCAATTCCAGTGCCAAAAATCTTATAATCACAGTGAGCATAAACCTAAAAGATCATTTAATGAAAATACCATTGGAAACTTTTGTCGTGACATGAAAAACGAGAAATGGAATGACATTCCTTATTCTCGAGATGTTGACGCTTCTTTTGCTCACTTCTAGGAAATATTCTCTTATCATTTCGAAATCATCAACTCTCTAAAAAATTATTTAAATTATAAAAAAAAATAACTGAGTCTCAAATAGATTGATGAGGTCCAGTCGAAACCTCAAAGATCTACATCGGCTGACATCTAGTAATCCATCTTTGAAAGAATTCTTTAAACTTTCCAAACAAAAACAAGAAAAACTTTGTATTTCAACTAAAAAACAATTTTATCAAAATCAAATTTCCAGCAAAAACAGCATGTCAGATAACAAACACATTAAGTAATAAAGACACAAGCTCATATAAAGAAAAAATTGAGACAATTTCGTTTAGGACCCAAAAAATGTTATGGAACTTTTCTATCTCTACTTTCAGTCTATACCCCATGATATTGTATCCAATATACCTTTGAGTAACTCTGATTTCAGTAAATATTTGAACACTACAGTAACACGGTGAAATCACTATTTCTTGTTTCCTTTTCAGATGCAGTTATATAATATATTACATACAAAATTAAAAAATAGATTATCATCAGGAAATGACGAGGTTTCATTCTGAAAAAATTCTTGGCATTTCTCATTTTCACGAAAATAGTTTGTTAATTTATCCTTAACAACAGGTCCATTCCCAGATGTGCTCAAAACCGGCAAAGTAGTACCAATTCTTAAAAAAGGTAACTCATGTGAAGAATTATAGGCCCATTACAGTACCTTCTAGTTTCTTGAAGATTTTTGAATACTCATTCCTTGACCGATTACTATCATTCTGCAAAAAGAATCGAATATTATCTCAAAATCAATATGGATTCCTAACGAAAAGATCAACAATAACAGCTGTACACTCTCATTATGAAAGAAGTTATTGATTTGATGGACTGGGGTGAGTGTTCAGTTAGGATCTTTTGTGATCTCAGCAGGGCATTCGACTGTGTCGATCTAACCATTCTAATGAATAAGTTCCAGAAATATGGAATAAGAGGTATCATACACCGGTGGCTGTGTAGTTTCTTCAGTTCGAAAGACCAAGACGTTATTCTTGATGACATAAATTCCTTGATACAGAAGGTCACCATTGGAGTTACCCAACGGTCAGTTTTAGGACCGATTTTGTTCATTTTATATATGAATGATTTGGACAAATCACTAGTTCAGTCCTGTTTTACTATTTACGCTGGTGACACTTCAATCATTATTTCAGATAAATCTGATGAGCTAATCACTTAAATTTGAACCTCGAGAAAACAAATTCACTTCGATTCCACAATCGTCAGAAACACTGTGAGTCAAGTTCTTAGGTCTCCGCATGTATGAGTGTTTTACATGGAGTAATCACTGTCAGATGCTGCAGTCCAAACTGAATAGCTACTCATATCAATTCAGAAATCTCAAACTAGTTTTACTAGTTTTGAACATTCATCAACTGTTTTCATTGCCCAAAAGCGAATTTTTCGTATTTTAGCTGTATATTTTAGATATATAATTGTCATGGTTGAATGGTTGTCAAATGGTCATTTATTATTGTACATCAGAATATTCAAAAGTATATCAAACAAAATAGCACATGTATTTCATCAGATCGGACTTTACGTAGCCCGTTCAGGGCTACACCAACACCATCACCAGGACAACACCATTAAGATCTTACTTGTTGTGATGGATACTGATCTCTACGAACAGAAGATCGAAGAGGTGCTTTGAAAAGGAAAATACACGAAGATCGTAAGAGACCCTACTGCATCAATTGAAAGGAAGGTGTACCAGACTTTGAAAAAACACCATGTCTATTTTTCGGAAACCGCTAACACCGCATCACAGCCCCCTCACTTGTATGGGCTACCCAAAATCCACAAAAAGGATGTTCCGCTCAGACCGATAATTAGCTCCAGAGATTCAGCCTCTCAGAACTTGTCCAGATTTTTATTACCAGTAATTGAACCATTGCAAGGTAAAACATCATCTTTTGTGAAAAATTCAAGGCATTTCGTTGAACTTCTAGGGGAAATCGAAGTCAAAGAGCAGGACAAACTAATCAGTTTCGACGTGGAAAGCCTCTACACCAACGTTCCTGTCGAAGAAGCACTTCAAATCATACAGAAGAAACTATCCGAAGATAGAACAAACTTACCGATACAAGTAATCATGGAATTACTAGCATGCTGTGTACGAAACTGCTATTTCCAACTGAAGGACGAATTCTTTACGCAAGATGAGGGACTGCCAATGGGATCGCCATTTTCACCGGTTATAGCCAATATATATATGGAGTGGTTTGAAACTCTGGCTATTGAAGAAGCCCTGAGTATGGTTGAGATACGTAGACGACACCTGCATAATATGAAACCATGGGAAAGCAGAACTAGACACTTTCCTGAAGCACATCAACAACGTAAGACCTTTCATCACTTTCACAATGGAGAAGGAAGTCCACAACGAATTGCCTTTCTTAGACATATTAGTGAAGAGGACCGACACTAAATGGGACACATCTGTATATCGAAAACCCACTCACACAGGACAATATCTGAACCAGAAATCCAACCACCATCAAGCAAGAGCCTCACAAGGAAGAGAAGCCGCCACAACCAGTACTTGTACTTCCCTACATCAGAGGATTATCGGAAAGAATAAGAAGGATTAGGTCCAAGTATAACATCAGGACCTGCTTCAGATCTGGGAACACTATCCCTATTAGCCTCACAAAAACCAGGCCACCAAACGTGGACTGCGATTCCAAGAATTGCATTTACCGAATACCCTGCGACTGCGGATAATCATACATCGGTGAAACTAAGAGCCATTGAAAGTTCGCATTGCTGAGCACAAGAAACACACACAGCGAGGAGAAACCAGCAAATCCGGAATAGCAGAGCATGTTTGGACTCACCAACATAACATCAAGCGGGCTCAAGCTGAAATCATCCACAAAGAGGAACACTGGTTTAGAGGAAACCGCGTATATGTTGTCTAACAACGCATTTAGTCAAGCTAGCGTAGATATACGTAACATATGGAAACCTCCAATCAAGCGAAAAACGACCAACTCCCGCCAAACGGTCATTTCCTGCTTAAATCAATGAAGCTGAGAGAGGAAAGAGGGGATAGGTGAAAGCACTCGAATGACCTATAAATAGTCAGATCTCGAAGGAAAAAATCCAGTTATCACCCGAAGACGATTTTGGATACTAACAATCGAAACGTCGTGACGTTACTTGGTTTTGAATCTTTTAATTTTTATTTTTCATTTTTTGTTAATACTATTTTTTAATTTCCAGTTTTATTAATATTTCAATTTTTTCATTTTTTTTTGTTGTTGCTTGTATGTTATTTCTTTGTAATTTCAGTCTTTTATTTTAATAAAATTTTTATTTCCGGATTCCAAATCAATTTATATTATATTAGACAATGGAAGTCCGAACTGATGAAATACACCACGTAACATTGTCAACCACCTTCAAACAAAATAGCACATATTGAAAAAACGCCCATATATTTCGTGTAACTGAGCATTTGTAAAGAAAAAGAACAAATTCGCTCAGCATGTACTCATATTCATTGTATAATTGAAAAATAACTGTCATTATAGTCTTAACAGTATATAGAACCCCCTCGACAAAATTGTGATTTGTGGAGATTTCAATCTAAAGAAAAACACAGAACAAAAACTGAATTTTGCATCTACCTTAGGCATGTTTATATATTGCTTCCTCAGGTAATGAGGATCATCAGATGAGATTCATGAAACGAATTCCTATCATGCTTGTTTGGTCCTACTGTCAATTCCTCTGATTTAAAAGCGAAAGAAACCAGGAATCAAACTTTTCAAGTAACAATATTTTTTATTTTATAACCTCAACCGTGTCACAGTCGTCTTTTTTTATAAACAGAAAAATTATTTAAACATACTTATAAAAATTAACTAAAAGCAACAACATTCCCCCCTCGTGATGAAATCACTGCATTTGACGTATTCTTCAATCCAATTTTGTTTAGAATTTGTACCATTGATCAATTTACATATTTCCGTAACTGGCCTTTTATAGGTTCTCGATTTTGTTTTTTATTTCGATTACATTTAATCAATTGATCAACATTATTACAGAATTACAACACAACTCTAATCTTAACATCTATTTCCCAAGTGGCCATATTTCTTTGTAATATGTTATTAATTACGAGTACCACATCGTCCTCTGATAAGTCGTCCCCCTTCTCATATCACTGCATTTGTTTTTCCAGTGTAAGTAAATATTGAAGAAAAGAGAATTGAAACTTTCTATGTTTTTATCCACTTTTATTTATAACTAACGTTACGGCAGTTTCGTCCTATAGTCCATAGAAAGTTTCAATTCTCTTTTCTTCATTATGATTTTCTACCACGTAGTAATTGCTACATCCATCAATTCATTTTTAAGTAAATATTCCTTTTGCCATCTTCTCCAAAATATATCGGTTAAGGCTTGATATACTCTTCACTGTTTTCTCATGTGCAGCTTCATTTGAACAGTGCATAAAAAATGATTTAGCTGAAGGCTTCAAAGGGTCATTTGAAATTTGTCATATTCTCCGCAATCAGAGTAATAAGCACTTCTTCAGGGTGTCTCTCTTTCAGTATTATGCTCAGAACATTTTTTACCGACCTCAATAGTTTTTCCCAGCTTCCTCCCATATGTAGAGATGCTGGTGGAAAACCCCAAAATTTCAGTTTCGTCCATGTCTTTGGCAGCTTATCTCAATCCTCTATTGGCAGAATGCATGTTCACACCATAATCCGAGTGAATTTATCTCGAACATACACGTCGTTTTATGAATCTTCTGATCTCCATGATAGCAGAGTCTGTATTTAATAAGTTTGCCATTTCTAGATGGCTTGTACGCTCATACAGGTAAATAGTACTACATACCGTTTTTCATGTTTCCTGCCAACTCTCACAGAAATTGGACCAAAGTAGTCTATCCCGGTGATAGTATATGACCTCACAAAACTTTGAAGTCGACACTCCGGTATTGTATCCGGGTTGTATTTTCCTTTTCTAGCAGAAGGTGCAAGAACTTCTGTATTTTTGGACAGCAACCCCGATTCTTGAAATCCAAAATTTCTGACGCAGGTCATTCATAATAATTTCCTGTCCCTGTTGTCCAAATTTTATGTGATAGCTTTCGATTAGAAGTTTTGTGAAACGGTGTTTTGGATGAAGAATCGCGATTTCCCAAATATACTGACGCTAGTTCGAGTAAAACTAGAAGTTCGAAAATTAAAATACGCGCGAAAATTTGAATTTTAGTAGGTATATTTTGATTTCATAGTAATTATGGATTAGAATTTATCTATACAAATTGTATATATTTTACAAATTGGATTTATAAAATATGTTTTTCGTATAGTATACCTCTGATGAAAATGTAGTGAAATGTTGAAAAATTTCATATAAATGAAAAAATACAGGGTGTTCCATTTCAAAAAGTTAAATTGTGTCTGGTTGAAAACGAATGAAACTATACTATGAGTGAGATAATATTAAGATTTTTATCAAGGTTTAAGATCCTGTCCGATTCTCAACATGGTTTTTGCAAAGGCAAGTCCACTCAATCAGCTACTTGCAGATTCTTAAAAATCATATACGCTTCTTTAGATAATGGTAAGCATGTTGCAGGAGTATTCTTCGATCTGTCATGTGCGTTCGATTGTTTAAATTTTAAATTCATCGAGAGCAAATTATATAATCTAGCATTTAGAGGGGACTTCCTAGAATGGATCATTGACTTTCTTACAGATCGTAGGATGTTCGTCAAGATTAAAGATATGAAATCAGACTATCATGATATATGTTCCGGAGTTCCTCAAGGCTTTGTGTTAGGTCCGCTGATATTTCTGTTGTTTGTAAATGATCTGCCTACTTATTTCACCTGTAATGAATATGCTCACTCTTTTCACAGATGACACGTCTTTAGCTGTATCAGCAGAGAGTAAGGAGGAATTAAAATCAAAAACAGAGGAATTATTATCACTGTTCTTAAATTGGTGTGAAATGAACAATCTGATTGTGAACTTGACCAAAACAAAATATATCTATTTTAATTTAAAAAACGATCTGAAAAAGCAATCGCTTGCCTTACTAATCAATGGAATGGCACTGGCATGCACAAGCTCTACAAAATTCCTTGGCGTTCATGTAGACAACTGTTTGAAGTGGTCTGACCATATCACAGTTGTATTATGCAATCTCAAGAATTAAGAATTGTATGCCTTTACGCGCCATTTTAGATGTATATTACAGTCTGGTCTATAGCCATCTAAATTATAATGTGATCCTATGGGGAAACAGTGTTGACAAAGATAGGGTTTTCATTACTCAAAAAAAAGTTATTAGGAAATTACTAGGCATCCCTTGGAGGGAATCATGCAAGACATTTTTCATTAGTCATCAAATTTTAACCTTTCCCTGCATATACATCTTTAAAATACTTTCATATGTTCGCGAATGTATAACAGACTGTACTAAGAACTCATTATATCATAGCTACCCAACTATAGATATGCAGAGGAGTTGAGCATTCCTAAACATAAAACTATAAAATTCGAACATTCTCCCAAATATATGGGAATGAAATTATTCAATCGGTTACCAGACCATTTCAAACAGATGAACACTGTAGCATTTAAAAAAGTTAAGACATTGCTTCTTTCTAAGGCCTACTATAGTATTGGTGAATTTCTCTCGGACCATCTCGACTGAATGGGTTCATGCCGCTTTGGCATGACATATTCAATTTTTATAACTACAATTATTTTAATTTTTGTAATTCTGACTTTTATTGTAGAGAGATGAATGAGATACAAACTAGATTTATAACATTTATTCTTTTAAACCTACTACAATATAATAATACACAGTAAGTGCTTCGTTCATAAATATTCCTTTTTCGAGATTTTGATAGACTTTGTATCGATGAAGTTGCCTACATTTGTTTACTTTCAATTACTTAAAGTTAACTACTATTAACATTATAATCTAATAGAGGCTACCTTAGGGAATAGCGGTTGTCATCAAGATTTATTTTGGGGAAAAAGTACTTTAATTCTCAACTTCCTAATGTATCTTGTTTTTCACGGCACCTACAGTAGACAACATGTTGAATCTGAAAAACAAATCAGTTTAAGTTGAAAGGTAGAACTGGAATGCCGTTTATAGCAAATCGAGTTTTCGTTTTAATTTTTTCAATAACAGTTTTTTTTAAATTTAATTTCCAGAAATATTAGTTAGATAATATAAATATGTATTTATGAAATAGTATATATAAGTACTATCCATATGGCAATATACTATTCGATCCGCCCAAGACCCTGGTGTTTTACTATGATTATATAATATCGTTTATGAAAAACATTTCATAAACATTTCTACAGTATCATTCTACCCCATAACCATAATGATGTGAAAGTGAAAAACTAAACATTTTTCACTGAAAATTAATTCAAATATGTTAATCATTCAATAGAAATTATATTCAGTTTTCTAAAATTTTGGTAAAAACCACCTTTCCTACAAAAACACTGACTCTTGAAGCACGTTTCGATGTCCAAGTTAGCATCATCAGGAGATGATAACGACTCCTACCTATCAAACTATGTAAATTATTTGGAAATTCTGGTGAATTCAATCTTGGTTGGGTATTTAATTGAATGAAATAAAAGCGGGCTAAAAAATTAAGACTTTTCAAGGCTTATAAATTAAATCTAGGAATACATAAAAAATTATTTGGGAAATAACGTTTTTGATCTTCTAGTTCTCCATCTTGAAACAAAAATATGTGGGAATCTTCCAAAGAAAGGAAGGAAGCGAAAATTTCAAAAAAGTAATTTCATACAAAGATGTGTAGATCCATGCAATGAAGTAACCTTCAGACACAAATTGGAAGAAAATAATATATTTAAAATGATTTTGAGTATCGCTTCAAGGATATTTTCTGAAAAAAATGTTCTTTCTGCACTTTTTGGAAGTGTAAATAGACCTGTTTGGGAGTTTCTACTTCACTCGAAACTTTGTCAACCTAATCAAAGTACCTAAAAGAAACATTTTTCAGAGAAACACTATAATAAATTGATGGACGTAACCGTTACTACGTGGTAGGAAGTCATAATGAAAAAAAGAGATTCGAAACTTTCTATGTTTTTACCACTTTTTTTTGTAACTAACGTTAATGCAGTTTCGTCCTATAAGGACATTTTCAAACTTATACATTGAACACTATAATTCTCGTCGGAACTGAATTAAATAGTAACTATCTGTAAGAAGGATATATTTTTGTTTTGATGTTATAGTGAAATCTTTCATTTAATTTTTATATAATTTGTATTTCTGAAGAAATTTTAAAAAACGCCAAATGCAAAATAAGAAGTAGTTAACATTTGGATGGTAATAAAAATGTTTATGAAACTTAAGTTGTGTCTCACTATGAAAAAACATAAAATAAAAGGAAAAATGATATATTTTCAATGCACAGTCCTTACCTTGGTTTGCTTTTAGTCGACGAATTCAAAAATATTTGCCCTAGCAAATAAATGCCCAATATAACTTGTGCTGCATTTACCCACGAGTTAATGTCCAAGTTAGGTTTCAGATATTCGAAGCGTTCTGGAGAATTTTGAAGATCAACAGATTTTCCTTCAAGCTCTGTGGATACCAATGAAAATTGCTTTTCTGGTAAATGTCTCACTGAATATGAATTTGAAACGCGGGCTTGTGGTATAACATTTGTAGTTGTTTCAAGACGTCTTGCTTCCAGTGCGGGAGAATTGTATCTTATTGAAACTGTTCTTTTCTCTGAATTTCCGAAACTGTTTCTCTGATTTCGTCTCTCTGTTTCTCTAGATATCTCTTCTCTGAAATGGTTTTCTTTCTTGGAATTCAGTCGGAAATCACGCCGAGTGTTCCTCGTCCTCGGCTCATTTCTTATATTACTGGAAGAGACTCTGTCAAGTTGATTTCTAACTGTGTCTCTCCGGTACTCGTGAGGTAACCTATTTGTTAAGGTATTTAGTCTTTGTTCGAAGTTTGGCATGACTCTGTCAAGTTGATTTCTAACTGTGTCTCTCCGGTACTCGTGAGGTAACCTATTTGTTAAGGTATTTAGTCTTTGTTCGAAGTCTGGCATGACTCTGTCAAGTTGATTTCTAGCTGTGTCTCTGCGGTACTCGTGAGGTAACCTACTTGTTAAGGTATTTAGTCTTTGTTCGAAGTCTGGCATGTGCCGGTTCCTATTCGATCTAAACTGTTCGTTTCTGACTTGTTGATTTGACCTATCCTTACTCAAAACAATTCGGCTTTCCTTCCTTTCGAAGTTTCTCGCGTTGTCAACCGAAAACCTAACAGTAGAATCAGTTTTTTTCTCATAATTATTTGTTCGGGCATTTCGTTGAATCTGTCTAGTGGAGTCACTTCTAGACGAACATACCCTAAATCTTCTGTATACAGAAGGAATTTCAGTAATTTCCTTATTTGGCACAGTTATTCTTTGGTATTCGAACGAGGCAGATCGAACATTTGTTCTATCAACACCAAATTGCCTACGGTTTTCAAACTCTCTTTTTGTACTTTGATAATTCGTTCTCCTATCCATAGGAACCTGCTTTCGATTCTCACGATTGAGTTCAATTTTATTAACGAATCTTCTATTATCAAAAAGGTTGTGATACCTGGAGCTTTCTGCACTTTGGTGTTTATAATTTGAGAAGCGTTGCCTGTTGTTAACGCTTACTCTGTTGTCGTTTCTTTGACTAAAATCATTTCTCACCTCTCTCCGATCAGCAATAGAGAATTGGGTAGAACGCCGTTCGGTTGATTCATTTCGTTCTAGAGTTCCTGTTCTGAAACTTCGCCTGTCGTACAAATTTTCATAAACCCTGTCCTTTTCGTCGATTTTGTGGGGCCCGTTTCGAATATTTAGATTTCTTTCAATCTGTTGTCTTCTGTCGGGTAAGTTGCGACTTTCACGAATGTTATATCTCCTAGAGGTAACACGATGGTCGTTTTTTATGAAGCCATACGAAGTCGTCGTTGAAAAGATTAAAAGTAGTATAACGGACTTACTGGTAATTATTTTTTCAAACTGTATCATGTTGGATAGAAACAAAAATCTTTCGTAAAATTTGATGGCTTGTATGGTTGATTCGGTTTATAAAGAGAATGTTACTTGATAATACTTCGCGACTGTCTGAAGTTCATCCTTCGGGAACTTCGTATTTATACCTTCCTTCAGATTTCAATTTCACGGCTGGTCAGGCTTCAGCTCGTTTAAAATCAATTTGTCCCAAAGTGTGTGTGGTTTGATTCAATTTTGAGGATGAGATATAGGTAAGATTTACTGCAGTTGATGTACACTTCGTTACACTATTGAAAATGTGGGCGAGATTTTTGGAAAAAAATGTTCATAAATTTTATAATTAGTTTTTGTACATCATTTGATGAAAAACAAATGAATTGGCATTCAAAATGGATTGAGTAATTTATGTATGGAAATATGTGTATTATTATAAATTATTAAATTATTTATTATAATACTCATTTGAAATGTATTGAATGTTAGTGAATAATACTTCAGCCGCCAATTCTTCAGTCCACGTGGATTGAAGAATTGGCGGCTCGTATTGGATGAATTTTACTAACTGAGTTTTATGATTGGCTGAAGAGTCATAAAATTAAATTTGAAGTCATGTTACGGTGACGAATAGAATGTGAGCCGTCGTGTTGTCAATGTTCAGTTCAGGAACTGATCGCGATTTGAGTGTTGAAATTCGATATTGGTGCAGTTATAATTACTTAAAATTTTTGTTATCTGTTTAAAATGTGGCGTCCTTGGACAAGTACTAATAGTAATTACGGGTGTGATAACAACGCAGAATTTTTCCAGTGTAGTGATTCCAATAGCAATGGTGAACAATGCGAAAAAGATATACTAGGTAGTGAATTAGATTCGGATGCATTTGAATATTGAAACATAGAGAGTATGTCTCAATGTATATAAGAATCTCCTTACATCTCAAGTTTGGTTTCGAGGGAAACAAACTAGTACAAGCAACTGTACGTAAAATAGTCAAAAACAAACCTTATGAACGCAAGATGCGATGTTATACGGGATTACCAAAACCTTTGGATGTTCATCTAATAAAATCATTGAAAAAAAATATAGGACTATTGAGGACTGCAATAATGACTATCGTAAGAACATGAAAGCTAATATTTTTGAGAAATGGTTTGAAAACACATTGATCCCAAATTTGGATGCGAATAGTGTAATAGTTCTTAACAATGCTTCCTATCATTCGTGACAGCTCATCAAAGTACCGAACAAAAATTCGAGGAAAGATGAAATACAAAGTTTTTCAATGGATATCAATTCGTATTTTGAAGATTACTATACCAAAAACCAACTACTTCAAGTTTTACAGACAAAAACATTTGAAAATATGTATTCCCTTGAGTGTATTGCTGAAACGTATGGACACACCATACCGAGACTTCCACCCTATTTTTTGTTTTCAATCCCATCGAGTTGATTTGGGGAAATCATCAGGCGTAAAAATAATTTTCCAAAATTTGATAATAAGGTAATAGAGCTAATTAAAGAAGAAGAAGACTGGCAGAAAAAGATTAAAAACGTTATTTTAGTTAAAAAAGACTATATGCAGATTGGACCCTTCCATATTAATGGTGGAATTCAATTCATTACTGATTTAAATGACGACAGTGATAGTGAAACAGAGAATATGGAAGAGGAATTATCAGAAGCTTTCGAAGAAAGTTAGTGAAGTGTTTTTAAAGCGATCGATTGTTTATATATGTGAGTAAGTAGTATTCTGAAGTATTTTCGATTGTCACCCTGTTATTTGAATCCCTACTTTCCCACTAACCTATATAAATGAAAAGACAAATTAACTTGATTTTAATTTCGACCCTTTCTTTAGGTGCTTTCAATAGTCTTCATAATAATCATTCATAATGTTGAATCTGAAACAGGTCACGATGTCGTATTAGCTTTGTAGAGCGCGTCGTGTAGTATTCGGAGGAGATTTTAAGACAAATTTGCAGTTAGTAATAAATACAATAAAAATAATAATATGTGTGTATGTGTTTTCTAATGGAACATAATATATTATAGGATAGTTTTGAAATTCTGAGATGATTTTGACTCATTTTCATGAAACATTTACTATATCAAAAATCAACCGTTTACGAGATGTTATCATTCTAGGCCTTCAGCATTTGAGAAAGACTATAACTGAAGATTTGTAAAGAACTGTTTGGCTGCAACCTGAAGTGCTTACATTACTATCAACATGTATCAAACCTATATTATTTTTCATGGTTTATTGACAGCAATCTGTAAATTATTTCTGACGTTTCATTTAAAACTGCGGTGTGTCAGAGACATTATTTTTAACCGATAATTAGACATGCCTTTCGGAAAATTGGCAGGTTGTTACATTATGCCAGTTTCTCCGAGAATGAGTTCATCAACAAAATAATTGAAAATGAGAACTGTTTGGAATATTTGTAGATAGACAACTCCATACATACTGTGTACATACTGTGGACAGTTATCGGCAACCTTCTATCCATTCTGGGATTAGTTTCCCCCGATACAAAAAATGACTGGCCTAATAAGTTTGCCACAATGCTTGAAGTCCTTCACAGAGGAAAACTTTCTTTAGAGACAAATTAAATGTTGTAATCGACTTTCCACTCGATAGTATAGATGTAATTAATTTTGCAACAGACGATCCGGTCACTTCTCTGAGAGAAAGGTTTTTCTATGACTAAATATAGCACTTTTGTAGTTATTCAGATTCGTACACAATTACTTTTTTCTTTTTTTTTCAACTTATTTATAGGCAGTTATAAAAGGCTAACTAGATATTAATACAGCCTCGACGGTAAGCGTGAAAATACATTTAGGAAAGATGAATATACATTTTATTATTTGAAGAAGAAAGTAGGTAATCAAATCATGAAATCAGGAAACAACAAAAATTTATTGGCGCTCCGGGGCGACTTCATTGATTCCAGTGTCGCATTTGCCTGCAGCACCACAACATCTGAAGATCTTGATCTGCCAATGTCCTCTCTTTTATAAAACAAAATGTTGGGTGTCTCCAGAGGCTCCAATAAATACAAGACATCGTTAGAACACTTAGTGACACGTCAAACTTGAACCAGTCCGTTTCGTATTTGACCAATGCGTAATAATGACCAAATTCAACGCCAGAACCAACAGTGAACAATGACTGCATGAAGATTATAATAGTGATCTGCTAGATTGAAGTGTTCATCTATTTCAAACCTTTGTAAGAGTTTGGTGCTTTCGTCAGCGGTTGAGTCATGTTTGAAGATTATCAGTGTTATTATTAAATTGACTGGTGCCTCAGATATACTTGTTTTCTTATAATAGTCAGTTAGTTTGGCGCATGTTTGGCAATACAGTTGATCATCACACGTTAAAAATTCTATTTTCAGATGATTATCAATCATATTAGGAAACGGTAGTTGAAGTTCCAGAAAATCGCATACGTCACAAAGTAAACAAGTGAGGATTTTTCCAGCAAAATATTTAAAAACACAAGACGAGATAGACTGTACGGAATCATTGAATCTCCAGAGTGGCAGTATTGATTCTGCCTCTTTTTTGCTCACGAACAGTATTCAACAAGAACCCCAAGAATTCGGAGAAATCCTCTTGTTGTCCTAACGAGTAGGTATATCTAGTAGTCTTCAAAGACTTCAGGAAATTGGTTGGTGAATATCTATAATACAAATTGAACATTAAATGATATTTTTCATTTAGGAAAGTATAAAAAATCCATTAGTCGTATCAAAATAAGTACCTATGTATTTAACAATCAAAATCATGACTGACAAAAAATATCTCTTGGGTATGATTTCAATATTTTTATTGCTTCTGTATTATTAACTTTCATGAGATAATTTCTAGATCTGAAATAATTATCATCTACTTAAAACGGTCTATCAAATAAGCGTCTAATTTTTTCACTCCATAGTGACTACAAAAAAACAGAGGACTATTTATTTTATAACCTATTCCTTCGAATAAACGAGGGCTGTGAATCCTTTTACGCCTCCACATTCACCAGTCGATTCAAACCCAATTTGTAATAAATGGGAAATGGATATCGGACGTCGCGCGAGTCGCATGTGTGAATCCGTAATTTAATAATAAACAGCCCTTATCAGCAGGCCACCATGCAGCTGCTCGCAAATTGCATGTTTCTTGGTACACTATTGAAATTATTCAGTAAGAAAACTGGGAAAGGGCGGTTTCAATAAATACTGGAGGGATTTTATTTTGCAAGCATATACAAAGTGTCTGTCTTTGACATCTTGCTTCTTATAAAACAATGTTTTCGATCTTTGATAAACAATAAATTTTAGCATTAACTCTCAGTGAAAAGTAGTACGAAATTGGAGATTGTGAATATCTATGATACAAATTGAACGTTAAATGATATTTTTCATTTAAAATGCATTTCGGTTAAAATTGTCAAATTACAAAAATTTCAAATCGCAATAATATATTGATTGAATATCTTCTAGCGAAAATGGGATCTCAATTGTGCATTATACAGGACGTTCCACCGAAAACTTCACCCCCCTGTAAGTCAGAAACAGACGTGTAATCGAAAATTTCAAAGAACGCGTCAATTATTATCTCTAGGGGGACTATAATTCTGATATGAAAATCATACCCGAAACTTCGCACCTTCTGCGGTCAGCAACTACCCCGCTTTTTTTTCAATGGCATGGGGGGTCGAGTGATACATCATTTGAAAGGTCTTTTGTCCGTCTATTACTTCTATAATGTTTTTCGAAATTGGTTTATTCGTTATTGAGAAATGAAATGTTGAACATTTTATTTAAGAAAAAACAGAAAATTCGCTGTCGCTCATTTTATTGAGGAAATCAACAAAAGTAATATTAATGGCAACACAATCAACGGATGAAGTGTTCAAAATGACCTCCATCTAGTTCTATACAATAATACAGTCTAATTTCGAAAGTGTCTTACATTATTGAAGATATCCGTAGTCAGAAATCGGCATTCCCGAACAATTCTCTATCGCAGGTCTTCTAGATTTGTAGAATGTATTTAATTAGTAGTAAACGTTTTGAAATGGATGACACTGTAAGTTTATTTCTGCACTGGTAGTTTTTATTGAATCTAGTTGTCGCAGAACAAAAAGTAGATAGTTGGTCACTATCACTTCTTCACGAATTATTATTCAGTCATATTTGTTCATTGTGTTCCAACATTGTTCATTCTACAGAAAAAAGAATAGAAATTGTTGCAACCCTTTATCGAAATAATGAATGGGCTAAAGCTGCTGCAAGAATTTATAATACGAATCATCCAGACCACAACGTGAGCCATCACCACGTTGAACAGTTAATGAATAAGTTTCGAACTTCAGGTTCTGTTCACAACAGAAAACATGAAGTATCCCGTCCTGTCAGAAATTACGGAGTTGAAGTTGCAGTTTTAGGATATGTATAAATAGATAATCGACAATCTATCAGACAAGTAGCTAGAGCGTCTGGTGTATCAGCTACTAGTGTTTTTCGGATTTTGAAAGCCTAAAAATTCCATCCTTTCAAAATAAGGCTAGTTCAGGAATTAAACATAATTGTCGTTACTGGAGCGATGTGAATCCTCATTTGTTAATGGAAACACATTCATAAATTCTATAAAAATTGAATTTCTGGACCGGCATTCTTGTTAATTATATTGTTGGACCATTCTTCACTGAAGGTAATCTCAATGGAGACACATACTTAAATCTTTTACAAGACTGCCCAGATCCTATGTTTACACAAATTTTGGAAAATGATTACAATTTAGTAGAAAATGAAATAACATTCCAGCAGGATGGTGCACCTCCACATTTTGATGGAGTGGAGTGGCCACTTAGATCACCTGATCTTAGACCGATGGACTTCTTTCTGTGGGGACACTTAAGTCGAAAGTGTACTCTACTCAGCCTACAAATCTAGAAGACCTGCGGCAGAGAATTGTTCGGGAATGCCGATTACTGACTCCGGACATCTTGAATAATGTACTGAACGCTTTCGAGAGTAGACATTATTATAATATGGAACTAGGTGGAGGTCATTTTGAACAATTTATTCTGTTTTTTCTAAAATAATATGTTCAACATTCAATTTCTCAATAACGAATGAATCAATTTCGAAAAAAAATTAATGAGGTAATAAAGGGACAAAATACCTTTCAAATGATATCACTCGACCCCCCATGCCATTGAAAAAAATAGGGGAGGGGTAGTTGCTGACCGCAGAAAAGTAAAGTTTCGGGTATGATTTCCATATCAGAGTAAGTCCCCTTATTAGAAATAAAAATTGACGCGTTCTTTGAAATATTCGATTACACGTCCGTTTTATATTATTCCTTACTTTTCAACTACTGAAATATAAATATTATTGAATATTCAAGTCTTATGCCTATTTGAAAATTAGAATTTTCTTACAGGGGGCAATTACAGAAAGTGATTAGATAAACGATTAATTCTGGTGAAACAGGTAATTTATAAATATGTTAATTAGATTGATGATTAATTCTGGCAAAACATGTAGATTAAAAAAAACAAAATACCTACAATAAGTATTTCTTCTAGGAAAACGTAATTCATAAATATGTTAGTTATTTACATTTTATGAGGCATTAACTGGTATTTATTGATAATGATGAGTGAATAACTTCGTGTTAGTCATTTACAAAATTTTGAATGTTGGAGTATGATTTCCAGAAACCAGTTTGTTTAATTTCTGTCCTTCATTTTCGTATTGTGAGCCATGTTGAAATCGTGATTGTTCTCTGATGATTGGAGATTCTCGTTTTGAAATTTCTTGAAGTCATTTCTATATAAATTTTTGGGGATGATCCACATATCAGTTTGTAGATCCCGAATTCATTATCTTTGTCCATATTTGACTTGTTTTTTTCAAGAATATGTCTACCCAAGTAGTTACTGAGTATGCTATGTTAATGTTCTCTTGTGTAGTAGTCTTCTTAAAATGAAAGGTAAACCTGGTACCTCTGACGTAGAATAAATATAAAAACAAGCACTTTTTCCAATAACCAGAACTTCAATATTCTTCTCGACGTGCGATTCGCCAACCAAGATGAAGAAAACTAATTATTAATACCAGGATACACTTTCCCTTTCCGATATACATGATTTAGTGTAGAACTTTGCGGGAAGTTCTCTCGTGAATATTTCCGCTAATTTTAACGAAGTGATTCATAAAAAGATAAACACTGTGCTGTTTGAAATAGGACCTTATTTACTGTTCAAAGTTCTTGTGCCGCCACACTTTGCAATTTTCAAGTTCTAGTTCTGCAATTCGCAAGTTCTGTCAGTATACTCCTGTAATGAGTTTTCCCTTTCGAAGATAATCGATTAAAATAACTCCATGACCATTTCAAAAAACAGTCGTCATCACTTTTCCAGTCGAAAAAACCGTTTTTGCTTTTTTGGAGCAATACCCTCTTTGCAGTCCACTGTTTGAACTATTTTTGTTCCAGGCGTATAATGGTATATCCAAATTTCATCTACAATAATTAATCGGCGCCAAAACTCGGATTCATTGCGCCTGGACTGCTCCAACAGAGCGTTGGAAATGTTCATTCGAACATGTTTTTGTTCTAAGTGAGCAAATGCGGTACCCAACGCGTGGTCAGCTTTCTCATGCCTAAATGTTTATTTAATATATGACAAACACGTTTTTTTGACATGTTCATAACCTCTCTGCTATCTCGATCACCTCAATTCGGATGTCGTCTAGCATCATTTGGTGAAATTTGGCGATATTTTTGTCAGTGGTTGCAGTTTTTGAACGTCTCGAACGTTCATCGTCTCCCAAGCTCTTACGGCCACGTTCAAATTCAGCTGCCCAAAATTCAACTGTGGTAAATGATGGTGCAGACTTGCAGAGTTACATAACAACTGCACGTGGACGATGGGCTAAGCGGCCTGGTGCATGCTCAGTGTTCACAGGAAAATAGTTGAGAAGGAATTTATTGACAAGGTGATGAACAAATCTGGACAGCAACCTAGACCCTTTCAGTTATTATTCAAAACGTAACTCAATACATCAATAAATCTATAATCTTTTTGCCATATAAAATTGACTTTGATTTTTCATAAAAATGATATAGCTTATGCCCCTCGCACGGTTTTCACGCATCTAACGACACGTCGTTTGCTAAAATCAGCCAAGCTGTTAGGGCCGTAGCGAGCCGCCCCGGTTCCGCATGGGTGCAATGCTGATACTAAATATAAATTCGCCCACCGGAAATTTAAGGACATGGAGAAACAGTGATGAAAAGATAATATTGTTTAATGGACGCATCTTTTTCTCCGCGGCTGGCGCGCTAATAATATTCAAAAATCCTTTCTCATTGAACATCTACAACAGGGGTCTCCAAACTACGGCCCGCGGGGGCCAAATCCGGCCCGCCAGTGTCATCAATCCGGCCCGCGACAGCCAATGATTTACTGTCATCAATCTGGTCCGCGACAGCCAATGATTACCTAATTGTTGTTACTATTGCTATGATAAGTTGAAGAAGAAAACACAGAATGATAATTACTCGGTTTTATTTACTTGCAAGGAAAAACTTAACGACAGAAATTATGACAAAGAAAACTTAACTAGTTTAAGCATAGTAATAACTAACAAATAATTGAAATGAATCACAGTAAAACAAAAACACTAATGAGATTTATGTAATTGTGATTTTCCACCGACAATACTTTGTAGTTGTGGATCAATTTTACTTGTACCAATTATCAAAAGAGATTTAAGATGATCATCGGTTAATTGAGATCTGTAAACATTCTTTGTGTACTTCATCTTGGAAAACGTTTTCTCACACAAGTAAGTAGTACCAAAAACAGAAAACAACCCACGAGCAAATTTATGCAAATTATTGTTCCAGTGGAAGACTCTTATAAAATTCCAACAAAGATGAATTTTGATATTTGTTCTTAAGCATATCACTGCACCGTAAATCAATAATTTCCATTTGGACTTCCGGAGCCAGGGTTTAAATGTCAGAATCAAAAGGATTTTGAAAAAGCTTAATTTCATTCGCAATGACATCAAAATCTGAAAAACGAGTATGAAAATTTATCTTCAAAGCACTGAAAGTTTCGATTGCAAAATTGACGGGAAATTCAGTCTCAGTAGTGTGGCTGAATATTTCACATGTTTCAAGATTTTTTACGTAAATGCGATTGAAATAGTATTATTTTCTGCCTGAAGGATTTGATATTGGTGTATAAATCAGGGAGAAGCTGATTTTCTCCTTGCAATCTCAAATTCAGTTCGTTCATATGATTTGTCAAATCGGCATAGAAGGCTAACTTCCACATCCATTCACTATTTTCTAAATCGGCAAAAGGGCGCTGCTTCTCATTTAAAAAAAAATCGATCTCTGCTCGAAGTTCAAAAAAGCTCTTAAGGACTTTTCCGCAACTAAGCCAGCGTACGGCAGTATGATATGGTAAATCATTTTCTTCAATCTGTTGAATAAACTCGCGGAATTGTCGGTGATTCAGCCCAGTGGATCTGATGAAGTTAACAACTGATATGACTGGTTTTAGAACTTCAGACATAGGTATCCAAACATTTTCTGCACAAGGACTGTTGATGAATGATACAATGTAAGACTAATGGTTTTGAACCAAAATCATTTTCTACAGCCTTTGACACAAGTGCAACCACTCCTTTATTTTTACCATACATATTTTTGCCTCCATCAGTTGTTATAGATTTCAAATTTCTCCATCGAAGGTTCTTTTTATTAATGGCATTTTCAACTCCCTTAAAAATATCTGCCCCAGTTGTCGTGCCGTGAATACTATCAATATCAAGAAGTTCTTCATACACTTCATAGCTTTTATCTACTCCGCGAATAAAAATCAACACCTGAGCAGTATCTGACACATCCGTTGACTCATCCAATGCTAGAGAAAACCACTTATGATGTCCATTTTTGTCAGATAGTTGAGATGATATATTTTCTGCGTTGCACCCTCCGAGCCACGGTGTTTGCTGACAAACTGACACTTTTAAATAAATTTACCTTTTCAGGGCATATTTCTTCGGCTACTGCAATCAAGCATTCTTTTATCATTTCTCCATCGGTGAATGGTTTGCCACGTTTTCCGATTTCAAGAGCCACACGAAAGTTGCAGACTCTTGTTCAGCATTAGCTTTGGTAAACAAAGATTGCTGCGATTTGAGTCCGCGTTTCAAAGCTTCAAAGTTTTCCTTCCGCAAACTTCCTGTGTACTTGGAGTAACTATGAAGATATTTCGATTCATAGTGTCGTTTAATGTTATAGTCTTTGAGAACAGCTATGGTTTCATTACAAATTAAACATAGCTCCTTATTACTGGACTCAATCACAAAATACTGAAAGTTCCATTTTTCTTGGAACGTTCTGCATTCACTGTCGATTTTTCGCTTCTTTTCCATACTAACAAATCACACATAAAAACAATAAGTCAAATCAAAATACGCATTTTCCCCGCAGCTGGCGCCTCGGTTGGAATATTTAAAAATCATTCACTATTGCTCATCTACAACATAAAACGAACCTACAAACAAAATTTCAGTCTCCGAAAATATAGCGGTACAGAGAAACCGTGATGAAAAGGTAATTTTCATATGTGAACGTGCCCCTTTTATCCCCAGTGGACTCGTCAGTCCTCAGTTGGAATATTTAAAAATTATTTCTTATTCTGTCTGTTTAAAATGTTTTTCCGTTAATCAGCTGTCGCCCCCATACGAACGACAACTCTCAGAAGTCGAGAAACTTGTGCGAGCTAAGGACTAACGAGGTCTTACCTTTTAACGTGTGATTCCTAACACTTTAAAGGTGCACATCTACAACAAAAAACGAACCTACATACAAAATTTCAGCCTCCGAAAATACAATGGTACGGAGAAACAGTAATGAAAAAGTAATTTTCATATGTAAACGAGCTCCTTCTACCCTCACGGGGGGGCCTCAGTTAGAATATTTAAAAATAATTTCTTAGTGCACATCTAAGACCTAAGAAGCACCTACATACCAAATTTCAGGACTTACCGGTACAAAAAACAGAGATGAATGAGTGTTAAGTGAGTGACTTTCACATTTATAAGTACTACATGGATCAATAAGTCCCGAGACTAACCCAGAGATGGCGCTCTTAGTATACCAGTAACCACGTCTTTCTAGAGTACTAACCTTTGCTTGAAACGTGTCGAAATTTTAAGTCGATCGGACCAGAAACAGCTGAGTTATCGAGGTTAGAGTAAAGTCGTTTTGTAGTTTGTTTAAAAAATGGAAAAAACCGAGTTTCGTGTTCTGATAAAACATTGTTTTTTAATGGGTAAAAACACCGTGCAAGCGAAAGAATGGATTGAAAAATGTTACCCGGACTCTTGTCCATCAAAAGCAACGATTTGTCGGTGGTTTGCCGAGTTTAAACGTGGTCGTACCGACACAAATGACGCAGAACGCTCGGGTAGACCTGTGGAAGCTGTTACACCGGAAAATGTGAGTGAAGTGACAAAAATTGTAATGAAAGATCGTAAAGTGAAGCTCCGTGAGATTGCTGAGATGACACAGATATCATATGGAAGTGTATTTACTATCCTTCATGAAAAATTGAGCATGAAAAAGGTTTTTTCTAAGTGGGTACCGCGATTGCTTTCGATGGAACAAAAACAGCAACGAGTCGATGATTCAGAAAGCTGTTTATCGCTATTTACTCGCAACAAAAAAGATTTCTTGCGTCGTTACGTGACCATGGACGAAACATGGATACATCACTACACTCCAGAGTCAAAGCGGCAGTCATCTGACTGGCGCACAGCTGGCGAAAGCCGTCCGAAACGTCCGAAAACGCAGCAGTCAGCTGGCAAAGTGATGGCGTCAGTTTTTTGGGATGCGCATGGCGTGATTTTCATTGACTACCTCGAAAAAGGTAAATCGATCAACAGTGATTATTATATTGACTTACTGGTACGTTTGAAGGAGGAAATCGCAAAAAAACGACCGCACATGCAGAGAAAAAAAATCCTTTTTCACCAAGACAATGCACCTTGCCACAGGTCGATGAAAACAATGGCAAAATTAAACGAATTGGGCTTTGATCTGCTTCCCCACCCCCCATACTCACCAGATTTAGCCCCCAGTGACTACTGGCTCTTTGCTGATCTTAAAAAAATGCTCCAGGGAAAAAGATTTGGCTCAAATGAGGAGGTCATCGCTGAAACTGAAACTTATTTTGAAGCGAAAGATACATTTTTTTATAAACATGGTATTGAAAAATTGGAAAAGCGTTGGAACCATTGTATCACCCTAAAAGGAGATTATGTTGATGAATAAAAAAAATTTTGTAAAAAAAATTTTGTTTTCATTGTTAGTCTCGGGATTTATTGATCCATGTTATAGATACAAACATGCATAGGTATATTCAATAATACTTACATGCAAACATACAGTGCATTTCTTTAATGTCCCCCTCCTCTTTTATTTTTTGAACAGGTTAACTCAAAAAATTGAATTTTGGGATAATGAAATTAATGCATGAATACTTTATTTTTGAAGTGAACTTGACAGATAAAACTTATGAAATGGCGACTGGGCGCCATCTGAAAAAAAAGTTAAATGGAAAGGGGGGTCTTGTGGCACATTTTTTTGAAGCTCCTGAAGAATACTTCACAGCCCTAGAATATAAAGTCAATATCTTCAACTACTACAAAATGGCGGAACTTTCAATAATTGCCTGAATACATAGACATTTAACCATAATATGAGGTAAGTAGTTGTTTACAGCTGATTCTCGGCATCCCCCCACCACTATGACGTATTAATTGCTTTTTTTATTGGTTGTTGTTTGGTGAAGTCAAGGTGATGTGACCTTGAAGGGTGTGGTGTATGGATCGTTCAGAATTTTTTTCCCGGTTCTAATCCTCCCCCCACCAATATGATGTGTTATTTGCTTTTTTTGTTGTGCAGTGAAGTCAAGGCGTTGTGACCTTGAAGTGTCTGGTGCATGGATCATTCAGATTTTTTTTTCATATGAGATTTTGTGTGTTTATGTGTGTGTGTGTGTAGGAGAATGCACGGTACAGGGTTTCATCATGTGCTTGTTTGTCTATGTACAAACATACGTCTGCATACTTCGAAGATCCTCCAAGTAATAAATGCTCCATCGGTGTTAGGGCACCAAGTTAGTAGTGGAGTGACGTCACAGCAATAACCGTTCAACGGCTAGAGAGCGACATGTTCACTCCACGACGTGTGGCAGAGTAATGCGTATTCATCGGTCTGCCCTCACCTCTCCCGAAGCGATGAAGGTTGTGATGTAACGCATTGCTCTAGCCCCGCTATCGATGGTGACACCACGGCAGCCGAGGACCGTCTGCCTAACGTCTACCCTCTCCGAGACCGCAACGACCACTGCTTGCTCGTATATCGACATCTGTTATCGCATTCAGTTGGGAGGTAATCTTGGCGCATGTAGTTGAGAAGTGGGGTTGGCTATGACGTCTTGACGGGTCCTATCAGAGTGTATTTAAGAAACGTACGAGTGTTGGCTATGTCAGTTTACATCAAGTGAGTTAGTGAGAACTATTATATAAAATGTATTCCTGTGATTGTGGTAAATCTTTCACTCGTAGTGATAATCTTCGTCGGCATCAGCTCCAGAGTTGCCAAGGAGGGCCTGCAGTGAAACGGGTGAGAGTGGATAATGCAACACCTATGTATACGTGCAATTGTTGTAATGTGACAATTCCTATGACCCAAGTGAATTCTCACCGAAGAACCATGAGTCATAAAAATAATGCATGTGTTCAATTGTCTGACGGTGTTCAAATTATAACGAATGCATTCAATTGCCGCATTGCTACATACAGGGTGGAGAGTTCGATTGTAACCAGTGACTACATGTCATTTTTCAATGAGATTAGGCAGAAGGTCATTGAATTACTGGAATCAGCCATCAGGATCCATAAAAGCATCAAGGTGAATATGGAAGTTTTTGGGAATTATATTCTTCAGACTGATGATTCGAGGGTCATTTAATTCCCAAAATAAAATAGTGGACCAATCTTCAGATTTGAATGCTGTTTTTGATGGATTCCGTGATGTAATTCCAGGATCGTGACTCAGGTATTTATTTTTTAAAAATTTCAATAAGATTGAATAGTATTTTTTTTTTATAATTCAGGTTGGACTTGTGAAAAAATATTGTTTCTCGAGGTCAACATTAATAAATACAGTCCACTGGAAGGACGTTCATATGTGAAGCTGCCTCAATGTATTCAATGGAAGAAAGCTGTTGTGAATGTTCGTAATGAAGATCAATATTGTTTTGCTTGGGCTATAACATCAGCATTATATCCTGCAGATAGTCGAGTGTCCGAACTTACGTCATATCCACATTTTTCCACTGTTTTAGATGTCACAGGTATGGATTTTCCGGTTAAAGTTAATAATAAGAGTATCGAAATATTCGAAGATAGGAATGATATTTCAATTAATGTTTACGGTTTAGAGAGTACATTTGAGAAGGGTAAAATGAAGTATGAAGTGATTGGTCCATTGCGATACTCACAGAGAAGACTCCGGAGACATGTCAATTTGTTGTTTATAAGTGATGACTCCGGTAATGGTCACTATTGTTGGATCAAAGATCTTTCAAGATTAGTTTCTAATCAACTATCAGCTCATAGACAGAAAAAATATTTTTGTGACGGATGTTTGATATATTTTTCTGATGAGAGATTGCTTTTACGTCATAATATGTATGATTGTAATCACATTAGTACCACAACACCAACTACTAATTTAAAGATCAATAAATATGGTAGAATGGTTGAGAGGCAAATGAGGGTGCCATTTGTAGTGTATGCTGATTTTGAATCAGTGCTTAAACCGATTCATGTGAATGAGCCAAATCCTGGAAGTTCATACACGATTAAAACATTCAAACATGCCCCATATTCATTTGCTTATTTGATAAAGTGTTCATATAATGATGATTTGTCAAAATTTGTTACATATAGGGGTGTAGATGCAGCTCAGAAATTTGTGAGTAGCATTGAAGATGATTTGAAAGAGATACATGAAAATCATCTCAGAAACCCTAAACCAATGGATACACAAACTGTCGAAGAAGAAGAACAGTTTGTTGCAGCCAGAACTTGTGGTATATGTAATAAAGCATTTACTGATGGTGAAGTCAAAGTAAGAGATCATTGTCATGTCACAGGAAAGAAAAGATCACATGCCGCTCACTCGAAATGTAATTTAAATTTCAAAATACCAAACTTCATACCTATCATTTTTCATAATTTAAGTGGTTATGATTATCATTTATTCATAAAAGAATTGTATAGGAATAAAGAGAAAGTTGATGTTATCCCGCAAACTAAAGAGAAATATATATCTTTCACGAAGCATCTCTTTACACACAGCTATACCGATAAAGATGGTGTGGTTAGGAAGAATTATCTCAAAATGAGATTTATCGATAGTTATAAATTTATGACTAATTCGTTGGAGAAGTTGGGTGCAAACTTGACCTCCGATCAATGTTTGGAGATGCACAAACATTTCTCACAAATTGAGAAATTCAATTTGATGAGACAGAAAGGTGTATTTCCATATAGTTTTGTTGATGACATTGACAAATTGAATTATCCATTACTTCCGACAAAAAATCAGTTTTATGACACACTCAATTGTGAACATATATCGGAAACTGATTATGATAGGGCTAGAAATGTTTGGAATTTATTCGAGTGTCAGAATTTGGGGGAATACTCTGATTTGTATTTGAAGTCGGATGTATTGCTACTATGTGATATTTTTGAAAACTTCCGCACCACAAGTTTAGAGATATATAACTTAGATCCGGCACAATATTACACTGCACCTGGATTATCATGGGATGCCATGTTGAAGTTCACTAATGTTGAATTGGAATTACTAACTGACATTGATATGATTCACTTTTTCAAAAAGGTATATGAGGTGGAATTAGTCAATGTAGCGAGAGGAAACATATAGCAAATAATAGATTTTTACCGAATTATAATCCCAATGAACCTTCCACATTCATTACATATTTAGATGCAACAAATCTATACGGTCACAGTATGTCACAACCTCTACCAACAAGTGAATTTACATGGTTGACACCAAATGAAATTCTTAATCTTGATGTGATGGATGTGAGTACTGATAGTCCGTATGGGTATGTATTTGAAGTGGACATTCATTATCCACAAGAGTTGCATGATAAACATTCTGACCTTCCATTTTTAGTCGAAAAAATAATACCACCTCGTACACAATCGAAAATTCCCAAATTAATTCCAAATTTGAATGATAAAAGAAAATATATTGTTCATTATAGGAATCTACAGCAAGCTGTCAAAAATGGATTGATTGTAATGAATACACATAGAGTATTGAAATTCAAACAATCATGCTGGATGAAACCCTATATAGATCTTAATACTGAAATGCGTAATAGGTCTAACAACAAATCTGTTAAAGATTTCTATAAACTAATGAATAATGCGGTGTATGGAAAGACAATGGAGAATGTAGATAATCGAATTGATGTTAGACTCGTTACACATTGGGAAAATATAAAGAAAAATATAGGTGCCAGCACTCTCATAGTCAAACCAAATTTCAAAAATTGTTCAATTTTCACTGATAATTTCGTTGCCATTCAATTGGGTAGAGTGAAGGTTCATTACGATAAACCATTATATTTGGGATTTTCCATATTAGAATTATCTAAAACAGTCATGTATGACTTTTTCTATGGATGCATCAAACAACACTTTGATGAAAATGTCTCTTTACTTTACACAGATACCGACTCGCTCATTCTTAAAGTAAACACAGAAAATTTTTATGAATTCATAAAAACTAACATAAGTAGATTTGATACATCCAATTACAGTATAGTTAACCAATTCAATATTCCAGTAACAAGTTCAGTCTTGGGTAACTTCAAAGATGAATTTCCAAATGATCCAATCATGAGTTTTTATGGTACAGGTGCTAAAGCATATTATGTGAAATCTGTTGATGGTGAATTTAAGAAAGCCAAAGGGGTTAAACGATCTGTAATAAAGAATGAATTGACATGCGAAGATTATCAAAAAATCGTCGAACAAGGTGGTATGATATTCAGAAAGATGAATTCATTTAGAAGCGTGTTACATGATATGTATACTGAATTAAAAAATAAAGTTGCATTATCATATCACGACGATAAACGATTTATCATTCCGAATACTACCCACACTCTTCCTTGGGGTCATAATGATATTAAATTTTATGAAAACGATCCAAATGAGAACATTCGTTGGATAAGTAATATTATTCAACAATCACAATCTCAGGAGACTCCATTGGATCAATTGATTAATTTATTATCTGCCGAGATCAATGATTGAAATATCATTCAATATCTTCAAAACCGGAAAATTCAATATTGATATTTATGTAGCCATTTATAATTAATAATATATGATAGAAGTAATGTGATATTAATGTATTATGTATGTATGTATATGTATTACTGTAATGAATATAAAATGATTAAAATTTTATTTGTATTATTTCTATTTCCCTAATCAATTACTGCAATATATAGTATAATGTAAATGACAGAAATATCAGTTTGAAGAGAATCATCGTAGAGTGCACAATGTCTAAAACAATCGATAAGTTTGGTAGAAAAAGAAAATGGGGTGGTAATGTCATTCGAGGTCCTCCTGGGAATGGTTTTAAATTAACAAAAGATGGTCATTATGACATGCAAAGGAAAATATTGAAAAATACAAGTGAACCAATTGACAAGAGTGATTGTGTAACTGTATCATATCTTGAGGGGGAAATTAATGGAGCAAAGGAAGTTATTCTTCTAGCCCTACAAGCTGCAATACAATCCACAATAGGCAATATTGCTCGGGACGCCCGGCAAGCATTTGACGATAAAGTTGCAGAGGCTCGGATAACTTTCACTCGTAAATTTGACAAACTTACAAGTGATGTAGACATAAAAATGTCTGACATAACAGCGTCTACAAATAAAAAATTTGATGCTATGTCAAACATAGCATCGTTTCGCAGAACGAGTGGAACAAGGTATTCAGGACGACATAGATGCTGTTGACGATAATAATGCGGATGATGTGATTAGTATATCATCTGATTCAGATGATTATGACGACGACGACATCATGAGTATATCATCTGATTCAGATGACTATGAGGATGATATCATTAGTATATCATCTGATTCAGATGACGATACCATAATTATTGTTTCTGATGATGAGGAGCGTTAGTCCATATCATTGCATGGATTATAAAAAAATAACAGCCCTTTTCAGGGCTACAATTAAAGACTGAAACAATAAAAAAAAATAGCTCTTTTCAGAGCTACCATTATACTTTCAAACAGAAACAGATTCATACCATTGTTAACATTATGTTAACATTATAATCTCAAACGAAATATATGTATGTGAAAGTATTCATCATTATATGCATACAATGATTGACAAAATGCCAACTTCAACTTTCATTTAAAGTAGTACTCATCATATGCATAGATATTCAATGACTATCAAATTTCGACTTTTCAGTCAAAGTAGTAATTTATTTGTCATATAATGTATAGATATTCAAAGACTAACAAATAGTAATTTATTTGTCATATAATGTATAGATATTCAAAGACTAACAAATTTCCAACTTAGACTTTTATTAGTCAAAGTATTCATTTGTCACATAATCTATGAATACTAATACAACTAACTACTCTTTGTGTGAATAATGTAGCCCTGAAAAGGGCTGTTGTTTTTTTTTTGACCAGTAGGTCCACGGTTATTGTGCCACAGGTTGGACATTATTACATATAATACATGTAGATACTCGGGTGAAGTTTGTTAGTGGCCTCTCGCAAGCTTCACACCAATTCTGTCCCATTTCCATAATTGAGACAGTGTTGTGGGTGTTGACATGGGCATATCACCCCCCCATTATTGTTTCTATGCGAATAAAACCGAAAGCAGCACCAACATAGTTTTTTGTTCTCTCCATCTATTGTGCTGATCAATACGTATGCATCCATTGCACAATACAAATCCAAGGGATCTTCCAGTGTCTCACTGACATTGAGTGTTCGCATGCCGATCCTCATAGCACCATCACCTTCAGTTGTGTCAGCTTCTATCCCTTCATCATCTCCTTCTTCATCCATGACCCTCTCAAACTCCATCACGTCATCATCTTCGTCGCTTTGGTTGGCCTCGTTTTCAACTTCGTCTATCTCATCTTCATCGACTCCAACATCTTCTGCTTCAACTATTACTTCCTCTAGCGGAACATTGACATCCTCATCATCTGATTCGTCTATCCAATTGTTTTCATCAACAGCAGATATTCTATTTAATGCAGCATTTATTTTTGCAGAATTCATCTTGTTGTTGTTTGCTCACAGTTATAGAGAGTGAATGAATGAACTCTAGGTTTGCAAGTCAACTTATATAGGAGGTGATGCGACTCCCACTTGACTCGTTTAGAGTGGAATAGTAGGAGAAGTTATCCCACTATACTTCCACATGATGTTGATTTGTATAAATAGAGATCGTAGGTATAGGAGAGAGCATTCAGAGTTTCTGTAAGTCATCTCTTAATATTTCTAATCGAATTAGTAAAATGCCGTTTCCAAAAGAATGGAATGAAAAACCAAAAGTGTGTGTCTACCCAATGATGATTGCAGGGGCTATTGTGTGCTACTTTTGTCAAATAAGTAGACCTAAGGATTCAATCAATCCATGTACTGGTATGTGTAGTGATTGCGTGTTGCGGATTCAACTATCGCCTCCTTCTCATCCACCGAAGCGAACAAAATCGGATTATCGTCAACAACAGTTACAGTGTCTGAAGTGTTCCGAACCTATAATATTTAACAATATAGGTATCTGTAGAAATATTTGTGGTACCTGTGCTGCCGTTCCAACTCCACTGCAACGTTGTTTGCGTTGTGATACATATTCCATGAATTGTTGGAATCATGTATGCAATGCATGTAGAAGTACTTGGGATCTGTGTGAGAAGGTTGGTCAACTCTACCCCAATAGGAGAATCCATTTTTTTCAATGTTGGTGTTTGACGCACGAGCAACAACTATTGAGGAATAGAGTCAAAGAACGTTCCACATCCACAGAGACATATTAACATTTTCCATTTTTTATTATCGTTATTGTCCTCTATTATTAATAAATATATATATATATTTTGAATTTATTTGTATTATTTTCTAACATTTAAAAATACATGCATGCAACACAAAGTTTTCCTCTTAAATGACAAAGATTGTTACATGCGTGAATAGTTTAGTGAGAGAGCGCATGTGCCAGTTGATGAAAGAGCGCATGCGCTAGTTTATTTTCTTCTATAAATGGTGAGGTCTCAGTAACATCATCACCTTTCCTATCCACATTCTATTGCTATCACATATCATTCCTCAGACCTTAATAATCATGAGCTCTATGCCGCTATTGATTGCTGAAGATGGTTCACCACTTGTTGATATCGATCAGACTGATTTTGAAAATATTCCAGTATTACATTTATCGAGTCAAGATTCGATAAATGATTTTGATATTAACGACTTCGTTAACTTTGCAGATGTGCCAGAACCAAATGAGCAAATTATTATTGAAAATCCGATCGTTTCGCAATTATCATCACTCAAACACTCTTCATCTACCCTTCCTCTTGGTGTTGATAAGAAATCTAGAACAATCAAGAGGAAGGTTACTAAGGCATCTTCATCGATTGTCACTGACTTTAAAGAAAAGAAAGAATCCAAAAGTGTTGTGCGACAGAAAAAACCCGCAATGAAAAGTGACAGATCGAAGAGGAAGCCAAAAGGTACTCCTAAAGAAATGAAGAGTGATTTGAAAGCTGAACCGCTATCTTCTTTCAGTCCCCTCCATCGGTTTGGGGAAATGAAAAGGAAAGCAAAATGCCGTCTTGTAAAGGCACAGATGACTATTGCTGAACTTGAAAAGAGTGAGCGAGCTATTAATGCTAATAATGAAACTCTTGAAGCATTAGATGCCAAGATTGCATTAGCGAAGGTTGAATTGGCTAGAATGTCTAAAGATGCTGATGAACTCCGTTCAAAAATTGGTAAAGATAAGCAATTCCATCAACGTTCGAGAATGCAAGCTCAGGCTGAGCTTGAGGAGTCGACTAAGCTTTATGAGACAGCATTATCAGTGAGAGATAATTGGCAAAAAGAGTTGGATACTGCATTTCAAAGTGACGGCGATTAGTTTTGGGAATGATAATGTGTTTTCAATATCGTGAGTTGAAAAATATAAGCGGGAATGGAGTATACAATTAATTTGGTTTGGTATACACAGAACATTGCGAATGGCTGGGGCAATGTTTACCGCTGCAATATTTTTCAGTTCACATACTTATAATTGAAATGAAAACAATAATGAACTTTAATATTACTTTATTCATAAAAGTCACTATTATATACATTTAAACCATATTTGATTCATCAATCCAAGAATTTTGTTCGCTAGGAAGGCCTAACCACTTTACATATACTTTATTTTTTCTTCTCTTCAACACCTTCTCAATCAGATATACGTCAGGATTCTCGGTTCGTAATAACTCTTCTTCGTAAAAACATCCTCTAATCGGCTGTTCATTCATATCTTCAAGATTATAAGTCGTTGGGATGGTTTTATTTATTTTAACAATCTTGAATAGCTCCGTGGTAAAATTCGCAGTGTAAGACTTTTCAAAAATATTTTTGTATTTACTTATACGTACAATATCATTTAATTGGAATTTGGGTTTACTTTGTCTTCCTCCAATTCCATTGATACCCTTGAATTTTAATTTTGTTGTTGAATCAACATTGATGGGTGCCATACCTATTGTACGATGAACTTTATTATTATATCTACTAGTTATAATTGGAAGAATATCAAGCCATTTGTGGTGACCTCTCATCGAAAATTCCTTGTAGAGCCATGCCTTTATTGTACGAATCACTCTTTCTGCTATAGCTGCCTTCTTTGTGCTAAATGTTGAATAATGATTGATATTATATTCTCGCATGAGAGATGAGAAGCTTTTATTGAAAAATTCTTTCCCTTGATCGCTTTGTATGTGTTTGGGGGAGTATTTGGCTTCTTTCAGTACATGTTTCATTGCATTAGTTACTGTACTACCTGTTTTATCTTTAACTGCTACAGTCCACAGATATTTGGAGTAACAATCTATCACTACAAGTATATATCGGTATCCTTCATTACTTTTTGCATAAGGTTGCAGTTCAGCTAAATCTATTTGCCATAGATCTGCAAAACCTTTGATGGTGGTTATTCTTCTACGAAAATTACGTCTTGCAGGTTTATGTAATTCATTAACAACTTGTCGTTTGACATCACTTATTTCATTAGTCATTCTATTTCAATATGATTAAAGAGAAAAGGTGATAATGTTACTGCATTGAATGATGATGTGACAGTGATCATTACATGTGAATATGTTAATATATTATACCTTCTTCACGTAATTCTTCAATTATTGAAATTATTTCATTATCATGTCCGGTATGTCCAGCTGACTTTGAAGCTACCAATAGTCGTAGGCGAGCAACTAACTCTTTCGGTGAATTCCAGTACACATAATTCACAGGTTTAGAATTATATATTTTCTCCATTTTCACTCGTTTGAGTGCTCCACCAATTTTACTTCTACTTCTTATTGGATATTGTCGTGAGTCTAATAGAGGTTTGATAACTTCACGAAATTTTTTAGAATTTGTATTTTTAAAACCATACTTCAGATGATATTGTTTATATGGAGCATTCGTTATTTTCAATATTTTGGAATATACTTGACTAGTTTCTTCATTATCAACATCTTGTGGATTCTTCAAAAAAATCATATCATACAATTCTGGACTACCTGCGCATTCATATTTTTTCACTTTATTAGCATCCCAAAATGAAATGTTTCCATCTTTGAAATGTACCACTAGACTTCCCATTTTCAGCTTTTGTGTAATTGGATCCATACGTACGCCAAATGTTCCATCATATGCTGGATTTCTAGATTTTATATTATTCAAATGTTTCATCAAAACATCTTCACCACTTTCATTCATAACAGGTGAGATGTCAGGATCCGAGGAATCGATGTGGGACGATGATGGTGTTTCGAATAGAGTTGTTCTCATATCGTCTTGAAGTGTGCTCGTGTCACTATTCACAGATGATACACTACCAAAAGATTGTTTTCTTCCTATTGGAGTACTCATGGGATAATTTGAAGTAGATTGAACAGTTCCATGATTTGGTGATAACACTGGTGATTTAGAAATAGCGTTTGATGATAAAACATTCAATGGTTTCATTATGGGCTCATACAATCTTTCAAGTGTCGTACGATTTTCAATATTATCATTCTTGATAGAGTTGAATTTCTGCCTGACAGCTTCTATTGTCTCTACTAGTTGATGTTTCAAATTCATTTCATTGTTTTTATTTTCAGGATCTTTTTTTGTATTCATAATGCCCTTTTTTTTGAATTAAAGCTTAATTCGTTGGTGAAGTGACCTCTACAATATTCAGTGATCGAATAAGTTCCAAAAACAAGATCATGGGTATATAAAACTATCGAATCCTTTGCGATATCTACCTTCATCTATTTTTCTATCCTTATCAATGACTAGAAATCCATATTGGTCCTCCCAGCATTTAACACACATCAATTGGAATTGTTTGAATGTTACATCGGGTGAAACATGATCTGAATAAATGTGATGTAAATTCGTCTCATCTTGTTTGAACATTATAATGAAATTGGTATTGTCACGCACTAACTGTTTGGGTACCCGTGAATATGTCTGTGCTAGATAAAAACAATCAACATCCTTATGACGACCCATACAGAAATATGATCTAATAATATCTTGCTTTTCACATATCACATCATCGAAAATGAAAACAGAATTAGGCTTAGCGTCGGAGGGTTCCACTATTTCTGCATTATTGCTGAATGTATAAAAACCTAATCCTTTTATAGGTTCCAAAACACTTCGCAAGTACTGATATTTAGGTTGATTGAGTGATTTCGAATAGAGATACACATTTCTAAATCTCAGTCCTTGTGGATGTGTTAATAGTGATATCATTGCATTCGTCTTTCCACAATTTGAAGGTCCTATAATGAGTCCTCGAACTGATGATGGAAGTAGTGGACCATGTCTGAATACCCTTTGTCCATTCAATCCACACCCAAATTTCTCATCTAGATTATCTACAGCAAACTTTTCTTTCTGTTTTACAATGCGCATCGTGCCGTGGTTGGAGACTATATAAATGTTATTAGCTTATTCATTTCAATGTGTACCATCAAACGATACGGACGTATTGAAAGTGATCGTAAAATTAAAAGAGGTTGTGGTTTTGTTAATGATTTAATAAACAAACTTCCTTTCGAATTACATCTACCCGGAGGTTATCAATACTGTGGACCGGGTACAAAATTGAAACAACGTTTAGCTCGTAACGACCCTGGAATCAATAAATTAGATATTGAATGCAAAAAACACGATATTCAATATTCTAAGCATCCATCCGATCTTGCAGCAAGACATTTAGCCGACAAAGAACTTGAATACAGCGCTTGGGATAGGGTTAAATCGAAGGACGCGAGTATTGGGGAAAGAGCAGCTGCATTACTTGTCACCAACATTATGAAAGCGAAAAGACATATGGGCATGGGTTGTAGTACCAATAAGAAAAAATGTAAGAGGAAACAAACGAAGAAAAATAAAATTAAAAAAGTTGCATTTGGTGCTGGGATAGTCCATAAAGTGCGAAATGTATTGAAGAAAGCTGGTGGGAATCAATTTGTAACGAATAATAGCAAAAAAGCTATCACTGTGGCATTGCAGGCGGCACGTAAATACCTTAAAGCTGCCGGTGGAAAGAAGAAAATCCTGTTCCCAAGATCGGTGGACTTTTACCATTGATACCAATTTTTGCTGGACTATCCGCACTAGGAAGTTTGGCGGGAGCCGCTGCTGGTATTACCAAGGCCGTGAATTCGGCAAAAGCCAGCAGAGCGGCTTTAATGGAAGCCAATCGTCACAATAAAACCATGGAGGCTGTAGCATTAGGCAAACGCGGAAGTGGAATATATCTCAAACCATACCGTAAAGGTTTAGGACTATATTTAAAACCATACAAAGCCACAAACAAAACAAAAAACTAATTGAACCCCTACCTCAGAGGCCTCTTACTGATCTCGATCTCAGTTATTATGCACAAAAAATTAAAATTCCACATTTTCGTGGTGTTTTTATGCGTGATAGATTACCATCTTCAGGTCCAAAACAAAACGAGACAGCTATTGTTAATTTAGATGGAATAAGTGGACCAGGAACACATTGGGTGGCATATAAAAAATGTGGGAAAGAAGTCACATATTTCGATAGTTTTGGAGATCTACCCCCACCATTGGAATTGACTCGATTCTTTCGAAAATGTTCGAATGTAAAAATCAAATATAACTATGATCGACAACAGAAATTTAATACAGTTCTCTGTGGTCACTTGTGCTTGCAGTTTCTCTCTAAATAATTTTCCAAATAAAAATGGATTCAACACCAAAACTGGATCGGGAGGCTATCAAGGGAATGGGGTTTTCACTTAGAATGTTTTCAAAATATGGTACCTTGAAAAAAATGGATAAAGTGATGCTTGCAAATATGCCTAAGGAAGTGATACTTGCATGTGTTGCACATGAGATTGCATATGTTTGGGAAAAGTTGCCTAAGCATCTGCAAGATGACATCGATATAATGAAACATAGATATTGTTATGAGCACCACCACCACGATCAAAATTCAGAATCGGATGTTAATGACGGTCCTATACCTAGGAAATCTATGTGTTGTATTTGTAATATAGAGGATGTGAATATTGGTATCAATAAAAATGATACTTATTACAATACAACACCTTCCAAAAAGTGTAAATTGTCTCAAATGTGCTGTTGCTGTGTACAATAATAAATTGAAATGTGTTTCAAAATATTCATCAGTCATGTCACGAAAGTTCGAGCTACAAGCTGTCGGGACAAGTGTCTTGATCGCGGATTTTTTTCCACCAATTGAATTGGATAGGAACAGTCGTTATGGATTAGGACTTTTGGGATTCTATGGGTGCAATACAATCAATAATATAACTGAAGCTAATAACTTAGTTAGTTTTAGAATCAGTAATGACAACTCATCGATACCGCAAAAGTTGACAATTGAAATTCCATGTGGTGCTTATGAAATAGAAGAGATCAATGCCGTCATACAGAAACATATCATGTTCAGATTGTTTCATGATAAAAAACCAAATGATGTCGTTGCAGATGATATTTTCTATCTACACGCCAATAATAATACATTCAAATGTGAAATGCGATCCAAATATGAAATTGATCTGACACATCCAAATTCAATAGCAGAAATGATGGGGTTCGCTCATGAAATATTTCCACCAAATCAGATACATGAATCATCATTACCAATAAACATTACAACTGTGAGACTTATCCGCTTAGATTGCAATATAATATCTGGTTCATATATAAATGGTGAAGAATCCCACATTCTTTTCTCATTCGATATTGATGTTGAACCTGGCTACAATCTCACTAAAGAACCACACAGTATTATATATATGCCTGTCAGTCCAGAAGGTCGTCAATTGATTCACAACATTACAGTGCGTATTTTGGATGAAAAAAATAACCTTATCGATTTTGGAAGTGAAGAAGAGATTTTCATTATTTTGGAATTGAAGAAAATCGAATAACTGTTGTTATGGGTTTCATTTATAATAGACAAAATCGCATTGAACAATCCCAAACGAGTTGCACTATCAAAAAGAAAGGTGTGCATAAAAAGAAGCTCATTCCACAAGTGTATGCTAAACAGTTAGCACATAACGCTCTGTCTGTGAGTGATCTTAAATTTTTGAAATCGATTGGATTGAAAGTGAGAAAATAACAATGGTGCTCGAAACAAACAATGAAAAGTTGAATATATTCAATGAACCAGTGCTCGATCATTCTCTCATAAGTTTACATGAGCACACATATAAGCCCTATGGATCACCGCTATTCAGGAATTCGGATGAAATCAGAATTGCAATCAATAATCAAGATGTTATACTAGATATTGCCGAGAGCTTCATTTACATAGAAGGTAAATTCACCCCCAAAGATGTAGCGAAAACATGCTATCTCTCGAATAATGCAATTGCATTTCTCTTTGACGAAATTCGTTATGAAATGGGTGGTGAACAAGTGGCTGTTGTTAGAAAACCTGGGATAACATCTACAATGAAAACCATGATATCATTTGGACAATCTCATGCTAACACATTATTGACATCTGGTTGGGGACTTTCACAATTGAAGCAAGATATCTTGGATACAAACAGTCATGTTTTTAGTGGAAAACTACCACTGAAATATTTGATGGGTTTTGCTGAAGATTACAACAAAAGTATCTTGAATGCCAAACAGGAATTGATTTTGATTATCGCTCGATCATTCAAAAACTCATATATAGGTGAGGTTGATGCTGATTTGGAAATAAATAAAATCGAATGGAAAATAAGACATATTGTACCAGATGATAAACACAAGCTCAAACTTTTGAGTAGAATAAACAAAAGCGGTCTGAATGCCAAAATCAAGTTGGCGTATCGTATGTGGGACCTCTATGAACTACCATCATTACGTGGGACTTCTTCAGACATATGGGCCATCAAAACAACTAACGCATTGGAAACTCCTCGTTTTGTCATCATCGCATTCCAAAGTACTACCACATCTGAAGATAGAACACAAGATATTACAAAATTCACAACTGCTGATATCAATAGTATTCGAGTATACTTGAATTCTGAAGTTTATCCATATGAGCGTTGGAATTTGAATTTCGATAAAAAACTTGATGCTCCTGCTTATTATGCTTTTGAGAGTTTCCAGCGAAGTTATTATGATAAAGATATGAGTGAACCTCTGATGGACATTGGACAATTTAGAGAGAATCCACTATTCGTCATCGATTGTTCCCATCAATCGAATGCAACAAAATCATCAACTATTGATATAAAGATTGAGTTTGAGACGAGGAAGACCAAGTTTCCAGACAACACTAAAGTATATGCATTAATTTTGCATGATACAGTTTTAACATACAATGCATTGGATGGTTCAGTTCATAGCAGATATTGACACTTTTTTTTCACTCTATCATGTACTGTTTTATGATCTTTTTTTTATTTGTAACTGACTTATATCATGTATTGTATTTTATATCATATTTATTGTTTTGTAATCATTTTCTATTGTATTTCATCAGATTTAAATAAATAAAACATGAAAATAATACAAAGTTTTTTATTTGACATTATTTATGATTTACAGGAACATACAGACTATCTAAAATAACTTCTTCCTCATAATCATCATTTTCGCGACCATCTTCAATTTCCTCTCGATTTTCATCATTCAATTCAAAGTGATGAATAATCCATTCTGGCAAGTATGGTTGGAGGCTATACAGGAATCTTCTTAGGTTCAGTTCAATCATAACCTCACAAAGTTGCCACAATTCCAATTCATTATCCAAAAATTTGTTGCAAACTTCTGCACCACTCCAATAGTTCTCAGCATCACGAAGGCATAATTCGATTTGTTTTTCATCATAGCATACACTCATATCATAAACGCTTGCATGTTCGGCTCCATCACCCAACACCTTCAATTTAGACGACAAATGTTGAACCGATGATTTGAGATCTACAATATCGACCCAATCTTGACTTGCGTACTGCATCCACATCTTTAAATGGTGGAACTGAAATCGAATAAAAAAACAATAAGCAACCTCCAATTTTTCAGTGATATAATACTCACATTCCCATTTTACTTGTAGTTACAAAGTGAGTGTATTCAACTAAGTTAGTAATGTTTATATTTCCATATAATTATCATCTAATATATGAATATTAATAAAACAATAAGAAATTCATTATAATTACTATTATTATTAAATCATATTGAATTTGACTAGAGTTATCGTTTTCACACCAAAAAAACTTTGTAAGCTATGACCTAAAGAAATTCACTATAAATTATTACTATTATTCAATCATATTGAATTTGACTAGAGATCGCGTTTTCATGCCAGCAAAACTTTGTTGGCTCTGTCCTAAATACATCATCGTATATTTACCACCTGATGAGTCGATACAAGATATATCGTCATCACTGAATTGCAACGAAATACGTTTTGGTAGCCATGTTTTAAATAATTTATCATTGCTCACATCTTGCAAAGTTAATAAAATTGATTTACCAAATCGTGTAGAATAAGTTGACATATTTTTAATTATGTACACTTCATCAATTGGCAATGATGATAAGGCCTTTTGCTCTAGTATTTCAACCTCCTGTACAATCAAATTATTAATTTTATTCAAGTCTACTTTTGAAACGGACATGATGAAAATATAAATGAAAATATAAACAATTTCCAACAGACAAATACACTCACCGTCTTCCTTCTATTACGAACTGAATAACACTCTACCAATTGCTAACTGCTGCAGATATATTCGTCTACTGATTTCATAGTGTGCCAGGCATTTCTTTTATATTAAACAGTGTGAGTCACCCCCACCATGAAACCGTGAAAGATTCACATTGCTAGTTGCTATCCACTAGAGATGCCTGACGTCACAGCCAAGCCCATCTCCCAACTTGATGCGATAACAGTTGCCGGTACGAGCAAGCAATGGTCGTTGCGGTCTCGGAGAGGGTAGACGCTAGGCAGACGGTCCTCGGCTGCCGTTGTGTCACCATCGATAGCGGGGCTAGAGCGAACCTTCATCGCTTCGGGAGAGGTGAGAGCAGGCCGATGAATACGCATTACTCTGCCACACGTCGTGGAGTGAACATGTCGCTCTCTAGCCGTTGAACGGTTATTGCTGTGACGTCACTCCACTACTAACTTGGTGCCCTAACACCGATGGAGCATTTATTACTTGGAGGATCTTCGAAGTATGCAGACGTATGTTTGTACATAGACAAACAAGCACATGATGAAACCCTGTACCGTGCATTCTCCTACACACACACACACACACATAAACACACAAAATCTCATATGAAAAAAAAATCTGAACGATCCATGCACCAGACACTTCAAGGTCACAACGCCTTGACTTCACTGCACAACAAAAAAAGCAAATAACACATCATATTGGTGGGGGGAGGATTAGAACCGGGAAAAAAATTCTGAACGATCCATACACCACACCCTTCAAGGTCACATCACCTTGACTTCACCAAACAACAACCAATAAAAAAAGCAATTAATACGTCATAGTGGTGGGGGGAGGCCGAGAATCAGCTGTAAACAACTACTGAGGTAATAAGCCTGAGGTCAGTTCAGAAGATGCTCGAAATGGTTGCCGAATATTTTCGAACACAGTAACGTCAAACTGTTTAAAATCTGTTTTTCCGTTAACCAGCTGTCGGACCCCTACGAACGACTTTCACATTTATAAGTATAGATACAAACATGCATAGGTACATACAATAATACTTACGTGCAAACATACAGTGTATTTCTTTAATGTCCCCCTCCTCTTTTATTTTTTGAACAGGTTAACTCAAAAAATTGAATTTTGGGATAATGAAATTAATACATGAATACTTTATTTTTGAAGTGAACTTGACACATTTTTTTGAAGCTCCTGAAGAATACTTCACAGCCCTAGAATATAAAGTCAATATCTTCAACTACTACAAAATGGCGGAACTTTCAATAATTGCCTGAATACATTGACATTTAACCATAATATGAGGTAATAAGCCTGAGGTCAGTTCAGAAGATGCTCGAAATGGTTGCCGAATATTTTCGAACACAGTAACGTCAATCTGTTTAAAATATGTTTTTCCGTTAACCAGCTGTCGGACCCCTACGAACGACAACCCTCAGAAGTTGAAACTTGTGCGATAGCAAGTGAAGATCGATCGTTCAGACTAGGGCTTGAACCACCGACCAACACGGCAGTCAATTCGAGTGAGTGAACAAATCACCCACGCCGAACCGCTTGGCTACCGACCGACCGAAGTGTGTCACAGAGAGGTGCATATTATGCCCAGGTGAAGAAACACATTCACCCCTTGCCTCTCATGTGGACCTCATATATATATATATATATATATATATATATATATATATATATATATATATATATATATATATATATATATATATGATGTGTTGTTCTTCCGGGTGTTCATCCGTTGGGTACTATTCGATAGTCGACGTTTCGTCATCATCTCAGATGGCATTATCAAGACGAGTTACTGCTTCGCTTCGAGAGGTGTAACTGATGTTAGGTTCTTCTTGTGGTGTTTTTATATGGTTTCGCTTGCGTAAGTTGTATGGATTTGTTACCTGTTTTCCTATCTGACGGTTGTTGATGGCTTTTGGTAGTTCTCCTACCTGTTTTTCTACCTGAGGGTTGTGAATGGCTTCTGGCGGTTCTCCTACCTGCGATGGTTCATTATCAATTTGTGGTTGTCTTTGGTGGTTGTTTTTAATTATTGTTTTCCAAATCCTTGGGATGTTTAGTGAGTCATCCCTTTTGTTGATGAGGCCTTGCTTTTCGATTTCGATTGCTTCCCTGATTTGTCGAATTCTTGGGTTTTACACCTGTGCTATCTGTTTCGTGGACTCAAAATTAATCTTGTGACCTGTTTGTATATGGTGTTGAAAGAGGGCAGAGGAGGTTTGTTTTGTTCTTATCGAGTTTTTGTGCTCCTGGGTTCTGGCAGATATACGTCTGTTGGTCTGACCGATATATTGTTGTCCACAGTCCTCGCATGTGATGCTATATACTCCTTGGTTTTCTAGGGAGATTCTCTCTTTCGGTCTGGGCAGCCAACTGGATATCGTTTTGTGTGGTTTGTAGGTTGTCCGAATGTTTTTACGTCTTAGTATTCTCCCGATTTTGTCGGTCACACCTTTGATATTCTACCATCCGTGAAAACCTACATTGTAATATATATATATATATATATATATATATATATATATATATATATATATATATATATATATATATATATATATATATATATTTCTGATTGATTCGGCCGTTACTTGATGAAGATCCATAGTAATTTCAAAAACTACACCTCACGATTTGATATCCACAAACTTCATTTGAAAAATATATCACATGTTTCGCTAGCACAGCTACTGTATATATATACAGCGCGACTCACGGTCGATGGTAGGTTAGACGTTTCTGGAAAACGCAAAGCATGATTTTCCTGAAAAATTCACCTCTCACATTTCCTTACCTGTTCTATCGATCTCAAATATTTTCAGCATTGCGGCGTTGCCACTTCCATCAAAAAGTCCTAGCAACTTTATTTTTTTAAATGGAACACCCCGTATATTAATACATTTTTGGAATCGCTCTGACATTTTAATACTTTTTTTCTTAATAATATGTCCTATACCTATCTCTATCTGTTTCCGAGATAAAAAATAAATTGTGCTAAATATGGTCCAAAACATAGCCTTAATTGAAATTAAGTAGGTACATCAGTACTCTCAATTCATGAAAAGTTGATATTTTGATGATAGTTTGGACAAACTCGAAATATTCAAATAACAGCAAGAAATCGACTCCATATCATACAGGGCGTGCTAAAATTACTATTATTTCAATTGTGCATAAAAGTAGTCAAAAGTTCATTTTTTCAAATGAAACCCACTGTATATTACTCGGTAAATTGAAAGATGGTGAAAAATGCTTCAAGATGATATCTGGGGATCCAGATATTCAATACTCCGCACTATTCGCCGTCGCAATTCTTCTTTGGTAGGCACTGGAGTACTGTATACCCTTTCTTTTAAAACACCTCATAAAAAAAGTCAAATGGCGTGAGATCGGGTGATCTCGGTGGCCAATCCCACGGCACACGGCAAATTTTCAAGAAAATCGGTTACAGTCGTCCTTAATATTTGGAGATATCTCTCTGCATTCAGTGTGTCTTCATAAATAAAAAAGTTAATTTTATTGCTCTTCAGAATACAGAAAACATTCAGGTCAAATTTTTCTTGAAAACCCATTTCTTTTGTAACATGAGGATTATGATCAGCCCAAAAATGTTTATTCCTTCTATTGAAAATACCATCCCTCGTAAATTTTGATTCGTCGCTCCAAATTATTTTTGACAAAAATTCCCGATCTTCCTGTGTATGAATCAAAAGGGATTCACAAAAATGCATTCTACATTCGAAGTCTTCTGCTTTTAGAGCTTGAACTTTGGTAAATTTATACGGATGCATTCCGTGATTTTTCAAAATTCGTTGTACTGAAGCATGTGATACACCTAAATCTTTTTCTGCACTGCGAATGAAAGCTTTTGGATATGCATAAAAATATTGTAATGAATCTGAAGCCGGCCCTGACCGGTGTCCCTGTCAGCCAACGCATGACGCATACCGCGAAAACTCCGGATGGGTCCCGAAATCCGCAGAGGGATCCGGAACGTTCGTTGACGATATAAAAACGTCGCTATTCGTCCCGAAGAGCAGTCTGTACCAAGAAAGCGATTCGAGTGGTTAACAAACGGTGAAGATAAATTAAGCGTTAGTTACTGAGTGGTGTAAATAAATTAGTTGTGATAGTGAAGTATTGTTAAAATAAATTTGTTTAAGACAGTTAATTCTTTAATTCGTTACAATATGCCAAAACGTTAACAGTATTGTCTTCATTTGAAGTAACAGGTTTTGGTAATGTTGAAGGCGCTTTTAACATGGAGCCATAGTTAAGGAAATTATTTTGTTATCTTACAAACTTCCTCTCGTTCGTTGGTGTTAATTCAGGATACATTTGGTTGAATTTTCTACAAGTTCTGGCTATGATTTGATCACACTGTCCGTATATAATGAATAATTTCATAAGAACTTCGTTTGAATAATCAATATTTGCATTCATTTTTGGCGGTTTTTTGAAACACCGTCAATCACCATTTATCAATTACTTATAAAAGTCACCAAACTGTCATAAGCTTGATATTTCCACGGCTACCTAGAAATCAAATTCTTTAAAAAATATTTTTTGTACAACTGTTATTGAAAATCTCTGATAGAAACACTCCAATCAGAACACCTACCAAAAAATCATTTAGAAAAGTTCACACATGCAGTTCGTGCTATTGGTAATATTAAATCCCTGTGAAGTTACTGACGATGACGAAGTAGTATTCAGTCCAACTGTAGAAAGTCCTTCATGACTAACCAATAATCCTCCTCAAAATAACGTGAGTTGGCGTATGTAGTTGTAACATATGCCTTGTAATCCAAAGATCGTGTGTTCAAATCCCATGGACCCTATAATTTTTCTATTATCAGCAGTAACGTTATACAAAAAAAATTGTATGATACATTTGTTGAAAGTGATTTTATTTTGCTCGTGAGTTTGCTCCACTTGCTTACGCTCGTTTTGCAATAATCCCCACTCACAAAATAAAATGCCACTTTCAACACTTGTAGGTAAAACGTGAATAACTATTTTTCCACAAAAATGGCTTTATTAGGAAAACTTGACGATTTAGGTATAGGGACATGTATATCATCTTGAACCATTTTTCACCATCTTTCAATTTATCGAGTAATATACAGGGGGTTTCATTTGAAAAAATGAACTTTCGACTACTTTTATGCACAATGAAAATAATAGTAATTTTAGCACGCCCTGTATGGTATGGAGTCGATTTCTTGGTGTTATTTGAATATTTCGAGTTTGTTCAAAGTATCATCAAAATATCATCTTTTCATGAATTGAGAGTACCTACTGATGTACTTGATTTCAATTAAGGCTATGTTTTGGACCATATTTAGCACAATTATTTTTCATCTCGAAAACAGATAGAGATAGGTATTGGACATTACGAACAAAAATGTATCAAAATACTACAGCGATTCCAAAAATGTATTAATATACGGGGTGTTCCATTTAAAAAAATATAATTGCTAGGACTTTTTGATAGAAGTGGCAACGCCGCAATGTTGAAAATATTTTAGATCGATAGAACAGGTAAGAAAATATGAAAGGTGAAATTTTCGGAAAAATCATGCTTTGCGTTTTCCAGAAACGTCTAACCTACCATCGACCATGAGAGTCACGCTGTATATGTATATATATATATATATATATATATATATATATATATATATATATATATATATATATATATATATATATATATATATATATAGAGGTTTTGGTGATAGTTATTGATTGAACTGAAGGAATTGTATTGGTATATAACCATGTTTTTAATCAATTTTAGCCCTAAAACAGCAATCTGGACTAGCAGACTTCATCACCCATGTCGGGTGATATAATCTTACCGTCTTGAAATACCTATTTTTTTTATCAATAATGGTAGCCCTGTACAGGGCTCTTTGGTGAAACTTTAACCATCACAATGATTGAAGATTCTCCAGCACAAATACCAGACACGTTGTACAACCGAACAGTTATTTCACAGAAATCGTTTTATTTTCGCGTACTGAGAATCATTTTGATTGTGAATCCTAAGTGTAGCACTTTTTTTATTAACAGAAAATCATTCTATACATTCAAAACTAAAAATACACATTATGATTTGCTTTCACTAAATAAAATATCATTTTTTAAAGCTTGACTAATATCGTACTTGGTTTACGGATAAAATTTTAACTAACAGTCTTATCATATTTTGCAACAAATATTCGTCCTTACACATTTTTTTTTCGAAAAAAATTGGTATTTCCTACACAGACCGTTTTTAAGCCCTATTTCGCTATTACTAATTCAGAAATGGTAAGACTCATAAGGTTGCTTAAATTAGACAAAAGTTGTCCTTTGGGATATTTTTTTTAGATATAGCAAATTAAAAGTGTTTTTAAGAGGTCTTTTGAATATTAATGTTCTAATAAATTTATGTGCGAAAGCCTTTATGAGTCATAAAACCGGGATGCGGAAAACCCTAATTTTTTGTTTAATAAGAAAATTGTGAATATAGGGATATTTCTCCAATGGAGATATGCAAAGATTTAAAATTATCGAGTGGAACCTTTTACTTATGTTGATGCTATTTTGTCCACAACTGCGGAAAACATCTAAGAGGAGAAGGCAAAGGATGAAGTACTCCGGTTGTCCAGTATGCAAGGATAAGTAGAGTATATTATCATTTGCCTCAGAACCTTTGATAATGTCTCCCACACTTATAGGCATAAAAACCTCCTCACCATGGACAAGTTCAGAAACTAATTTTGACACACCACATATTCAGTTATATACTTCTACTATTTGAACAACTCTGTTCTAAACTATTAGAACTTCTATATGATTCAAGTTATTTATTTTCAAACAATTATATGAAACCTAGATACAAACGTATGAATATAAACATCACCTTATGATGCACTGTTTGGAACCTTTGGTGTAGTAATGAATATTACTGGAGTTTTTTTTCCCAACACCAAATCGTTATTTTTAACACCTTGACACGTGTTTCGATCACCAAAATCATCTTCAGAGAGGAAGATCAAACTTGATCAATTTGATCTTCCTCTTTGAAGATGCTCACCTGGTGATGGAAACTTGATCAGTTTGATCTTGGAAGATCAAACTTGATCAGTTTGATCTTCCTCTTTGAAGATGATCACTTGGTGATGGAAACACGTGTCGAGGTGTTAAAAATAACGATTTGGTGTTGGGAAAAAACTCCAGTAATATTCATAAACATCACCATTGATATTACATTTTCAGTAGACATCTTATAAATAATACTAGTATGCAGAAGGAACAACTAATGGTTATATTTCAAATCACATATTACATAAATATATTACTTACATACATATTGCTTTTCATAGATATCTGAAAATGAATTTTAAACAAGAAATTTTATCATATCACATTTACTATGTTGATTTTTCTAGGACAATTGTAAATATAATTTATTTATAATAGTCATATACTACAGTTTCTTCCTTTTGAAGTTTAAAAAAAATCAATCAATCCATCCAATATTCAACTAAATTTTGTAATCCTTGAATAGTATTAAATGAACATTGAATATGATCAATTACAATTACAAAACTAGTCAAAAAATAGAAAATCTGAACATTATCTCAAATATTCTTATTCATCAAAACTGCACTACTCTGATTAGGCCAGTTCAGGGTCATTTAAATCTGAAAAAGAAAATGATTGATTAACAGATGTATGTGTGATGTCACGAGGTATAATTTATGAAAAAAACTATTTTCAGAATTAAATAATGTTTTGAAAATACACTTTACTGACTTCTGATATAAAATCGGGAAACTTGAGAGAGAAAAAATTATTGAATATTAATGGAACTATTTGAAAAACGTGTAGTTGGTATGAATGATCTGTTACACTTTCCATTATAAATGCTTGCAATACAAATAGGGAAAGAGGTAACTTTGGTACAATTCCCATTTGTATGTTCAGTTGGGACAATGAAAGAATACACATGCGTCAACAATAAAATGTGCCATAAAACACATACTTTCATGTAGTATAGTATTAATGAAAAAGTACGATAAAACGGTAAATGCTCACATTCAACCAGTAGTGCTTGTTCACACATGTGAATGTATTTGTAGTCCCAAATGTAAAATATATATACAGCTTGTCAAAACTAGGAAGAGACTTGAGAATTCTATCTCTCTCTTTCTCCCCCCTCTCTCACGCACAGTCTTCTAACGAACGCTCATCTAGGGGAGGTCCTAAGGTCGCTTCCTAGATTTGACAAGCTGTACATGGGTACACATTTTCTCAAAAAGTTTTCATTGATATTCTGTAATTTTTAAAATTTTTATAACTAATGGAGAAGCAGAAACCAAATTTTTTTTGTATAGCTTTAAACTACAACGTTTGGTTACCCCAGATTTCAGAAGAAGAATTAATACTTTGCCAAGAATCAATTGTAACTTTGGTTTGATTTTATAGGATCGTCCGACCATATTTGAAAATGAAAATTCAATAATAATCACTTTACATGTACAGTTAGTTTTGAAATTATTTCCTTTATCATTTTTTTCAAGTGTTAATAGAAAATAAATTGTATATATGTTTTTTTTGCTATTTCTTTGGAATATGATTAGGAAAAAAAATTTGACCCCATACCAAAGAATAGATGATAATAATAATAATAATACGCTTCGGGGGATATTGAATCCGTTGTGGGTTACGAGAACTGCCGAATTTATTGATATATAGATATATTTATTTGATCATGTTATGTATAAAATACATTTATGATAAGTCAGACAAGTACATAAAATAAAATAAACAGTAAAAATTTGTAACAAGTTTACTTGGTATATTAACATATTCAAATTAATTGTGGAGGTTCGGCGAGCATCTTCCTTGCGTCAAAAGTGTGTCTACGCACATGTTAAATATTCTGAAGTGGAATAAAAACAGTTTTTTTATATTTTTTATAACTTTTTTATAACAAAACATATTCATATTTTTAATATTGGCAGGAAGTGCATTCTACAATTCAAAATCATAGGAGTTTTTTTGTGTAGTTTTTATTGAAACTATTCGTTCCCCACCCTCAGGGTTATACAAGCTAATAAGCCGGATGTAGTCCTTTTCGACCACCTGAGCAAGATGATATTTGTCGTTGAGTTTTCAGCTCCTGGGCGAAACGAATATCGTCCGAAAAGAGGTGGAAAAACGGATAAAATATCGAGATTTTCTCTTCGAACTCCGCAGACTCTGTCAAGATGGTTGTTCTGATTACTGGAGTCCTTGGTGGAATGATGCCCTCTCTACTCTCGAATCTTAAAATCATACCGGCCTGCCGCACTGAGGCAGAAATCTTAGCTGGACAGATGCAGAAAGCTGTCATTCTTGGCTCACTGCGCTTGCTCAGGGCACATGATTCTCGGACCCAACGATCACTTACCCCACGGTGTGGGGAGTGGTCGTTGGTTGATAATGCTGGCGCGCCCTTCCGAATGTATCGGGGCTTCAGGAGATAGGGCCTGACCAGCGCATACTTCGATAATAATAATAATCACCCCACGGTGTGGGGAGTGGTCGTTGGTTGATAATGCTGGCACGACTTCCCGAATGTATTGGGGCTTGGGGGATAGGGCCTAACCAGTGCATATTACGGTAAAAAAAAATAATAAGTTCTTATTGTGTTATAAAATACAAAATTTCACACAAAAGGATCAAGTAAAGTCAAAATAATATCAACCAAACCCAAAAAAACAGGCAAAAAACGTATCATACGAACAAACTTATTATCATATATGTTCCTCAGTGATCTGTTGTGAATGTCCTCCCCCTTCGAACTATTTTTGAGGCAAAGTACTTGGGTAGTCCAGTAGTCAAGATCTTGTTGACAAGACAAGCTCAGTGAACAAAACGTGTTTAATCCAATTTCAAAAGTTGCAATTCCCTATATGTGCTTGCGAGAGAACCGCTTTCAGAAAACAAAAGCATTGATTTTGCAATTTTTGCAATCTTGCACGCCCTTCATCATGTGATGAACAAGGTCTATAAACTATGTCAGAATCATCAAAATACGGGAGTACACAAGAGTTACAATATTTTTTTTGATGGATAATAGCCTTAGGTAGTAGGTGTTCTTTGCAACGACACCTTATTTTTTGGAGAATTTAAGCGGCTGGTTAAAAATAACATCAAGACATTTAGCTTCAGACACAGAAGGAATAAATTCGTTGTCAATACATACAGAGAACTCATCAACGCAGCTGGAGTTGGAGGAATATTTTGGCTGTTTGTGAGGTTTAGAAGTAGGGAGTTTTTCTCGGTCCACCTCCCTGAGGTTGTAAGATAGTTGTTTATTTTTGTCAGCGCATCAAATTTTCGACAAGGCTAAAAGTATAGGGAGTAGTAGTCGACAAACATATGCAGATTAGTCTTTCATTAGTCTGTCATAGAACATACTGGAGAGACTGTATTATGACCTTTACGGAAGCCTGACTGGTTCGAAGGTAGAACATGTTGTTATTCAACGAAGTCATGTAACTGGGAAAGTATGGCTCCTTCAGCGATTTTGAGGGGTACAGATGTCAGATTTATGGTGTGAGGATCACTGAGACTATTTAATTTTGTAGGGAGCTTCGTAGGTATGGGTTTGACAACTGATGTTTTCCACTGCTGGGGAATACTGCCTTCAAATGATCAATTGTGAGGGGTGAAAGGCAATGTTCAATTGACAGTAATAATAATAATATAATAATAATTTTTATTAGTCTCAAGAAACACACAGTTTTTAGACACGTCAATACAATTTCTAAAATAGGTTTGAGAGGGTAAGATTTGTCAATATAGTTTTTAAAAAATGCTTGTAAATGAATTAGATTTACAAAAAAATACAAGTTAACAAAATAAAATTCCAATCTCATAAGACTTGACTAAAATGTAAAGCCATGAGCTTTTACAAATTATAAATCACATAGCTAACGTATTATATATATTCAAAGTTGAGTAAAAGTTCGGGAGGTGACCACAAAAGTGTCTCTTTCTTCTTGGATAACTTCGAAAAATTGATCAATTTCATATAAAGGATGTTTGGTTAATATTTTTTTCAATAAGTTTTTGAATCTTCTAAATGGCAAGTTACGAAATTCGGCAGATAAGGCATTTCATAGCTTAATTCCTATATTATCTGTTCTTTTCAACCTATCAGCTGTAGGAACAAGATTTGATTCATTTCTTGTATTATGTTGGTGAATATCCTTGTGAGCAACTTCATTCAACAAGTTTTGTTGAACAAGAAGCAGATTTTCATAGACAATAACTGAATATAGGGTCATTATTTCAAGTTTTACAAATATTGGTCGACACTTTTCATCATAATTGGCAGAGATTATGCTTCTTACTGCAGATTTTTGAATGACAAGTATTCTATTAAGATGTACCTTTGATGCATTATTCCAATTGATTATACCATACCTAAGGACTGAATGAAAAAGAGAATGATATGTTGCAAGTGCCGCACTTTGATTTACTATTTTTTTAATTCTTCTGATAGCAAAAACCGTCTTACTAAGTTTACTAAACATGTTATTTATGTGGTCTATCCATTTCAGGTTGGAAATCTATTTGTACTCCCAAAAATTTGGTAGACTTTTTGTTATCTCGATTTAAGCAAATTGTTTCAAAAGTTAGAGTTTCTGTTTTTTGTTCATTGAGAATCAAGTCATTTGGTGTGAACCATGATCGAGCTTTCTCTAATATGTCAGTATGGATCATATGAGGATCATATATTTTATATATTTTTTGTCCAAGGTTGCATCATCTGCATACAATATAGTTTCTATGCCTGACGAGTTCATCACGTGAGGTAGGTCGTTGATATATATTAGAAACAGAAATGGCCCCAATATTGACCCTTGTGGCACTCCTCTTGATATTTTTCTTTTTTTCATTTTTGGTATTTCCTAGATCAACAATTTGATATCTTTCGTTAAGGTATGACTTCATCATGTCCAGGCAGACACCTCTCACTCCGCAGAAATCTAATTTGGCCAATAAAATCGAGTGATTTATCGAATCGAATGCTGAAGTAAGATCTGTAAAAACGCTCACATATTTTTCTTGGTTATCAAAGGCGTCTTTTATAATATTTGTGAGAAAGTTTATTGCATCAGACGTCGATTTTCCTTTCCAAAATCCAAATTGATGAAGACTCAGAAGATTATTAATATCAGAGTATTTTATTAGTTGTTCGTAAATTATGTGTTCGAAAATCTTTGAAAAGGTTGGCAGTATTGGTATCTGTCGAAAAATTTTTGGTTCAGATGTAACACCTTTTTTATGAATTGGCAGGATTCTACCAAATTTTAATTGTTGGGGGAAGTAGTCTTCACTTAGACAGGTATTGATAATATCTGTTAAGGGTTGAGTTATACATTCAGTTGGAGTATTTTACCGGAGATTTTGACAGGTCCTTCAGTATACGGCTTCTATTTGAGAATCGTTTTACCAAATCTAGAATAAGAGAGATAAACTCAAAATATGCTGAAGAAAAAAACTAGTTTTGGTAGAATATTTCAATGTAGTTGTATTGGCCAAGCAGTGTAGGTACTGAGTCAATAATATGATCATTGATAATACTGGCATCTCTTATTACAAATATGTCAAGTTACTGACTATATGGATTCTTCTGTATGCCGTAACTTTTTGAGGAGAACTTTTTTGTTTCCCTTACACTTCAGCAGATTCTCTATTGATATAGTGAGAAACATGACTTCATCAAAAGTCACACGGTACAAACACATATGTTGAATTCGTTATTTATTAAGGGTTTTTTGACGAAAAGTTATTCCTGATAAAAGTTTGTGCATCCCCTAAAATTGAACATGCACCAACAAAATACAGTAAAACACACGTAATATACGAGGAGCCTTCAAATATTTGATTTTGAGACAAGAGTAAAGTACTCTCATTTTGAAAAATCTCGGGAAACGTTATTTAGAAAAGTTGTTCAGCATTAAAAAAATACATCTAGATTTGGAGTCGTGGCTATCTAAGTGGGGTTTTATTTTTTTACCCATTTTTTAAAATGGGGACTATGAAAAAAATTTTGCTAAAATGATAAATAGACAGCATCCTGTATATGACGGTTCATTTTAAAAGCCTGCAATATTACAAATTACTAGTGTCCGACCGAAACTGGTTTTTACGACAAAAACAGAATTTCGACAACGGTCTCAGTTTCGGCCGAAACCGAAACTTCCTTACAAGGATTATGTTATGAGGGAACAATAAAGAAAAAGTTATTATAATCAGTCAGTCTTTATTTTTTTTATCTTTAAATCACAACGTTGTGCATTCTTCAACATTTTTACTTATTGATAATCAACATAACAACTCCTTATTTAAGAAAAAATATTAATTGCACCTTAAAAATACTTGAAATAGGTGAGGTGTTTATTTGAGTAGGTGCAGATTCTTCTTTTGAATATTAATAATGGTTTTTCAAAAATATTAAACATAAAAATACTTATTTAAGTTGTTACTTAATATCACAATAGGTAATTAATATTTATGTAATAAACAAAGTAAATCACAAAGTAAGTCACGAGTCACGACATGATAAGGCACGTGGACGTTGAAAAATGTCTTCGTCGCTTGTATGAAATTCAACGCGTCAAACAAGACCGATCACAGCGCGAGAACTCCCGAATGCAGTTTCGGTTGTAGTTTCGGCAGGTTTGCCACCGAAACTAAACCGAAACCCGTTTTTTTTTTGCCGAAACTCAACCAAACTTTCGGTCGGACACTACAAAGTACACAACTATGGTGTTAATCATGGTCAATTTATTTGAAGAGTAAAATAATTTTCAAAGTTTTTGGTGCAAAGTTATTTTTATTTTTTGTTAACACCGAAATTTACTCAAAATTATACAGTATTGTTATACAGTATAAATGAAACATAAATGGCAAATTGACTTGGGTGTCACACCACTAGGTGGTTCCACTTATGTTTCACTTGCGTTTACGCAGCTATTTTTATCAAGTACTTTTCTGTTTTTTCACATTTTGTCTTCAATCGAGGACCGCCTGCCCGGTACTGACGATGCCCAATAGGCTGAAACAGCTGTCTGCCGGTGGCTCTTAAATTGAAATCAATATGAGAATGATCAGAAAGTACTTATCTATTTATCTTTTGATTTTCATGGAATTATTTTCCAGCAGCTTGACTGCATTAACCTTTGTCGATATATATATATATATATATATATATATATATATATATATATATATATATATATATATATATATATATATATAATTGTTTTCTTATTTCAATTATTTCAATTGTATCAATAGTATTAACGTAACTGTGAGATTGATGTTGTGATATTCAAATTGTATATATTTAGAAAATATAAAAATTTCTTTCATATGAGTAGCTTATAATATTTACGATTTTCATATTTAATTTTATTTTCTTCTAGTTGATTTATCAACATATGAAATTTTATGACCTATATAGCTTCCTTTAGCTCGAGGCTTATAACCATAATATATACCTTTTTTGAATTTTATACACATACTTGTAATTTATGGAATAAATAAATAATAAATAATCTAGTGTAGAGTCGTATTGATAAGTTTTGCAGAATTACTGACAGCATATCAATGCTTTTACCTTAGAATACTTTAGTCTTCATCCCAGTTTTCAAATTCCAAATTGAATTTCCTGATGTGGTCTATATGATAACAGGTCTCTTGTTTGACATCATGATCCATTTCAATGCGAATTTTTTTTGAATCACAAGTCATCATATGTTCTTGCAACAAATTTTTGTCCCGGAATCTATGTAAGGCATTATAAGGACACACAACATAGTTTGGGTAATTTACCATGCAGCGAATAACGTGCCGCTGTAGAGAACTTTCAACCATTATATGACTTGGATTGAAGGGACATTTGACCATTTTTTCAAATTTTTTAGACCTGAAACAATAAATTCATTCTAGTTGCAGTACCATCTATTTACTAATTATTTCTTGTAAATTTTTTGAAACTTGTGTTAAGAAACTTTTTGATTAGCTACTTTAGTAAAAATGAAAAACTTTGCAAGGAAGAAAAATTTAACCAATATCAATGAAAATTATTTGTCAGAATATGAAAATCAGTCTAGGATTTTTTTGTTATCTAAATTCGTTATTATAAATTATTTCATTATTGCTATTCTTTGAATACATAATCCACACCATACAATACCCAACATTTGGTTCCTCAGCTGCAACATTTTGAAATAATAAATTATAAGAAAAAACAATATATCGAAAAAGCTTCAAATGCAAAAATGAAGGATCAAGCTTGATTATAAATGAGCCATTGTTGTAACGGAGCCATAGTAGCAGAAATAAAAGAGTAAAGGTTGGCATCCGCATAATATATACCATATAATTAGTCAGTAAATTGTCGATTTTAAAAATTCGACTATAAATGAAATAAATGATTGAATGTTTTTCATATGAGTACTCAGCTTTCTTGAAGTGGCTAACGTTTTGGCAAGTAATTCCTATCATTCACAAAACCTAAAAAGTTATTGATTAAGAATGCCTCGATTGGAAATATATATATTCCCTTTTTGAAATGTTTGCGATTTTAAGAAAGCTAAGTACATACAAAAATTAAATAATTCATTTCATTTCGAGACAAAATTTATAATACAAGTTACTAACTAGACTCAACAAAAGTTTTGCAGCTTGGCAGTGCAAAATGACATGCTCAATCATAAACAAAACTCCATTAAAAAACATGTGGAAGCTTTGCATTTGCGAAGGTGGGTTTCCTTTACCTGAAATGAACTTCAGTAACTGTTGAACATTTTCAACAAAAGGTTAGTATCTGGTAGTTCACGGAATTGACCCCTGTCAAACTAGCAGAACCACTTTTTATTTTTATATTTATTTTTGGACATACATTTAGGATGATTTTGTACTCTATTCCTGAATTTTTTGATCTTCATTTAACAGAAATATTGTGTTTGAAGGTGATTGACAATGTTTCATGATGAATTTCACTAGTTCGGACTTCCATTGTCTACTATATAAAATGATTTGAAATCCCTGAAACAACTAAAAAAGAATAATTAAAAATGAATAGCTGAAAATAACAATTATATTGAGCAAAATAAACCTGAAATGAAATAATAATGAAATAAAATACAAGTAAAAATAGAACAATTGAATAAATAAAAATAAAGAAATGAAAAAAGAAAATAAAAATAAAAAGTGAAGAGATTCCAAATCACGTTAGTTCACGACGTTTCGATTGTTAGTATCAACAATTGTCTTCGCGTGATGACTGGACTGATTCCTCCGAGAGATGACTATTTATAGGTCGTTCGAGTACTTTCACTTATCCCCGCTTTCCATTTTCCGCTTCACTGGTTCCGTGGGAGATGACCGTTTGAACTAGACGCCTTCCTGAAGCACATCAACAGCGTGAGACCCTCCATCACTTTCACAATGGAGAAGGAAATCCACAACGAATTGCCATTCCTCGACGTTTTGGTGAAGAGGACCGACACTAAGTGGGAAACATCTGTATACCGAAAACCCACTCATATGGGACAGTATCTGAACAACGAATCCAACCACCATCAATCGACTGAAAGAGGAATCATCAAGACTCTATTAGACCGTGCTTTTGGGCTTTGCAATATGAAGGAAGGTCTCGAAAAAGAACTAGACATCATCAAAAATTATCTTCAACGGAATGTCTACTCCAAAGTGATGGTAGAAAAGATTTTGGCTAAAAAACAGCAGGAGCCTCGCAAGGAAGAGAAGCCGTCACAACCAGTGCTTGCACTTCCCTACATCAGAGGATTATCGGAGAGGATAAGAAGAATTGGTTCCAAGTACAACATCAGAACCTGCTTCAGGTCCGGTAACACTATCCATAGCAGCCTCACGAAAACCAGGCCACCAAACGCGGACTGCGATTCCAAGAACTGCATTTACCGGATACCCTGTGAGTGCGGAAAATCCTATATTGGTGAAACTAAGAGGCCATTAAATGTTCGCATTGCTGAGCACAAGAAACACACACAGCGAAGGGAAACCAGCAAATCAGGAATAGCAGACCATGTTTGGACCCATCAACACAACAACGACTGGTCCCAAGCTGAGATCTTGCACAGAGAGGAACATTGGTTTAGGAGAAAATTCAAAGAAGCCGCATTCATGTTGTCCAACAACGTATTCAGCCAAGCCAGCATAGAAATACGCAACATATGGAAACCCATCATCAAGCGAAAATTGGCCAACTCCCGCCAAACGGTCATCTCCCACGGAACCAGTGAAGCGGAAAATGGAAAGCGGGGATAAGTGAAAGTATACTCGAACGACCTATAAATAGTCATCTCTCGGAGGAATCAGTCCAGTTATCACCCAAAGACGATTGTAGATACTAATAATCGAAACGTCGTGAACTAACGTGACTTGGAATCTCTCCACTTTTTATTTTTAATTTCTTTTTTCATTTCTTAATTTTTATTTATTCAATTGTTCTATTTTTACTTGCATTTTATTTCCCTATTTTTTCATTTCAGGTTTATTTTGCTTAATATAATTGTTATTTTCAGCTATTCATTTTTAATTCTCCTTTTTTAGTTGTTTCAGGGATTTCAAATCATTTTATATAGTAGTCAATGAAAGTCTGAACTAGAGAAATATTATGTGTTCTTCTATCTTAACTCTAGCCTAGTAGTACCCAATCACAGAAGAAAAATTTTGATAAATTGGACTATGCCATAATTTTAGACTCCTATTTTTTCCTCACACCGGTTTTCCATGATTTTCCAGAACCAAATCAAAATTCTTCACTTGTTAAAAGGTAGGAACTTCAAATAATTTTAGACTCATTTTAGGCTCTTTAGTAAACTGATTGAACAATTTTTTTAACTGAATATTTGGTTGACAACCTCAGGTGCATAAAACAGAAGCAAAAAAACTTTTAAAAACGTTTTTTTAATGTGTTTGATATAGAAATAGGTATTTTGGCACTATTAGGCACATTTCAAGTTCCTATTCCCTCCTGTCGCCGATTTTCAATGTGTTGTCTTTTAAATCAGTGGGTTTGTTTCTGTTGCTGGCTAACATAACCAACTATATCTCCATTAAATGAAAAGCAAAACATTCTGAAATAGAATGATATTAGGCTACAAAATTAGCCTGAAAATAAACGTAAAAATTCAGAGTGATTCTGAAAATCAAAGAGGGGTATGAAATTGCACAAATCCTTTAAAAAAAAGGAAATTAATGTCACTTGAAAGTAATCTCATACACATACCTGTCTGGGTTGGATCTTTTCTGCACTAATGAGAGGTAATACCTCGAAACCGGTCTGTAAGTGATCTATTTGAATAATTTCAAGAAGGTCATTTCATTTCGAAATACTTATTTTCTAGTATGTATGTATCTTCTCGATACAGTCTTCAGACATGGTTTAATCACATAAATATTACAAGCCTGTAAATAAGTGTATAATATAATATCTGTGTTCCTGTATGAATGTTGCCAGTGCGGCCTCTGCCGCTGAATTTTCAGGTAGTTTCAAGCATCAATGTCATCGTAACTCAATAAGTCATAAGCAGTTGGATCATTAATTTTCAGTTGCAACATTCATGCATGAACATAGATATATTTCATATACTTACTTACTACCTACGTGCAGCTTGACGTACAATATTCCTACTATTTTAGTAGTAACAAATGAAAACACGAATTCTTATTACTCAAAAGACCTACAACCTGAGGATAGTGCATGAATTCACCCTCAGAAATAAACCCCAGCCAGCGTAAGACGGCTTCAAGTTCTGAATCATTATTTGAATTATACTTACATTTTTTTTTAATATGTGGTAGGAAAATAATAAATTGAATCTTTCACGGATACATAAAAATTGTTTTCCCTTATTTCGTATTTCGTGCTATAGGCAATAGGTAAACTTCTTTAATTTAAGATAGGTTAATGATTGATAATATGATAACACTAAACTCTTCTTCTTCTCTTTTTTTATGGTCTTTGCTAATTAATAAACATTAAGAACAAATATATTGCTCTCTCTATCCCTCTCTCTTTATTATTGTATCCATGGTACTGCCACCCTTCTCTTGTCTAAGTGCCACACCGACTACTTCCTTCTCAGGCGCATTCGACCACCACTCCTCCTATTTCATGCGTAATATTCTCAGAGTAATGAGACATTTTTTGTTACTCTGAGGTAATATGGAACGTAGAGGCATAGTATAAAGATAAAAATAGACACAGTATGGTAAATTTTGCTTTCTACTGTGGTAAAAGTATACTGTGGTGGTGGTAAGAACAACCATCATTGTGTAATAACGGATAAAATAGTTACATACCTGTGCTATGTGAGGATATTTTCTTTAGAAATTTCAATTTTGAACGAAGTCTTTAATTTAATTTGACATTGAACAATGTGAAATACTACACGGAGAAAATATGATGAGCTGTTTTCTCGAGTTTCGCTTCGTGTTATTTTATCCTCATGTGGATTATTCTCTTATTCGGCAAAGTTTCATTTGCCATCTTCTGGTGCTGTCTGGAGTTTTTCAACTAGACTAATTCATTCGAACCCAGAGTTCGAATGAATTCAAATCAGGTTTTAAGAGTAATAATTTGTATTTTCATTTTTAAGTAGAGGGAGTAGTCCTCAGCAAAAATATGCAGATTACAGTCAATCATTAACTGCTGCAAGTTAGATGTAAAAATAGCAAAAGGTGTGGGAGCGAGTATCGAACCCTGAGGTACGCCGAAGTTAGTACTGTTATGTGGTGATATACACTGATAAATTGTAATCGGCTGTAATAGGCTTTGAGCCAGTCTGAAATTCGACCATTAAACCCATAGTAATGGAGTTTGGCGATTAGGCAGTCAAGGTTGACAGTATCAAAAGCATTCAAAATATCCAATAGGGTAAGAAATATAACATTTAAGTGTTATTTTATTCCTAAAGTTTTTTTTCCGTTTCTTTACAATGAATATTTAATTTAGTTTTTAAATGAGTTCTTTCATTATTTGGATGAATGAATGAATGGGTGAAACAGCGAATAATATCCTCTCGTTAATAAGTCAAGCGAGTACTTAGTTGCGACACTATCACTTTTGTAGAGGGTTTCTTAGGTATGGGTTTGACAACTGATTTCTTCCACTGCTGGTGAACACAGTCTGTTTCAAATGATGATTTGATTATATGTGTGAGTAGAAGAAGGCAATGTTCAATTGACAGTCGGGGCATTTTATCAGAAATTTTGTCAGACCCTTCAGTATAGGCTCCAATCTGTTTGAAATCAAGACGACGTGCAGACCCTTCAGTATGAGACTTCCGCTTGAGAATCAGTTGTTCCACTAAATCAGAACGAAAAGGAATATATTCAAAAGATACCGAAGAAAAATGCATTATATCTCTTTTACAGAGAATGAAGGGCATAAAAACCCGACTTCCTCAAGTGTTATTTGAGAAGTAACTTTTCACTCTGAGTTCAGTAAGGTATTCTGTGTTCCGTGTCAAAAGAAGTGCCAGCATACCAGAACTGTCAGAATAAAATATAAGTCAGAGACGTGGTTTCTTTCGCGGTCCGCGGAATGTGCGACGTGTAAAATTCTTCAATCACAGGTATCAAAATGAAAACAGTAATTTTCAAAAAATCCTGAGAAAATTATAGTTACCTGGTAGTTGGGAATTGAAGAAAAAATACTTTAGTGCGGTTGTTTAGAAAAATCATGTTAGAGTAGGAAAAGCAATTTAATTGATTGTTTATATTATTTGAATTGACATTTTTGAAAATAATTTCATCAATATAAAAATCTGTGATAATAATAATTAAGGAAACAATTATTTGTGATGTATAAAAATTAAATAGATTTCAATAAAATGTTATATGGCAAGCTGAGAATTCATACCTGCAGAGTAATACTTCTAACCTCTCTAGTTTGGTTTCTGGTGGATGTGGTAGTTTTATCTTTCTATTCAGAATGTCTTGGAGGTGCGTGCAAGAAAGGACAGGACTCGGAAATTGTAGCAGAACCTTTAGTTGATAGTGAAAGTGATTACAACCAGAGAGAACAAGCAGGCAATCCCAGGAGGTGAGAATCACATGTATTTAAAAAAGAAATTGTTCACATTTATTAGTTTTATCACTTCAAAATTTATTTTTTGAAATACAAGTGTATCACCTGTAAATTTATGAATTATTAGTTTTTTAAGAAAGAATAAAACAATACTAATAGTTATGGGAGTTGAAAAATTAGACAAGTTTTCAAATATTACTATTATTCAAATATCTAAGAACATTGGAGTGTCTTAAACTGATCTAGATTTTTTTTATAATGAAACACTTTGACAGTATTTTAACATACTTTTTATTCTGTATTTAAAAATGAAAATTGAAGTGTCCATTTGAAAAAAAAATTGGTGACCTTTCATGTTCAACCAAAAGTACTTTGAAAAGTTACCATCATGACCAACCAATTTTAAAAAAACTTGCAGACAGAAGACATCTTTGATTATTGTGATACTTTTGGCATACACTGTACAATTTATTTTATTTTAAACATCGAAGAAAAATTTAGCAAGCAATTTTTGTTGATTATTTTATAGATAATATTGTCTTGCATATTATATATCATATCTACAAAGCTATCCTTACTAATTTTTTTTCTAAATAATTAAAATAATAAATAAGTTTGTTTTACAGTGTTAGTGATATGTTACTTATATTACTATTTTTTCAAAAACTAATCTTGCAGATTTCTCAAAACAATTTATCAGTATTTCTTACTGTACTATATTATTGCCTATTTCAAAATAAAATATATGCAAAGTGTTACGTTCAACAGAAATTGATGGCATTTTTTATTAAACCGGAAGTCAAAAAAAAACTGATATAATGATAAACAAATTTGATTGGACATATTTTATTTGTGTATTTCAAAATAGAATAAATACAGTGGCCCATAAAAAAATTGATGGCTTTGTTTAATAAACTGAACGTCCCAATAAATGTCATTATCATCAACAAATTTGGAGATATTTTACTGTTCATAGACTTCTGGCTTACTCTGAATAATTTAATGAGCAAATACTGGTGTAAACCAGTGTAAAATAATTCGACTAAAAATGTTTTCTTTATTTTCAGTGGAACAGATATTTCTGGAGGAGTTCCACCCACATATAAAAGTAGCAGTTTACGAAGATGGCGACCTGCCCCTCCTATTCTTCCAATGTCTGGGAGGGTTGGGGAACAAGGCAAAGCTGTGAACATACCTCCTGAAAAAGAAGCACTTATGAAAGAAAAGTTCAAACTAAATCAGTTTAATTTGTTGGCCAGCGATATGATATCGTTGAACAGATCTTTGACTGATGTGAGGTTGGATGGGTAAGTAAAAATTATTTTCGATGTACTATTTTATGCCAGGATATTTCACTTTTCAATTAGAAGGGAATATATAAGTAACTATATTCAACAATGGGGAATATTCCTCAATTTGGGTTATTACAGCAAATGCAAGTTTGAACAAAGTAAAGTTGAGTTTAATTCATGAGTTTTTCAAATTCACTTCGAAAAGTATTCAAATTGATGTTTCAAATGTTGGGTTTTAATTTTTAAAGGGATTTGTTTCTAATTCACATATTGGCAACAGCGCCTATATCAAGTTGAAATAATTTATATGTACCTAGATATTCTACTTTAAAAAAGGAAAATTATCTTTATAAATCAACAATTAAGGCAAAATATAAAGTATAGTTCAATACCACCTCCACAAGCCACATAAAAAACAGTTGTTTTGTTATTAATTTATATAGAGGAAGATATGTTAGGTGCACAAAATGTCATATGTTACAGAATGTCTCGGAACATAAGTAAACAGAACAGCACGTCTCTGAAATATGTCATATTTGTTTGTATCATACAGGTAACAGATTCATTGTCCTTTATTTGCTATAACCGATGTTGCCAAATGGTGAAATAGAAAAGAATCCCTTCAAATGTTGAATGCATTATTTCATTCCTCTTTTTTAAGTATTTAAATAATTTTTTAAAGAAAAAGGTTGAAATGATTAGTTTAAAAAGCATTGTTTTAGAGCTCTTTTATGAAAACTACTTAATTTTCGTCAGGAAGAACATTCCCCATTCTATTCAATTTCACTTCATTTCCTTCAAATGGACAAACATTCATCAGTTGAACCTTACGATTTCAAAAAAGTACAGTCGACAAATTATTTGTATTTGATAAAAAACTGACCGTGATACAAAACTGATAGCATCAAAAATTATATCAGGTTTGTTAGTGTTCTTAACAAATTCAAAGTAAAAACAAGTGGTAGTAATTTCACCTCGATTTCAAAAATTTGATTGTTTCAGTGAAAAATTTATAACATTTTCACTCAGACTACTAGCATACAAAATTGTTATGAATCCTAAAAATGTTATTGTTTTATATTGACTAACCAAATTTTGTTTTTCTAATTTTTTTCTCCTACAAATAGGAGATAATCTAATCGTGATACACATCAAATATAGAAATACTATTATAGTTGAATGACATAGTGTTAACATGAACTGTAAAAAATCTGATAAAATGTCTGCTGGCTATCAATATATATATATAATTTTGTTAAAAGTTGTTGAGCAGTAAAGCTGTTACCAAGTGCTTTCGAGAGTGAAATTTCCTCATTATTACCTATGAAATATTGAAATGTAGCAATAACCACTCTATAAATGTGCTGCTGCATTGGCATACATGAAACCAACAAATCAATGAAGGCTACTTGGTTAAAGGAAAATTGAAAAAATGTGGATATATACAGTTAATATATACAAGAATTCAGTGAGTGGTGTTTTGAAAACAGATTGATTGTTAATGTCAATAAGACTGTTTGTATTGAATTTGCATATTCTCATCGGAGTCTACATAACTTCACCTTCAATTTTCTCAATGAATCTTTGAGATCAACAACTTGTACAAAGTTTTTAGGAACAATGATTGATTCCCTTTTCACATGGAGAGAACACATAGAGTTTACATCTAAGAAACTGAACCAATCGTATTACCTTATAAAATCACTGAAAAGTAAACTAGATACCAAATCTCTACTAACGGTTTATTACGCAAAATTTTACTCCATAGTATGTTGCAACATTGCTGTCTGGAGATTAGCCACTGAAATTGACAGAATATTCTTAAAACAAAAGGCACTGCTACGATTAATTCTTAACCTTGACTACAGAATGTCGTGTAGAGGAGTATTTCAAGAGAATAAAATATTAACTGTGGCAAGCATATTTATTTTAAAACTCATGTCATATATCCATGAAAATAAAAGGCACTTCGACCTACGATCGGAAGTACATAAATATAGTACTAGAAAAAACTATATGCTCACAACTCGAAAACCCCTCTATACAAAATATGAAAAGTCTTCTGTGTTTGTTGGAACGAGTATTTATAATAAACTGCCAAACAGTGTAAAGACACTGCCACCAACTGCCTTCAAACAAAAAAACAAAAACTTGAGTCATTTTTATTGACAAATTGCTTTTATACACTTGACGAATTTTTACTTGAAGTTATAAATATTTAATATTTTTTACAATATTTTTTATTTTATTATGTACTATATATATATATATATATATATATATATATATATATATATATATACATATATATGTATATATATATATATATATATATATATATATATATATATATATATATATATATGTATGTATATATATTATACTATTTGAATTACTTTCTATATGTATCCAATCAAGATTTTATTTGACGTATCCCATCTATGTAATCTAAAAAATAATGTTGATGACAGAACTATGTGGAATTAAATAGTGTTTTTAAGATTTTTTTAACATTAGTCAGTATTTTAAAGATTGGGACTATAAATAGTTTAAAATATTTTTAAATTTATAATGTGGCTGCTCATCGTTTTGAGGTTCAACTCAGTTTTCCTCGAACTTCGCTGTTTAAGAACTCTTTCCTCTGGAGAACGGCTTTTATGTGGAATAAACTTCCTCAGAACGTTTTTTTCAAATGGATTCAATCTCCAGCGATTCAAATTCAATGTGAATCACTACTTTCTCACAAACACCGCTCTAAGAACGCCTTGAGGATTTTTCTGTAGTGCTTGTGTTTTGTCCTCAAAAAAATATTAGTGGGATAAATTTTCATGTTAAAAAAATAATTTTGACTTTTCTGTGAAATAGTATTTTTATTTTTTTACGCCAGTCACTGCCTTATATCCTAGATTATTTATTTTCAAGATTAGGACTATAAATAGCTCAAAATATTGTTATGAATTTTTAAAGAACAAAATATTCAAATATGTGGGATATTTGTCCACATTAAAAAACAAATTAGGTACGACTTTTCTGATTAAACCTCTAGTTATTAATTCTAATGAGTCCACTTCTCTGCATTTAATTAAACCAGCAATTATCAATTTAATTGCCTACTTTTAGAAGGAGCCCTGCCGTAGTGAAAGCACAATATTTGTATGACACAACTTGCTGAAGTTAAAGGTCATATTTAAGTACCAGCATGCAATGTGCAGACAACTGATAACCTCTGCAGAATTACTCATTCATGAAGTATTGTTTAAGATTACTAAGTGTGTCCATGGATTGAAAGAAATTAGTTGATTTATATGGGATTTATCCTTGCAGTTTGAATATATTCTTATTTTTTTATAATTTTTCTCAACTGTAAGTTTGAGAGTTTTTAATCATGGATTCTTGTTATTTATTTGAATAATTTAAAGTACTTAACCAAATCATAACTTAACAATGGATAGTTTTGAAATAAGGATTGCACATAATAATCTATTGAGAACTGCTAACAAAAAGATTGGGAATGTGTTTATAAATCCAGATTTGATTCGATGTCTCAAGCTTTTGTCTAGGAGGAACATATACAAGTGAAATAAGTCAAAAAAAAAGAATAGTATAAATAATGCTACATTCAATCAGTTCCTCAATGGTTGATTATCAACATCAATTCTTACGAATAAAGTACTGAAAAACTAATTAAATTATATGTAAATTGCATAAAATACATTTCTTTTTTTTATTAGTTTATCACATTTTTCAAATGGTAATGAATTTCGTATTTTTACAATGATAAGATGATTTAGATTGATATTAAAATAAATAAATGATGGTTTTGTAAAAGGTAATCTTGAAACCTCTTATCAACCAAGGTATTTTTAGGTGATAGAAAACATAAAATTGGCAAGAGTATTGAAAGAATTACAAAATAGCCATTATGAAATAGTAGAAAGTGGAAATTATTCATGGACATGATTGACACTACCAGTTATCAACAGATGAAAAGTTCTCTCAAAGGAAACCAACCTTACCCTTCTATAAATTAAAATTTGACGACCTTATAATATTGAAAATATTATCTGAGGCTATCTATTCCCTATTTTATGGAATCGGTCGATACTCGATAACGTATTCAAAAAACACTTTATTGTTAGACTCTCACTCAACAGTTTCACAAAAACGTAACACATATTTCGCCATACAATTGATTCTTCAGGCGTGTGTTTACTCTGCTGTAATTTTCAGATGTATTGACCTGTTGTCAATAATCTCTTTATGAATTTAGAAAACATTGAACTCTTCCAGAAAACATTTGCTTTTGAAATAACATGTTCTGAAAATAATGTGTTCAATTCAATTTACATAAAAGAAAAAATCATTTATTATTTTTGAAATTTGGGAAATCTACAATAAAGTGTTTGTTCAAAAATAGGGTCATAAAATTAAAATCATTTTTAGGGCAGTGAGGTTTTTGTTCGTAGGAGCTTAAATGAAAAATGTATAAAAAGTTAGCGAGGCATTTTGAGAAAAATAAAAAACAAATTATTCCACAATTTGCCGCTATTTTATTGCTGATTAGTTGCGAAAGAAAATGTTTTTTCAATTTTTTTAATATACAGGTATTACTAACTTGACTTTAAGTTAGCGATACAACTTTTTTATTATCGTGTTTTTCAAACATTTCACTAGGTCATTAGTTTGCTCTAATTATTCGTTAATAAATTCCAAGAAAAAAGTTTCCTTTTTTAAAAAATACATGATATCTCGCTAACGTGACGTCAAGTTAGTGATAACTTTTTTATTATTGAGTTTTTCAGAACTTTTACTAAGTCATTAGTCTGCTCTAATATTTCATTTATCAGTTGGTAGAAAATATTATATTTTTATTTTCTTTAAAAAAATACTTGAGATCAAGTTAGCAATACAACATTTTCATTAGTGACTTTGATAAAACATTGACTAGACCATTAGTTGCGGAGACAAAAATGTTCTTTTCTTTTTATTCAAAAAATACATTATGTTAGGGCGGCGAAAGGACCTCGGTTGATAGCCAGTTGAGCAAAATTGTGATTTTGTTCAGTAAACTACAACGTCAAGTTGGCGACATTTTCATTCTTGATTTTTCCAGAATAACTAGACCATCAGTTGACTCCAATTATTCGCTTATTGGTTGCAGAGAAAAATATTTTCTTTCCTTTTGTTTAAAAAAAATCATGATGCCCTGCTAACTTGATATCAAGTTAGCGATAAAAGTTTTTTATTATTGACTTTTCCGGAACTTTGACTAGAATATTAGGTTGCTATATGAAATCGCTGTTTAGTTGTAGAGAATTTTTTTTCTTGCATTTTCATACATTGTGTCTCGATAACGTGATGCATATATTTTCTAATATTTAAAGAAAATATTTGCTAAAGTCAGGTCAGCGAGACGCCATGTATTTTTTTTAAACAAAAAAAAGATATTTTTCTTCGCAACTAATTAGCGAATAATTAGAGCAGACTAATGGTTTAGTCACAGATGTGGAAAAGTCACTAATGAAAATGTTTTATCGCTAGCTTGACGTCAAGTTAGCGATATTTCATGTATTTTTTGAAACAAAAAGAATTTTTTTTCCTCCCAAATAATTAGCCAATAATCAGAGCAAACAATTGACCTAGTTAAAATCACGAAAAACTCGAAAATAATAAAGTTGTATCTCTAACTTGACGTCAAGTTAGCGATACAACGTGTATTTTATTTATAAAAGAAACGAAAAGATATTTTCTTTTGAAACTGATTATTAGTGCAAAAAAATAGTGGCGAGTTGTTGAATCGTGAGTTTTGCATATTTTGAGAAGTGCCTTGCTAACGTGATATACATGAACGAAAAATTAATTGAATTTAGAAGCAATTATATTTGGACCATCAATATTGATGTTGATATTTTCATTTGTTTTATTTATATTTATGAATTCAGATACATAAAAAACGGCTATTAGTGAATGAATCAATTATCTCATTTTGGTGTGTTGGAAATCAAGTATTTTGTTTATAACTATTGTTATACTTAGAAAATGAAAATTTTCACCCTGCTTAATTTCAATCGTGAATGTTTCATTGAAAAATAATTTATTTAAAAAATATCTGTTTTGATTCTTGGTACTGTGTTGTATCAGTAGTTGTCTTCGTGTGATGCAATCATTTGATTTCAGAAAAGAGGCTTCATTTTTTATTTTGCGAACCCTAAATAGTAAATTCGATTATATTTGACAGATTTTTCAAGAAGATGTTTGGGTTATGTTGCAGTTGTAAAACCAAAAAGTATCCAACCCTTCTACCAACAACATCAATTGTGATAGTGTTCCACAACGAAGCTTGGTCAACCCTGCTTAGGACTGTGTGGAGTGTAATAAATAGGTCGCCTAGACCGCTATTGAAAGAAATTATTTTAGTTGACGATGCAAGTGAAAGAGGTAAGTCTTCAAAAGGATTACAAAATATCTACCTTTCTCTACTTGGTAGGCAAAAAACTCAGTCCCATTTGTTAACAGGCAACTAGGGCTAGAGTGGAAACTAGAGTGTGAAAGGACCATATAACAGTGATGTATTGATACAAACTTACAGAGCTACCTAGGTGGATTACATATGAGATTTAGGCTGGTGTAATCAAGTATTCCACTCTAGGCAAAAAGGTCAATCTTTCCGCACCCTTCTTCCCAACATAGACATAAAGAAATATCCACCAAATATCAATTTCAATAAGATTTCAACGTCAGATTTAAGGTTACCAGGAGATCAATCAACCGAACTATTGTTTAATTATTTTTATTGTCTTTTTCTGGGACTATTCACTGGCATCTTCGTAAAGGAAGATGTCATCGTCCTTCTTCACTTAGGCTTGTCTTTCAATTCAGCCTAGCAGTTTTCAGTTACTATTATTGTTTATCCATCGAGCGAAGATACAGATTGCGATGTCACTGAAGCTATGAATTATCGAACAGTTTTTCAATTCATTGGATTTGCCAGACATGCCACCGTATAATTTACAACAGAAGGTTGGATTGCTCCGTTATTTAAATCCACTACGGCTGTGCAACAACACGCGATTAGTTATTAAAAATTTATTAAAAAACGTTGTAGAAGCCAGCATTTTAAATGAGCAAGTTCCGAGGTGGAAATATATCGATACCACGAATCCCTATTATACCGACAGATGTGTCAATTCATTTTGAACGTGTGCAATTTCCAATCAAATTGGCATTTGCAATGGCTATTAATATCCGTAAACGCAAGCGAAACATAAGTGGAACCACCTATTGGTGTAACACCCAAGTCAATTTGCCAAGTTTTTATGTCATGGTGGTTTAACCAATCAACCGACAACTGCGGTAGCAGAAATTTGAGAAGCTAACCTGAAATGCCATCGGAAAACGAATCCACACGTTTCTAGAAATGATATGAAATCGAGAAAAGTTAATGCAGTCAAGCTGCTGGAAAATAATTCCATGAAAATCAAAAGATAAATAGATAAGTACTATTTTGATAATTCCCATATTGATTCCAATTTAAGAGCCACCGGTAGACAGCTGTTTTAGCCTATTGGGCATCGCATTAGTTTCTAGTTTTAATCTTCCTCTTTGAAGATGATCACTTGGTGATCGAAACACGTGTTGAGGTGTTAAAAATAAAAATTTGGTGTTGGGAAAAAACCCCAGAAATATCCGTAAACGCAAGCGAAACATAAGTGGAACCACCTATTGGTGTGACACCCAAGTCAACTTGCCAAGTTTTTATGTCAGTGTTGGTGGTTTAACCAATCAACCGACAACTGCGGTAGCAGAAATTTGGGAAGCTAACCTGAAATGCCATCGGAAAACGAATCCACACGTTTCTAGAAATGATATGAAATCGAGAAAAGTTAATACAGAGTCAATCTGCTGGAAAATAATTCCATGAAAATCAAAAAATAAATAGATAAGTACTATTCTGATCATCCTCATATTGATTTCAATGTAAGAGCCACCGGTAGACAGCTGTTTCAGCCTATTGGGGATCGTCAGTACCGGGCAGGCAGTCCTCGATTGAAGACAAAATGTGAATAATGAAAAGTACTTAATAAAAATAACTGTGAAAACGCAAGCGAGGCATAAGTGGAACCACCTATAGGTGTGACGCCCAAGTCAACTTGCCAAGTTTTGATGTAAGTATTGGTTAATGCAGTCGAGCTGCTGGAAACTAATTTGATGTAATTCAAAAGATAAAGATAAGTACTATTCTGATCATTCCCAATTTTATTTCAATTCAAGAGCCACCGGTAGACAGCTGTTTCAGCCTGTTGGGTATTGTCAGTACCGGGCAGATGGTCCTCAATTAAAGACCAAATGTGAAAAACCAAGAACAGTACTTGATAAAAATAACTGTGTGAATACCTCAGACATTTTCCATGTATCAAATAGCAGGATTTCGATAGGTTTTGAGCAATTGTTTTTGCACTTTTGCCAAGTTTGACTCCTCAGACTGAGGAGTCGAAGATAATAAATAAACAATTTTCACAAACTTTTCCCCTTCGTCTTGTCGTCCAAAAAAATTTGACGATCGCCTAATGGGCTCGCCGGCCTTTAGTAAGATGTTTAAGAAACACTAGTTTATCCTTGATTTGAGTTTTCTGGCGGCCCATCGATAGTCCCCTTGTAAAGAATATTGTTATCCACTCTTTTATTCAGGATGATCCTTCTACTTTTTTATCGTAATTTTCATTATAAAAACGCTTTGAAGTATTTAGTAACTTCAGTATCTATTGTAAAAAGTGCTTGCAAAGTGCATGATTAATTTCTTGATTATTATTAAAATTGACCCTATTTTTGGTATTCAAAGATGAACAATCCAATGCATCAGTGTCTGATTTGATCACATTAAAAACTTTTTGCAATGTTAATTAATTATGGCTTCGACGGTTTGTCAATTTCACACTAGACCGAATACTAGTTCACCTTACTATTACGAAAGTTTTGAAAGGAGAACTCATGTTGTTTCTGTGTAATGGATAAAGTTTTACATTCAGAATTTTTTTTTATTTTAGTTTTGAATAAATTTCATTAAAATGCTACACATATCAGTAGTAATGTAGTACATTTTTAATGTATCCTCCATTCAACAAATTCATTATGTAAGTTCCTAATATTCTATAAATATATTTCGTTACTCGTCCATTTAATTATTGGAGAAAGAAAAAAATTGAGTTTTGCTGGCTCAATTATATTCAAGCACATTCAATGTTCAACATTCTATGTTTTATTCATAGTAAGTTTGAACCATTTATAAAATCAGAATTACAAAAGCACAACACCTGTTTCACTATATAACACACCTATCTGATACAAACGTGAACATAGAGTTTTTCAATTTATAATAAATGGAATTTTAACGACTTTCACTAATTATTTAATAATATTAACAAGATAATTAAAAATAAACATGTAAATGATAGATACTACCAATTCAGCTTCTTTCATGTCTTGCTGTTTTAAACGCCAATAAAACTCTTCTATTTACGTGTTTGTTCTCAACAAAAATTTATATATCACATCAAAAATACTCTTTGATTGGTTGACATCACAAATCTGCATATGGCAGCACATACTTTCATAAAGCCATTTTATTGAAGTACATACGTTTGAACTTTCACAGTACGGTTTCATACAGTATTTGTAAACCATTACTTCTATAATGGATATCTTCACAGAGACCCTTCACATTTTGATGCTTCTCTAAACTTGAGGAGCCCAAGCCCACCACAACACTTATAGATAGAGGTCCTCCGATGTCACACATGGTTTTAATTCATGACGTTTGAATTTGAATTTGTATCATTTCTATCTTTTTCTAAAATTGTTTTATTAAAAATAATTTTGCTTTCACGATAATAAAAAATCTATCCTCATGTTACTTACTCTATCTGATTTCTGAGCAGTTCTATATTCTGTATTCTAATGGTTTATAAATAAGCATTCTAAAATATCTACTTTTATACAGTTCCATTCCAAATGTTTGTATACATTCTAGCCATGATTGAACTCTTATTCTCATACCAAAGGATGGTTTTCAAATCTGTTCTTATAAAAAAATTATGAAAGGTAGAACTTGTATGTTCTTTTATCAATTTTTGAAGTTTTCTACTGTTTGGCCAATATCAGATTTAGGGCAAGAAACAGGACGTACTTCTGATGTGTCCAGTAGTGAAGTATTGTTTTTATTGAATTAACTCAAAATTGTAATTGTTTACATAGGCTACATTCAAGTCATTTTTTCATTCAGAACATGAGTGCGATATTTTTTGTAGGTTAGCCATAGTCGTTCATTGCATGATGTTTACCATCATTTCATGAAGTCAATTGAACCTTGGTTTTGTAATTTTTTAGAAAGAATGGAACCAATAATATCCCCTTCATAAAAGTTTCAGGTAGTAATTGTTTTCATGATGAACCTCAGTTCGCTTTGATATTTACTCTATGAAAATGAAATATTCAACAGTTTGTGAACAATTCTATTGAATGCTGCTACTTTTTGGTAATATGGATATACGAACTATGTTTGACAATGTCTGTATGATGGTTGGTGAAAATTATTAATATTTGTGATAGATGAAAAATATTGTGTCATTCACGTCATAGAAGCTTTCATTTTTCCAAGAACTATACGATTCTCGATGAAGTGTATTGAACAAAAGTTTTAAAAAAATAGGCAGAGTAATAAATCTCTTACATCCTCAATGGTTTTTCTTTTTCACTCGAATAGGTCAACAGACAATATTTCTTCTACTCTATGTACTTTTGCTTTTCAATTTGAAATATACTATTATTAGATGCCAACTTCACTGTTATTTTTGTTCCAGAACATTTAGGCAAAAAATTAGAAGCGTATGTGAAAACACTTCCAGTTCCGGTTTATGTTCTTCGAACAGAAAAACGATCGGGCCTGATAAGAGCTCGTCTTCTGGGAGCTAAACATGTGAAAGGTCAGGTGATTACCTTCCTGGATGCTCATTGTGAGTGTACTGAGGGATGGTTGGAGCCTCTGCTTTCTAGAATAGTTGAAGATAGGAAGACAGTTGTTTGTCCAATAATTGATGTAATATCGGATGAAACTTTTGAATATATTACTGCTTCAGATATGACTTGGGGAGGATTCAATTGGAAGTTGAACTTTAGGTGGTAAGTTTTTCTTTATAACTATCAGTATTAAATAACAGATTTGGTTTTATATGACCTGACATGTGAATTATATCTTTCAGTGTGAAAATCAGAAGTATCCAGAGATAGATGTGTTTTAACCTTTGTCCTTTCCACTAATATAATTTGATAATTGACGAGTTGAAAAATAGAGAATTATTATTGTTTTATCCTATTCATAATGAGAATATAAAAAATGGTGTTTGAGATATATGTATCTCAGATATGTGTGACATCTTGTTATGTGGTATGCATCTTTTCCTTTGGTGGTGTTGATGATGGTCAAATTATCTAAGAACAATTCGTTCAGGCCAGTCTCATCTCCCTACACAGTAGGTTAATGGACTGACACCTATCAGAAAACAACTACTCTCCTGGCTAATACCACGAAGGGCGTTGGATTATATCCGGCAGGTGTCAGTGCAGGATTCTTCACAGAAGTTATTCCTGCATATGCTGTTGGCGATACAACTGCCGCAATGGATTTTCAATTATTGGAACACACTTGCAGACTGGTTTCGGGCTGTTTGGCCACTCGTCAGTGCAAAGTAGTGTATATCATCAACATAAAGTCGATGATTTCCGATAATTGAAAATCGATGGGGCGGCGACAAACCTGTTGTTTGTTGTATGCTTCAGCTTAGTTCGAGGAATGATACTCTGACGGAATTCTTCAGTCTTCAAGTATGCCCACTGACTATATGTGAAAGTTGATGATGGTATTCTCTTCAGTTTCATTGGCACTAGTCTTATTCCTTATTGGATCATTCGAGAGTAGAGAGAACAAATAACTTTTGGTGGAAATGGCCAAATCTGCAATAAAATTAGTGCTGACAAAATACACCATGGAAACTTGAAGGAGTAGTAGGCTCTCATGATTAATACCACCCCTACTATATCTTACGACATTTCAGGAACCGTTAATCAGTGTTCTGATGTCTTCCACTCAATATGGAAAAAGCCGGTCTGACTGTTTTTTGTCCCAATCATTTGCATTCCATGTGAAAGAATAAGAAAGGCTTAGCCTTTTGTTAAAATAGGTGATGTGCGATGACAGAGAAGTGTTCTTATTTGACTCGTGGGGTATTTAATGGATCCATTGATGACCTGAGACTCTTCTCTATCGTTCTTGAGGGCTTGAAAATGGCCATACTTTTCGAGTATCCTTCCAATTCAGTCCGTCACACCGTTTTTGTAGGGCAGAAAAGTTCTTCCATTGGTCGTTCGCTCCAGTGTCGCCGTGGAGTATTTCTGTATGGGTTGTAAAACTTAGTTAATTTCGGCCTCGTTATATCTGTTACCTAAAAACGCATTCTTCAGATGGCACATTTCCTCTTGAAGCCCTTTGGTTCGCAGAAATGCCAGAGTCTTAATAACCTCTTTTCTGTCGCAGATGATGATTGGAGTGATTGTTCAAATATCGGTCCGCGTTGGTATACTTCATGTCCCGGTCTGCTACTCTCCCGTCTTTTCACCAATACATTGTAGAATAGTCTGACCAATCAGGTATAAGAGCAGTCGGCCGTCCGACACGTAGTTTTCATATAAGTACAAAAGTACCAGGAACATTTTCAGTTTGCGCAGCCCAGCAAGGGCACGTCTATCGTTGCTGCATCGCCTTTGATTTGCGCAGTAGCAGACGAAACGTCTGATATAAAATCCTGCATAGGATAATTTGTTAGACATCGGCCGTGGAAGCCTCCACACCATGATCACAGTAGAATAATACAACCAGTAGGCTCTCTTACCACATGATCCGCCCGAGTTGCCGAGGACTTTCAACCGCTCTTAGGATGAAATTCTCATCCAACGCGTTCAGTGCTGTAGTATCGAAGGATTTGACGGTACCATGGACATCAAATTAGTTATGATAAACGGTCGGAAATTGATATTGTGTTCAGTTTATTCGCTGTTGTTATTAGTGTTTTTAATTTTTGTAGTTAGTTATAAGTAATTTACCACAAAATATTCTATAATAATCTTAAATTTCGTTTTTAAATGAGCGCACGCCTATGGTAAAAGAACGAAATTGGCTCCGCACTTCGTTTCGAGGTCACCGAGAACTTTGTGAATTTATGAATGAAAGTAAGTGGACATACTGGTTGATTTCTACTATGCCATGATCAACAAATGAATTATTTTTTAGATTAACTAATATACCACTATCTGATGATACTTTTCAGCTATCATTTGAAGGTTCAATATTAGGATAACTGTCCTCTCAAATAAATATTAATTTCTTCACCTAGATAATAAAAAATAATGAATCTTTAGTTGAGAAAAAATGTTTTTTTCATTTAGAAATTAATAGAAAATATAGAGAAAAATATGGATCATTTGAATAGTAAGTAAGTAAGTAATTATTTATAAATCCATTAGGGCTATACATAAATAGAATTGCTACTTCACGGATTAGCTACAAAAAAGTTATAATGAGACATATGCTATTGAAAAAATATAATTATCAAATTTTGTGAAAGCAACTAGACTATTATTTAAGAAAAGTCAAAATTGTACGCACATCTTTTGGATATCACAAATCAAAAGTTAGAATTAGGAAATTTGTCTAAACCGCAAAAGCTATGTTCAATGAGAAGATTTCAGAATCATTCTGATCCTCATAATATTATTAAATTCCTTATATTTTGTATGTAGTTTGTTTCTGAACACAATGTGACATTTGATCCCTATATATTTTGTTGAGTGTTGGATTTTAGTTTTTTTTGTCTAGTACCATGTGAATAAATATTAACATTTGTCTTTAAATTATCATTTCTTTCCTTCATGTACAAAATCAAGTGAAATATATATAAACTGGGTTGTTGAGGATTTGCTGGATGATGTGTAATTCAGTGATAGTCTGACTGACTGAATTGATTCTGAGAGAGCAAAGTGATTATGATTATATTATGCCAATTATGTCACTGGCTTCTTCCACTGTAACACACCACTGTTTTGCGACTAGATGGTTTCCTTCACGTGTGGATAAAGAAAAGAAAATAATAATTACTGATTTCCAGTACATACATTTTTTTGATAGTGGTGGGCTTCTGTAGTTGTATTTTTTGTAAATGTTCCGTTTTTTAGTTGATATCTCCAATGTCTGTATTCTAGGTAGAAATATATTTAAAGCGCTTTCCAAATTTATTATTTTTTTCTCTAGTAATTGGATTAAATTCTCTTCATTTGAAATTATTGTATTTTTATCTCCAATAATTTGTCTCACAGGATTTTCTTCTAGGTGATATATTTCAGTAACAGGTACACATTCACATTTTGAGCAGATTCATGCTTGCATTCGTAATGTTTTTGCTCACTAGATTGTTTCATGCAGGCTGGATGAAATATTTCCTCACATTTGGCACACTTAACTTTTGTTTTAAACATTTTTTGTGCAGTATTTACACGTATAAATAACGTGTGTCAGATAATCTGTGCCTGATGCCATCTTGAAACCAACCGGTATAACAATATATAAAAAGAGAGGAACCAAAAAATGAGTAGTTTCTTGTATCAGATAATAATATTCACAGATTCAATATTGAATCCATAATAAATTTTATGTTTTTATATAACATGAAGTTTTCCATTTGTGCTTTAGAAATGGAGAGAGATATATAAAAAGAGTCAGAGAGATAGAGAGAACAAGACAGAGATAGTACAATATTGATTTAGATTTTTTTTTCAGAATATAAAAAACTGTACATCTATTTTACTCCTTTAAATCAAAAATGGTATATGAATGTCGTAATCAGAGTGGAGTCCAGAAGAAAGGTGTATTCTAAAATAAAATTGAGTTTGAATAAATATTAAAGTGATAGACGTATTGAGAGGACTGGCGCCCCCTACGCCAGTAACCAGGCTGGATGTCGACGTATTCGTTCAATAATAGATGTGTAATTTTTATCTGAAGGCCTCCCATAACCAGTAAAAAATAGAATCGTTTGTTTTAAGAAAAGGTGAATAAAAAAATTTACGGTGGTAGCATTGTCTCGTGCAAGACAGCTGCGCCCCCGGATGAAGGGTCTGTTCACTATAGACAGGAGGAGTCTGGCCAAATGCACTCAAATGAGAAGCAACGGCTATAGAAATTAGAGAGAGAAGTCTGAAACGATGAAATCTAAAATGTTGAATCAGTCTTTTTATTAGAAGTATTTTCTATTTTTTCATAACCAATATGGATTATTGAATGTTTGAAAAGATGTGGGTCATTAGTGAATAGGTTATTTATGGACATATAATGTGAATGAATCAATTAATGGATTAATCTTTATTGAATAGGAAACTTATCGTAATTGAAAAAATAATAAAAAATCAATAACTTTATTTAATGACCACACTGCTTTAAAAAAGTCGAAGTATTTTTTGTGAAAAAAAATTAGGGGTTTTTATTGATCTTTTAGGAATTTTGACCTTCCACAATCTGAAAAAATTTAAATTGAAATGAAGAACCCAATGAAGAATACAAGTGTAGAATAAGTTACCCGGATAAGTTATTCAGTTTCGCAAAGAAATTGCCATTCATCAATATCTTGTTATATTTGAAGTATTTATCATTTCAAGACCAAAATCTACCTCTGTTCGGTATTGAAAAATCGACTTCATCTTGAAGTTTTCCTTAAAAAAAAATTGTTTTAGTTTTAAACTTCCTTGACAGATTCCAGAAATGTCAATGACAAAATTGAAGGCGCTATTTATAAATATGGCTATTAAACTAGAATGAAAGTGTTTTGCATGCATGGTATAGTTTGCTTAGTTTTTTAGTAAATTATTTTATGAATGTTGAGAAAAATACCTGAACCGATACCGATAATTAATCATTATCCATTTCACTTATAGGTATCGAGTACCTCAAAGAGAAATGGACAGGCGAAATGGAGACAGAACCGCCCCTCTGAGAACCCCAACGATGGCTGGGGGACTTTTTTCCATTGATAGGGACTATTTTTATGAGATTGGCTCCTATGATGAAGGAATGGATATTTGGGGTGGAGAAAACTTGGAAATGAGTTTTAGGGTGAGAGAGAAAATAGTGCTTTTTATCATTCATTTCTGCTAACTCAAAAATTGAACTGATTAGATACACCATTCTGGAATATAGAAATAAATACCTCAATATTTTTGGCTATTTTGTAACTAAAAAATTCTATTGCCCAATCGAAATCAGCTAGAACTGACTGCAGAATGTTATAACTAATCAGGGTCTCATTAAAGTTTCAAGTCATTGAATATTAATAATCCATAGCAAGCTGATATTTTACTAATCTTATCATCGCTTGACTTGAAATGATAGTGTGAGTAGAGTTACATTATTTTAAAAAGATATAGAAAATCCTTGAGAAACAAAATAAGATTCTCATGCAAAATTATCAATGGGTCAGAATTGAAAATTGAAACAAACTTCTGTTGTCAGCTTTTTTAAACATCATCAGAGTTATAAAAGATTCAACTGTAACCTATGGCGTAAAATAAACACAAAACAAGCATTTTTTTCCAAAAAACAGATCTGCAATACTCTTTTCGACCCGCGTTTCACCTGAGGTCTGATGATCAATAGTATCAGTGGAGAAGTAATCGAAAGCTACTCTTAATTAACAAATATCTGCAAGGAACAAAATTTACAGTTCAACAACTGTTTTTACAGGCAGCACGAATGCACATCAATGAAAAGTCCACTGCGCCCTTTCATAACTAATAAATTCATGAGCAGATTTGAATTGAAGCAAAAGAAAATTTATATTACTTCCCATTGACTTAGATCCGATATGTAGATGATGTATTTATGATTTTTGACACAAAGAAATCAAAGGTCATTAGGTTTACATATGAATTTGAAAACAACGAAGAGTTATCATTCTTGGGTGTCAATTTTATATTAGATATAGCTGAAAGCAAAAAGCACTCTTCAAATATAGTAGATAAGGTAATTAATAAACGTAAATTTGGAAAGTCTTCATAAATCTTCATATTGTATTTGAACCAGTGAGAACTAGAGAACGTTATATGTTTTGTTTTTCATGGTTCTATTCTGAGCCGATTTATGTATTAATTTATTTATATATATTTATTATATTAATCATATTTCCATTTTAGAGTTGGCAGGAAAAAAAATCAGTGATATATATCATTAATAGGAAACACTTCATAGTCAATCAATACATGCTTTGAAAAGGGAATAATTTTAGGACAAATCAGTTTTTTGAGAAATAGGCTTTTTGGTTTTCTACTTCATCTCATTTCGAATGTGTATACGTACTGTCATCTTGACAAGAGCAGATTTGTCACTTCTTGTGATGAAGTCCTAATTTCATGAAAGAAATGAGTGAATTGTCTTGTTCATAGTTATTTAAAACGGTGCTAATGAGGTGATAAGACTAGTGTCTTGTCCCGAAACTTCAAAGTATACCATTGAGGATGACAGTGTTCCATGTTATTGACATTTTATATCTATTGTTTTATATATTATGTTGTATATAGTTCCGATCTGTTACAATTTCATAATGAATGTTTAGGAGTTCATACAGATCACTGATCATTTGAAAAAAAAATTACTGAGGGTCTTCATTAACACAATGAAACCTGAAACAATGTTTTTGCAAATTTTGTCGTTTGTTCATCTTGTATGTGTGTTTGTACAAAAACGACTCTTTTGTGTGCAATTTTCACAATGTATTATGGCATATTTCATTCAACATTTAGTGTTCAATTTATTTCAATCGCTTCATAAATCAAAAAGTTATGCCAGTTTAAATAGTCACATTGCACACTTGTTGAAGAAACTACTATAAAAATTCTGTTCGATTATATTTATGGTTTATAAAATGATTTTTATTATCAATAGAAGATAGGCGAATACAAGTTGCTATTGAAAAATCTGAGAAAAATCATATACTGAAGACGACGCAAACAAAGTCATGGACAACAGCTAGTGTAATAAATAAATTAGAGACAACAGCTAGTGTAATAAATAAATTAGAGAATGTGTTAAAAGCACATTTTATCATAGAATTTTTATTATTTTGAGAATTTAGAAATAAATTTCAGAGTATGTGTATTTCATCAATACTATTCCATTCCCTGTAATTGTATCATCAGAATTAAGACTATGAAAGTCTTTGGGTGACACCCAATTAAATTTTTTTTCAAATATCTCACGATATTTTTATAATATAATGAAACTCACTCATTCACCACCCTGTGTCTCTACAATTCTTCAATTTTTTATTTCATGGGAGGTTACATAAAAGTTGTTTCATTTACATTTTATTTATCAATAATGATGAATGTATAGGTATGGCAGTGCGGTGGGACACTAGAAATTATCCCTTGCTCCCATGTTGGGCACGTTTTCAGAGATAAGTCCCCTTACACTTTCCCAGGCGGTGTCTCGAAAATTGTGCTGCACAATGCGGCCAGAGTAGCCGAGGTTTGGATGGACGAATGGGGAGAATTTTATTACGCCATGAATCCAGGTTTGATATGTTACAGCTTTGGAAAGTTTTTTTGGGAGATTTTTTTGTTAACAGCATTATTAACATTATTACCTAATGATTGTTACTAACAGTACCTTAAATGCTTATCCTTGATAATTGACATGTAAGTGGACTTTTTGTGGGGTAATTTGTGATCACCTCATATTTTTGCCAAGAAATATTTTACTTTTTCATATAGGTACGAGATTGTTCATAACTCTTGTTCCTAATTAAATAACAAATTGTGGAATAGTATCCTTCATTAATGTGTATACAGTATATGATCATTATATTCAGCTTAAAAAGGAAAAATTATATACATATTTTCCATTTGTTGATAATTAATTTTTGTCTGTTTTTGATTCTTACTCAAAAATCACAGTGGATATTTATACAACTCAACAAATTCAGTTTCATAATGCGAATTCTCTTTCCGAAAGTTCTAATATAATCAAATTGTTTAATAACTTCATTAAAATGGTATTTATATGGAGTTGAAGGTGGTTTGCATAATTGTTTGAAATCCACTTTTGAGATGCAGTGTAAACTTGGTCTATATTACGAAAATATGGTAAACAGTGACCACATTTACGTGAGTATATAACATCAGTCGTTATAACAATCGGGGTTCTAACATCCACTCTCTGTCAGTGTTGAACTTATCTTTCCTATAAAATGGTAATATAGTATGTGCGAAAATAATTTTGAAAAAAAAATTCTACAAGCAGGCACCATGGTCTCATCTCTGTCCCAGGCAACTTGTTTTTTTTGTTGAATTATGTATTTTGAAAACAAATCAACTTTATAACACTCTAGGAAATTTTCATGTCATGGACCAAAATAAAATCGGATAGGCACAACAAAATCCTCATTCTATTGTGGAGCAGATAAGTTGTGGAAAATTTGGATTTAGTGTGTGGGCAAGTGTTTTCAGAGGTAGAATTATTGGCCTGTTCATTTATAATGGCACTCTCATATCTCAGAGTTATTTAGAATTTTTTAGGCAAAATATTGAACCACTTGTTGATGAATTGCCACTAATGGAACTCAGAAAAATATATTTTCAAAAGACGGTGCTTCGCTTCACAACACTGCAATTGTCACCATTTTTTTGAGTGCAAATTTTGATAACAATTGGATAATTGAAAAGAGCTGGCCGATACTTGATGAAAATCCATAATAAAACTTATTGTATGATTTTCACTATAAAGGGTTTTACAAAAACCGCGACATGTGTTTCGCTATACAAAAGCTTTCTCAAGCGTTTATTTTACGCTATCATACAATAAACTATTAATGAGTAATTATTGGATAGCCAACCAAGGACCCAACTGTTGGCAGGCCTGGTCATTGGACCTAACGCCTATAGACTCTTACCTCTGGGGAAGGTTGAAAGATGTTACTTTCAAATTGCCAACCAATTCTAGATACGAATTGGAAGCAATGTTTTGATTCTCTCACTCCTATTAAACCAATGAATTCGGCAAAAAAACGTTTAGAACAGGTGTCGCCTGTATGTAGAAGAAACTGGTAGACGTTTCAAACATCTTCTCTGAAGAAATATATTTCATTGTTTGTTCTTTACCATCATTATTATTATTGTATCAGTTTTATTGAAACTATTCGTTTTGATTACGACTGTGAAAATATTTCTCAACATTTGATAGCTACTGCTGAACAATTTCTTTCTGTTTTATCGTTGCGTCGTCCAAAGCCTAATTGATCAAAGTGTGCGTTTCAAAGTCTACATGAAAAAACCTAAAAGCTCTGTATTTCAAAGATGACTCTTGAAAAACAAGTGTGCTACATTTTTGGAAAGGTAATTTTAAGCTCTATTGAAATATGCAGGAATATACATGGTGTCTCATTAAAAAAATAGTTTTCCATCAATAACCATTGATGTCTCATTTGAAAAAATATGTTTTTTACAACATTGAAATCTACGTACAAATGTGTTTTGGAAATGTTTTCATAGAAACAAGAAATTTTTGACTGGAAAAAAGTTACAGCAACTTTTTGAAAATGCACATTTTCTCATGAATGTTTCATTTCAGAATAAACCTTCATTTAAACAAAGCCTCGTCAATAGACACAGGGTGTAATAGTACATTCAATCTTTGGGGCATGATAAGTTTTTACTTTCCTTTGACCAAGAATTTGTGTACTTTTTGTGTTACTCCAACATTGTGCTAATGAAATCGTTGACTAATGAGGTGCATGTTATATTTTTCTGCCATGATGCCTGTAGGTGTGGATGTGCGGTGGTCAGCTGGAAATAGCAACTTGTTCTCATGTGGGACATGTGTTTAGAAAATCAACTCCGTACTCGTTCCCTGGTGGGACAAGTAGGATCGTCAACCATAACAATGCTCGGCTGGCGGAGGTCTGGTTGGATCAATGGAAGGAATTCTACTATAATATTAACCCAGGTCTAATTTCGTTTAACAGCATGATTGTATGTCTTTTGCTTGAGGTGACGTTCTCTGCTTGCATGATAATCCTGTTGATGAATATCTGAAGCAGTTTAGACTGCTGTGTGCTCCTTGATGATAATAATAATAATAATAATAACAACAGCTTTATTGTCCAAAGTTACTCATTTACAGGGCAATAGCCAGAATTATACAAAGAAGAAAAAAAAATTAATGAAGCGACATCAATTCTTATCATCTAGATTTAATATAAGTTGGCAACTCTGATAATATTACTTAGATATATTTATAATACATCACATTGGAATTAGATACTATTGAAATTTTGACATATATAATGAAAAATTGAGCATTATGTTTGTTTTTGCTATGAGAGGTCTTAAAGTAAAGTGATACTGTGACAGAGAAACTGCTATATGTTGAAATTTTATTTTTATTTTAGGACAGTTTACTCTTATTATTCACTAATTTCAGTAAAAACACTGATGCACAATTTCTGCTGCGTTCCAGACTAAAAAGAACTATACATCTATATAATTCATTATTACTAATACCACTTTTAGGATAAGTACCAACTACTTTGAAAATTAAAAATTAGAGAATTCCCTCTATACTCCATCAATAATCATCTTATTATTCTCATGGAATGGCATCCAGATAGTACTTGCATATTCCAGTTTTGAAGATACATATGTATAATACATCGGTCTCACAACTTCAATACTTTGAAAGTTTTTGCAGTTGGAAACTATTACTTTAGGAATTCGTGGTATAATTTACACTTCCCATTGGGTTTCACTTTAGTACTGTTTCACCAAGTATCAATAAATTCTGAGACTAAATATTTGTAGAATCACTCACGTCATTAATTATAGAAAATAACTTAGAATCCCCAACAAACTCAAAGTAACAAACTTGTTGTCATCATAATAAGGGTGATTGGTATTGTGTGTTAAAATATTAGTAAGGGTTTGTTTTTAATAATTTTTTCAAAAAGTTTTCTAGACATTGACAAATAAATATTCATTGAAAAAAGTACTTTTCACATTACCCTCGTATCTTGTAATAACGCGCATCCTTTGAAAAAATGCTGAAAATGGTCAGTTCCGGAAAACACAAATCTTTGGGGCTTATTGCCTTTTTTTCCAATATTTCCATGACTCTCAGCCTACAGTTTTGTTCCCCATATTATTTGTTGCATTTTAGTCTCATTTATCTGTCCATAAATTGCTTGCCTACTGTTGTGATTCAGTGTCTCATATTATTCTGTCTCTGTAACTTTGTGTTGGATTTCTTGCAGCTAAAGTCTCCATTATACAACCCCATTTTGTCCACCAGATGTCTAAATGGTCAATATCTAATGAATTGTACTTACTGTTGTTGTTCTCAGACGATCCCTGCTTGTTGAAGCAGTTCTTCAGATCTCTAGGTGGTCGCTTTATAAAAGTTTTCCCTATGGTGATCCCACAACTGGTTCAGGACCATTATAGGAAGCTCATAATCCAGGTTTACCATACTCATCAGCTTTTTTATTGTCTGTGATCCTGATTGTCCAGGCAGCCAGCATAGAGTCAAACTATTTCCATCTGCCAGTTTCTTCAGTTCTTTAAGTCATTCCCAGATCAGTATCGATGTCACTTTTGGGTTCATCAATGCCCCCTCTGCACTTTAGTACTGCGAGAATATTGAAGCCTTAAATCAATATTCCTTGTGCACTGCAAGATTCTATACAATTTGGCTTGAAAGAGCAATTAATTCTCCTATTCCATGTTCGGTTTTTGACCTGTCTGTAGACCAATGCTACTGTTGGTGTGGTTATTTCCAAACATTTTATTAATGGCAGTGGCTTGTTTTATCTTTGGTCACCAAAGCAAAAAAGCATATGTTGTAATTTGCTTAACCACAATTGAGTATAGCCATCAGTTCCACCTTCAGCTTGGTAACCCCACCATAAGCTTTTTCCTTGAATGACTGTTCTGGAGACAAATAATTCTGGTAGATATATCAATAATTCATTTAAATATTTTTGTTATTTATGAAGTTAGATAATTCAATTATGCGAAGAAGTTTTATTTTGAAAATTATTTCCTATTGATGTTTAATATGGTACTTTAAAATGCAACTCAGTTTTCTTGCGTAGACCGAGTAAAGTTTTACTTTTTCTTTGAAGGTCAACAGAAAAAAAATCCCCCAGTGTAATTTCATGTGTAGAGTTATAGGAAAGGTACATTTTCAACATTTCTATATTTTCATTTTATTCTGGAATGTCTGTACATACAAAAAGGAGCACTTTTTTGTGGACCACAGCACCATTCATTATAAAAGCAACAACTAATGGTTCTCTGAACATTTCGATAATATCATGAAATTGCATGTATTATATTATCTATCAATAATATAATAAAGTAAACATGTTTTCTTTCAGGTGCAAGAAATGTACCTGTTGGAGACATTTCTTCGAGACGAGAATTGAGAAGCAAACTGAAATGTAAAAGCTTCAGGTGGTACCTGGAAAACGTTTATCCCGAGTCCCAGATGCCATTGGAGTACTATTACTTGGGAGATGTAAGTTATTTTCATCAAACATAGGTACCTGAAAAATACAATGAAAGTATTCCTGATTATATATTATATGATTACCGACAGAATCTACAATCAATACATTTCCATCGTAATTTAGAATATGACGCTCATTAATATTTTATTTATTTATTTATTTGACACTTTGGTACATTGAGTACATGTGCTAAGTCATAATTAAAAAACGAAAATAAAACTACAGAAGTTGAACAATACAAAAACAATAAATATGGTTCACGTCCACAAACTTTCACAATATAGAAGTATTATATAAAAAATCGGAGAAGTTCTAGCAAATACTCTCAAAATGTCATGAAAAAGTGTCGTGCAAGAATTCCTCAAGACTGTAGTAACACTTCTGTAAGAGAAGTTTCTTCACCTCAATTTTAAAAAGTTTATCTGACTCGATTTTCCTAATAGATGCCGGCAAGTTATTATAACAGTTTGTTGTATTAAATAGTGGGGAGCATCTAAAGTGAGCCGTTTTGTGTGAGGGGGTTCTTAACAGTTTCCCATGACGGGTGTCTCCACCATGTATATCCGCATTTGTGACATTCCACCACATTTAATATATTTTTGTTTTTTCATTTCGTAATTCTATCGCAATATAAATAGTAATTTTTTTGGATATTATGTGTATTAAAAGTGAAAATAAAAAAGTTCATAATGATACTCTTGAATAATTTTTTTTGTGAGAAATCAGCAAGCATTCTCAAATGTCGAATCTTGATGAGGACAAAAATTATACTTTATTCAATTCAAAATTATGTCAATTGTTACTCTAAAATATAATTCATTGGAAAGACATTTTAATGAGTTTTGTCAATAGATTATCTAATCGAATTTCCTCATAACCGATTTTACTTAAATACATTTTTACTTGATGAGTAAAGACACGCCCGAAGAAGCCATTGTATGGCGAAACACGTGTTGGTTTTTTTAAAATTGCTCAGTGAAAATCTCACAATAAAGTGTTTTTTGAATACGTTAGTTATGAATTTTCATTAAGTATCGGCCAATTCCATCATATAAATACATTTTTATTTTCGCAGATACGTAATGTGCAAACTAAGAATTGCCTGGACACAATGGGAAGGAAGTCCGGAGACAACGTAGGAATGACTTATTGTCATAATTTAGGTGGAAATCAAGTGTTTGCTTACACGAAGAGACAACAAATTATGTCGGATGATAATTGTCTTGATGCAAGCTCTAGGACAGGACCTGTTAAACTAGTAAGATGCCATGGAATGGGTGGTAATCAAGCTTGGCTTTATGATGTAGTGGTAAGTAGTATGTCAGCATTTATTAACTTCAAAACATTTCAAAACGAGAGAATATCACATGAAAATGTTTTTTTGCAAAATACCAAGTATTTATACACAAATAATGAGTTGTTTCATCATAGTGTTTTTTGAGGCAGCCAATGCTTAAAGCCCATCTGTTTAAATTTTGAGTTGAATAAAATTGTTTACCATGTATACCTATTGAAATTCTTTCACAGCATGTTCATTTTTGAAAAGGAAGTCATAAATGCTTGCAGTGATTATAAATTTATCATTTGTTTGAAGGTGATTGACAATGTTTCGTGATGAATTACACTAGTTCGGACTTCCATTGTCTACTATATAAAATGATTTGAAATCCCTGAAACAAGTAAAAAAGAATAATTAAAAAAGAATAGTTGAAAATAACAATTATATTAAGCAACAATAAACCTGAAATGAAATGATAGTGAAATAACCTACAAGTAAAAATATAATAATTGAATAAATAAAAATTAAAGGAATGCAAAAAAGAAAATAATAAAAATAAAGTGTAGAGATTCCAAGTCACGTTAGTTCACGACGTTTCGATTGTTGGTATCTACAATCGTCTTCGGGTGATGACTGGACTGATTCCTCCGAGAGATGACTATTTTATAGGTCGTTGAAATACTTTCACTTTCTCTACTTTCCATTTTCCGCTTCACTGATTCCGTGAGGGATGACCGTTTTGGCGGGAGTTGGTCATTTTTCGTTTGATGATGGGTTTCCATATGTTTCGTATATCTACGCTGGCCTGGCTGAAAACGTTGTTGGACAACATGTATGCGGATTCCTTAAATTTTCTCCTGAACCAATGTTCCTCTCTGTGCAAGATCTCAGCTTGGGACCACTCGATGTTGTGTTGATGGGTCCAAACATGGTCTGCTATTCCTGATTTGCTGGTTTCCCCTCGCTGTGTGTGCTTCTTGTGCTCGGCAATGCGAACATTCAATGGCCTCTTAGTTTCACCAATATAGGATTTTCCGCACTCACAGGGTATCTGGTAAATGCAATTCTTGGAATCGCAGTCCGCGTTTGGGGGCCTGGTTTTCGTGAGCCTCACGAGCCTCAGCGTAGATATACGAAACATATGGAAACCCATCATCAAACGAAAAATGACCAACTCCCGCCAAAACGGTCATCCCTCACGGAATCAGTGAAGCGGAAAATGGAAAGTAGAGAAAGTGAAAGTATTTCAACGACCTATAAAATAGTCATCTCTCGGAGGAATCAGTCCAGTCATCACCCGAAGACGATTGTAGATACCAACAATCGAAACGTCGTGAACTAACGTGACTTGGAATCTCTACACTTTATTTTTATTATTTTCTTTTTTGCATTCCTTTAATTTTTATTTATTCAATTATTATATTTTTACTTGTAGGTTATTTCACTATCATTTCATTTCAGGTTTATTGTTGCTTAATATAATTGTTATTTTCAACTATTCTTTTTTAATTATTCTTTTTTACTTGTTTCAGGGATTTCAAATCATTTTATATAGTAGACAATGGAAGTCAGAACTAGTGAAATAAATTTATCACATACACACACGCCAATTCCGTGCAATTGGATCAGAAGTCTCAGAAATTTCCATGAACAACAAATATACTTCAGGTGCACATAGCAAACCTCTTGGTATTAAAATTGATTACTCTTAATAGTATATGCATAGAGAAAAATATCCTAGTAGTATGTTATTCGTAATAAGTTATAAAGTTGGATACTGATAAATTATGTACGATTCACAGTTAAGAATAGAAAAACTGTGAATAATTGAAAAATATAAAATTAACATTTTTTTTTTTATTTTGAGAATGGGTTGTAATACTTGCAATGTGTGTAATTATGATATATCATATACCAAATGTAAGACATTGGTATCACACATTAAATGCTTGAACAGGTCTGTCAACCAACTGAATAACTTTCAAAATGAAGGAGAGAATCCCAGTGGTGAAAGATAGTTGTGTGAGACGTGTAGGTAGGTCTTTTTGATCCTCCACTGCAACCAGCGACGGTTCATCGTGGCTCATATCCTATTCTAACTCAACCAAATAAATTCAGCTTCTTAACGGTGCAGATTACTTTATTTGATGAGAGATCTTCCAGGTCAGCTGGTAAGAGTGGGATTCTGTCAATCACTGAAAACTTGTTTTCAGTCTGCGGCGGGGCAGACACGGAGTATATTCTCTGCTAGCATGGCCTGAATTTCATTGATACGCTCCTTGATAGATCATGGTTTATTTTCCTCAATCTAGTGAAGACCTGATTGTTGGTTAGTCTGCCACTACCTTCGTCAGGTAGGTAAGCAACACAAATGTGTTTGACCTTCCTCTTGAAGATGACCACTTGGTGATCGAAACACGTGTCGAGGTGTTGAAATAACGGTTTGGTGTTAGAAAAAAACTTCAGTAATATTCATATACAAATGTGGGAATATAAAGAAAATACTTGGTTAGCGAAACGCGCGTCGATAGAAAGTTTTTTTGGTCTGGTGTGGGAAAATATTTTCTTTATAATCGTTTTAGGCCAGAGGTTCCAATAATTCTACCTATCAAAAAGCGGATATGTGATTTGAAAAATACGTCTTCTGTGACGCATTTCAGGAAGACGCTTTCCAGATCCTCTTTGTAACCTATAGCAACGCAGGCGGGAATGTGCAACTCTGGAAATGTACTTGTGGATCATCTTCTGGAATATTCTCTTCAACGGCTATAATTGCTTACTGAAAGGATTCCAGTTTATTGGTCCTTAATGACTGCGGCAACCTTCCCATATGGGGTCGTCTGTAAGTCAGCTAGAGCTAAGATGACAAATGCCACTTTGCAAAATTTGAGTTCGCCTTTCCACATTGAGGTGTCATTCGATTCATAGCCTCTTTCATAGCAATCCAAGATTTGATACAAGTTGGGCAAACAACAGTACAAGAGTTACACTTGTAATGCACTGCTTGGAACCTTTGGTCTAGTAATGAATATTACTGGAGTTTTGTCCCAACACCAAACGATTACTTTTAACACTTTGACATGTGTTTCAATCACCAAGTGATCATCTTCAAGAGGAAGATTGAACTCAATATCAACTCAATCACAGTCATTTGAACTTTAATCTTTCTCTTGAAGATTATCACTAGGTGATTGAAACACGTGTCGACGTGTTGAAAGTAACGGTTTAGTGTTAGGATTAAACTTCAGTAATATTCACAAAAGTTACAAACAACCCAGTTGAAAAAAAAAAGATCAAAACATTCACTAAAGAAAAGTCCCACCGAAAAATGATACTATATAGTGTACCAAATGTAAGCACAGGTATCACACTAAATGCTTCAGTATGACTATGAACCAACTTAATGGCTATTAAAGGGAAATTGAGAAAAGTGGCAACAACCTGAACGGCATTGATGCAGCAGCTAATTTAAATAGGTATACTCTTAATGATTGTTTGGCAAAATTCAATACAAGAGAACTTATTGCCAAAGAAGCAGCTATAAATCAATGATACACTTCAACAGGAAATCAATGTTATTAAATAAAAAGTAATTTAGATGAAAAATAGACTAAATGTGAGTTCTACAGAATCTTGTTGTCAATTCAGTCTTGGAGAACCTAATGAGCAGCAACAAATACAAACAAATAAAACATTTATCAGTCGGTAGCCAAGCGGTTCGGCGTGGGTGCTTTGTTCACTCACTCGAATTGACTGCCGTGTTGGTCGGTGGTTCAAGCCCTAGTCTGAACGATCGATCTTCACTTGCTACCGTCCAACCCGTGTTAGGAATCACACGTTAAAAGGTAAGACCTCGATAATCCTTAGCTCGCCACAAGTTTCGACTTCTGAGGGTTGTCGTTCGTAGGGGTGCGACAGCTGGTTAACTGAAAAACAGATTTTAAACAGATTTTTTTAAACAGATTTATAACGTGCCTAAAAACAATAAAACTGATGATAATCAGGATCTTCATATTGTAAATAACATCATTACTGGTTGTGAATCTTCTATCGACTTCCAGAATTTCAGAATACAGCTTGTTGGGTGTCAAGTATCTAGTAGAAACAAACAGTTTCAGTTACATTTTTTGAATGTGGTATGTTTTCTTCGAGTTGGTGATATGAAGCAAAAAAAATTCATTCAGTTGACAACAGTGTACCCAATGAAGAGAAAGTCTCTGCATGATTTGTCATTTGCATTCTCTTGTCTACACAGAAAATATAACCTCAGTTTCGACACTGTTTTCATAACTATAATGGTATCTAGAGTTATGGTTTCATTAATATTGATATCTAACTGGTCGAATTTACTTTTTATTGATATTGCATCACACGTTAAAAAGTAAGACCGCGTTAATCCTTAGCTTGCACAAGTTTCGACTTCTCAAGGTTGTCGTTCGTAGGGGTGTGACAGCTGGTTAACGGAAAAACAGAACAGATATAAAAAGTTCAACTTGTTCTCAATTTCAGACGGATTGTAACCCAGTAAAGATAAAAAATCTTTAATTTTTATGTTATTCTTAAAATTCATAATGAATTTCGATACAATTTACACATTTTGTAGTTAACGGATGAATGATTCACTGGGTGTTTTGTTTTAAAGTTCAGTTTGGAAAAGAAAGAATTTACTTTCATGTATTAGGACAGTTTATCAGAACAATGGGGAAACTGTACAAGTTTAGTTTAAGGTGCGTTCATTGATAATATAACTGAGAAATTTACTTGTAACTTTCATAGTATTACGAAATTTTAAAGTCATTAATAACCCGTTGAATAAACGATTGAGCAATAATTATTCACTGAGTGTTTATGTTGTAGTATGACATGGTATTTTCGGATGGTATTAATAAAAGTTGAGGTCATCAATACATTTATGGTTCAGCTTAGTAAAACTAATGATACCTGTGGCAGATAGAAGCCTCTTATATGCTTATACAGCGTTACTCACGGTCGATGGTAGGTTAGACGTTTCTTGAAAACGCAAAGCATGATTTTTCTGAAAATTTCACCTCTCACATTTCCTTACCTGTTCTATCGATCTAAAATATTTTCAGCATTGCGGCGTTGCCACTTCCATCAAAAAGTCCTAGCAACTTAATTTTTTTAAATGGAACACCTTGTATATTAATACATTTTTGGAATCGCTCTGGTATTTTAATACTTTTTTGTTAATAATGTCCAATACCTATCTCTATCTGTTTTCGAGATAAAAAATAAATTGTGCTAAATATTTATTTATTTATTCACGGGTAACTCCCATTTAATATAAGTTATACAAATATCAGATTGTTAACATTAATCTTATCTAATTTAATTATAATTAATAACAATTCAAACAGTTATAGTAGAGAATTGAAATGAAGCGAGAATAAGAATAAGTATATCTTAACTTATTTCTAAGAATATCCTCGGAAATATGAAAGAGATCGAATTTTGTATTATTCCCGTTTGTGACTATTTTTGATAAAGGAGAATGCATTCCATAGTTACACCTAGGGTAATCTATTGCAAAAGTTAGATTATTTCGTGTTTTTCTAGAGGGAACATGAAGATTTACTTGGGCAAGAAGAGTTGAACAACTAATTCTAAAATTGAGCAATTTATGAAGGAATATAATATCTATATGATCTCTGCGTAAACTAAGTTTCGGTAAACCAGTTACAGACCAATTTTCTGAAAAAGAGTGATCACTGAAAGGTATAGACAACTTAAAGGCAATATCTTTCATAAATTTGTTTTGTACTTTTTCTATAGTGTACTTATGAATTTCATAAGTTGGTGACCAAACACAGCTACAATATTCTGTAATCGATCTAACCAAAGCGAAATACAATAACTTAATAGAATTAATGTTGGTGAAGTCTTTTGTAGTCCTGCATACAAAGCCTAACATTTTCATTGCTCTGCTAGAGATCTGTTCATACTGCAGGTGAAAATCCATTTTGACATCCACCACTACACCAAGATCTCGTATGGATTTCACCGATTCTAATAGTTTGCCTGCTATAGTATACATATTGTTGTAATGAGTAAGTGATCTAGAAAAAGACATTCTTTTGCATTTAGACACATTCACATCCATATCATTGTCTACACACCATTCAGTAAAAGATGTAATATCATTCTGAATATGTTCGTAGTCAACTGTGGATACAATGGTTTTGAATATTTTCAAGTCATCAGCAAACATTAATACTTCAGAATGACTAATTTTGGTTTTGATATCGTTGACAAAGATAATAAATAGGAATGGTCCTAAATGGCTTCCTTGCGGAACTCCTGAGCTAACAGAGATTTGTTGAGATATAAATCCTTTAATTTTTACAACTTGTCTTCTGTTACATAGATAATTTGTGAGCCATTTCAATAAATTCCCAAAGAAACCGATTGCCTCCAATTTTGCACAGAGAATCCTGTGATTAACTGTGTCAAATGCTTTGGAAAAATCCGTGTATATCACATCCTCTTGCTGTTTTTTCTCCAAAGCATTTAAGATATACTGAGAGTAGAGCAACAAATTAGTATTGGCCTATTTGCCCTGGCAAAACCATGTTGCTCATCGATTATAACCTGATTCAGAGGGGTTTTATATTATAGCATATGAAGCTTTCCATCAATTTAGGTATAGCACTCAATATGCTAATGGGGCGAAAAAAAATTATGTTTGCTCTGTCTCCAGATTTATGTATAGTGTTATGTAACTCGATTTCCATACAAGAGGGACCTCACCTAGACTGAGTGAAGCTGTAAAAAGCAAAAATAGTGGTTTTGTCAGAGTAAATCTACAATTTTTCAATAACATTGTTGTGATACCGTCAGGTCCTGGACCTTTATATGGATCCAATTGAGATAGTTTATTACAAATAATTTCCAAACTAATTGCACAACTATTCATTTCCACAGTCTTATCAGTGGTGAAAGTTGAAATTTCATCAACAGTATCAGGCTCGTACACAGATTGAAACTGTTGTGCGAATGCATTTACAGTATCATTACCATTGTCGTAGGTCACAATACATAGTCTCAGGTAAGCCATTATTTTTCCGTTTGGTATTCACAAAGTTCCAAAAATATTTAGTGTTAGATGCTCAATTCATAAAAAGTTGATATTTTGATGATAGTTTGAACAAACTCGAAATATTCAAATAACACCAAGAAATCGACTCCATATCATATAGGGCGTGCTAAAATTACTATTATTTCCATTGTGCATAAAAGTAGTCAAAAGTTAATTTTTTCAAATAAACCCCCTGTATATTACTCAGTAAATTGAAAGATGGTGAAAAATGCTTCAAGATGATATATCATGTCCCTATACCTAAATCGTCAAGTTTTCTCAATAAAGTCGCTTCTTCTAGAAACATTTTTTTTTTTTAATTTGGATTTAGGTAGCAGTGGAATTATCAAGCTTATAGCAGTTCGGTTCGCCAAAAATGAATGCAAATATTGATTATTCAAACGAAGTTCTTATGAAATTATTTATTATACACGGACAGTGTGATCAAATCATTGCCAGGACTTGTAGAAAATTCAACCAAATGTATCCTGAATTAACACCAATGAACGAGAGGAAGTTTGTAAGATTACAAAATAATTTCCTTAACTATGGCTCCATGTTAAAAGCGCCTTCAACATTACCAAAACCTGTTATTTCAAATGAGGACAATACTGTTAACGGTTTGGCATATTTTTATGCATATCCAGAAGCTTCCATTCGCAGTGCAGAAAAAGATTTAGGTGTATCACATGCTTCAGAACAACGAATTTTGAAAAATCACGGAATGCATCCGTATAAATTTACCAAAGTTCAAGCTCTAAAAGCAGAAGACTTCGAACGTATTTTTGTAAATCCCTTTCGATTCATACACAGAAAGATCGGGAATTTTTGTCAAAAATAATTTGGAGCGACGAATCAAAATTTACGAGGGATGGTATTTTCAATAGAAGGAATAAAAATTTTTGGGCTGATAATAATTCTCATGTTTCAAAAGAAATGGGTTTTCAAGAAAAAATTGACCTGGATGTTTTCTGTATTCTGAAGAACAATAAAATTAGCTTTTTTATTTATGAAGACACACTGAATGCAGAGAGATATCTCCAAATATTAAGGACGACTGTAACCGATTTTCTTGAATTCGTGGTTTCAACTGGACGGAACGCCAGCTCATTCCACCCAGGAAGTTTCCAGGAAACTTGACGAACTCTTCGACGATTGTTGGTTTTGGGCCGTGGGATTGCCCACCGAGATCACCCGATCTCACGCCACTTGACTTTTTTTTATGGACTTCGAAACAGCGTCGAAAACTCTTTGTGAATTACTTATAAAAGTAACCGAACTGCTATAAGCTTGATAATTCCACTGCTACCTAAATCCAAATTCTAAAAAAAATAATGTTTCTAGTAGAAAAAACAGTATTGAGAAAACTTGACGATTTAGATATAGGGACATGATATATCATCTTGAAGCATTTTTCACCATCTTTCAATTTACCGAGTAATATACAGGGGGTTTCATTTGAAAAAATGAACTTTTGACTACTTTTATGCACAATGGAAATAATAGTAATTTTAGCACGCCCTGTATGATATGGAGTCGATTTCTTGGTGTTATTTGAATATTTCGAGTTTGTCCAAACTATCATCAAAATATCAACTTTTCATGAATTGATAGTACTGATGTATTTAATTTCAATTAAGGCTATGTTTTGGACCATATTTAGCACAATTTATTTTTTATCTTGAAAACAGATAGAAATGGGTATTGGACCTTATTAACAAAAAAGTATTAAAATACCAGAGCGATTCCAAAAATGTATTAATATACGGGATGTTCCATTTAAAAAAATTAAGTTGCTAGGACTTTTTGATGGAAGTGGCAACGCCGCAATGCTGAAAATATTTTAGATCGACAGAACGGGTAAGGAAATGTGAGAGGTGAAATTTTCAGAAAAATCATGCTTTGCGTTTTCCAGAAACGTCTAACCTACCATCGACCGTGAGTCACGCTGTATGTATATTGGTGATTTAAAATTACCTCAAGCAGATAGATCTTCTATCACATTTGTTTTTTGAAACCATACAAAATAATTCAAAGAAAACCTTAATGAATTATTTTCATTCTTTCGCATACTTTTGTCAAACGTCATTACCAACTAACTGTAATGTCAATTTGTAACCTGTCGCCGATACTAAGATAATGAAAGGATAATTTCAAGAATATCTTGATGACACATCTCCTAAGCGTAATTCAATGGTTTATTTGTAACAATATAAACAGCACCTTTCGTTATAAACACTGAGTAGAATAAAATAAGAGAATTTCTAATTTGAGATTAAACGACTCACCAGGTAAGGAAGTTCAATCCTCACTTATACTAGTAGGCGCATTCTAATTATATCACCTCAGAAATTCTAATGTTCTAATAATAACTGTTATCTTTTGTCGACATTTTTTTTCAGTGCCTCCTAATAAAAGCATATCATCATTTCAAGGTTCGAATTGTTTGGGCCACTTTCAATGGCTTTTGTAAGGTAACTATCTATAGCAGATGTGCGTTCGCAAGAAGCTCTTGTACATTTTTAAGGAAAGAGTATTGTTTCAAATCCAAAGCCTTCAATAATGCTACTACTTCCGGGTTTGGTTTTGGTGGCTCCAGCAATATACTGGAAGCTTCCATTTCTCTAACAGATAGAAAATATTTCATGAAGTAATTTCAAATGAAGTAAATGAAAACCTCACATTACCACAAGATATTTTTCACGAAATTTCATTTCATTTTTTCTTTGCCAATTCATTAAGTTGTTATTTTCAATAAATTCTTTTTGGATATTTTTTCAGGACAAAACCATCAAGCATGTTAACACTGGCAGTTGCTTAACAAAACCTGACAGTAGTGACGTCAACCTGCCCCTATTGAAAGCCTGCAGTTTCGGAGAGGGTCAGCAATGGATAATGGAAAGTGATTTCAAATGGCAAGCAAGGCACCACCAGGAAGACAACTAGACATACCAGTGGGTGATGCAGTGTGATATTAATTAATTCTGTAAAATATTTTCAGGATGCTGTGGAATCCTGAAAAGTGGTGAAAATTTTCATAGCAGTTCAGGAACTTCTTGAATTATTTTTTTTAAAGAAGAGTACAATTACAATTTTGAATTAGTACAGGATTATCATTTTTGTTGTATAAATTTTTTCTTATTCATCCGATCTGTACACTGAGTCTAATCGAATTTATTTTCAGCAATATTTATAGAAATCTTATATTTTTCGAATGTTTTAATATTTATTCAAATACCTTATTTATTATTTGTATTTGCATTCCACTAAAGATGAAGTAACGAGATAGTGCAGCAGGTATGCAATGCATAATGGAGTCTAATCCAGTTACATTTATATCATTATTTCTCCCCCGAGAAATAAAATTGCAAGAAACTATCTGTGACAGGTTAGTTATAGATCTATCACTTTTATTTTGCTAATTGAATTAGCAATTCTTCCTGAAATAAGACTTTTTTAACGTTAAGGAAATGAACTTCTTTGTGAACGACTGCCATTTGTATATATTATATAGAATAATTGGTGACCAATAGAGTTGAAATTTTCATAATTTTTACTAAATAATTGCTCGTTTAGAATCATATTTTCTCGGACAATATTACTGCACAAAACTCAATTCATGAAAATTGAATTGGGTGAGGCTAAGCAAATTAGAATTATCATATCAAAATTTTGGACATGAAAAACTACCAATTTGGCTAATGACTTTTATATAGAAAACTATTTGAATATGAGTTCTAGGAACAGGTAAAAAATTGAACCAAAATCGATATCACCACAAATTTTTATCGAAAGTACTAGTTTTACGGAAATACTGAAAGAGGGAAATATTTTTTAACGGATTGAACAGTGAATTTGTTATTCTTTTCCAAAATGTGAAAAATGTCAAAACTTGATTTTGTTCAACAGAAGTCCTAAGCAATTTGATCTGAGAAATGTAAGGAACACTTAAAAGTTGAAAGAGTCAAAAGAAAATATAAAAACCTCCCAAAAAAATTAAAATATAAATCAGGCATTCTGGCCAAATATTCTCAAAAAATAAACAATGAAAATTTCATTATTTGAAAACTATAAAAAATGGGTCAACATATACGGGGTATATTTGGATACTGCTTGATTTGAGAATTTTTTTTTTATGTTATAGTTTGAATCAACGGTCGATAGCCAAGCGGTTCGGCGTGGGTGATTTGTTCACTCACTCGAATTGACTGCCGTGTTGGTCGGTGGTTCAAGCCCTAGTCTGAACGATCGATCTTCACTTGCTATCGTCCAACCCGTGTTAGGAATCACACGTTAAAAGGTAAGACCTCGTTAATCCTTAGCTCGCACAAGTTTCGACTTCTGAGGGTTGTCGTTCGTAGGGGTGCGACAGCTGGTTAACGGAAAAACAGATTTTAAACAGATTTTAAACACTATTTGAAATGATGGAATTTGACAGTGGCAACCTCTTATAAAAAAACTCTATCATATTTCTTTTTTCCAAAAAGTATTTCCACTATCACTAATTGAAAAGTTGGTTTGTTATTCAGGAGAAATGATCTGTTGAAACAATTGAACATCCGATTGAATGATATTTAAAATCATCGAGTTATATGAAAATGTTTTTGTTAATTATTGTTCATCACTTGGGAAAATGGTATACCCTTAAGTAATTTCTAGAACTGTATTCACAGAAAAAGTAAATTTTGTAGCACTAATTTCAACATTGATCCAGTATCTAATAATTCTTCAAATAAATTCACCCTCATTCAGACAGATTTGATAAATCAATAAAAACAGATCTAAGTAAAAATCAATTTTAACCAACTAAATTCATTATTTTCATATTTAATTTTTGTTTTTACTGTTTCAAACCATTGTAGATCAAAACGTTTTTCCTCCTTCCACGAAAGATAAATTTTGATGATGTCTATCTGTTTAACACAACTCAAGTATACTATCGCAAACTAATTACAAAAGAAGCAGACTGGACAGCAGGGAAACTTTCAAACAAAAAATACCAACTGGAATTATTTTCATCCTGTCAGTCCGAGCTCCTCAATAGTTTAGTGAAAGTCAATGTGAGAGTTACATCAAATTCAGTTGCTGGTTAGCTGAACCACAAAATAGTTCGGAACTTTTCAAACTGAGTAGACTCACAGAGATATATTTTACTCGATGTCAAATAAAAAAATCATTATGAATTTTGAATATTATTAATTCATATATAATGATCACTCTTCAAATCTATTTACAATAGATTTTCCATCTATTGTTGGGAAGGTGAAAAATATGTGACGGAATCGGCCGATACTTGATGAAAATTCATAACGTATTCAAGAAACACTTTGTGAGATTTTCACTAAATAGTTTCATAAAAGTCCAACACGTGTTTCGCTATACAATAGCTTCTTCAGGCGTGTTTATAGTAACTAACTTAGTTGTCTGAAGAAGCTATTGTATAGCGAAACACGTGTTGAATTTTCATAAAACTTTGGTGAAAATCTCACATGAAATGTTTCTTGAATATGGTGAAAAATAAAACCCACTTTTAACAGTTACTTTTTGTTCAAAATGGCTGTTCAAAGATATTTTTATGACTATTTATTTCATCTACATTTTTGGTATTCAAACTAGTTTTACCTTGAAAGTATTAGGAAATGATTAAAATTAAATTGCAAAAATATTTACAGTTCCCAGCAAAACAAATACATATTATTTTGAAAATAATCATATTAAGTAGATAATTGTGTCCGAATTTGATAACTGATCCTCCTAACTCATGTAGAAAACTGTAAAACTCGCCAAATAATTGTTACTTAAAAATTTTCATTGAAAATTGTTTGCTGTTAATTTAGGTTAAATGATTGCACAACTGTAAGACATACACGTAATTTTAAAGAAATAATGAAATAGTTACCACCTTCATAAAATGTAAGTTAAAACTTCGGAACATTTTTCTGTTTTCCATTCGAGAATCAACTTCACAGAAATTATTTCTTTATGAATTTTTAAAAAATAGAGAGGAAATCCATTTGTAAATTGTTTTTCAGAAAAATTCTGATACCCTTTCCTGTACAGTGCATTACTAAAATAATCAGTTTTTTTCGGTATTAACAGCATTATTATAGTATTAGCCTTGTGTTCTGGTAAATAACACCCTGAAGCACCTAGGGAGTACTGTGGCTAGTCGGAGTCCCATCAGCCATATATTCTAGCAAAATCAACCCAGCATCAACCATAAAAATTATACTGATAGGGCGATACCGCTTGCTCGAATTCACCCTTAGCATTAGTAATTGTGTACATGTACATTATTGTTCCTGATAAGTAACTTTATTTCTTAAATTTCAAATCGAAACTCTTCTACTAATTTGATATTTATATCAGTTGTGCAATCCTGTATTCAGTCAGTGTTTACCAGTCATTTCAAAATAATCATGCTAAAAAGATTACAAAACAATCTTATAGGAAAGAAATTCAACAAATCATAATTTCAAGAACAAATTATATGAATATGAGTGAAATTCACCACTACATGAAAGACTATAAGATTACTCTATACAGTTTCATATAGAAAAAAACTTATTGTGAACTGTGAATATCGTAATGATGGTAATGAACAATATTGTAATATCTATTCGCTACACCTTTTCAGCATGGTTATGTATATTTATATTTTTGATTCAATTTATTCAATATTTATTTGTGTATAGTTTGTCTTTGGGAACATATCATACAATGTAAAGCCTAGTTTTTTTTACACCATGTCGGTTTTATAGAAATTATGTTTTTGTACCTTTGATTACTTTTAGTGTATCTATTCAAATTTTAAAGGCTAGGTGGTGGTGCAATCCAGCTTACTAAATTAAGATATACAAACATTTCTTAAATAAATGATGATAATTTTGTATACTTTTTTATTCCTTTTACTCCAGGCTTTTCAATTCCATAACTCTCCAAATTCTTTTCACACACGCGCGCGCGCACACATACGCGCACACACCCGCCCACACACAAACAGTTTTATTAAAACATGTATAACAGTACGTCATAATCATAACATCAGTAAATATTTATCATTTGCATTCCAGTTGGTGAATGACCAGGGGCCTATAACACAAATCTTACAATTGTAACAAGTCTACAAATTACAAGTAATACGCTTATAGTTACAAGTATCCTAATTTTTCGTAACATAAGAGAATTTCATATACTTGTAGCTATAAGTAAAATATTCTACACTTGTATATGTTGTTCCTACAAGACAATTTATTTATTTACCTGCTGTTTTCGGTAACACGATTCGTGGTGTAACACGTCTTAACGTGTTTTCGTGTTAGTGCAAGGACTGCAAGTGAAATAATATTTGTAGCTATGGCTAGCAAACAAGTAATATTTGAGAGAAAAATGCAGTTTTTACAAAAAGTTAAAGAAAATAATGAAATTCTATTTGGCGCCTTTTCCGACCGTTTGAAAAAAACAGACAAAGTTGAGAAATGAAAAGAATTAGCAAATGTTGCAAAAAGTGTTTGTTTAATGCCTTCAGATAAAGAGTGGACATATGCCAGAGACACACTATGGCAAAATATGAAGAAAATTACAATGGTACGTAAGAGCGTAGTGTACTAGTTTTGTTACTCTAATGATTTAGTTGAACTTATGCGAGGTGTTTCAATATTAATAGGCAAGTGCATATTGTTGGAATCAAAATATGTTTAAGCTTAGTAATCGCACGTGTCAATTCTCAATAATTAAAATATTTCAATTGCTGGAAATGAATTAGAATCATAGGCCCTGATTCATAATATTTTATTTGAAATATGCTTTATTTTAAGGGAAAAGTTCATAATGCCAGAAAAACGGGTACAGGCGGTCATGGGAAATTGAACGATGTCGATAATATGGTGCTAGATATATTAGGAAAAGAGTCCCCAGTGATTGTAGGTCTTGGGGTACCAGCATCATTGGACGAAGTGGACGATGCAGAACCGCTACCTAAAGACAGCACAACAACAGAACAGCCAAGAATATTAACGCAGGACCTGGGCGTACCCTCAACCAGCCTTATAGGTAAAGTTTATAAAACATTATTAGTCCTAGTTTATGAAACATTATCAGTAATGGCTTTTTGCAGTTTGGTTTGTGAGAAACTACTAATTAAAATGTTTTATGTATTTTTCTTTATTGAACAAACACTAACCAATTATTTATCTAATAGTATACATCTGCCAATTACCACCATACAGTTTACATTTTTTAGGAAAACAGAAGCGTAGCATGACACGTCAAGAAGAAATTGCAAACAAGAAAAAGTAAAACTTGACTTGCAAATTGAACACCTGAAACTGCAAAATCACAAGACCAAACTAGAGATTTTACAGTTGGAAACTGCACTAAACCTTCCAAGATCCGAATTTACACAAAGTTTTGCAAGAGACTACATTTCTTATGGAGAGGACCAGCGTACCACATATTTGAATATTTAGTTTCGTAAAAAACAATCATATTTTCTTACACATTTAATTAATTAAAGTTAATTTTTCTTCTTCACGCTAATTATTTATCCTAAAATAATCTATAAACTGTTGAACTCTAGCTCGAGCTGCTGCTACTAGTGGAGGTGCTTCGTTATCTCTGAGGTTCTTTTCGTCACCTTGATAATCATCATCACCATTTAATACCATATTATCATCTTCATCAATTTTTGTAATATTGCACAATGTTGCACAACATTTAAAAATATTTGCTGCGAAGGCTGGATCTACTCGTAGGTGGTTCAAACATGGAAATTTTTCCTTCAATACGCCAAAAGCGTTTTCAATAATGCGTCGAGTCCGTTTATGAGCTCTGTTGAACCGTTTTTTATTCTACGAAACAGAGAACTGTCACGGAGTACCCGCGCGTCGTGCACACTTCCGGGCCAATTTGCAGTTATATAATAAAACCTTAAGTCAGGCCCACATACAGCCATGCATTTGATGAAATGCTTCCCATTCACACACTTTAGGAAATCCTGCAAAATTATGAAAACGTTCTATTACGTTCCCTGTATTGTCGGGCCATCGAACTAATGCATCAAATTTTATTTCGTTTACGGCAGCAGTAACTTCGTAAACACATCTGCATACGGTCATTTTTGATACTCCATGCATATCACATACTCCATGGTATTGCCCTCCGTTTCCAAACCAATGTAGAGCAATAAGCAGTTTCTGTAATGGTGACAAGCCATACCCTCGAATCGTTATATTCGCTATGGCTGGACCTATATCTTGAAGAAGACTTTGACAGTGTTGTCGACTAAGTCTGAACCTTTCCACAAATTCCCCGTCTGTCAGTATGACAAAGTTACTTCTCTCCCGATAGCGATATACTGCACGACCATTTTCGTTTCCACTATCTGAATCGCTTGACCACATATCGACAGTCAAATTATAGATATACACTCATGATGAAAGACTTCACTACACTAGTACGCTCAATCTACTTATCAATCAAGATAGAATTGTTGACAATTCCGTAACACGACTGTACAAGTCTAATTTTTGTGTTACGAAAAGATACTACAATTGTAGAGAAAGTCCCCTAATTACCAGTGCCCCACTAGTAACTACAAGTTACTTTATGTTACAGAATATCTACACTTGTATAATGTATTTATACACTTGTTAGACTTGTAGTGGTTGTGTCATAGGCCCCAGGTGTGTAGTAATATACTGAGGTTATTGTTATTGAGGTTGTTGTGTATGTCAAGAAATCCAAAGTTCATAGACAAATGTACAACAGAAGTTGCCACGGTTGAACCGTGAACTTGAGTTAGCTGATCACAAAAAAAATGTCATAGTATTAAAAGTTTTCTAGAAGTGAATATTACTGGAGTTTTTCCCAACACCAAACCGTTATTTTAACACCTCGACACGTGTTTCGATCACCAAGTGATCATATTCAAGAGGAAGATCAAACTACTCCTACTTACAAAGCTATCCTTCTTTATACCATAGATACCTGCGTCTTAAGTGTGTTAAATTAATTTCACATAATAAGGAAAAAGAAGTTTAGGTTAAGAATGAACAAAATCTCTACTTTCGGAAAGAACAAAAACCAAGATGAATATATCTCAGTTCTATACCACCAATACAAGGAACTAGATATGAAGGCGGTTTTTGAAACAAGTCATACACACAGATCCTTTCAGGAAGTCCAAAAGACAATGTCGCGAATTCGAATAAGTCTGGAGTTTACGAAATTAAATGTAAAGACTGTGATGCAAATATTATGGACAGACAAAAAGATGTATTGAAGTAGACAGATAGATAGATATCCTTCATTAGTTCTTTGTAATAAAAATGCCTTTTCAGGAGTAGAACATGTCAATTACAGTAAACATTACAGAAGTAGTAGGAAATCATGTGGCAATTTCATTAATATTGGTTAAGAATATAAATGACCACAGATGTATGAATAACAAGGTTATCAGAGTCAATATAATTAATGTAATATTATTATATTAGATACAGAACACGAACATATACATCTATATGTAGGGTTCAAAAGAAACTAAAAGATATGAGGAACACTTAGCACACTTAAAATATGGAAGACCTGAAAAATCAGCAGTCGTCCATCATATTTTGCAACAAAACCATTTCAGAGACTTCAGTTCATTAAGATTAGTTAGACAAGTTAACAACAACAGGCAACTAGATGCCTATGAGAGTATTAATGAGTAAACATAATTATATTATGAATAACGATGGTAGACCAATACCTGATAGTATACTAGTTAGCTTGTTAAAATAATATTTTATTTATTAGATTTACCCGACTTACATAAAAACACATTGTAAAATCAATTTAAGACTAGTAGATAAGGCAATATTGTGAAATTAATTTTATATAGCTTATAATATTTTAATTATCAGATTCACCTAATCATTACATAAGGCCACATTGTAAAATTAATTTAAGACTAGTAGATGAGGCAATATGGTGAAATTAATTTTATATAGCTTATAATATTTCAAATATTAGATTTACCTATTACATAAGGACACATTGTGAAATCAATTTAAGACTAGTAGATGAGGCAATATTGTGAAATTAGTTTTATATAACTATAATATTTTAATTATTAGATTCACCTATTACATAAGGCCACATTGTAAAATTAATTTTAGACTAGTAGATAAGGCAATATTGTGAAATTAATTTAAGACACAGGTATCTATGTTATCAATAAGGATAGCTTTGTAAGTAGGATTAGTTTGATCTTCCTCTTGAAAATTGTCACTTGGTGATCGAAATAAGTGTCGAGGTGTTAAAATAATGGTTTGGTATTGGGAAAAACTCCAGTAACATTCATTATTACTCCAAAGGTTCCAAACAGTGCATCACATGTTTTCTAGAAGTGTTGTGATTCGCATATGATTGCAATTTCAAATCAGAATCGTAATGAATTCCGAAATGTTTAGATATATTTTTTCATAAACATCACCTTTCTATATTAAAAAAAATATAACCCCTTCAGTTCAAATAAGATTCCTCTTGGCTGGGATTAAATCAAATAGGTGAATGAATGTCATTACGATGTCATCGTAATGACATTCACGGAATAAGCAGATCAAGCTTATTCCGTGACATTAAAAAATCGTAATTCGTGAATGAATTGCGTGTATTTTCTATAATGTTATCCAATTTGGTACTGAAGAGCCTTGGGGCAAGTGTCTTAAGGCGAAACATCGGTGTATACCAATGAGGGTGACAGTGTTCCATGTAAGTGCAATTTATGACCATTCATTCATAGTAGAACTCATGTGAATGATATCTGAATTTCATTCCACAACGAATGTTTGAAATACAAACTGAGTAGAGAAAAGTATCTTCTGTATAATTCAGTGTTCATATAGAAGTATTTGTTTCGAAAGAATTTTTTTTTTCGTGTAATTCAATGTTTATATGAAAGTAGCTGTTTCAGGAGGACTTTCTTTCAGTTTGTGTCTGAAAGTTACTTCTTTGCATGATCTACACATCCATGTATAGAGTTACTTATTTTCAAATTGATTACTTCCTTCCTTTCTTTGGAAGATTCCCTCATCTCCTTTTTTTTGTATCAAGATGGAGCCAAAAACTTTCTTTCCCAAACACCTTACTATTTGATCTTTCGCTATCACAGTAGCTTTTTTGTAGTGAATGACATACTGAAAGTTAATTCTTTTATATACTCTAATTTTTATATGCCCCACATAATCATAATTGAGAGATACCTACTCAGGTACTTCTTCAATCAGATACATCCTCAAATTATGATTACCTAGAGCATATATTATATCAATTTTATATCAATAAAAGAATGTCGGTTTCTAAGAAAACAAGTTTAGTAATGGTGATTTAAATAGATTTGTGAAGATCAAATTGTAATGTGTAGTTTATGAAATTACTATAGATCTTCATCAAGTAACGGCCGAATCAATCAGAAAAAAAGTTTAGATTTATTATGAAATTGGCTGATACTTGATGAAAATCTATAATGCATTCAAGTAACACTATATTTTGAGATTCTTACCGAAAAGTTTACAGAAAAGCAACATGTGTTTCATTATACAGTACGAACATGCCTGACGAAGCTATTGTGGTAAAACACGTGTTGCTGTTTTGGAAACTGTTCAGTGGAAATGTTTAGATTCAAATTATGATAATGTTTTTTATTTCTGACCGGGATGTTATAAGCTTATATCGTCATAGTTACGCTATCAATAAAGAGGGTCATAACTCCCTTGGGACATTATAGATTTTATAATTCCCTCTACCTTTCACAGGTAAAAATAAATAGAAATGAAAACTGAACCATATTTTATTTATTCACGTCATTACAAATAATAAATGTACAATTTTGAAATGTTTCCTGAAAATTACTTCCGCCACTGGAAACTATTTCTTCTTTTGTATGGCTGGAGCTTCTGTTCACTACAGTCGAGGTACCTGCCTCTTCTGATGACAAAGTAGACAACATACGCGCCGTTTTATTTCTCAATTCGATGCTATCCTCCAAATACCCCTCCGCCACCGTGGAACTTTTCCAACCTCCGTGTCTTTTTAAGTTAGTCATAGTTGCTCCTGCATTGGCTAGAGCAGTAGCAGAAGTGCGACGAAGGCAATGTCCCGTATAGAAAGATGAGTTTGGCAATCCTAAATACATTGCGATTTTGCTGGGGATTTTCCCAAACATGTTTTTTCCAATTGGCTGAGATGTACATTTATTTTGTCGGAAGCTCAAAAAAAATCGTTCAATACCTTTAGGACGCAAAGACATATAAAGTCTTAATAAAGGCAAAGCGGAGAACTCTTTTTCATCCACAACTGTAAATTTCTTCGATACACCAGTTTTACTTTCCGGTACGTTCACTACCATAACGGAATCCCGGTCCTCTATATCCGATATCTTCATATTCAAAAGTTCCTGACTTCTGCATCTTCCAAAATAACCCATAATCAAAACAACCTATAACAAAAAAAAGGAAATAAATACACACAAAAAGGAAAATAAAAAAAAATTACCTTATGCAATAAATGAATATCATTAGGAGCGTCCTTTAGGAATCTGATAACATCTTTAGGAGATAAAACAGCAGACTTTTTCGGCTTATAACTCTTACTCTTCCGTTTCAAAAAAGCCTGTAGTTCATTGAACTTGGTGATATCTCGTTTCTCATGTATAGTCACCATCGATTTTAGCATTGACCATTTAGTCCATAAAGAATTCGGACTATACGTTTCTGACTGAAACGAATAAACACAATTACTACCAAATCTACCGAAAAACATAGAAAATTCCTTACCAGTTCTTGAAAATATGCCAGAAATACAGTTTCAGTGACATCTTTTGGCATAACATTTTTCCGTGTCAGCCAGTCCGGATATATCTTGTATTCTTTTTGGTATACGGCTTCACTTTTCGATGGAATTAATGATTCTCTTGCTTGTTCAGCTTTTTTCAAAATATCCTCCATTATATTTGGAGTAGAAAACACGTTTTCACCGCAAACACAGCTTGATAACAAAGTTCTGTTTATAAACAAGTAACATAGCAACAACCTAGCAACAAGAAAACTCTACTATAATCAACGGTACCTGATTCAAATATACCGGGAAGGTAATGAATTGGTACATTTTTCCGTTTCAAAAATGAACAAAATTTTATTGAAATCGGTCAGAAATAAAATTATCTATGTACCACGGGAATTAATGAGCCTTAACCTCAGGCAATTGCTGTCCCTCGGGCCAGAGGCACTCGGGACGCAAACTTTGCCATCGGTAATTAAGGCCCTCCTAATTCCCTTGATACATAAATAACTATTGGAAATGTCACGTAATTTCTAGTAACCGTTCATGCATTTTTCAGCATGTTAGTTTATTCATAATTATTGAATAATAGTGTATCTTAAACGGATCTCTGCAAAAAATTTTAGGTCGTTTTCCTGGAAGATGATTGTAAATTATTTAGATTTGAAATATACCAAAGCGCAGAACGTCCACAATAATCTACAATATTTTCCACAATTCTCACCACTGTATATTTACAATTTTAACTGTGAATAACTATAAATTAACGAACTTAGTCACAACTGTGAATTGTGGTTATCTTCTGAAAACTGAAAATTTTTCTCTTATACACTATGTCCTAATTTCAGGATTCTTGAAGTTTTTGATTTCAAAAGTACAAGTTCAGTTATGAATTTTTCCTATGCACCTGACGTAATAAATATCAGCACGTTGTATTTATTGCAAATTAATTTGCCTGCATCATTGAATAATGATTTTGAATTGGATAACAATGTGTTTTGGCACAATCACATTACTAGAAAAGCAAAACCAACTTCTCAGAAATCTGAAACAAGGTGTTAAACTAGACAGATGAACAGGCCTCTACAACTTTTAATTATTTGTGAAGATGTGAGAGATAGCAACGAGAGTGGTAATCTTACCATTTCTTATTTCACTACTACCTTCCACATTTATTTTTTTGAAGCTCAGATTCTCAATGAATGAACATTTGAAAAAATATATTTCAATATCTCAATAGATTTTTTTGGAGAAAGTTTTAATTAGAGCACATATTAGATTATTTTACAATGGTACCAGTTGTATGTATCCTTTAAAAATGTATATTTACTAAAATGATACTGAGCACTTATTTCGCAGAGTTACATAACAGGAATTTGGTACATTTGGAAAAGAAAAAATATTTTTCGTTTTTTCTTAGTAGACAACTCACGAAGTAAATTTTTGAACATTCTTATACAAGAAAATGCCTCATCAATATGGTACAAAAAAAGTTTGTCAGGGATCATTTTCATAAAATAAAAGGAAGTGTATACTTTTGTTCTGATATGAACAAAGAAAAAATTATATTCAGTAGAAAGGTATCAATACATATACATATTTTATTTAACACATTCTAATAATGAAAACAGGAAAGGTAAAACAAAATTAATTCATACAGGCTCATCTTCATGATGTATACAGACATATGCAGAGTAAAATAAGTAGGTACGTTAAAATATTCAAGTGACGTATATGTGTCCGGAAATTCTTCGTTTCGGAGATACAAGTTGTTGAAACTGACTTTTTTTGTTCGTTTTTTTAAAATAACTTTTGCAAAAAATGAGTTATTTGCATGAAATTTGGTAATTGGGCTTTTTTTGACATGGAAAATCATAATTTCATAATAATTTTCATGTACCATCTAGAGGGCGCTGCATACGCTGTCATTATTTATTACAAATTGCTCCAACTTTTTGACAGTAAACTTTTGGCACTTTTCTTAAAAAAACCTAATTTCCACACCTTTTCTAAGTAAAAAGGGAACCCTCACTCAACAACGCTGGATGTAATCGTTTTCAAGATATTAAAATGAATAGCTGAAAATAACAATTATATTAACCACAAAATAAACTGAAATGAAATTACAATAAAATAAAATACAAGGCAACAATTAAGAATTTAACAATTAAAAAGAAATGAAAATTAATAGATATCAAGCCAAGTTAGGTACGACGTTTCGATTGTTTGTCCACAATCGAAATGTCGTGAAGTAACTTGGCTTGAAATCTTTTTCAAAAAACCCTGAAATTAAATAGCAATAAAATAAAATACAAGCAACAATTGAAAATTGAACAATGAAAAAGAAATAAAAATTAAAAGATTTCAAGCCAAGTTTACTTCACGACGTTTCTATTGCTATAGTATCCACAATCGAAACGTACAAAAATACTGTTCAAAAATAAACAAATTCTTAAGAACCTCATTTGAATAGTTTTGTTCCATCTTTTTGAAGGTTTGAAACAACTTCTGAAGTAACAAAAATGTCAATATTATTAGGAGAATGTCACAATACTGTCAAATAGTAATCATGGCCTGCTTCTAAAATACCGAATGGAAATAACATTCTGAAGGGACATTTTCACAAATAAATTATCGTAAGTCCGAAACTTGACTTGCTATACGCATACGCATGATATACATCGAAAGAAAGCAAATTTTAACAGCTTTATGAATTTGTAATAATACACAGGGCATTGTCTATTAAATCTTTAGACAATGCACAGGGTGTTCCTGTTGAAATAACCAAATTTCAGACACTTTTTTAATCAAACGAAAAAACTGTATTTTTTACCACCCTGTATATTGAAGTAACGAAGATTACGCTGAAGTCTGGGAAACCTCCAAATATCACCTAACTCCAAACCAAATTCTGATACCATAGTATTCTATCACTCGAAGATATCAACATTTTTAGAGGTCATAATTTCCGAAGGGAAAAATTGAAATTAATTCATATTTCGTAAACGGTAACAGATAGATACAGGGAAAAATCAAGGAAAAAATGTTAATCTGCCATCCACTGTGAATCAGCCTGTATCAGATTTTAAACAGATCAACCCTAAGTTGAATATAGCATATGTTTTGACTAGGTTAGGTTACAAGATAGATTTTTTTTCACTTAGGCGACATCTTTAGGAAAGGAAGGTTTTGACTTTCTACTTCTCCAAGTTCATACTCTATAGAGCATAAACTTAATTTTTTGAAATTTATTGCTTCTTTCCTTTAATCCTGTCTTTCTTGGAATATTCCCACATTTTTTTTGTATATAAAGATGGAGAAGTAAAAAACCAAAACTTTCTTTCCTAAAAATTAATCTCTCCTAAAAATATACCCCCTTTTAATTCAAGTGAAATCTATTGTGCCATGTGTAAAGTGTACATACGAAGAGATTGCAATCTATAGATTCACAGTCATTGTCTAAATCCTTAGACAATGTCACAGTTATATTTGTGAATTTCACAATTTACACTTTTGTAATTGGAAATTCAAACTTTTAACTATAAATTTTCAGTTATATATGTGAATCGTGGAACAAAAATATCATCGAATTTTGTGGCACCTCTACTCTCGAAGAAATGAATCAGACATTGGCACCAATAGTAATAATAGGCAAACGTTTTTGCATGTTCATAATTTAGAGAATTCGGGTAATTTCACAATTTGATAACACAACACAACAAAGTTTTTGTTTCGGGGTTGAAATTAGATGATTTTAATGTATTTCCACGTGTTAAAACCGAAAGTGACCATAAAAATTATATATTAGCTCTTGTTTTCAAGATATAGTATAATTATATTATATATATGTATATTGAGTTTTCAACAAATGAAATATTTCATCACCAACAGTTGGTACACATGTTTGTTTACATAACACCCCTCTCATCAGCTGTTCTTAAGTAGTAAACATAACCTATGTGAGTTTGTCAATTGTACGCACGTGGTTGCTATTGAAATTATCGTGTGAAGTTGATTTTTAAATTAATTTAAGTGCTGATCTGAAATGCCTCGAAAGTGTGTGAATTCTGTCGATAGCTTTTGCTATATATGTGGTGAAATAACATTTAAGGCTCAGAAACGTAAAATGACACCTATCGTTAAGACAGCCTATGAACATTATTTTGGTGTGAAAGTTGGGGACCAAGATAAATCATGGGCTCCTCATATATGTTGTAATTCTTGTTCCGTCATATTGCGAGAGTGGCTGAAAAATAAAAACCGGGCAATGGCTTTTGCAGTACCTATGGTTTGGCGTGAGCCTACCAATCATACAGACGACTGTTATTTCTGCTTAACTCCTCCCATTAAGCAAGGTTTATCTATGAAGAAAAGAGGAACGGTTAAATACCCTAATCTCCCATCTGCTCTTCGGCCTGTACCACACTCAGACAATTTGCCAGTCCCTTCTCCACCCCAAAACTATGAAATTTTAGAGGAAGGTGATGAAGACTGTTTAGAAGGAGCAACCCATCCTTCTACATTCTATGACCCTGATTTTGAGGTAAGCGATAGGTCTAGTGATCCGCACAGAATTAGTCAAGCAGAGTTGAGTGACCTTATAAGAGATCTTCGCTTGTCTAAGGAAAAGGCTGAGCTGTTAGGGTCAAGACTACAACAGTGGAATCTTCTAAAACATGATGTGAAAATATCTCAGTACAGACAGACCAACTTGGATGCAACATGTCCTTAAAAATTCATTTTCTTCACTCTCATCTTAATTTCTTCCCACAAAACTGTGGAGCTGTGAGTGACGAACATGGAGAAAGATTCCATCAAGACATTGCCTTAATGGAACAGAGATATCAGGGCCGTTGGAATGAAGCAATGCTTGCAGACTACTGCTGGTCTGTGTGTAGGGATGCTCCAGAAGTGTTTTATAAAAGACAAGCTAAACGACAGCGATCTTACAATGAATCGGATGGACTTAATTGAAATTTGGTGGTACAAACTTCTTTTATTTGTCAAAACACTAAGAATAATGTTTTTTTTTTATTAATTTTGTACTTAAAATATTCTAAAAGAAACATAACAATATTGTTTTATGTACTTTCACTTTTCACGTATAGTATAACTACTCTTTAAGATTAAGTACTGTGTATCTCAAAAACCAGAGCTAATAAAAATTTTTCATTGTTATTTTCGTTTTTATCACCCCAAAATTAGTAGAAATTGACTAATTTAGTGTAGGAAACATTCAAAAAATATTTTTTTGTTGTGTTGTATAATTTATTATTGAAATTATTTGTTCAGTTTGAGTTTTGACGCAATTTTTCTGATTTATCTTTCATTTGCGTTAATTTCCAGTCAAATCTCTAATACATTTTATCACATTCTTCAAACTAATGAAAACATTAATCAAGTATTCACTTTGATAGAAACAAAATGACAGAGACATATGTCCCAAGCAGGGTGTTCATTCAAAAACTTCTCACCTCAAATATCTCAAATTCTGAAGGTTTGAGAAAACCTTGTATAGTGAAATTTGTATAATGAAAAAAAAAGAACTACGTAGGTTAAAATATGTTTATTTAGACGATCATCAAGAAAGGTATACAAAAACCTAGTAAACTTAGAGTAAACCAAGTAAAAACTCTGAATGTTAGGGTCTTCTGTGACTTTCATCTTCCTCCGACAAAAATGACCCTAAGAAACTTAGTAACTCAATTTAAATATTACAAGATCAATTAATTGAAAAATGTACCTATGGTTATAGTGTATTGTTTCCAGTTCGAAAATGTTATTGATTTATTAATGACACAATTAACAACCAGCGTATTTCAAAAGTAACCAACAAAAATATATTTTTCAGGTAAATGCTGTCAAAAATTCTCGTCAGTAGCGGTTAGGAAGTAGTGATAATAAAAAAATTTCATAGTTACTGTTCCGTGTCGATTTACGGATTGCTCTTCTTTTGCAAACAGCTGTTCGTTGTTATTGTAAACAATGCAAACTTGTCGTTTGTCAATTTGCCACCTAGCGAGAAAGAAAAGGATAGTAAAGACACAGAATAGTAAACAATGTAAAGAAGATAGAAGATAACTAAAATTTGGTTATCTTTGGGAAGGGGAAATTTGCAAAGTTTTTGTGTTGAGGTTGAGTTGAGCAACATTAAATCTTGTTGCGCAAGATTACTATAATAATTTTCAAAATCAAATCTATATTTTTCATTTCATTTGGAACTACAATTAAACCAGAGTATGTCTTGTCCCTGGGCTAAAATTGAGAAGCCAGAGCCAGTGAATTTCACTGACATACTATCTGAAGAAGTAGCTAGAGATCTACAAGCAAAAGAAGAAAAGTACATTAAAAAAAATGAAACCAAGTTTTCACCAAGTGATTTGGAGGTTGCAGATATACCCTCAGATGTATTGGGAGCCATTTCCAATGACGATTTTCAAAGCGATGAAGTGATTGCTAAGATGCTTCAAATGCAGTTTGATAAAGAATATGATGAACATCTGAAACGCAGTGAAGAGAAATTTAATGGAGCTTCAAAAGTGTCTATATCCTTTGATAATTATCGAAGAGCACCTCTAAATGATGGTAACAAAAATAATGACATATGATTAGTTTTGACATTTAGGTTGATGCTTATTTTGCAAAAATGATTAGTATGTGAAAATATTTCTTTGGATAGTCGTAAAAGACTTGAGAAAAAAAACTTACTTGTACTATAAAATTTTCAGATAGAGGTTTGCTGCCACTGAACAAAAAATACAGTTGGGAAGAGCATGTGAAAATATTTTATCAAACTGCCTTCATATTTCTTTGGATGGCAGAAAAAATAAAAACTTTTACTCGTACTATAAAATTTCCAGATAGTGGTTGGCTGCCACTGAACAAAAAATACCGTTTGGAAGAGCACGTGAAAACATCTGTAAAACTGCCTTCATATTTCTTGGATCTGAGATAATTAAATTTCATGACAAAAACATTATTTTTGGTACTAACGGCCCAGCAACACTTTTGTACCTGATCGATCGTTGCGAGAAAACAAATTAATATTGTAACCTGTATCTATAATTTTGCATATCTCCTACTTTATAAATTTCAAGACTTTTTTACACTCAAAAGCTTTTCGGAAGATCACTGATTGGTTTTTCAGGTAAATTTTTTTTTCCCTTGTTTATCACGACCATACAGATGAAATAGACCCAGTATGTATAACTTTTGCCATGATTATTCAATGATTGTTTAAAACGACCGTAAGAGACACCAAAAATACTGATTTATTTTGTCATCCATTAAATTTTGGGTATTTTCCTAGCGTGTATGTTTGCCATAATTTTTATGATGGAAGGGTATATGAAATATATGGCTGTGTCTAAGATTTCTGTTCGGAATATGAATGTTGACAGATTCAAGTAATTCAGGACAACTTGAAAGTACAAAATCTCAAAAATTTATTTTGCACTTTTTCTAGAGATACACAGTTCATATTGTAAAATGGAGACCAAATGATACATACATATTCCAACTTGGACACCACCAGAGCTAACTAAATCCTTTTTAATGCTTCATTGGAAAAACCTGAACGTAAAATAAGGCCTACTGTTTTGGGTGATTTCACACTCATTTGGTTAATATCCAAATCTTTTATAGATAATCAGTATTCTAAGTGCTGTATGATGTATCGAATTTTTTTACCATCTCTTGTGAAGATAATAAAATGGCATTTGTTTACATTAGGAAACATTCATAAACTTTATCAAGATCATCTTGAAGGAGAATTTGGTCATTGTATGACTTTATCTGTCTAAAAAGCTTCAGGTCGTCCGCAAACATTAAGAATTCACTGTTCTCAAAACAGTATCCTATGTCATTCACAAAAATATTGAATAACAGGGGTGAACAATGTGACTCCAGATATTACAAATATATCATTCGATTTGCATCCCCCAATTTTAACCTGTTGTGAACGACCAGCCAAAAAACTACCAAAACCAATTTAGCAAATGTTCTGTAAAACCAAAATTTCCCATCTTCTTCAAGAGTATATTGTGATTTACTCTATCAAATGCCTTGGAAAAGTCACTGTATATGGCATCCTCTATCCTCCAAGATATTCAATATTTTTTGCTTGTAGATGAGAAGATTGGAAACAGTCCACATATTTCGAGAAAAACTATATTGGTTATCGATGAATCTTTTTCTACATGAAAAGTTTAGTTGATCTGAAATTAAATTGTCAAGTAATTTTGGAATAGATAACTGGCTTCACACACTTCGATAATGTTTTATATTTATATTAAATATTTGAAAATTAGAATACTGAAGCTGTGTTCCCAACAATTTGGATAAACTGCCTGGTCTGTAGAATTCTTGAAAAGAAGGTACAGAGGATGAGTAATGGAGTATATACAATTTTTTTGGAAAATATTTGGAATTCCGTCGGGACCTGAACTGAGTTTGGGGGAAATTTTATGAAACATCATCGTAGCTGATATACTGGGAATAAAAATACATGAGTTAATATTGAAACAAGGATGATCGTCAAACTCACCATGAGAATTGTCGGATTTGAATTGAGCGTGCCATTAACGCCTTTTACAAGGCTACAAAATTTTGAATGATTTTTACGAGCACTTCTCAAGTCTGAGATTTGATAATCTTGATAATTCCTGCTAAGCATAAGATTTTTGTGAGCCAACTTTTTCTGCTTGACCAGGTATCTTAGATCTGCATTAAACCATTTGGGAAAAGTGGATGTTTTGAATCTTTTCACAGGTACAAACAAGGCTATTGCCATATTCAAAATGTGATGTAATCCAGTGGTTGCATCATTTATATTGGCCAAATTAAGGTTTTCATTCCAATTAATGGCATTCAAATAGTTATTGAGACTTTGGTAATCTGCATTATTGAAGTGTGATAGTAATGGGGACCATTTACCAGAAAATAATTTTGAATGGATCCACAGAAATCATTCAGATTATCAATGTTTTCCTCGTTCTTGACCTTTCTACTAGTTTACTATCTGATAGTCGTTTAATGAAAAATGGCTATAAAATAAATTTTTTTAATCAAATATGTCAAATTTTCAGTCAACAAAACAATATTTAGTAGATAACATGTATAAAATGAACATTTTTCCCGCAGAAAATTTCAATTACGTGATTTCTCATAAATCTGACGCACTGTTATGATATTGTAGAAAGTGGCTCACATCAATTTCTGCGATCTGAACAAGTTGAGAAACGGTATGACATCAAGAATCGATTTCGAAGATGTTAAAAATTAAATACCTTGCATAGCATGTCTGAAAGGTGAACAGAGCAGATTTCTATTCAATCAAACTTTTTGCTGAGATAACAACTAATAATCCTTATACTGTAGCAAACTTGGTTAAACCTTTTTTCTAAATTTACAATGTGGGTAAGCCAGTGTACATGCTCATTGATATGTACATTCGATTTTATGTTAAATGAACTGCTTTTGGTGTCTTGATTGTGTATTGAAAGTTTCTGAGTAGAATTACCTTGGTTTTATCGGTCAGCAAATTTGTATGATCGGCATAATTGTAATAGTAGATCTGTCGCTATTTAAAATTTCTAAGATGCACGTGAAAATTACGAATAGAATAGGACCTGCTACACTTCCCTGTGGGATGCCTATAGTATTTTACCTTATATCAGACTTAAATATTTGTCCATTTTTTATAACCTTTGTTGGCGATTTGATAGATATAACTCAAACCATTTCAATACAGTCCCTCTAATTCCATATTTTTCAAGTTTTTTTTCTAATAAATATGTATGATTACGACATCATAAGTTTTAGAAAGGTCTAAGAATATTTCAAGAAATATTTCATTATTTTCAAGTGGTAGTCGTGGAATTGGCCGCGGTGGTAGTGCGCCCGACTCACGATCGGAAGACCGTGGGTTCGATTCCTGCCTCGACCAGATATTTTTCTCAAGAGAATTTATCTGGTTGAAGCTGGAATGATTCTGCAGCCGTGTTAGGAATCACACGGTAAAAGGTAAGACCTCGTTAGTCCTTCGCTCGCACAAGTTTCTCAACTTTTGAGAGTTGTCGTTCGTATGGGGACGACAGCTGATTAACGGAAAAAACAGATTTTAAAACAGACTCAATGATATTTTCGGTAAACTGTATGATTGCTGTGTCAATCGACTTTCCTTCAATATATCCGTATTGTGGTGGGTTTTTGAGATTACGATGTTTTATGAAGTTCATTAATCTATTGCACACCGCCATTTAAAAACTTTCAAAATAGATGGTAAAACACTTATAGGTCTGTAGTTTTCAAACAATTCACAATCTCCATATTTGAATGAATTATTCATTTTGTAGCAAATTATGTTGGAAACGAAATATTATCTATGCATATTTTCATCAGACTTCATGACGGTATTTCGTCATCACCACGAGTGTGTTTGTTTTTATTTTGTGTCCTAAATTCCTTATTTTTTTCTTCAGTGACTGGTAGAAGATTGATTTTCCCCAAATATTGAGTCTGTAATGTTATTTTTACCTACTATCTTTTTATATATGCTTCACATACAGATTCTATTTTTATTTCATTATAGATACTTTCCATGTTTTGATTTATGCCTTGAAATAGTAAGCAGTTTATCAGGCCTGTTTTTACAGTCATCTGTCTCTGGATCTCTGACAGTAGTTTTACTTTTCTTTGACAAGCGTGTGTGGAAAACATTTATGAAATATATTGAGAAATAAATTCATGAACGCATTCCATTATTTACTTTATTTTTTCAATAAACATAATTTGAGAATATTATTCTATATCTATGTTTCTGTTTTCTATATTTGTTTATTGTAAAACTAATCTTCTGTGCTATGTGATCAAAAATAGAAATATATGTATTCATCTATAATTTTTGTGAAAATATTGTCAATATGGGATTAATTCCTGTACACTCATCAATGGAGTAAAAAATTAATGTAATGATTTTTTCACTGTCTTTTGAATCATTGTTGAAATCACCTGCGAAGAGGACTGAATTATTTTCTCTATTAATTTTCTCAAGTTTATCATAAAATTCATGGTATTAATTTTTGGAGACTTCTCACAATAATCTTCTATTATCCATCTAACATTAAACTTCACATTCAAATATATCTTTTTTAGAAACACTATTTATATTTTTAAGACTTGGTAATCAATATCCTCTTTAACGTAAATTACCGACCCCCCAATGTTCATTTTCAGTAGCATTTCCAATATTCTGTTACTGCTAAGAAGTAACAATGTAATCAATGTCATCTCTAATGTGAATTGCCGACCCTAATGTTCATTTTTAGTCGCATTTCCAATATTCTGTTACTGCTAAGAAGTAACAATGTTATCAATGTCATCTTTAACGTAAATTGCCGACCCCAATGTTCATTTTCAGTAGTATTTAGAATATTCCGTTACTGCTAAGAAGTAACAATGTAATAAATGTCATCTTTAACGCAAATTACCGACCCCAATGTTCATTTTCAGTCGCATTTCCAATATTCTGTTTCAGCTAAGAAGTAAAAATCACTATTTTGATTCAGTAAAATATTTTGATTCTTTATATACTATTTCCTATTTATTAGAGATTCTGGTGCACGAGACTAATTCTTTTTATTTGATTTGAACTTGTTGGGGTTTTTGATGAGTTCGTGACTAAAAATCCTCCCTTCTTTTATACTGATGGTATTTTTAAAAATCAAACCGCTTGAATGCTATACTTCTGGGCCATGTTGATTTTCTGTAGATAACATCTTTAAGTGACTCATTTATACCAAACATGAAACGCTTATTTTGGTTTTCTCTAGTTGGTATTTCTTTGATCACGATTTCAGCATCTTTTAAGCATATCCAGATTTTTCTCTCCACTCCACAAACACGTTACTGCATTTATTTTCCACAACTCTGTTGTGGCATTCTTTTTGCTTTCTTTTAATGGTGAGAAACAGTTTTGAAGCTATTTTCCTCAGTTCCATTATCAGTATATCTAATTTGTTTATTAATATCAATACATTAAGTAAGTGGAAATTAGACAAAGTATTTTATTTCTATATCACTTAATCAGTATATCTGTCAGATTTATGATTTCGGTCATTTTCCTCATTTGAATGTTTTCAAGTCGTTTTATATTTTCTCCCTGTGAGTCATCAATCTCCATATTAGTTTGAGTGGAACTCCCTTGTTAAGAACTGGGTAAGTTATTGCTTGTGCCTATTTGTATGCTTGCTTTTACCATATCACTGTATTTATGTTTTTCTGTTGGCTGTGATTTTTTGTTTGTTTCCACTTTTAATGAGTCGATCTTCTTTTGCAATAAGTTAATATTCATTTATAGTAGTTTCATTATTTTTCACGAGCAGAACATATTTATCATCTTTTTCCCTGAATATTTTCAGCTTCCTAATTTCATTTGTCTCCTCATCTTCCGGACTTGTTTCATGTTGAAAGTACAACAGTTTGGTTTTTGCAGCACTTGATACATGGTAGCTGTTTCCACACACCACACATGTTTGTTAGTTTGTGTTTGTCAACATTTAATTGTTTTTTCACCAAAAGTTTCATCATTTACTATTAGAACATCTGATTCACCACCTGGCTTGACCGCTATCTTGACTTCATTGCTATTTGAAAAAGGAAGTGAACAAAAATTTCAAGAGGAAAGGCTTGGGAGAAACAAATAGTTGTATTGGAAGCTATTTTTGGTCAAACGACAAAATAGGCGCAGTTCTATTTTGCGACAATCAAAGCATATTAAATTTAGCACGAACTGAAGGATACCATGGAAAAACAAAACAAATGTTCGACACCGTTACATCAGACAAATGATATCTTCAGAAGAAATTGAGGTGGAATATATCAGTACCAAAGAAACAGTGGCGATTCTGAAAATTAAGGGCGGGTGGGCACACCATAACTGGCGCCAAGATTCAGTATAAAGGCATAGGTATTTTAAGTAATACTGTATTTTCCATTAAGAAAAGAAATAATATCACAAAACTATAATAAAAGAAATATTTCAGTAATAAACAATGATCATCTTCAAGAGGAAAATTAATCTTCCTCTTGAAGATGATCACTTGGTGATCGAAACACGTGTCGAGGTGTTAAAATAACGGTTTGGTGTTGGAAAAAAACTCCAGTAATATTCATTACTACACCAAAGGTTCCAAACAGTGCATCACTTTTAAAATTAGTTGACGCAATATTTCCAGGATCAAAATGGGTCGACGGGATAAGCATGTTCATCGACAGAAAGGTGAATACCTACAAAATTGAAATATCAATTATAAAATGATCCATGTAAAAACAAAATGTTTTTTCCACCTTCATTCTCAGCAGACATCTTATCAGAATCGTCTTGTTCTTAAGTACTATCACTATCCAAATCCGAATTATAATCTATCTCCGTAAATGTTAAATCAGCAGAACCTAATGAAAAATCGGATTTTGTTCTTACTATATCGGTTGATGTAGATGGAACATCAAGAAATGTTGACTCCGTACTGACCGTACTCTCCGTAATGTCAGGTTTATTTGGCACCGATTCCTCTACACAACTTTGAGTTTGAATTAACTGTTCTTTTGTTTCTTTGTAAATGTATAAATTTCCATGATGAATACGATTTCGGATCTTCAATTGAAAATTAAGAACTTACGAATTAAAAGTTTTACAAAAATTTAATTTTGTTTGAGAATGTGATGTAGCAGCATATTTTAACTTCATCTTTTTGCGTGACTTTCGATAATTAATCCGCTCTGGACAATTTTTTCTTTTTTTCCGTAATCAATAAAATCGACAAACTGTTTATTCGTCAAAGTAACAATAACAAACCAGACTGCTACTACTGCCACGAGTGCTACGCCGATATACAACCAATATTCAATCTCTTAGAAAATGATCACTTTCGCATTAGACAGCGAGCGATGATGTATTGTGTTTGGGCTCTGGTTTTCAACCTTATGCCTTGCAGAGGCAGAGAATGAATCTCGTCGGCGAGCGAGTTGAATCTTGGCTTTGCAACTGATCACCTTGGCGGAAGGTCATCTTGAATTTAGACAGGTTGGAGCCTGGCTCCCTTACCCTTTGGACTGATGTTTACCAGAAGGACAAATGATCACCTTGGGGAACCACGTTTATCTTTTATATTCGAGGATTAAGTTCCCTGCCGATTCCATAGATGGCGTCTTCTTAAGGGGAGATGTCGACCTTACTCAAGCAGGTTTGTTCCTCAGCTGTGGTTCAGCCTAGCACCACTGATGAGACCTGGCGGGTCAAAGCGGCGCTGTCTGGTGTTGAATCATAAGTGTGTGGTGTTTGTGCTCGGTTTTTCAATATATCAAGATATTTTCATTCTTCCATACAACGTTTCAATTTGATATGGAATTTTATTTTCATTTGTGTCGATAAACATATCTACTTTAAGTGAAACTTCCAGTTCTAAATTTTAATTTACTTTTGGATCCTTGGAAATGGAAAAAAAATGCCATGTAACTGCCGTTTTATTCAGGAAAACTCTTGATTGATCTCAAGAAAAATTGTTTTCAGTTTTTAATTATTTTTTGTGAGTTGAAAATTTGATCTGTTTCACACATTTTCAGTAGTTGTACAGTAGTTGACATTATTATAATGAAACTGGTTTGTCTCACTTTTAGCCTGTTTTTTGAATCTCTACCCTGCATAAATGACATTTTACCCAACTTCTATCAATCAATCAATCAATCAAAATATACTTTATTGTCTGAAGAACATAATTCTCATTGACAAAGTCGTTTACAAAATAAAAGAACAAAATAACACAACAATCACCTTTAGATATATATCGATATGATAAATAGTGAGGTAGAAAAAGTGATAATAATTATAATTGGACTACGATAGACGCACATCTGAGTCAAAGGAAATTTGATACATTATCCTCGTACTGGTCAACAAAATATGAAATATGAAATATAAAATACAAAATATGAAATATAAGTACATGAAAATAATAAAAATGATCACAATTTTATATACATATATACACATACATACATATACACATATACATACATACACATACACACACATATACATATATAACTCTAAAACACTTAACAACAACATGTGCAATTATACAATGCATGTACATAAAATATTAAAATTGTCACAATAAAAATTTGCTTTGTACGAATATTAACAACAAAGAGGTGTAAATATAAAATGAAGTTCATATAAATATAAATAAAATATAAGTATCACTGAAACAAATTAAATAATAATGTATAACGAAGTCGAATTTCACGCATTAAAAGTTCATACAGTAGAATTCATCTAATGAGTAGAAAGCCTTCGTCAATAGAAGTTTTTTTACGGTACTTTTGAATTGTTTTTTGCTATCTAAAATTTTTATCTCATTTGGTAGGTGATTGAATAATTTTTTACCATTATAAAATATGGAATTTTTTATTTGTGTCGATGTTGGAATTGGTAAGGTTATATTTAGTGCTTGTCTTGTGTTGTATTGAGACAATTCATGAGGTTTGTTTTTAAATTTGCTATGCATGAGACATACTGATTCTAAGATAAAAATACAAGGTAATGTTAAGATTTTATGTTTTATAAAGAGTGGCTTGCAAGAATCCCGGAATTTAGCTTTGCACATATACCTTACTGCTCGTTTTTGCAAAACAAAAATCATATTGAAGACATATCGACTACATGATCCCCAAAAACAGATTCCATATCTCAAATGTGAATCGATTAAAGCATAATACACACTTTTTGCCATATCTACACCAAGTTCCCATGAAATGGTTCTTACAGCGAAACATCCTGATGCCAATTTTCTTCTGAGTTTTTCAATGTGACTTTCGAATTTCAATTTATCATCTATATATAAACCCAGGAATTTTGTTTCCGACATATAACTTATCACCTGATTTCCTATATGAAGTTCTTGAAGATTACATTTGAAAGTTAGGATGTTAGTTTTTGATATATTGAAAGACAACCTATTAGCATCACACCAATCTTTAACTTTTCTAATATCATTCTCAATCATTTGATGCAATTGTGTGCCATTTTTATCATGCCAAAGTATTGTGGTGTCATCTGCAAATTGAGTGAACTCTCCGGAAATATCAATTGAGGCTAGATCATTTATATAGACTAAGAAAAGGGTGGGTCCCAGAACTGATCCTTGAGGTACCCCCCATTTAATTTCTAATTTGTGTGATAAGTTGCCTTGAAGAAATACGCTTTGACTCCGTCCGGATAAATAAGACTCAAACCACTGGATTGCTACATCTCTAAACCCATATTTCTCTAATTTTTGCAACAGAATTTTGTGATTAACACAGTCGAAAGCCTTTGTCAGATCACAGAAAACTGCTGCTGCAACTTCCCTATCATTCAGATTCAGGTAAACGTTTTGAAGAAGGTTGAAAATTGCATCATTTGTTCCTTTCCCTCTTTGAAATCCGAATTGTGTAGAAATAATAGTGTTATGCTTATTCAGAAAGGCCATTATTCTTTTTTTCACGAGTTTCTCTATTATTTTTGAAAGTGTGGGTAACATTGAAATTGGTCTGAAATTTGCGGGATTATCAGTATCACCCCCCTTATGTATTGGAATTACTATTGCGTTTTTTAAACATGATGGAAAAACTCCTGTTGCAAATGAAACATTTACTGATTCAACTAGTACCATAATAGCCGAGTCGGGAAGATGTGAAAATATTTTTATAGATAAGTCATCCCACCCAGATGCATTTTTATTTTTCATTTCATTAAAGATTTGTTTCATCTCTACTGTATCCGTAGGCGTGAAAAAGAAAGATTCAGAAACAGAGATGTGATTTAAATAAATCAGTGGATCCTTTGAGGAAATAATCTGTTTAGAAACAGTTTCTGCAACTGAGCAATAATATTCATTGATATCGTTGCATTCTAAATTTGTTTTCACAGGAGCAGAGTTGTTTCTACCTCTGAAGTCATTGACAATTTTCCAGCTCTCTTTTTGCCTGTGACTTGCATTTTCTACTCTGTTCCTATAGTATACCTTCTTAGCCATTTTCAAGGTTTTTCTATAAATGGACCTATACTTGTTATAAAAAGAAGTGAAGATTTCATTTTCATTGGCAAATTTTCTAATCATATGTAGGGATCGTAGATTTTTCGCTGAAATTTTGATACCCTTTGTCAACCAGGGTTTTTTAGCTTTTTTCTTGATTAGCTTAAGAGGAAAGCTTATATTAAATACATCAGAAAGAATTGAATGAAATTTGGATAAAGGATCCTTACATATCATTGCTTGATCCCAGTTGAGCATATTACAATTCTTCTTAAATCCATCAAAGTTTTTCTTGCTAAATATCCTACCCATATATTTTTTTCTACTACTTTTTTCAAATGTCTGAGGTAAATAAAACATTACTGCTTCATGATCCGATAGACCTGCATTGATGACGTCGCATTTGATACCCTTCATGTTAGAACAAACATAGTCAATTATAGAACTAGAATATTTTGAGTGACGTGTTGGCAATTCAACATGCATCTCTAAATTGAAGCTGATTAATAAATTTTCTAACGATTTTGTTGACATTGAGGCTTTGTCTTTAAAATTTATATTGAAATCTCCAGTGAGAATTACAGTCGCATTATAAGGAATCTGTGATAGCAAGACTTCCAGTCTTTCTAAAAAACGATTTTCACTGGATAATGGGGAACGATATAGACAAATAATAAATAATTTATGATTTTCACTATATATATATATAACAAATATATAAAATTCAATCTTTTCCGGTTAATTCCTACTCAATTTTGGAAAGTTGTTAATAATGTATTTTTGAACAAGATTTTTTTCAGATTTTGAGAGTGATTCTGAAGAAGAAGAGATTGTAGATATTAGAGACAGGAAGGATTGGGACAGATATGATTCTGTTCAAAGGGAATTTGCATCTATTCCACAGTGTGGTTACAAAATGCAACAGGATGGCAAAATGGTTACAAAACATGATGGTGTTATGAGTGGCAGAAGAAATGCTTGTAAATTACTTTCTTTTCCTCCAGAGTTTCACACAGGGGATGGAGAGAATATCGATCTAAAGATATCCAATAAAGTGTTCAACAGGTGATTCTACTGGTTTTTATGGAATTCTGATTTTTTAATCATTCAATCTTTGCCAAAAATATTTCGAATATACGAGTTTATTTCAGGGTTAAAACATAATGAAAATTTTGTAATAATAATAGATTCATTGCAAAAGTATTAAAAGTAGCAAACCCTTCCTGCAGGTGGTGGGTTTTAAATTGGTTTAAAAATTCACCTCTCTCTCTCCAATACCGTTTATCTTCTCTATCTTTTTATTACTGTATTTCTATACTCTATGACAAGCTCAGATTACCATCTATTCTTGTCCTTGACAAAACTTTGAAAGTATGCCTCTACGGAGCCGGTGAGAGGGAGTGGGATATTACCTTCGATTATCATATACCGAATCTTCAAAGAGTGTAGAACCATTGTTTTACAATTTTCTATAAAGATGGTAAATTTGTGATCGGTAGGCCTAGTTTCTTGGTTTGTAAATTGTAGTAGTATCACTCTCTTTTTGGTACATCGTTGGTTGAAAGTTAATTTTGCTTTAGCATCCATTTAGGTAACTTTTATCAATAGGTTTTTATGATTTCAGTTTGAGAGTGCATTCAAAACATGAACAAACTAGAAGACATAAAATTCATGATAAAAAAGAAGAACACGCCACCGCAGTATTTGGTATGGATGAATATACCAGGTTGCTCCTTTATAAGATGGTAAATAATCAGCTTCTTGAAAGAGTGAACGGTGTCATAAGCATTGGTGAGTATTATTATGATAGATCCAGTGTATATTCTCGTTATCTACATGAAAAGAAATGCCCCTATATGAATACAAAGTAGTGATATTAACAGGAAGTTCGGCTGTTGTTAGTTTATTTTAGGTAGGTTATTTATTACCTTGATTTCTGTTTCGTTTAAATTTGTTGCCACTGTGGAAGAATTATATATTTTTTGTTTCAATTTGCCTGTAATCTTTCCAGAGTTATTGAAAAATTACTCAAATTTGTGTACGTATGTATGAAGGCAGTTCACTCTTTCCTTTTCCTTTGCCTCTGAAATTGGTTATTTTAAAAAATGTTTTGCACCCTTACAAGTGACATTTCGTGGAGAGAATAAGGTCACCATATACTGGATTATTTATGAACAAAATAGAAAAGAAAATGATGGTTTCGTGTCAAATATAATAGATAGATAGATAGTTATTCACCACTTTACATACCATTGGTACATTTGCCGAAACGTTGTGAGAATAATCCTTATGGGAATAAAATACACAGAACACGGAGCAGAGCGAAACCCGACAAAACAGCTCATCATACTTTGTCTGTGAGAATCACAAAAAGCGCTTTCGACAGCGCTTTGATATATATATATATATATATATATATATATATATATATATATATATATATATATATATATAAAACTGCCTAATGATTCAACAAAACAATTCACTGCGTAATGTTTTTGTTTCCTAGATCTATAGAAAAACTCGCTATACTCATCTTGATGTTTGAAAAATTGTCATATATTGAAGAGGTTTTCTGAAAATCACGAATCATCATATATACATATATAGATTTTAGTAACCACGGTTTTATATCAACCACGTTGTTTTTTAATTTACTTAAAAAAAAATTAGTAGAATTTATTGATTGTCATAACTAAGATATATATACTAGCCCGAGGCCGTTCGCTCGCACCGTCTTTGTGCCGGACGATGATGGACAGCGAGCGAGGAATCACACGTTTAAAAGTAAGACCTCGTTAGTCCTTAGCTCGCACAAGTTACGAATTTTGATGTCGTCCGTAGGGGGTCGACAGCTGGTTAACGGAAAAACAGATTTTAAACATATTTTTTTTAAACAAAATGGGTTTGGTATGTATATTTTTATATAATTTGTGTGTAATCTGTGTCTGTATATACAGGGTATTTCATATTCGATGGTCTATTAGACGTATCTAGAGAAAAAAAAAAGATGAGAGTTTCAAATTTTGGTTACCGATGTAGATGACTGTGATTTATCGTTTGAAAATATTTTCATCACCGCATTGTTGCCACATCCCCATGTAACAGACATCAATTTGGAAATTTCAAGTGGAACACCCTCTATATTATATCATTTTTGAATTCTACATCGATATCCAAATTACTTTTGTGAACCGTGTTCTATACCTATCTCTCACCTTTTTTTAAATATTAATTATTCTGTAATTTTTTATGACAACAACATGGTATTTTTAATATTCAGTGTCGCATGAATTAACCGATACACCGAACTCAAATTCTGGCAACATCGAGATAAGGTATGGTAGTTGGAGAATTCTTCTATAATTTTTTTTCTTCTATACAAATATAACATTTCAAATACAAAATTTGGTGAAAAATGTATTATTGAACACATCGAATGATGAATAATAACTTTATATTAGTTCAGAAAGGTTTAATGGAATACATGAATGAAATTTCATAGTGGGTGTATGACAAACATTACATTTCGACAGAAAAACAAACATTTTTCAAAATTAAATTGATAACAAAAAATAATTCTACACTAAAAAAACAAGAGATGATATTGGGAAACTATCTTTGCAATTATTTGACATTTGATACATGACATGACAAAAATTCAGTAGCTCAGGTGTTTGAAATGCTGACTATTCACTTGTAAACATTCATGGATTGATGTTATTACGTAATCAGTCGTGGCTCTGCGGATTTCCGACAGGTCGATTTCCTCGAAGTCACATGTAACCCGATCTTTCAGTTCCTGTTTCGTATTCATAGGTGTTCTCTATATCTTTTCTTTGATTTTCTCCAGAGGTAAAAATCTAGGGGAGTCAGATCCAGTGATTGAGGAGGCCAAATTCAAGGACCCAAACGTCTTATCCACCGATCTTCGAACATATCGGTTACTTCCCTACTCACTTCACGTGTGCAATGTCCAGGAGCTCCATCCAACCGATGGAAAATCACTCACAGTCGATCTCAGAATATCTAAATATCATTCACAGTCGATCTCAGAATATCTAAATATTTTTCGGAATAAAACTTTCATAAATGTAAATAGAAACTGTATCATCCATGAGCATACAAAAAACATTAAAACTGAATTTTTGTTGGAATCCCCTTTGTCTAATGAAATGGGGATTTTCTGAAGCCCATAAGTGATTATTTCAACGATTGAATATTCCCTCACGTGAAAATTGTGATTCATCAGTCCATATGAATTTTTCAAAAAGTATGGATCTTCGTATGTCCATGTTAGTGCCATTTTGCAAAATTCTACCCGTTTTGATGGATCATCTCTTTACAAAGCTTGCAGGCTAATGAATTCATAATCGTGCATATTATGTTTTTGTAAAATTCTCCATATAGAAGTTCGAGATATTCCCAAATTAACTGCAGTGCTAGATATTGATGCACGAGGATAAGCATAAAAATATTCTAAAATGTTCATTTCATTTTCCATATCACCAGTCACCGGACTCACTCGATTTTTAGAGGCACGAACTTTTCCATAGTTGAGGTAATATCGTTCAAGTCTTCTGAATTGTTTTTCATTCATTCATTTGGTAAATTAGAACATAACTCATTAAATCTTCTACAGGTCCTTGATATGATTTTAGCGCACTCACCATGAATATAAAACAAGTTTAGGATTTCAGAGTTCGAATAATTATTATCATCCATCTTCACTACCCTTCAATATGACAGTCGAACTGTTTAAATAAGTTATTGTCAAATTCATTCTTTTGTTTTTTAAATCAGACTCAACTATTATCCTTGCTGAAATTCAGTTGCAAAATTCAAAATTGATGTTTAAAACTCTTTTGATATTCGAGTAGATGATTTGAAATAGAAAAAGATTCACCGTATGTATTGAATTTATCAAGTTGAAATAATAATATTCAAAAGTATTTCTTGGAAAAACAATTACAGTTTGTCACAATAATTTTTAATCTAAAGGAGTAAATTTCCGAAGATCCAAAACCTACGTCATTTTTGCATAGCTGAAATATTGAGAATGTGTGTATTATGCACTTGATTTTTGATTTTATTGGAAATTATATGCTTGCATAGGAGTATTTTTTTTAATAGTTCATATCTCATACACTTTCAGAGATAGGTATAGGACATAGTTGATCAAAGTTGTTTACATTGGTTGGCTGAATTCGAAAATTGAACAATATACAGGGTGTTCCATTTGAAAAAAATTGTTATGGTCGTTTATCAAAGATACAAATTGAGACGTATTTTTCAGACACTCTGTATGAAAAAAGATTTGAGTTTCGTTCTGAAATAACAACCACCATACCATATCTCAATGTTGCCAAAATTTGAGTTCGGTGTATCAGTTAATTCATGCGATATTAAATATACCATATTTCAAAAACGGTAAGAGATAGGTATAGAATATGGTTCATAAAAGTAATTTGCATTTTGAGGCAGAATTCAAAAATGATATAATATATAGGGTGTTCCATTTCAAGTTTCCAACTTAATGTCTGTTACACGTAGATATGGCAACAATGCGGTGATGAAAATATTTTCATATGATAGATCACAGTCATCTACATCGGTAACCAAAATTTGAAACTCATCTTTTTTTGTTGTCTAGATACGTTCAATAGACCATTGAATATGGAATACCCTGTATATACAGACACAGATTACACACAAATTACATAAAAATACACATATCAAACACATTCTATTTGAAAAAAAAACTTTAAAATCTGTGTTTCCGTTAACCAGCTGTCGCCCCCCACGGACGACAACTCTCAAAAGTCATAACTTGTGTGAGCTGAGAACTAACGAGGCCTTACCTTTGAACGTGTGATTTCTAACACGGGTTGGATGATAGGAAGTGAAAATCGATCGTCCGGGCCTTGCGGCTTCAACCACCAATTCACACAGTGGTCGATTGAGTTACTAGAGCAAACCCCCCCATGTCAACCCGACTAGCTACCGTCCTACAATGAAATCGAAAATGATGAAAACATTTATATTTCTTTGAAAGTACAGGTTCCCAATTTTCAGTGTTTCACATTCATTCCATGGTTACTTATCTTAAGCGACCGAGAAGGTGGTCTATCCCAATTCGCTGTCCATCGTCGTCCGGCACAAAGAAGGTGCAAGTGAATGGCCTCGGGATAGTATATACATCTTAGTTATGACAATCAATAAATTCTATTAATTTTTTTTAAAGAAAATTGAAAATCTACATGGTTAATATAAAAACGCGGTCACTAATATATATATATATATATATATATATATATATATATATATATATATATATATATATATATATATATATATATATATATATATATATATACAGTGTGACCCATTTAAAATGGAACCACCCCTGTAGAATGTGCATTTTTCAATCAATCTCAATTTTTTTTTATTGAAATATTAAGTGAAAATCCGAAGTCAATAGCTCAATGCGTTCTACAGTTATAACTCCTGAAAATATGGTAATGTGAGAGATTTGTGGTGCAAGCGTTTTGTAATAAAAATCTGACTACGCCACTGGATTTGTGGATAATATTCCCTTAAAATCATTCATTTGAGTGTAGGTTACGAGAAGTGTATTCTAGAATAACAGAAATTTAAAAATTTATTTTCAAGTTATGCAGTACTTAGTACATTCTTCCGCATAGCCGCTAAAATCAAATTGATTTAAAGCATGGAAATCATTTATTCAATAATAAAACAGAGAGCAGGACAAAAATTGTTCCCTGTAAATTCTTCATAACTCAGCTAAAACAATCTTTTAGAGGAGATATCAATAATTTGAGGAAGCTGAACTCATTATGCAAAGGTTTTATAATAAATCAACAGTAGGCTGTGATTTTGACAGTTAATCATAAATAAAATAACAGTTGTTAGTTACGTGCATTTAATAATGGCTTTGCAATTATCGTTAGAAGAAAGAATTGAAATTGTGAGAATTTCTGGGGACAATTATCATAGTGAAAGAGAAGCAGCTAGGATATTTATTCACAGACATCCAAATCGACTTCCCATTGACAGAAGCACCGTCAGTAAAATTAACAAAACATTTAAAGAAACCGGTGCAGTCAGCAAACATATTTTAAAAAATAATCACCGAAGAAGAAATTTAAACGAAGGTGCTGTTTTAGATTATTTTAGAAACCACCCAAACAGAAGTTTACGAGTCGCCAGTTTGGATTTAAACTTACCGAGAGAGACTATTCGACGATGTCTTAAACAAAACAAAATGAGAGCATTTAAACCTAAATTTCTTCACTCTTTAAAGGCAGGTGATGAAGTGAAACGTATGGAATTTTGTTTGTGGGCACAAGGCGAGTACCTGAATACAAGAAATTTTTTAAACTGCATAATGTTTAGTGATGAAGCTTCTTTCAGCACCAATGGGGTAGTTTCATCGCAAAATTCTCGGTATTGGGCTACGGAAAATCCGCACTGGATCATAAATTGTAAAAGTCAATATTCCGAAAAAGTTAACGTTTGGTGTGGAATAGTACAAAATAGAATAATAGGTCCATATTTTTTTGATGGAAACATAAACGGGCAAAATTTTTTGGAATTTCTAAATAACCAATTATCGGACGAAATAGATGAAATGCCTCTTGCGGAACAAGTAAATTTATATTTTCAGCTCGACGGCTGTTCCGTGCACAATTCGAGGATTGTTAAAGAGTGGCTAAACAACCAGTTTCCAAATCATTGGATAGGACGAGGTAGTGACTTAATTGAATGGCCACCTAGATCGCCTGATCTAACAATATTAGACTTTTTTCTGTGGGGTATTCTGACACAAAAAGTATACAGAACAAGACCAACGAATCGAGCTGAACTCATGCAAAGGATACGACAAGCTTGTGCCGAAATTACAGTTCAACAAATAAGAAATAGTGTAAACAATATTCGGAAGAGATACGATAAATGTATTGAACTTAATGTAGGTTTGGTAGAAGCCACAAAAATTTGAATGTTTAGTTTTAAATCAATGTTTATTTTAGTATCAGTTTTTTCTTAATGGCAATTAATTGTTGAATAAATACTTTGAAACTTGTTTGTATACATTTTGTTTTCATCAGCTATAGAAGAAGGTAGAGTAAGTTCAGAATCTCATAAAATGTGATTTTCCAGGTGCGCTGTTACAAAAGTACTATTATTTATTATTGGGAAACTTCCAAAAAGCTTACAAGTATGACCATTAATACTTCAAGATTCTATCAAGATTTGGTAAAAGCGCAATTGGGAGATCCCATGACATGAGATTCTGAACTTGGTCTACTACTGCGTAACTTGAAAATGAACTTTTAATTTTCTGTTATTCAATTATTCATTTTTTATTTTAATTTTCACTTCTCGTAACCTACACTCAAATGAATGATTTTAAGGGAATATTATCCACAAATCCAGTGGCGTAGTCAGATTTTTATTACAAAACGCTTGCACCACAAATCTCTCACATTACCATATTTTCAGGAGTTATAACTGTAGAACGCATTGAGCTGTTGACTTCGGATTTTCACTGTACAAATTCACTGGTGTTCTACTTGGTGATGACAGTGTTGTCAGATCTCAAATATGTCTATAATCTGAATAAAAATTACAAACAAATACTTTGTTTCCAAAATTGAAGTTGTTGTAACTTCGTTGTTAACAAATATTTTTTAATGAAAATTTGACAGTTTTGATTTATAACGACCACGAATCCAGTGGTGTAGTCAAATTTGAAAACAAAAATTGCCTAATAAACTTTTGCCGTTTTTGACAAACAAAAAAAACCATAGAGTGCCTTGGAAATGAAACTAAAATTGTGAAAGTTAGTGTCAAGATACAGTTTTTCATGCTTAATATTTCAATAAAAAAAAATTGAGATTGATCGAAAAATGCACATTCTACAGGGGTGGTTCCATTTTAAATGGGTCACACTGTATATATATATATATATATAATGTATGTATGTATGTATATATATATATATACACGCAGTGTGTCTCACTTCTCATGGAAACACCCCCGTATCTTCTGTAATATTCGAGGTGGAATGATGAAACTCTCAGGACTGATGGAAATGCTCAAAATGCACCTACCACCTGAATGGAGTTGGCCAAAGTGATATACACTGTCCGCCACTCGCGATGGAACACCCCATTTTTACGGTAAAACATATTAGGGGGCAAAATAGGCTCAAAATTCCTTCAGATTCGTGATCAGGACTACCAACTTACTACGAATACACTTTTTTCCTGAAAAAATTTCAGTTCTGAAAAATCCGAATTTGTCTCACTTCTTATGGAAACACCCCCGTATCTTCCGTAATATTCGAGGTGGAACGATGAAACTCTCAGGACTGATGAAAATGCTCAAAATGCACCTACCACCTGAATGGAGTTGGCCAAAGTGATATATACTGTCCGCCACTCGCGATGGAACACCCCATTTTTACGGTAAAACATATTAGGGGGCAAAATAGGCTCAAAATTCCTTCAGATTCGTGATCAGGACTACCAACTTACTACGATTACACTTTTTTCCTGAAAAAATTTCAGTCCAGAAAAATCCGAATTTGTTTCACTTCTCATGGAAACACCCCCGTATCTTCCGTAATAATTGAAGTAGTTTATTTTTTTGGTTTTGCCATCAAAACATGAACGAAATTGTTTAAGAGAAACTCGACTTTTGTTTTCACATAAATAATTCATTTTTTATTTTGTTGTTAGGAAAGTTATTCCTTCTCAATAAGAGAGAAAATGGTGATTTTGTAAGAGGAACGGAAACATGTAATCAGTGAGGTTTTAGGATGGTTAATGTTAGTTCATATTCTCATTTTCCCATTATTAAAAAAAACAAGGATATTTTGTGGCGAAAAATGTTATGTAGTTCAAAATTCTTTCGAAATACTACTTTCAAAATCACATTTTCAATTAAAAAACAAAACAATCAATTTCAAATGATTTAACTGTTGACAATTTTATATTTTCGTGCCTTCTATGAAATTTCTTGCAAGGAGATCTTCCTTATTTGTTGGCCTATCCTTATAAACTTCATTTTTCAAGTTTCCCCATAAATAAAAATGCAGTGGAGTTAATCCTGGGGATCGTGGTGGCCATACTACGAGAGGGCTATTGGGTCCTATCCATTTCATAGGTAGATTCCTATTCAACCAAACCCTTCTTATGCCACTATTGTGAACTGGTGAACCATCTAACTAAAAAATCTGTGTCTCACATCCAAAGGTAGTTCTTCCAACACATCGGAAAATGCATTTTCGAGAAAATCAACGAATAGTCGTCCGTTTAAATTTTGATCGAAAAAAAATGGCCCGATAATATTTTCGTTCAGGATACCACACCACACATTAACTTTCTGAGATATTAGGTCTCTACAATTCACCACCCAATTTGGATTTTGTTCAGCCCAAAACCTCACGTTCTGGGAAGATACAACACCATTCGTGGTATAAAATATACTTTAAAAAATTCCTGTCATTGAGATAATTTCCCTGCATTCATAAACAATACTCCATACGGCGGATTTCATCTCCTTCGTGCAAAGTATGTGAAAATTTGGGTTTGAACGCATGCATTTTATGCCTCTTTAAACACCTCCATATTTTACTGCGGCTCATATTGAGTTGAAGCGATAAGTTTCTCAAACTAATTCTAGGATCAGCTTGATGAGCCGCCAATATTGTATCATCATCAATATGATGTTTTACAATTTTTCTGTCTTTTGTTACTTGGCCGGTGCTCACGAATAGATTATATATTTTATGTACAGTTCTAGGGTGTACAGCTACCTCTAGCGGGTGTCTTCTATTAAATTCAGCGGCCGCTTCACGATAAGACCTCACCCCTTCACTAACAATTAAAACAATTTCAATTTTTGCTTGAAGTGACAGACGTGCCATGTTGAACTTTGTCAATCAAAATGAGATGATATCAGTTAAAGTGGGAACTTCAGAAATATTAAAATATGAACAGGAACTCACGAACAGAAAACAACTGGAACACAGGAACAATATCCAACACAAATACAGGAACAATAAACACAATGGGAACAAAAACACGGCAGAAACAACAGGAACAACGGTGATTCAAAGAACAACAATACTAGAAACAACAAATGCAATGAAAACTGGTCTGGGGGATAATATAACAAGATCTTTCAACAATATTGTCAGGTTGACAGTAAATATCAATGAGCAACTGTTTTCCATGGTGATTTCAGGGCACCGCATGATTCAATGAAACTGATGTAATTCAATCCCTTCAAATGATTTCAGACAACAATTCAGCAAGTAGGTAAATTAATCTAAATTCTACCTGTTCACCGAGTGCGATTTTTTCTTTAAAAATTAACAGTTGTTTCGGTGTTGCAATGAGTATGAAGATTAATTTTGTTTCGGATGGTAATATGTTTCCTCAATATTTTGATAAAGAACCCCGCACATTTCTTATGAGAAATGGCTTGCCTTGAATTTTGCCGAAAATTTGATATGTTGTAGTTCTTGATGTGCTGATTGAAAGTGTCCACAGCCAAAGCTCAGAATTGTACAGTTTTCGAGATGTGAACCTTTGAATATAGATTTTTTCCATTTTTTGCAGTTTTTGCTCATCAATCGAGAGCTCTCACTTCTGGTTGGGATAGAATTTGGATATTCAGCAACCAGAATTAGTTTTACGAATAATCTTCTTCAGTTATAATAGATGCCGCCATCGAAAATTTTTCATACACTATCTCGATAATCTGAGAATGTGGTGATGTGACATTTTCCTCAGATAGGCTCAAAATGGATGATAGCATCTCACAGCATCTGTATCTTTCATACCTGAGAGTACTCTCCAGATAGAATGAAGGGGTTCAGGTATTGGAAGCGAACTATTTTGCGCCGTAATATGTTTTACCGTAAAAATGGGGTGTTCCATCGCGAGTGGCGGACAGTGTATATCACTTTGCCCAACCCCATTCAGGTGGTAGGTGCATTTTGAGCATTTCCATCAGTCCTGAGAGTTTCATCGTTCCACCTCGAATATTACGGAAGATACGGGGGTGTTTCCATAAGAAGTGAGACAAATTCGGATTTTTCAGAACTGAAATTTTTTCAGGAAAAAAGTGTATTCGTAGTAAGTTGGTAGTCCTGATCACGAATCTGAAGGAATTTTGAGCCTACTTTGCCCCCTAATATGTTTTACCGTAAAAATGGAGTGTTCCATCGCGAGTGGCGGACAGTGTATATCACTTTGGCCAATTCCATTCAGGTGGTAGGTGCATTTTGAGCATTTCCATCAGTCCTGAGAGTTTCATCGTTCTACCTCGAATATTACGGAAGATACGGGGGTGTTTCCATGAGAAGTGAGACACACTGTATATACAGTGTCACCATTAAAGTGCGCACCATATGGGAAACTTATTTTTCGAAAAGTTTCAATGAAGTTTAACTTCGGCACTTGTTTGTGCTTTAAATTTAACTTAAAATTATGCGGTCATATTCAAATTCAACTTTTTTTGTGAAAAAATTTAAAAAAGTGCATTTGTAGATCGAATTTAACAAAAAGTTACTTGAAAAAGTTGTGTCCACGGCAATTTTATATCCATATGCCAAATTTTATTCAACTAGGATAAAGTTAACGTTTTGCTTATTTTTGACATATATCCCCTTTATTTTAATAAACAAGTTCGGTTAATTGTCATCAATTCATGTATACATAACAAACTCATCAGTAACTTTTCTGATACATTTTTACTTATACGGACATTTTTAGAGAGAAATTGAAACTTTGCACCAGTCATGTTAAAATTTTTATAGCAAATTTTTAATTTCTCTCTAAAAATGTCCGTATAAGTAAAAATGTATCAGAAAAGTTAAACTCCATGATGAGTTTGTTATGTATACATGAATTGACCCAATTAACCGAACTTGTTTTTTAAAATAAAGGGGATATCTGTCAAAAATAAGCAAAACGTTAACTTTATCCTAGTTTCATAAAATTTGGCATATGGATATAAAATTGCCGTAGACAAAACTATTTCTAGTAACTTTTTTTTAAATTCGATGTAGAAATGCACTTTTTCAATTTTTTTCAAAAAAAAAAGTTGAATTTGACAAACACTGAACGTCAGTGGGTCGCAGTTGGCCGCATCATTTTGAGTTAAATTCAAAGCACAAACAAGTGCCGAAGTTAAAATTCAACAATTTACTAGCTAAATGGGAAAAACAAAACTTGAAGGTTCCCTAAAGGTTATCTAAAAATTATATCTTTGTGGGTTTCTCATACTAAAGAAAAAATCTTACAATTGAACTTCCTAAACAGCTGTTTAAGTTACAGAAAATCAAAACAACAAACAAAAACTTTTGTACAGTGTAGCGGCCTTGAAAGTCGTTGAATTCGTAGGCCTGGGGAATCTCGTCTTTGTAAAATGATAAAGAAACTCACAGTTATTTAGGGAGAATATTTTATCATACTTTTCTAGGTGGTTCCGTCTTGAAAGGTCAGAAGCCTCCTTGACATGACTTCTGCTTGAGTCAACTTAATGGAGCCTTGAGAAATAATCAGCGGCATCCCGTGTATTCGTTGATAGAAATATTTATTGTAACGGCCACCTCTTTCCTCAATTCATTTATAAGAAACGCCTCTTATCACACGTATAAATTTATCTCCATAAAAAAACCTAAAAGTTACATAGTTTCGGAAAATGAATTGATTTTAATAAAAAAACACCAACCTAAGATTTAATGAGGTTTTTTTTTTCTTATAAAACTCAAGATGGAATGAACACCACCAATTCCTTTTGACGAGTTCATTCTTCTCTGTTCATTTTTTTTAAACAACTTGTTATCAGTTTTGATTCCGAAACTTTCGGGATATTATCATGAAACCCACGCCAACAAAATTGTAATTTGAATTGTTGCTTCATAAAATGGTCAAAATGGCCTGGTTGCTTGCCTATGTTCTAGGTAAAATATATCAATAGAATCAGAAACACTTAAGGGGTACTTACACTGAACAAGAAACAGGTTGATTTGGAAACAGATGAGAGTTCTTACCAAAAAACAAGAAATTGAACGTTACAATGTTCAAACTAATTTTATCCCTACATATATAAACAGGACAATAAACATAATTTAACCAAAAAATTCTTGAGAGACAATATAATTTTTTCTCATTCGCTACATTTTTTATTGAATTTTCAGGTAAGGAAGCTGTGATACTTCATGCTGACTCAGACCCTGCATTTCCATTCGCTACTGAACAGTTACCAAAAGAATGTGTTATTAAAGTGTTCAAGACTACTCTTTCAGAATTTAAACAACGAGATAAATACATTAAAGATGACCATCGTTTTAAAGACAGGATTGGCAAACAAACTGCTAGGAAAACCGTTCATATTTGGGCAGAAAAGGAAATGGCAAATCTTATGAGACTCAGGAAAGCTGGCATTCTTTGCCCGCATGTTGTAACGCTCAAAAAACATGTTCTAGTCATGTCTTTTATCGGAGAGAATCATCGGCCTGCTCCAAAGTTGAAAGATGCAAAAATGAAGGAAGCTGACTACATTGTTGCTTATGATGAGGTAATACTTCAGTTTGCTTCATTTTCGTGTCATTGAAATTTTCTGAATAAATATAGAATATTAAAATAAAAATAGAATAAATAATGAAATAAAAACTAGTTATTTTTTTAGGTTATACAAGCTATGAAAATATTGTTTGACAAGGCTAATCTGATTCATGCAGATTTATCGGAGTACAACATTCTATGGCACAATAAAGAGTGTTATTTCATTGATGTAAGCCAGTCTGTGGAACCAAGTCACGAAAATGCCTTCCATTTTCTGTACAGGGACTGCAATAATATCATCAATGTGAGTTTTTTTTATCAATACCATTTCGCCGAAAAAAGGTACATAGTGTATGAAAAAAAGTTTTCTAGAAAAATGCATTCAAAGTTTCGCAGGGTATTACTACTATGTACACGCCATCAGTGGGGTGTAAGGTCTTGATATCATTGGTCTTGATATCATTCAGTTATCGAGTCTGTGACTGGGCTACAGTGCAGCTGATTAAAGTAACCTTTTCGTTTCTGGGTTTTCTATCTTATCACCACAAATATTTTCTTTTAGTTTCGTAATTTTCATGAGATTTTCATAAATTCTATTTTATCAAAATGAACGCGGGGGTCGATTTCAAAAAGAATCAAGAGGTTTTCGAAAAATAGTTTGAAGCGGTTAATGGAATATATGATGCGGTATGTAATGAATATGAATCTTTTGTAAGTTCTGCTTCAAATATAACATCAGAAAATTGTGAAACAGAGTATGCTGGGTTTGAGGAAAACTTGAATTAATAGTTCTCGCATCAGCACCGAAGAACTTGAAGAATCTGCCAAAGATAGAAATGAATCCGAAATCATAAATTCCTTACAAGGAGACAATTCTTTAGAGTGTTATTCAAAACAATGAGATTTTTTATTCTAAAGAAAAGACATCATTTTTGATCAATAATCAATGAATGGGTTAATCAATGTTTTTTGAAGAATATATAACTTTTTGAAACATCTTCGTTTAAATTTTTTACTAAACTAGGATAACATGCAGAAAACAAAATTATCCTGATTTTGAATTCAGACACTCTGAATTTGATTTTTAATGTAAAGTAGGTGAAAGCAATGAAAAATTTTTTTTTCCTGATGTGAATTGCAGTGTATTATTGAAATGTATTTTTTTTTGCTAATGGTTCTGAACATTCAATCACCAAATAAAGATGTCGAAAAAGTTTTTTTGCAAGTTTGACGAAGTTCACATGAAAGAACATGTTTTCAAGTGCCTGAAACCATCGTTAAGTCAAAACTCATTTTTTGACACCCTATGTATCTTTTTTTTGGCGAACACTACATATATTAAATGTCACACAGGAAATCATACCTAATTTAAAATGTATCTAATTATCATTCAAATGTTCGCTTGATGAAATTTCAATAGACGCTGCCATATCACAAAATAATTTAAACACAAAATTTCTCGGTGTATTCATTGATAATCCGCTGAAATTTGATGAACACCTTAAACAACTCAAGAGTAAGATCTCCTCCGGATCTTATGCATAAATCGAAGTTTAACTTTGCTTCTACTCCTTATGCTACTCGTAATAGCAATTATACCTTTAGACTTCCCATCCCAACTTCGAATTTAATCAAGGATTCCATTTACTATACTGGTGGTAAGTTGTTTCAATCATTCACCATTAGAAATGAGATCTGCAAATCTATGCAACATTCATTTCAAAAAGGCGGTGAAGAACCTACTTGTTGATAGACCCTATTATAGTTTGGAAGAGTATTTTAGCGAATCTTTTTAACAATATATTTGCAATTTATTCTTTGTACTATCACTTTATACATTTAAATTCAGAAGTTGTCAACCTAAATGAAATACTTTCGATTTATTCAATTCTTGATTTCCTGTTATACAGTATCAAGCTTCCAATAAAACTTTGAGGCGAGGGAGTGAAGTTATCAATAAATGTTTCTTATGAAGTATTCAGATGTATCAATTTACAAGGTACCAAATGGCAACATGGCATTAAAAAGTTGTTTTTTTTTAAATTATATACGCATATAAATTGCATATATGTCTTTCCATATTGAGATTCTTCCTGAAAAGTAATTTAATAAAATATAAAGCTATTAAAGAATATGTACAGTTCAGAAGGTATACTACCAAGTCCCCATTTTCAGCGTAAACTCAATTAGAGAGTCTGTTTTATCATTCAGCTTGCCAATAAGTGTCACTTACAAAACTTTAGTCAGGTTCATTTTTAGCCAGTGAATTGAGCTTTGAAGTAAAAATGACATTCACGAAAAAGTAATATGAATAATAAAAGGGGTGTGATTCTTTGAAAAAGGATTGCGAACAGTGAGAAATATTTTTGTCTTTAAAAAGTTTCATGTTGATTTCACTAACAGATTTGATCTTTCCTCAAAAGGAAAATATAAGGTGTATCATCATTGTACTAGTACTACAATATTTCATTGATTTATTATGTAGATCTAATCCATTTTTTTAACTTTCAGTTTTTCAATAGGAAAGGTGTTCCTGATATTTACACACCTGATGATTTATTCAACTATATCACTGGCTGTAATTTCTGCGACAAGGTAGCTCTCTTGAACTTGCAAGAATCCTTTAAAGTCAAACCACATTTGTTGGACAAACCTGGTTTAGAATTGGTTTATAATTTTGACAAGGCCTGGGAAAAGACAAAATCAGGAGAGATTCCCATAGATACAGTTGCAGCAGAAGTTGATTCAGGTGTGGTTGAACCTATGAAAGCGTGATTAGGGTTCAAATGAAAATTAATTGTTAATAAACCAACATAGGAGCAGTAAAATAAATTATTGCTATATTTTACATATGACTGTTTGTTGAAAAGTATAAGAGGAAATAGATTTTTCAAATATTCCCACTCTGTTTGTTTTTTGTAGGAAGACAGGCATCTTTTCTTTACATCATTCACGAAATACTTACACCGTTTTGTTAAATTATTATTTATTTAATACATATATACAAATATAGACATAAATGTATGAATCATAAAAAGTGTCATGGTTATTGAGACTTGAGCTCGAGCCTTGAGCTCGATAACGCAATGTAGGTCATAAGATCGAGGTACAGTCCATTAACTTTTAACGAGGGAGCAAACATATTTATGTCTTCAACTTTTGAATCTGATGATGCCTACAGGAAAAAATTGAAATGTGAAAGAGCGAAGCAACACACATCAAACTTATACAGAGTAAATAATATGGAAAGAACTCAAAATGAACAGAGTATTCAAAGTCAAAGTGACATTATTATGGTCACGTTCAATACTGCAATTGAATCATAAATTTGAAGGAAATAAATCAAAAATTTCTATTTATAGAAAAAACACTGTAAGCTTTCATTTTGTAATCATACAATGTTTTTTTCACCAGATATGTAAAAGTTCAATAAAGATAGACTACTATTCTGAGTTAAAGACTGTTTCATAATTGAAATTTTGCAGAATTTAGGAGTCTTTTCCTCGTGATGCAGTATAAGGGCTGTTGCTTTCTCCTTATTCTTACACCCATTATTTTCCGCAACAGCCTCAAATCTGTGCCAGCTGCGTAAAGTGTGTCAAGTTCAAAATCGGTTATTGAACCAGCTGCAAGCACAACAATTATATCTGCATGTATGTAAAGTGTGATAAGTCCAATTTCAGATGTTAACTGAATTATTTACTTGTGCGTCATTGGCATAAGTTACAAATGAACAAAATGGATTTTGTAAAGCGTTGTTAAGTCTTGGTCTAGTACTTACTACGCTTTACTCAAACTATTCTGTATAATGTCCAGTTGCGTTCATTGTGTTAAGTCTAAGAATTTTAAGACAACACACTTTGCACTAAAAAGCTACTAAGTTAACACACTTTGCACTATTCAACACCTGATTTGACTAGTTCATTTTTCAGTAGTTGTGTTGTTGGTTTTCACATGTAATTGTTTTTCATTACATCTTCAAGATCCCAGCGCATTTTGGAATTGTGTCATGAAGTTAAAAGCACATATAACATCTATGAACCGGAAGAAAGAGAAAGCATTAGTAAATTTGTTTGGGGCCTATGTCAATTTAAATGAAAAAACAATTATGTTGCTGATGAATTTTTTATTTACAATAGATTAGGCCTACTTACTGGCACAGTAGGTACTGATTACAATACACTCTTTATTGTATTTATGTTTATTATATTTATTAGGTGATTATCAAATAGTTATGAAATTATGAACACACATTTTTCATAAAGGTACTATTTTTTATAACCACTGCATCTCATTTAGAAAAGAGATACTTAAGTAAATCGCATTTTAGTTGAACAGTATTGCAGAGTAAGCTTAATAAAGAAATAGGCAAAAGGCAAGTAATTTCAAAAACTACACCTCACGATTTGATCACAAAAAAAAGGCAAGTATATCCCTTTTCTTCAGACTCGCCCGCCTGAACTTGAGGCTCTATTCAATTCTGATGACTCAGACATAGACGAAGACTTCGTTCCAGACAGAGACCTGATTGGGGACTCATCAGGGATGAAACAGAATTTCTTTGTAAGAGAAGTAAAACATTGGGAAGTAAGATATATATTGAATTACTGCCGACTCGAGTTTTTAATTTAGTAGAGGAACGACAAGCTGATGAAGCAAGTGATATTCTCAACCAGGCAGACACTGAAGAGACTTTCAATATAGAAATGAATGAAATTCAATTTAAGAAGAGTGGAAAAGTAAGACAAAAAGGTTTGAAAGGACAAAGTCGAAAAGTTAGAAATGAAAGACAAAATTTTAGAAATCGAGGCTTGTAGTACAAAACAAATAAAAGTAGTCGAAGCTAGAAAATCAGAAAGTTTAGATTTATGTAGAATCAAGTGCGCTGAAAAAATTCCGTGAAGCAGTTTTTGAAGAGTATTGGAAAATGGATGACTACAACAAAAGATGTGGTTTCAAATCAGCTTTGATAGAGTTAGTTGAACCTAAAAAAAAGGAAGAAATTAGTGAAAAAAGTAGACTGACTACTGTCAAGTACCATGTTGAAGTTGAAGGCAATAGAGTAGTTGTTCGCAAACAGTGGCGTATCGTGGGTATAGGTTGCCCGGGGCGGAAAAAATTTTTGCCGCCCTCTTAATTAGGTATTTCAATTTAATGTATACTATGAATTATATATATTAATTCTAGAAAACTTTTCGATAAGAATAGTCATCATGATTTTGCATTATACAGGTTAGATTTTAAATAAAAAAGTTAATTTGTTTCACAATCACGTTTATTAATACAGAAATTCTTACTTCAACCATTGATATAACAGGTACATAAGTATTATTTAATCGACATGATTAAAATATATTAGCGAATTGAATATAAAACGAAAATCATTTTTTAATTAGAACTAGGATGATACAATTGAGTAATATTTATATATTTTTGAAAAATAATATAAGTAGGTACTTGTTAGAGTTAAAAATAAAACCCCGGCTTCAGTTAAAAATTTATACGTCTACTTTTTTAAGAGTAAAGTATTTTATTGCACCATCAATGTCTATAGCATCACACACCTCTTGTTCAATAGACAAGATAGCCAAATTTGTTAGTCTTATAGTACTCATTGTCGACCTTAAATAATTTTGAATTAATTTCAATTTCGAAAAACTTTTCTCACAGCTGGCATTGCTTATGGCAACTCTAAAAAAATATTCGCAGCATGGTTAAAATATTGGGCAGAGTGTCTTCCAGCTTATATTTTACAATAAACTTTAATAATTGAAGTGAGTCTGCATTAATTAATTTATTTTCGTTGCCTGTAGCAGTAACAAAAGTCCACAGTCGAAGTTGTTCCAGCTTGAAATTCTGCTCGTCAATTTCAACAGATGCGTCGTCTAAATTACATTTAGTGCTGTCTGGATCTAATAATATAGCCGGCGTTAGATAAGCAAACTTATCGGTCAATTTCTGTAGCTGATGAAAACGTTCATGAATTTCTACAATTATTCTATCTAACGAAGAAAACAGCTTTTGTCTCAACTCATTCGTCGCTACAAAATATCATTCGAAGAAAGGGGATTTTCCGAATTCGTCACAGAATAAGTAATGAAAAATTCTGTGCTCTTTTCAGTCGGTTCGAATTTATAGTTGCGTTAAAATATGATATGGTTGAAATACTTACAAAATATATTTTATTATTTACTGTGAAATTTTGCCGCCCCCACTACGCGCTACGCCACTGTTTGCAAAAGTTATTTTGTTAGTATTTGGTGAAAATCGACGGATGCTAGACACTGTTGTTCAAAAAAAGAGGGCGTCTCCTTCAAGCTTAATCCAGTCAGATGCTAGAGAAAATTTTCAAAAAACCTTCATTATTGACAAAGAAAAGTTGAATTTACGTGACTTTTTGCTTAAAATTCCAGCTTATGAAAGCCACTTTTCGAGACAAGATTGTGGTAAAAGGTTTATTGCTCCACATTTGACAATAACAATGAAGAATATAAGATCATTTTAGCTGAAGCCATTACAAAACCAGTAAGTTTTACAAAATTTGAGTTCCATAAATTAAATTTAAAAATGAAAAAACCCAAAATATACACTTGTTCAAAATGTGAGAGGCTAGAAATGCAAGTCAAAATTTCTTCTGGAAATGAACAGTTTTTAGAACAAAAAAAAATCACGTTGCAGATGCAGAGTTTGCATATGAAACTAAAAAGAGGGATAAGGAAAACTCGAAAATCAACAATACCACTAAAACTCTGACATCTGACATGCAACAGTGCCTTTCAACTCCTCAAGTTCACAATTCTGTGGCATTCTACAAACGTCAACTCTGAACTTTCAACCTAACAGTATACGATTGCACTAAGAGCTTAACTTACCTTTGGCATGAAGGTATAGCTGTTCGAGGAGCTAATGAAGTTGGTTCATTCATTTCTGAAGCAACAAAACCTGAGATCACATGTCTGACAATGTACTCAGATATATGAGGAGGCCAAAATAAAAATACCCATGTAGCTGCTATGTTATTCCAGTGGCGCATTTGCTTTTTCAGCTGCAGGAAAACCTGCAGCACCACATCGTCTGAAGAATTTGATCTGCCAATGTCCTCTCTCTCATAAAATAAAATGTAGGCAGTCTCAAAGGCTCCAATAGATTCAATACATCAAGCGGCGTTGGAAGCTGTTGGCTCCTACCGAGCAACGTCTAAATTGGTAGCAAATTGCCAAAAACGACTCTCCTATGGTAATGGTGGCCTCACAAAATCTCCCGGGCTGAAAAAAATCAACCATAAATTTTTGGATCCTGGAAACATTCACCACCCCCATGAACATTTTTTTGACTTTGCTCAGCTTTTGAAAAGTGATCTCCAGCAGCGCAAGGAACATGTAGTAGGAAACGGTTTCACTTGTAGGAACGTACAGTGGCTGAAGTATCTAAAATGTGAACCTGGAATTATTTTCTACAAAACTTCCTTGTACCCTGAACAGCCTTTCCAATGTATAAGTTTCAAAAGGATATGCAACGAAACCTCTTTCGAAATGAATCGTAGTTCACGTTACAACGGTCAAAACCCTATCCCTGACTAAAAAAAGAAAAACCCCCTTGACCTGCTACCCTTTATTTTACTTGTATCAATTGAATGAAGTCCATGTCAAAAAATATTTGGGATTTTTTTTCTACTTCAATATTTAAAAAAATGAACTTGACGTGCTGTGCCATTTAGGATCTATTAAGTGTCGGACGTCTGTAGAAATAGAACTTTTATAAAATACTAAAAAGTGTAATTATCAATTTCACTGAAAACTTTTAAAGTGAATATCTCAGAACTGTGTTTTACGCACCGAACACATAAATTGTCTGCGATAAATCGACCATGATGATTCGTAATCGAAGGTTGGAGTTTTAATAAAAATACTGTTAAGGCTAGTCCAGACGCTACGATTTTCAAAATCCATTATTTGAACAGTTCAATACGTTGTTTGTAGAATGGAAAAATACACAGTTTTGAATCTGGCTCGGACCACCCCTGAACATGGCCTTGCCATGAAGATAGCTTTACATGTTTCAGGAATGATTTCACTTGAAGATTGTTTCGATATAATTGTTGTGAACTCTAGTTATTTGTAACTTCTGCTAGTTGCAAAAAACATTCAAGTTGCTGTTAGCCTTTCTTGTCTATGCGACTGTATTTCGTTATTGAATTGTGTGCGGAGAGATTGGAAGAATCGAACCTCATACACAAGTCAATAAAAATATTCTTGGACAGTCAAGCGGCGTTGGAAGCTCTTGGCTCCTACCGAGCAACGTCTAAATTGGTAGCAAATTGCCAAAAACGACTCTCCTCGATAGGAAGACTTAACAGATTGTATCTGGTCTGGATTCCTGGCCATACTGGCCTGGATGGCAAGAAGATTTATGGACTTCTGGCTTCTGACTTCGAAACTTGATACCAAACAGTTGTTGGACTACAGTAGGGATGAACTAATATGTCTAACAGGTCTTCTTACAGGTCACTGTTATTTGAATCATCATATGCAGAGACTCGGACTGTCGGAAGACAGTGTGTGTCGCCTCTGTTTGGAAAATGATGAAACAGCAGAGAACATACTTTGTGCCTGCCTTACTGGGGACCGAATCAGGTTTTTAGAGTTCGGCAGAGCCGTACTCTTACCATCTGACCTGCAATACCACCCACCATACAAACAAATCAGCTTCGTTAAGAAGCTGGGGTTATTTGGTCGAGTATGAATAGATGTGAGCCACAATAAACCCTTGTAGGTTGCGGTGGAAGGTCGAATAGACTCACTCACTTTGGACCTTGCCTAACCTAACCTAGCCTTTCATGTTGTGATATTGCTATTCTCATACAAGTATTTTCTTTGATCATAAGGCACTAATTCCAATAAAAAAGTACACATGTCGATGTACATTCTCAACATTTTACATTCATTCCCTCAACTAGTGTATGCTTTAATTGAGAAATACAACTGGAGTGGAACATACTATTATAATATTTAGACACTCTTTATTTTTACAGCATTCATAAGTCGTGGTCATCTTTGTTAGATCACAAAAGATGGGCAAAAAAACCTTAATAGTATTTACCATTAGACAAGGAACTCACTGATATCTTATTTGAACTTTTGAAGCCAGTTTTTTCCCAGCAAAGGTAATGAAAAATAGGGAAACCAGCAACTGATCAAAACACTTTCATAAACAGACATAGTGCTATTAGGAATGAAAGGCTATTATTACTTTTATAAAATAGCAACATATTTGTATTGTTTGTAAACCAGAACCAGCTAAATTACATAACTTCAGAACAATCATATATTATATTGTGTAACAATCCTTGAATGATATCTGACTCAATTGTATAACTAATGTTTGGAATAAAAATAGAATAGGAAAAAGTGTTTTTTGTACAATACAATATCCATATAAAAGTTCTAGTACTATGTTGCTGTATCGCTGCTGTTCCAATGTTTTGACAGAGTTAGAATCAACGAACTTAGGCGTGCGCAGCGTTATAGAACAGTGCTTTCAAAAAATTGTTCTACAGCGCCATCTAGTGGCGAGTTACAGAAAAATTGATAGCCTAAAAACCTCTATGAAAAATTACTTATACATGTCAAGTTTCATCACGATCGGTTGAGCGATGTAGAAGTTTATCACTTACCAACCAACCAACCAACCAACCAACAAACATCCATTTTTATATATTAGATTAGTTTCCAAAGTATTTTTATTTCCTGTAATTCAATTATTATATGAAGGTAGTTATTTTGAGTAGTTGTTTCTTCCAGTTTGTGCCTGAAAGTTTTTTCTTTGCAGGATTTACACATCTTTCTAAAGAATTTATTCTAAAATCTATTGTTTTCTTCCTTCCTTTGGAAGATTCACACATTTTTTTGTATAGAGATGGAGAAATAGAAAGTCATAACCTTTCTTTCCCAAAAATATATCTTTTTTAAAAATATACCCTTTTCAATTTAATCAACCCAGTGTTGCCCAAAATAACCCACACGTCAATGAAACATACTGATAGCACCGTATAGAAGTAAAAAAGACTTCTGAACAGTGGAGTATCCAGAGTAATTTCAAAGGGGACATGATTGGAATCAACGGCATCGACTACTATGATCACTAGCTTTGCGTTTTAAGTAGATTCTCAAGTCATTCAGGGAGTATATCATAGCTATTCATAGTCCCGTCTGTCTCAACACATAACAGAATCAATCCACTTTCAACTGGATAAATTCTTGCTGGAAATATCTGGTTGAAACAGGAATTAAACCTTTAATCTTTGGATTGTGAGTCAGGTATACTACCACTTGCGTAATCATAAAAAAAATTGAAATAAATTCATTGCTTGAATTTTTTTTATTTTCAGATGTCGATAGAAATTTTTGGATATATAATTTTCAAAATTTGCAATTGAAACACAAATGTACACTGTAATGCGAAGGCAGGTAGTGAAAAAATAGTTTTGAGATGAAAGGTTCAAAATGAGTTTTTCAATTAACCGGCTGTTATTCCCATAACAATCCTCAAAAGTCTAAATGGGAGCAAGCTAACGATTAGCTTATCTTTTAACTCAGAGTAGGATTCGATACTGCTTTCACAATATCAGTTGATTCATAGGCAGAGCAGTTATTTGTGCAAATTTTTTTCAAATTCATTTATGTATACGGGTAATCCCCATGAGGATAAATAAATAATACAAATACAGTGTTTCCTTAATACTAACTTAACCTTAAAGTATGTATAAGTGTAGACATACATCAATGTAATTATATAAAATTTAAATGATATGAACTTAAAATTATCATTCTAGTTGTGTAGGATGTGAAAATTCGCAATATCAAGTATATCTGAATAATCATATTCTCCAACTGTAAAGTCAGATTTGAAGGCAACAAGTCTGAGGAATATATTTTGCACTGCTTCAATATTAGTTATATGTACAGTATAATGAGATCGGACTGGTGGCATCCACTGTTTGATCCTTACAATTCCGGAAGACAAAACCAAGAAGTTGGTGGTGTTGATGAATGAAAGGTTCACATCAAAGAATATACCCAAATCTCTCATTTCATTCAGCCGTTTTAGATTGACATCATCAAGAACGTAGTTGAAGACTATTTTGTTATTTATTCTAGCAATTGTTTCACGGAAGCATTTTCTTTGATTTAACGACATCTCATTATTTTCAGATTAAACATATAGAGAATTGATATCATCCTATATCTTATGACAATCTTTAATACTTTCGATAGGCAAATATAGCTTCAGGTCATTAGCAAACAGGCAAGAATTTACAGTTAACTATGCTGTCAATGATGATTCTCTTTGTTCAGCTGGGAGAGTCTAATGTTTGTAATTTTTATGCTTCCTGCATTTCAAACGTAAATGTCAATATTCTATCAATATGTGTGTCATATTTTGTTAAACTGTTATTATTAATTATATCATTTAGAATTTTACATAATACTGACTTTTGTATATTAGCTATGCTAAATGAAGGTATTATTTAAGATTTGTAAGGTATATTAAGATTTGAAAAGGATAAGTAAATACTTTTTTTGCAAAATAACATTTATTCCAATACAAATTTCAGCTATAAAATAGATAATTTCATTCATAAATAATTTTCTTAGTTTAATTTTTTGGAATATGAACAGATTCGTAAAAAAGAAATATTGACATTCTGATAGGAAAAAACCACTAGTAAATTCAAGAAGTCTGCATTCTTTTTCAATTTTCAATAGTATAAACTTGGCTTTCAGACCCTGTGGTTTGCAACAGTAGAAAGTAACAAGATGAGCGCTCCTCCACTGTTTTTCAATTCGACTAGAAAGAAATTTTGCTTATGAGTAATGAGAAGAAAGTACAGGATGTTATTAAGGTTTCATTGGTAACTTTTAAACAGTAAACAAAAGTACATTTTTCGTTTCTCTAATAAATATCTGTTCTGTCTGTCTGTTTAAAATCTATTATTCAGTTAATCAGCTGTCGACCCCCTACGGACGACATCAAAATTCGTAACTTGTGCGAGCTGAGGACTAACGAGGTCTTACCTTTTAACTGTGTGATTCCTAACACGGTAATATAGCTAATACAATAATCTTATGAATATAATACAAATAAATCTTACGTGTCATTCATAACCAACACTTCGGAGATACATCACTTATTCAAATATAAAAAGGCCTTGGTAAACTTTGGAAAAGGTACACCTCTTCACAATATCTGAATAAGATTCAAGAGTCTTAGAACTAATCATTGCTAATTTTTAACCAAATCCCCGGTAGATTTTTCATTTTACCATTGTTACACAAATCACAAAAAAATTATTTTCGATTTTAATGCATATTTCTTACAATGCTTTCCTAAATGTTCACCAAGTTGTTTCTATTTGTCGTTATTGTGGATTCGGGGAGAAAATATCTAATCATTAATGAAACAAAACTCGTGTTCTTGTATTTGGAGTATATTAATGACGGGGCTTGTGCCAAAAAAGTTTGGTAAAAAAATGGTATTACTGCTGACTGTACTTGTTCCATTACGTTGGATATTACTGCTGACTGTACTTGTTCCATTACGTTGATTTGTTTTATTTTTGATTCTATATGATAATTAAGTAGGTATGAAAAAAAATCTGATATGCCAATAGCATAGTAATAATTATTGCTAAATATGAAGACACACTTCTGAATAGACAGCAAACCTTCAAAAATAAATAAATGGGATGATTAGTAGGAAGAAGATAAAAATTGATAATTTCGAGACATGAACAGCTCAAAATAAAAATAGGCAATGAAGAATTATAAGTGCAAATATTTAGGTTGCATAACATCAGAAGATGGAAAAATGTATAAAGGACATAACAACAGGGGACAAGTTGTATACAGTATCAAACATCATTTTTTATAAATGTACATCCTCTCCTGTACATGACACCATTACTCTTACATGGAGCATAAACTTGAACATTAACAGAAAAATAAAGAACAAAACTGACAGCTACAGAGATGAGATTCACAAAAGGAAAATGACATGAAACAAAATGGACGTTATGTATAATTGAAGGGAAAAAGAAATTGTATATTTGCCAAATTGTATCATTTCAACAAATTTGCTAATTGGTTTACCGATTCTTGGTTTCACTTTCCGTTCTTTTGTTGATGCTGGATCATTTGTAAAGCTGTGCATTTTCTGGATCACATTACACCAGTTCAATATCAATATTTGAGTTTAACATTCATTACAAATAGCTGCCTTTCACATTTGTGTGAAACAATGTTACAGTAAATAAATCCAACAACAAAGAATTTGAAAGTTTGTAACTACAAATTCTCAGGTCAATAATCACTATTCGAATTATAAAAACTAACAAGATTCAAGACGTAACTTGTAGGAAAAACAGTCAAAAATTTATTCGCTAAGTTCAGTGACAAGTTTCCGATTAAAAAAATTATAATTTCTTTACACCCGCTCTTTGTATGAGCTGACTATTTGGTGATTTGTGTGATTTGAACTGAACACTTGTTACGTTAAACATCACCAAATAGCCAGCGACAATACTGTTATATTATTGATACAACATAAAATAGTGAGTTACATTTTAGTTGACTTCAAATACTTTGGTACAATTCTTTATCTAAAAATTTTACTAGAATACTTTACACATACTTATTGTTTACACATCACACCCATGACAAAATAGAATAATATCACACAAGAACTTTTTGATTTTTGTATTGATGTTTATGTCATTGAACTTGTAGCATCATAGTCACAGCATACCTAATAACAGGATGTGGATGGCAGCAGATGTGACACGACAGTCGACTTATCTGGTCCGCACAGATGTGGTTGGAGAACAAATATATTATGTCTATTCTGCATCACGCCTGAAATACATCCTTTATAGATATGGATTGTAGTGAAACAGTGTAACGGAAGAAAAAACTCGGGCAGTTCCAATTAATTTCATAAAATTTGGATTTCCATCCAAAATGTTTTATTTGACTTGGACTTATTATAGTAATTATTCCTAGCTTTTCAAATTCAACACCAAATTCAGACCACTTCCAGATTTGATAAAAAACATTTTTTTCATCAAGAGTATCGAGAATTTCTGATAGAATATTTTACATAGGAAAACGGCTCAAATGACACAAATAATTATATGCATCTTGGCCAAAAAAAGTTATGCATACTTTTGGCAACAATATTTATTTACAGATGTTATACATCTTTTGGGAGATGATGATAAAAGAACCAAAGAGGTTTGTAGAGTACCTATTTAATTAAAATGATTGGGTTAAATTGCTTGTTTATTCATTGGTTGTTTATTGTTACAATAAATAAAAAAAATCTATTGTTAGCTGTCGATACAGGGTGTTCGTTTGGGACTGTTAGTTTAGTGAGTTTTTGAACTTCAAGGTTTGTCTTTGTTTATTAGTAGTAGTAGACTTTATTTTAGGAATCCTAATATACAATATATAGTTATGCATATATGAATAATTTATATACATATATAATTTTACAGTGCGTCATGTATTACAATTTGATATATTCTAATAATAACTTTTTGAATACTTTCAAGGAATTTACATGTTTTATTTCATCAGGAAACTTATTGAAACTATCTAAACCTTTAAAGAACAATGAATTCATTCCACTCTTATAGTTTGTTCGGGATCTATAAAATGTATTACATGTTCTTGTGTTATATGAATGAATGTCACTATTTCGAACTAAATATCTGCTAAGATAGGCTGGTTGTATCCCACTCGTAATTTTGAAAATAAAAATCATGTTCAAATAATAGTCTTTTATATACCGGCTGTCACTGTAGAGTATTCAACATAGATTCAATAGGGGTATACTGGTTGCATCTCAAAATGATTCTCATACCTCGATTTTGTAGTTTCTGCAACTGTCCCATTTGATTTTGCATGCTTGATTCGGCATGCTTATTCAAATTTAATTGATGGTCTATAATGAATCCTAGGTACTTAATTTTATTTACAATTGTGATTGATTATTGAATATGCTGATATTAATGTTGTTAGTATCAATCTTTCTTTGATTCGAATTTGTTGTAACAATCATTGCCTTAGATTTATTGATATTCAATTTGAGTTTATTCACTTGTAGATATAATTCAATGTTCTTTAAAGATATATTGATACTTTGTACAGCTTCTTTTAAATCAGTTTTTCGTATATATAAGGGTATCATCAGCAAATAAATTGATATGGCGTGAACCAGGTACATAGTTGATATCATTTATATAAATAATGAATAGCAGTGGTCCCAAAACACTACCATGTGGTACACCTATATCATTTATAATTCGATCTGACATTACATCACAAATGTTAGTCCTTTGACGTCTTTGCTCAAAATAACTAACTATCTAACTAGTTTAAAGCTTTTCCAGTTACACCATCTGTATCTGTAGAGTAGGGAGGGTGAGTGTAAGCCCACGCACTTAGGCCACATGTGACCCATTGTACATCCTCCCAAGGAGTTGTCCTCCTAGGTCGTCGTCCATCCTGTCCTTTCCAGGAAGGTGGACAGGTCGCTGGGAGACATCTCCTTTATATCGGCAGGTGTAGGCCAAGACTCGCCGAACACACACTCTCTTATTGACGATAACTCCGGGCACTCGCACAGGACATGCCTGACAGTCTCATCTTCCTGTTCACACATCCTGCATAGAGGTGTGTCCACTAGCCCCATATTATGTAGGTGTTTCCTTAGCTGACAGTGGCCACTCAGAAATCCTACTGTAAGGCGTAGATTTTTCCTGGTCATCGCCAGATATTTCTTCGGCGCCAGCTTCCCAGGGTCGCCCAAGGTGATCCTGGCAAGATTACATCCTTTGATTTCATCCCATCTCTTTAAAGATTGAGCATGGGTGTAACATTTGACTAGTTCCGCAATTATCGAAGTCATCAGGCCATGGGTGCCACTTGGTCCTAAAATTCTTAGTCCAGCCGCTTCCTTGGCTAAAGAGTCGGCAATGCGATTACCTTTACTCCTTTTGTGCCCTTTAATCCACCTCAGGATAATGTTATTATCTACCGAGGCTTTGGCTAAATCTTGGTGGCACTCTAGTGCTAGCCCTGAAGTAACACGGTGTCTGTTCAAGGCTAATAGTGCTTGTCTGCTATCAGTGCAGATTGTTATGTTTTTGCCCGAAATTCTTTTCTTGGTTATTTCTTTTGTGGCGATTGAGATACCAGCCAGTTCTGTTTGGACCACGCTGGTATTTCTTCCCATTCCCCATTTGATCCTTAGGCTTAGTGATCTGGAGTACACTCCACATCCTGAACCTTCTTTGGTTTTTGAGCCATCTGTATAAATCCGTATTGCATTTGTAGCATCTGACTCTTGTGTTCTGCTTAATTTGTATTTTGTAGGGTTTATTAAACACAAACCTGGGTTCAATTGCAGTTACACCATAATACTTCAGTTTATTGATTAAAGTTTTCCTATTGATTGTTTAAAGGCACGCTTGAAATCTAGAAATATAGCAACAATATATTCTTTCTTATCAATACTTTTTTCCACACTGTGACTGTTAGTTGTAATGCTGTTTCGCATGAGTTATTCTTACGAAAACCAGACTGATTTTCGTTGAATAAATTATTTTCATTAAAGTATGTAACTAGTTGTTCATATACTGCCAGTTCCAGTACTTTTTCAAGCGTTGGAAGACTGTTTATTGGACTTATTGTACTTGCATCACTTGTATTATTTACTTTCGGAATTGGAGTCACTGTACTTTGTACTGGTTTAGAAACAGTTCCTTGTACAAGGAAGTATTTATAAAGTTCAATATTATATGCCCAGACACCGATATGTTTTATGAAATTTTGGCGACGGTTATTTGAAAACATACTAAAGCTGGTGGAGATATAGTTAAAAGAAAAAAATCGACAATAATTCACTATTTAAGAAAAATATAATGTAAAAATTATAAATAACAAATAAATAGAGATGGTTGAAATCGGTTAATAAATTGAAATTTCACAGGGGTGTTTTTAATATGAATGGGTCTCACTGTATGTTCACAATTTTTCAGAATCAAATTGAAGTTTTGTTAATAAATCTATAAAACAAAATAAAAAGCTATGGTTTGTTTCCTAAGTGTGACTGAAATTTCAACAGTTGAAATGAGGTGGATGAATTACAACCTTCTTTTCCTACAAGAAGTTTTTAGTATTAACTTGAGGGTCATACAACATATTCGTCCATTTAATATTTGTTGAATAGGATTAACCACATGATTACCAAAAAATTGATACATTTTGTTCTATACCAACTGTAAGTGACTTGTGATATATGAGTGGTAAGTCATTGTTCTACGACACATGTTAAGAGGTAGACAGGCAAAACGGTATTTAGATAAAAATAGTTGTTGCCATCTATACTTGAACTAGTAAAGATGTTTAATTTAGCTCTTCCCTGATAGCACATAAACCAATGTTTGCAGACTATGGTACACATGAAGATCATTTGAAATAGGCACACCTTGGAACAATCTCAAAAATACATTTTTGTTCATCCTTGAATAAAATTTGATGCAATGTATCAAGACAAGAAAACTTATGAAATATTTTCAGATTTGTACCGACAGTCTCAGAAAAGAGCTTCTAAAATTTTCGATCTACTCTAAAAATCAACTGGGACAATCGGTTGGCTACAAACAATACTATGATCATGTACCAACATCTAGTTCATTCCACAGGAAGTAACTTGAAAACATCAAATCCTTCATTTTTATTTTCAATTCTTGTGGAATATATAAATAATAATAATAATGTTTATTTTCAAAAATATAATGTGAATGATATTTACTGAAAAATACAAGTTTCATCAAATTATTACTGGCCGAACGAAATTATATTGTGTAAATTCACCACTGATTGGTTTTCTAAATACACGAACAAATATTGACTTCAGAAAAGTAGGACCATGTCTGAATAATTTAATCTAGATAGTAATATTTGCAATATCTTTGAAGAACTTATCAAAGGAGATCAAAATGAACAGGATTTTGATTGCAGAAGCTAACTTCAAAGAAAATAGGAAAGTATAACAAAAAAGTAATACAAACTAAACATAGTAGTAGAAAGCCAAAAACTTTCTTTCCCAAAAATTAGTCACTCCTAAAAATATAACCCCTTTAATTAAACAAAATATAGCTTGGTACCTAAACGAATATGGAAGCAAAATGAGCAGTTAACATAAATAAATGATTCTGAAAGGTTAATATAGAAAGTTCTAAATTCAATTTATAGTTATCTTACTCTGTCAAAATTGGTTTCCTGGTAATGTTCTCCATTTAACTTCCTGTGTTTGGCCAATTTCTCTTTATTCATGGGTGATCCTGTATGACAGCAGAATACATATGAATCAACAAGTGAATGAATAAAACATTAAAACAGAAAAGGGAACAAGCAATATATGCCAAGACATAATATAGGAGAAACTTAAAAAATAGCAGGTGAGGTTTGATGACAGTTTGGTCCTTCGACCTAATGGTATTGATAAATAAAAGTTATTTCCAGGATAAATTTCAGTTCTACTCATTTATAGAACAATGTCTGTCAAATATTCTTAATCACAATTGCTTTTGAAGGTAATTATATTTTAATTATTATCTTGTAACATCCAAACTTCATTGCCATTAATTCAATATACAAAAAATAAAATATATATTAGATTATTGCACCAATTTTGCATAAATGCACTTAACTCATATGCAAAAACAGATTTTTTCCTTGCTTACTTATTTTACTAATTTCTCTAGTCTTTGCCATATGAATACAGAAGTATTTTTTAAGGAATTTAATTTTTTTAATCAAAATAACTATCACGCCACTTGCTCACAAACAACGTTTCTGTTAAAGGCTGTAGTTTTTCTTCGACATAATTTTAAAGTGATTTCCATGCTATGTATTCAAATTTACTTACCACCCTATTTGAAAACGATTATGAGAAGTTTTCTCATGATAGATTTGAATTTTAGGGTTTCAATCATGAAAATACTAAGTAAATTATATTTTCAATTTCACTTGTTGACTTTTCATATTCCTCAAGACCCTTATAGAATGCTAACTTCATTGCGCTCCTGACATATTTCGGTAAGAAGAAATTACTGCTGTTGATCAATTTTTTTTATTTATACAAGAAGGAGACTTTATAATATTTATTCTTAAAATTAAAATCTACATATTTCATGAAGAATATTGTATTGTGTTCAATATATTTGAGCTATATTTAAATGGAGTTATAACACTTTAAAATGATTTGCATACCTGTTTTATAATATTTTTTGCTTGGTTGTTTTATTCCAAACAATAGAAAATAACTCGCAAAATAATGAAAGTGAGATTCTATGGTGATATATAGTGATTCTTCTCGACTAAATACAAGATGGTTTTGAAAAAATGAATATCCTATCAACTAATCTTAAGCTGGAATTATGTGAGATTCTAGTGTTATGTCTGGAATATCATTGCAATAGTCCTGTATTACTTCAGACTGATTCCATTCGTTTGAAACGAATTCAGAATTCTCGTATTCAATTTGCATATGGAATTCGAAAATTTGATCACATTAGTGGCAAGTTAGCAGACTCCATATGACTCAACTTTGGAATAAATGCCTAAACAATTGTGGGAAATTCATAGAAGATGATTTTTTTCTATATGTCCTTGTGAATATAGAAAAAAAACATAACATTCTCCAATAATCTGGGTATTCATTTTATATTTTTTCACTACAAAAAAAAGAAAAGTGTCTTATGCAATATCTTTATAAATTTATCCTATTTATTTTCAATTAAAAGGCCATTATTTCTTTGTTTCTCAGGTAACAGATTCAAAAAGGGTAATACTAAATGAGGATCATTCTGATTATGAAAAATTACAATATTTTTTATAAGAAATTACATCTTTTATTACTGATGGAATAGATGTGAGTTTATGGAATTACCCCAGAGGACGCCATTGCCGTGTGTAGTTATTTATGTTACTTGACAGGAAAGGAAATTATTTAGGGCAATTACTTAAAAATGTATTGTTTCTAAAAAATTCTCTAATATTCAGTGTTTTCACTTCATAAAATATTTGTCACTGTGTAAATTTACACTGTCGATATACGACATATACAAGTTATTGAAAAATGGTAGGTACTATTTTTTCATTTTCTTGGTTATTGAACGAAGTTGTTCAAATAAGAGATTTTTGAAAATAAATAGCTGCACAACTTGTAAGAAACCTATCAAAAATGTTTTCTAGTGGTTTATTCATAGGGTAAGAGATGCTTTTCAAATACAAATTTGACTGCCGAAAAATTCATATGAACGACATATTGAAACGAGTGTCGGCGGATTTTCCTGCAATTCTGGAACCCTTAGGTACCAGTCGAGATGATGGTAAACGGCCAGATGGTATGTCTCTCATGCCATGGAAATACGGTAAATCTGTAGTATGGGACTTCACTTGCGTTGACACGGTCGGGGCTCCCCATCTAGCCGAAAGTTCGAAGTCTGCTGAAACCGCAGCATTGTCTGGCGAAAAATTGAAAAGGAAAAAATACCAAAATATTGGTAACAACTATATGTTCCATCCAGTAGCGGTTGAAACTTTTGGTTTTTATGAACCGGAAAGAAGAATAGGCCAAGTAAAGAAAAATTACCGTTCTACCTCGTTTTGGATAGAAAGATTACCGTTCTACCTCTTTTTTGATAGAAAGAATTAGTATTCAACTTGCTTCGGTCCTTGGAACTATTTCTCCTAAACATAATTTTGATGAGATCATGCATTGCCTTCATTTTAGTATGGAACTGAAATCTTTTCGAAACAAGCCGAGATATGTGGATACTCATCAGTCTCCTATCAAGGTTAATTCGCAAATGATTGATCCATCTTCTTCTTTTTCAATGCGGCCAATGAACTTAGGTCATTCTTGCCCCCCAAATATGAGTTGCAGTCCTCGTGAATCTGGTTCCCTTTCAGTGGAAGAGTTTCATGAAGCAAGAACCGAATCGATCCCTCTACCCTTCATCATTTGGAAGGGTTGATTGCAGCTTGAGAAATGGTTCTCATGCAGATTCTGTGAAACATGTTCTTCCTTAAACACTTGCTACATGAATGGCATTTTACAAGTGTTGTTCATGACGAAGAATTTTAAGAACGAGGTTTTAACGATGAACGAGAACGAAAATGTTTCCTACGTAGTCACCAAACTCAAACACATGTTCATGCAGCTGCAGTTTCGTAAGAATGTAGCATCTTTCCCACCAACCGATTTCCTGGAGTCTTTGAAGTCCACTAGGTACTCGTTAGGACAACAAGAGGATTGTTCCGAATTCTTGGGGTTCTTGTTGAATACTCTTCATGAGCAGAAAAAATAGCAGAATCAATACTCCTGACCGCTCTGGATTGAATGATTCCGTAAAGTCTGTCTCGTCTTGTATTTGTTAATCTTTTGCTGTGTTAATTTCTGAAACTTCAACTAGCGTTTCCTAATATGACTAATAACCAGTCCGTGCAAAGCTTATTGTGAAATCATCTGAAAATGGAAATTTTAACAGGTGATGTTGACTGTATTGCCAAACATGCGCCAAACTTACTGACTGTTATAAGAAAATAAGTATAGCTGAAACACCAGTCTGTTTAAAATCTGTTTTTCCGTTAATCAGCTGTCGCCCCCATACGAACGACAACTCTCAAAAGTTGAGAACTTATGCGAGCTAAGGACTAACGAGGTCTTACCTTTTAACGTGAAATTCCTAACACGGTTGCAGAATCATCCCAGCTTCAACCAGATAAATTATCTCGAGAAAAATATCTGGTCGAAGCGGGAATCGAACCAACGGTTTTCCGATCGTGAGTCGGGCGCACTACCACCGCGGCCAATTCCACAACTGATAATAAATTCAATCTGATAATAATACTGATGATCTTCAAACATAACTTAACCTCTGACGGAAGCACCAAACTCTTACGAAGGTTCGAAATAGATGAACACTTCAATCTAGCAGACCACTATTATAATCTTCATGCAGTCATTGTTCACTGTGGTTCTGGTGTTGAATCTGGTTATTATTACGCCTTGGTCAAAGATGAAACGAACTGGTTTAAGTTTGATAATAATAGTCGTGTCACTAAGTGTCAGTAATACATCTGGCGATGTATTGAATTTATTGGAACCTCTGGAGTCACCCTACATTTTGTTTTATGGAAGAGAGGACATTGGCAGATCAAAATCTTCAGATGATGTGCTGCTGCAGGTTTTTCCTGCAGCAGCACATCAAAAAATACGATTAGTACCCCGGTGAAAGTTTGCGATAGTCCTCAATAAAGCCTGTAGTTACAGGGTAAATTTTAATTTACAAGTAACGCTTGTTTAATAATTTACCTCAGATATCCCAGCCTGAAAAGGACTTCCAGGAAATTCCAGGAATTCACATCGTAGTTGAGAAAATACAACTTCTCCACTTTCATATTTTTGCAACCTCATGCCAGTTTTTTTACCATGAGTTTTACCATTTTACTCAAATAGAGTATAATAATTATAATTCAATTCTTACAAATACTTAAAAACTAGCTGAACAATTGTCTAATTCAAAGTTGAGATAAAAGTTGTATGGAAAAAAAACACTAAGTTTGTACAGTCACAACTTTTATCATGCAATTACTGAGACCTTTTAACTCACCTATAAAACTGAGCAGTACAGGTAAGAAAATGAGTCCATGAGCTGCCCCATACACCACAATTCCCAAGTACATCCTGAAGTAGAAAATTTGCAATATTTGCGATTTTGCAAAGTACAGAACAATGATTCCTCCAAATTTCGTAAGGGTGATTCCTGAGAATATTGAACTACCCATCCTGGTCAGAGCATCTGCCGCCCTCTCTATTCGACTAGGCATAACAGAAATTGAGAAACTGTGCACTAAATGAGAACAAAATTCCACGGATATTCCAACTGCCATCACTAGATTTACGAGCGATATTGCATTCAGCGGTACATTCCACCAGTATAAGAGGCCGCAGACGTTTATAATAATTGCTGTTATGGTAACGACCACCACAAAACTTGAGAATATATCCAATCCCATCAGAAGAAATGTTACTACGAATACACTAGCAAGACCCACCACTATGCTGAATAAGGTGTCTCTCCACATGGTCAAGTACTGCTCATAATACACATAAAATATCGAGTAGGGGAAAACTTCAACTCCAACTGTTTTCGTGATGTTTGCTGCTATTTTCCTTGCAGCTCTCATACTTTCATAAAAATCTACAGAAGTCCTGGTAACATCGTGGAAGGCTCTGAAATATGTTGCTTGTACCTTGGATAGGTTTGTAGTGTAATTGATGTCGAAGGTAACTCCTTGACTGTATGCTGCATGCCCTCCTTTCGGGCATGTGTCATCTGGATTGTCACGAAGGAAGAACGATACATATCGTTCAAAGTCTTCTGAATTTGGTCTGTGGTTGTCTGCACGCATGGTGAGGTTGCATGGGGTACATTTGGAAACTGAAAGATTGAAATATATTTTTTATTTAAATAGTTACTTCGCGGCATCGGATCCATTCAAATTCAACAATGACCTTCAGGAGGACAATACCTTAAAATAACTCGTAACAAGATGTATCTTGAATTATTAATTAGGCTAGGCAATATAGTTAATGAAAATTACCTGAGTTTTTTCCCAAAACCAAACCGTTATTTCAACACCTCAACACGTGTTTCGATCACCAATTGTTCATCTTCAAGAGGAAGATCAGATTGATCTTCCTTAGTTTGCAGATCAAACTGATCTTCTTGAAGATAATCACTAGGTGATCGAAACACGTGTCGAGGTGTTGAAATAACGGTTTGGTGTTAGAAAATAAAACTCCAGTAATATTCATTACTATTCTATTCAAAGATTATATTCAAAGTGCATCCAAACAATGCATCACAATTATTTACAGTAACAAGTATCTCTATTTTTATATTTTTTATTACATTCTACTATTATGAGTTTAAACATGTTTTAAATTTTTTACTAGTTATTTTTCAGTTATGAAGATTTTGTAAAGAAAACAAAACATTTTCTTATGAGAACAAAGCACATTTAGATCAACTAACAAGACGAGTTATATCTGAATTTGATTCGTTAAAAATAAAAACATCCTCATCTCAGTTTGAAACCCTTTCTTTTCTGCCTATTCTTGACATTTTATCATTTCATTTTTACGTTCAATTCATTAATCAGATCTGAGTTTTGAAAAATATCAATTTTTTCAACGATGCAAATCCTAATCTCGTATGTACCTTGAAAAACATTGTGAATCATTTTCAAACATTTTTTTTCATAATTCGAGTGTAGGTGATGAAATCCTCTGATAGAATCCAAGAATACCAGAATGAAATTCTCGAAAAATCGAATGAAGAGAGAACAATTAAAATATGTAGGTATATAAAAAAACTAAACTTTTTGTAAAACAGTGAATTTAGAAAAGACACAAGAAATAGTTTGAAATTCAAGTAAAAATACGACTTCAAATGTCATTGTCGTATAATCCAACTTTCTAAGTTACTTGGGTGGCCTGAAAGAAAATTATTTTTATGACAATTAATATCCATATCTGTTGTGCAACATGATTTACCAATCCTCGAATATCAAAGATAAACGAGGAAGTCAGTTGCAAAGCCAAAACTCGACTTCGAACCGAAATTCGTCCTCTGAAGTCTTTCATTGCTAGGCAAACTAGTTGTAAATTAGAGCCTGACACAACGCATTTATGATTCAACACCAGACAATGCTGTTTCGACCCCCTATAGATCTCATCTGAGGTGTCATTAGGCTGAACCACAAATGCATTGCTAAACTCAACTGTTCTCAAAGGACAAGCCTAAGTAAGGGCGATGACATCTTCTCTTACGAAGAGTTCTCAGTGGATCCCATCTTCTATGGGATCCACTGAGAACTCAATCCTCGAATATTCAAGATAAACAAGGCCCACCAAGGCGGCCAGTTGCAAAGCGAGGCTTACACATCGACCGCCGACATGTAGTATTCTGAAAAAATTGATAAGATATGAGGATTTGACTAAATATTCATGAAGATAGATTGTGAATATTCCAATGAATTTGTTTGCCAAACACTATCAGACAGCCACCTCAAGCTATTTACCACTGTTTTTCTCATTGTGGAAGTTCTGCATAATTTTTTTTTGATTTCAATAAGTGACGTCTTTTTTGTTTATTCTATCAGAATGCATTTTTTCTAACATAAAATTTAATCAATACGGATCAGAAGGATAATTTCTCACTTCACTTGGTTTTTCCAAGAAAAATTCAGATTACTTACCAGATCCGTCATGTGGGCAGAATCCATGATCTTTTTTCCGATATTTGCAGCATTCAGGACTTGCGCTCCAGTCAAAGTAGTCATCCAGCCAGCTGTCGCTAGTTCTTGTGATATAACTAGTTTTGGGTATTTTACTAGCAATATATATTTGGGTCACTAGTGAATCTGGATTACAGAATTGTCCAGCACATATCAAATTTTGAGATTCCGGCTGACTGTAATCTAGTCCGCCCTTGACCACAAAATAGACTGGTGGCCCAATACTCAAGTATGCCTGCAGATATTGGAAATATTTCAAAACGAAACTATCCAATGGCACTGATAGTTCTTTGTCAAGGCCAACTTCTATGCGAGGAACCACTGCAAAAGACGAACACAGCCATCCGAAAAATATTACGACTATCACACATCTCACTGTTTTTTTCATCAGGAATGGAACATACACAGATTTAAAGAAAGTATAGAGAAGACCTTCCTGGGCGGCAGGGGTGGGCTCGTTTTTTTTTGTTCCTTTGATAAAGCAACAAACATCGTATCGGTTGCCCTGTTGACGATTTGTATCCAATGACAAAAGACTTACAAAGCAAGTAACTTGAAGTATGAAGTCAATTAATAGAGCCATACCGGCATATAGAGCAAAAGCTTTGACTGCCGGCATATCGGAAAGACCTCCAAGAAAGAAACAAAAACTTTCAGAGAGGCTGGTAAGCAACATTGACGGTCCGACTTGTCCCAGAATTCGCCCAATGTGCTGTGAATGAGTTTCATTTTGTTTTCTGCTATCTCTTTGATGGGTTTGGACTAGGATAAATATATTATCAACTCCTACAGCCAGAACTAGGAAAGGAATAACCTCCACGATAATCAAGGTGGCTGGCTCACCAATGAAAGAAAATATTCCAACAGATGAAATAACTGAAGACAGTACAATGAGGATACCTCCTAAACCCAAAGTTATTTTGCTATCTATCAACAACCTAGAACAGCTGTTGACTTGTCCCAACGCAATCGCTATGTAAGCAAACATTATCATGTAAGATATCAGAATGGTTATAATATCGGATTGACCTTGACGATCTAGTTCATCTTCCAAAGATCGTTCTGAAGTGAAGGCAACGTCCATGAAATCAGGTTTTTCAGTACTGGTCCAGTTCTTCATAAAAGCTATGAATTCTTTTTCCCATTCTAAAGCCGGTGACAGCAGAGACTTATTGTGGTGATTGTTGACAATGAAACTTAATATGACAACTGAAGCATTCTTGTAATTTGAGTTACTAGCAAGACTTTCTCCTGGCTCAAGAAATCCACCAAGTGCAATGGCTGGATCTACCGGACCCCCATATGGAGCCAAACAGTCAACGGGATCAAACGGATTACTGAAATAGGATAAATAATTTATCATCATGATAAAAACTTCCTAATGTTCAAATATATATGAATATATGAATAACATACTCTTGAACAAAATATTACTTACGCAGCACATTTGACAAATCGATCCAAATAGTTTGTTTCATAATGAAGTGGATCTTCTCCAGTTTCTTCAAAAGTATTAATGTCATTTTGATAATATCCCCAAATACTTTCTACTGTACACTCATCTATGGATGTTTTAGTATCTCCTTCTGCCCTCAAAGGAGCAAAACAAATTTTGTCAAAACTGTAAGACGTTCCCTCGCCAATTGATTGGATTTTCTGTTGCAAATCCAGGACTGCTTTGAGGAAAGTATCATTGAAGACAGGACCAAACTTCAAGATTCCATCAGAAGTATTGTGGTATATGTCAGAAAGTCCTACAGCTTTAATGATAAGCTGTTCTGTACGATAGAATGGCTCAAAATGGCTATCAAAAAATTCCTTTTCGATGCGGCTTCGAGATACTGGAGATGACCATAGTTCAACAGGATCTGTGGTTACCTTGGTGAGAAATTGAAAAAATGAAGTAAAATGTTTTTGTATTAAAGATGTAAATACCTTCAAATATTTCATCCCATGACTAAGTCCTATTACAAAACAGGCCCCTAAAAATAAAATCAGCCATGGCTTCTCTGCACAGAAGGTTCCCCATTTCTCAAACGATTTCTGAAGTAATGATTCAGTATTTGCTCCCAGTTTTTCAATAAATGATGATGGATTATCATAATCAGTCGTCTTATTGACAGAACGTGTTTCCATTTCGTGAGCATCTGATGGCACACCTGAGGCACAAAAAGTTGAACTTTTTCAAAAAAAGTCATAATCTGCCTAACATAATTGATCAAAACATTTATTGTAAATTACTGTAATGTCGAAGGGTTCAAACAAACACAAATTATTAAAATCTTATTGATTATTAATTCTTGATTTTGATTAATCAAAGGAAAAATATTAAATTGACTGAAAATATATTGTTGAGGATCGAAAAACGGTTTCAAATATTTGGAAAATATATTCATTTAAAAATCTGAAATGTAGATAGTATAGTATAAATTATATATTTTAGACCTAAAATAGAGAGGTATGAACTACCTATACCAAAAAAACTCGGTGGAACACTTGTTATTGACCAATTCACAAATAAATATAGTACATAACTTCATTCAATATATAAGACAAATATTATTACTGCAGATTGCATAAGAAAATGTATTTGGAAAATGTTGGTAATTGTTCATAGAGATACCATAGAGATAGAATAGACATTTTTCATAATGATTTCATTTCTATTTGTAATGATGGAATACAAAAAACATTCACATCTATGGATTTCATGTAAACATAAAGTTATTTTATAGAAAAAAACAACTTTCTACACAACTTTTAGTAGTTAAGTCCAACAGATTAATCAAAACATTGACTTGATTTATGCACTAACTTAAAGTTTAACTATTTTGAATATGAAAAAAAAAATCTACTGACTGTCTCAACATTTGACTTCATGAAATTTTTATTTTCTACTGATCGAAGAGTAAACAACAAGCATTTTTATTTTTGACTGTATAATGACGAATAATGTGAAAAAATGCGGTTATATTCCTGCTACCTCAAACCGGAATGTGAATTAAGCATGCAACATTCACTATAAAAGCTTCCCAAAACAAAAAAATACATATATTTTTACAAGTTTTTTGCATAACCACCAAAAAAAAAATATAATGGTGTAAAATGTGAATATATCTGATACTTTCATAACCATTTAATATTTAAGATGTCTGTAATCAGTTGTTAAGAGAAATAATTAAATTTTTTCAGTGGTCAAGCACTGTAGAAGCAATAAACGTACTAGATCGTTTTGAAGACTGGAGAGGGCTTTCTTCACCCTCTCCTGATGCCACTTGGGAAGAATGGTGGTCAGCCATACCCACATTACGTGTAGCCCTCAACTCGTCAGATCTCTGTCCATTGATCAAACCCACTGTAACCAACCATAACCAAAAAATTCACCCAAATATCCACTTGAAAAACAGGCAGGGTTAAAAACTAAACAGATACATTCAAATTCATACATGAAAGACAATGAACGTTTGTAAATAAGTTTTTAGCTGAAAAATCGTATAATAATCAATATTAGAAAGCAGATGAAGTCAAGTTATTTTATTAAAATGCCCAAAACAACTTATTTGATATAACAGTCATTATAAACCGGATTTAAACCAAGGAGAATTAAATAATTACTATATAAAAATTCAATGATTATTGAACAATTTGAATACATCGAGCTATCACCATAAAACTAGTCATTATGGAATACAAACCTCAAATATTTGAAAGAAATTGTCATGAATAAGACGTAAATAATACGAAGTTCATGGTCAATTTTCCAAATATTCTTTGGACAAGAAATATTCGATTCAAGAGTTACTATTGTTATTCACACCAAAAATTGAAATTTATTCAAATTATACACGTATGGTAGATCTCCCAAGATAATTGCTGGTTTAACTTCAACTCACAAACAACCCAAGGGTTATTTGTGTGAGTTTTCAGAAATATATATATATATATATATATATATATATATATATATATATATATATATATATATATATATATATATATATATATATATATATAATTACGAAGGTTATCGAGTGTCTTGATATAGATAAAGGAGTTTTTAATCGGACATAGCACTCAAGGAAGTGGCAGACCATAGACACGTGTTTCGGGCTTTTGACCCATCATCAGTATGGTGCAGCCAAGTGTAGGGATGGGCAACACTTGGTTTGCCACTTCCTTGAGTGCTATGTCCGATTAAAAACTCCTTTATCTATATATATATATATATATATATATATATATATATATATATATATATATATATATATATATATGTGTTCCTTAAACACATGCTAATATTTAAGGAGGTAATTAATTCTTAGACCCATTTTAAGGAAAAAACGTCCTATGGACGTATGTCCTAAACGCCTTAACTTTTGAGATACAGGGTGGCAAAGTTTTCAAAAATAATCAGTTTTTTAATATTAACGCACCCCCTCGGAGAGGGGCGGCCGACGACCCTTATTTAGATAGGGAAAGTAGGTCGAGTGGCACCTCGTTTTAAAGGTCTTTCGAATACCTTTACAACTCTGTTAAAAGAAAATTTTTGTAACGATCAGTTTTCGAGATGATTTGAAGTTAAAATTGTCATGTTGATAATACATTAGACAGACCACTCGGTAACTTGTATACCAAAATAAAAAAAATTCGAGCAGTTCTTCTTATCAGTTTTTTGTTAAATAAAATCCCATTTTTAAAATCAATACCCACTCCTCTTCTTCCAGTTTTCATTAGTACATCGTTCGATTGTTTTGTTTAAACGGGTCGTGTATTGTTATTTGTTTAAAAATGCCTTACACTACTGCTGAAAGTGTTTCAGTTATTGCTTTATTTTTTGGCAACGACCAAAATGCTAATAGAACATCAATTTTATTCAACGGGCAAAACCCTGGTAAACACCTAAGCAGAAATCACGTTCTGGATTTGGTCACAAAAGTCAGGGAGACAGGTTCGGTTTTAAATAAAAAAAGAAATGTTCAGAGAAGGGTAGTGAATGACGATAATGCGATTGGAGTGATTGGTCAAGTCATCGCCAATCCCAAGTTAAGTACCAGATGGCCGAAATAAGCCATATGAGCGCATGGAGAATCCTTAAAAACCACAAATTCCATCCTTACAAAATTAAACTTATTCATGAACTCAATGAGGATGATTTTGACCGAAGACAGGAGTTTTGTGAGGGCATGAGTGAGAGATTATTGCAAAATCCCGAGCTGCTTTATAACATCTGTTTTTCAGACGAAAGCTCATTTTATTTAAATGGTTGCGTGAACCGTTACAATTGCCGTTATTGGTCGGATGAAAACCCAAGACAATACGCAGAAATACATACCCAACATCCCCAAAAGTTAAATGTCTGAGCCGGAATATTAGGCAATCATATTGTAGGTCCATTTTTCATTGATGGAAATTTAACCGGTGATTCTTATTTACAACTTCTTGAAGAGGCAATACAACCTCGTATAGTTGAAATAATTGAACAGGATCCAAGATGTCAAGATGAATTTATCCATTTTCAACAAGACGGTGCACCACCCCATTATGCCCAACAGGTTTGAAATTTTTTGAATAATCATTTTGAAGGACAATGGATTGGCAGAAGAGGTCCAATTGAATGACCAGCACGATCACCAGATTTAACACCACTGAACTACTTTTTGTGGGGATATTTAAAGTCTAAAGTTTATGCTACGAAGCCAGCCAATTTGGATGAATTACGTCGTAGAATTATTGACGAATGCCGAGCTATAACTCCTGAGATGTTGAATAATGTAAGAGCAAAATTCGAACAGAATCTTTATTGTTGCATGGAGCAAAATGGTACACTTTTTGAACATTTACTCTAAATTTCCTATGTGAATTACCCTTATTAGGTGTTACTTTTTTTGTGTGTGCTTCAAAAACAATTATTGGAATTTATTAACACTAAAACAGTTTTTTAAACTTTTCTGTGCCATCAGCATGCAAGGAAATCAGCAGGTTGTATTCGTTGTGCAGGTAAGTTTTTAGTATGATTTATCAGAAGCATAAAATATCCACGTCAAAAGGCAACCTTCATGAAAGGCAATTTAGCTAAAATGTAAGGGTAGTAACTAACCCCATCCGCCGAAAAAATCTCCTCGTAATAAACAAATAATTCTTACTTTTTTACGAAATCAAATGGACACGTATTAGCAGGTTGTCATAAAAAGCAAACATTTATTTTTTTTATAAAAGTTCTGAACGTAAATTGTACCTTAAAACCAATTTGATATATTTTAAAGAGTTGAACTCAATAAAAATACCTTTTAATCTTCAAATTATCTCGAAAACTAATCGTTACAAAAATTTTCTTTCAACAGAGATGTAAAGGTATTCGAAAAACCTTTAAAACAAAGTGCCACTCGACATACTTTCCCTATCTAAATAAGGGTCGTCAGACGCACCCCTCCGAGGGGGTGCGTACTACAAAAAATCTGATTAGTCTGAAAGGTGTCCCCCTTTAATTAGAAATCGGCGTGTCCGAGCTTTTTTTAAAAATTTTTCAAAAACGGCTCTGTTAAGTTTTCGTTGTTACACACTGTATGTATTTATGGCGAAGCAAGAAGGAATTCAAAAGAAGCAGTGAGAATATACGCTAATCGGTATCCTGGCAGAAAATTACCGCCAGACAATACATTCGCTGGCTTAGCCAAATCTTCGGCACGAAATAGATGTTTTAATGAACGGAAGAGAAAAAAAACCAAAAACCAAATGTTATTGTGGAACCACATAGTTCCACCAGACAAGTAGCGATGAATTGTGACATTTCGAAATCTTCAATACAATGTATTTTGTCGAAAAACAAATTCCATCCATACAAAATACATTTGGTTCAAGGACTACATCCAGGTAATAATTTTCATGTTTCATTTTTAATAACTAAAATATATTCCCATATTCAGGAGATGCTGATTAGTTTCTGAAAAAAATATTATGGAGTGATGAAAGCCATTTTCATAACAACGGTATAATAAACAAACATAATTGTCACTATTGGTCTGATGTGAACCCCCATTGGGTGCAAGAAACGAGATTTCAGTCTGTGTGGGGGGTTAATGTTTGATGCAGAATCATTGATGGATATTTGATAGAACATCAGTTTTTCGAAGGAAATCTCAATGGGGAGAAGTACTTGGTTTTTCTACAACATGTGTTGCCGAATCTCTTGGAGAATTTGCCAATACAAACTCGACCGAATATGTGGTTTCAACAAGATGGGGAACCTCCACATAATAATAGAATAGTTACCCAATGTTTGGATGATACTTTTAATGAGAAATATATTGGAAATACCATGGCCATGGTCCAATACCATGGCCAGCTCGAAGTATAGATATTACTCCACTAGATTTCTTTTTGTTGGGATATATCAAAGACTTAGTTTATATGCGACGTCCACAAAATGTAGAGGATTTGACAAATAGTATCACAAATGTTTGTGCTTCAATAAAGCGAGAGACGCTTTTAGCTGTCACGAATCGGGAATTACTAAAAAGATGCAATATGTGTATTCTACGTGAAGGGAGGCAGTTCGAACACTCACTAAAATGATTCTTGTTATCACTAATTGATTTCGTTATCATCATGTTAGCCGAGTTATGGTCAAAGTAACATATTTTTTGGTAATTTGAAACATTTATTTTAATTTGTACAGAAATACGCAACTAGATAAAATTGAACATCCAATGAAATCATAACTGATGGATTCATTTTATTAAACTCGTATTATTGCATTCACTTTGACTTATTCATGTCCCTCTTTATAATACGCAATAAAATTGCCTTTTTTCATCAGTATTCAAGAAAAACTACAAGTGTGCCAGATGGCTGAATCCAGAAGTTAATGCAGAATTCAAAAACCAATTGAAAATACTGGGTTACCATTTAAAAAAATTGGCGTCGGTGTCGCGACGCCCTAACGGATGACGCCTAGTGCTGGATCTCTACGTAAATAAGAGGACCCTTTGACACCAAAATTATCTGCTTTCACGAAATAAAGCAGGTTGTGAAATCGGGTGTAGCATTCAGAAGCAGAAAGACTGTAAAACTATTTTTTCTTTTCAAGCTTTCGACGCGTTTATTGTATCTTCATCAGGAACTGAAAGTGAGGTTAAAATGAAGTTTGCAAAGAAATAACAAAGATCCTCATATTTGTATGTCAAGTTCAAAATTGGTTAGAAACATGTAACATTACATATACTTTTTATGATAACATGAGATGATTGCACCAGATAATCTGAATCTGGAAAATGAATTCAACAGGTTGTCGGACATGATTGACAAAACACATTGGTATGTATTTTACATAAAGAAATAATTTGACAGAGCAACCACTACTGAAAAAAATACAAACACTTCCTATTTTACATACAGACAGGTACCCATTTCATATGAAGTACAATGTGAATTTATAAAAAAAATATTTCAAAATATGTTGTTGCTGTTTATCTTGAAAGGAAAACCAGTCTGTACAGTGAAATAGACATAAAAAGTATAACACGATATAAGTGGCATAGGCAAAAGCCGGCATATATTTTATACCTTGGCGATCCTCTGCTCTATCGTCTATGTCTGCTTGGAATTGTTCTCGCTCATAGTCGAATCTATTGCTTCCTGTGAAAAAATTGTAAAACCACAAGGTTCAGCTACAATGCTAACAAACACCAACATAAAAAAATCACAATAAACATAAAACCACACCCTAAATTAAAACCAATTCAATGATCAGTTAGTTACACAGTGTTTAGCTTAACATTCAATGGCTTTTTCTGTTACCAAAAATGCAAGGTATTATAATTCATGCTGGAATTGGCCGATACTTGATGAAAATCCATAACTAACGTATTCAAAAAAACACTTCATTGTGAGATTTTCACTAAACAGTTTTACAAAATCTCAACACGTGTTTCGCCATACAATGGCTTCTTTGGGTGTGTCTTTACATATTCAAATATACCGTATTATACCTACATTTCAAGTACCTGATTTTTACCTAAGTTAGTAATGAAGTAAATTACCTGAGCTTATGTCCCAGTTTTCACATTTGAAAAAATATTTAGTAACGCGGAGTTATTCAATTCTAATTGATCATTCAGTAAATGACCCAAATTCTTGAATCTATTGATTTCTAAACATTCTAGAAAATTGAGTTTCAAACTCTTCTCTTCTCAATGTAACACATCGTATTCATGATTGAACTCATGTCCTTCTGCTAAAAGGTGGTTTGCAAATATGGAATTGGTCTTTCTATTTACAAAACTACTTCTATTCTCTTTAATTCTTTGGGAAAATGTTCACCCTGTTTGACCAATATACAATTTTGGGCAAGAGCGACAAGTCAGCTTATATACTTCTGATCTATCCGACACCGAAGTTTTGTCTTTATTGTTTTTAATTAGACTGCTAGTCGTTCTGTAAGCTACGTTTACTCATTGTTTCTTCAAAAAACGGGCAATATTATTGGTTGGTTCACTCAAATATGACAACTCCACACGTCAATAAAATTTACCACTGAAAGGGAGGTGAATGAATTACTTTGACTTAACCATTACGAAAAATAACAATAAACATGAATTTGAAATTTTGAACAAACCATCGTACACGGACATTATCATATCTAAGTCCTCCACACACCCTTACCAGCATAAAGTTGCTGCATTCAATAGTATGATTCACGATGCAGGTACTACTGAATATTCCACTGCCTGAGAGTAATTTCCAGAGAGAACTGAGTTTGATCAAACAAATCGCGATTAACAACGGTTATAAGGTAGATATTATAGACTCCATTTAAAAAAAAAAAAAACTACAAAAGCAAGCCATGGACCTGGCTTACCCAAATTCAAGATGCGATAACGCCAGTTATAGGACATTGTTATATTTGGGTGAACCAACCAAACGGGCAATATTATAATATTGCCCGTTTTTTGAAGAAAGAATGAGTAAACGTAGCTCACAGAATGAATAATAGTCTAAGTAAATTCATTGAAATCAATTAAGACAAAATTTCGGTGTCGGATAGATCAGGAGTATATAAGCTAACTTGTGGCTCTTGCCCAAAACTGTATATTGGCCAAACAGGGAGAACATTTTTCCAAAGAATTAAAGAGCATAGAAGAAGTTTTGTTAATAGAAAGACCAATTTCTCATTTGCAAACCACCTTTCAGTAGAAGGACATGAGTTCAAGCATGAATACGATGTGTTACATTTAGAAGAGAAGAGTTTGAAACTCAATCTTCTAAAATGTTTAGAAATCAATAGATTCAGGAATTCGAATAATTTACTAAATGATCAATTAGAATTGAATGACTCCCCGTTACTAAATATTTTTTCAAATGTGGAAACTGGGACATGGCTAATGTAATTTAATTCATTTCAAACTTAGGTAAAAATAAGGTACTTGAAATGTAGGTACTTCGATAGAATAAGGTATATTTAGCATTGAATATGTAGAATAAGTTAGTAAAGACACGCCCGAAGAAGCCATTGTATGGCGAAACACGTGTTCCGTTTTTGTAAAATTGTTTAGTGAAAATTGTAAAATGATGTGTGTTTTGGATACGTTATTATAGATTCTTCTCCAACAATAATACAAAATCGAATTGAAATCACATATTAAACAATCATAAATAGAAGCGATTGGAAAATACAATTGAAGTTATGCAAAACTGAAATAAATGTAACAGGCTTTTCCAAATTAGAAAAAAACAACTGAAAATTAAAAGGCAACTTACTCATATTGAAACATAGGAAAAGCACTGAAATCAGAACAAGTGAGGGGCATACAACTTTCAAAACAATATCTATGTCTAGATCAATTTTTAGGAGAAGCATATGCTCTTAAAGTCAAACCTGAAAACCATTGCTGACAAGTCAGTACCAAAGAGAAAATGAAAAAAAAGACTGAAATTGGACAAAAATTGACTGGAGTAACTTATCAGCAGTACCTTAAGTTGTCACCACTCCGTGAAGTTTTTTCGTACACAGCCTAAAGTACCAGATCCACAATATTCGAGAAGTGGGATCTTTTTTGTCATCAAAAGCATTATGACCCGATTTAAAAAAAAAACAAAACTACCTATGACAGAAAGATTTTTTCTTTAACTTCGAAGTTGAAGGAAAATAGTTTAATGTATATTTAATATATTTTCGCTATAATTGGTCGAAGGAGAAACCTGATAGTTTTCCTGATGATATAAATTAATGCGCCATGAAGACAAAAGTGAGCAAGAGTGAAAATTAGACAACGTATTGGAAAATAATTTATAGGCAAAATAATTTGTGGAAAACCATTTTGTTCTATAATCAGTTTTGATTATTTCAGATTGTTACGAATGTTACATTAAAATGACATTTAAATTAATTGACGATGATGTGTTGTATTCTTTTTAACTCTGATATAAAGCAATTGATTTTATGACTTCGTCAGGGGATATTTAAATTCCAAACATTCCGATAAGGATATAATCAAACTTTAAATTACATTTTTGTGACATAACTATGTAAATAAAACTAGTCTCTGATACAAATTACACTGCAAATGGTGCAAATTCAAGCAAAACTTCAAAAATAAAACAATTACATTTGGGGATGAAAAACTTACCCAGGTCATTTCCTTCCTTACAAGCAAAAATTCCCAAGAGGAATATTCCAGATCCGACTATAAAAACTACCACCATTACAAAAGCGTAACCTTCAAAACCAGCAACTCTGAAAGGCTGTGGTGCAGGGGGTTCTGGTGGTGGAACAGGACAACTTTCTTCACAATCGACGCAACTGCAAGCTGGCGACTTATCCTTAAAAAAATCATATTACGTCTATACTAAATCAACTACGCGGCAAATATCTGGAAAATGAATTTTTAAATGGAAACCCAGATTTTTCAATTTGTTTTTGGATTTTGCATCAAATTCTGAACTCACTCATATAGCACACTTGTAGTTTTCCTTAAATTTTGATGAAAAAAGGCAATTTTATTGTATATTATGAAGAGGGCCATGAATAAGTCAAAAAACTGCAATAACGTATTCATCGATCTGTCAGAAAATCTGTCAGGTTTGACGAAAGTGTATTCATTTTTGTGTTGGTTTTTTGAAAATCGGTATCCTGACAGAAGCTTACCGCCAGGCAAAACATTCGCTAGCTTAGCCAAATCTTTTGCACAAAATGGATGTTTTAATGAACGGAAACGAAAGAGTAAAAAACGGCTACAGATGAGAATCACACTGTTGCAGTGCTATATCAAATGGTATTGGAACCACATAGTTCTACCAGACAAGTATCAATGGATTGTGACACTTCGAAATCGTCAATACAATGTATTTTGTCAAAAAACAAATTCCATCCATACAAAATACATTTGGTTCAAGGACTACATCCAGGTAATAATCTTCATGTTTCATTTTTAATAACTGAAATATATTCCAATATATATTCAGGAGATGCTGATAGAAGATTGAACTTCATTGCATTGTTTCGCACGTATTCATTATGATCAGTTTCTGAAAAATATATTATGGAGTAATGAAAGCCGTTTCCATAACAACGGTATAATAAACAAACATAACTGTCGCTATTGGTCTGATGTGAACCCCCATCGGGTGCAAGAAACTGCGGTTTGAGTAGAGCCTAGATTATGATAGCACGATGAGCTGTCGAAAGCGCTCGCATATAATTAAATAGGAGTTATTAAGCTTCAAATCCTTTTTGTGACTTATAATGATATATAATATATATATATATATATATATATATATATATATATATATATATATATATATATATATATATATATATATATATATAAAAACAATTAACCGACAACTGTTGTGGTCGGTTGATTGGTCAAACCTCCAACACTGACATAAAAACTTGGCAAGTTGACTTGGGTGCCACACCAATAGGTGGTTCCACTTATGTTTCGCTTGCGTGTACGCAGCTATTTTTATCAAGTACTTTCTTGGTTTTTCTCATTTTGTCTTCAATTGAGGACCACCTGCCCGGTACTGACGATGCCCAATAGGCTGAAACAGCATATATATATATATATATATATATATATATATATATATATATATATATATATATATATATATATATATATATATATATAAAATAAATAGATAAGTACTTTTTGATCATTCCCATATTGATTTCAATTTAAGAGCTACCGGTATACAGCTGTTTCAGCCTATTGGGCATCGTCAGTACCGGGCGGGCGGTCTTTGATTGAAGACAAAATGAAAAAAAAACCAAGTAAGTACTTGATAAAAATAGCTGCGTAAACGTCAGCTCAAAAACCGTATGGACAGTTCATAAAAAGAAACCTCCTATACCCCACATCACATACAGCGTGCCCAAGCTCCACTTCCTCGAGATTTTCACCCAAGATTAATATTTTGCAGGTGGTTGATTCATACGATGGCACACAATAATAATTTTTTGCCAAATATTTGATTTGCAGACGAAGCAAATTTTTCACGGGATGCTATTATGAACTTTCACAATGACCAATTTTATGCCGAAAAAAATCCCCACGTTTTCTGAGAAAGTCATTTTCAACAAAAAATTTTGCTGAACGTTTGGGAAGGAATGACTGGTGACTGCCTAACTGGCCCATTTTTTCCACTAGCAAGATACACGAACTTTTTTGCGATACCATTTACCCATTTTGTTAGAAGAAGTGCCGGTACTTGTAAGAGGAAACAAGTGCTTCAAGCACGACGGGGCTTCAGCTCATTTTAGTGTTCATACTCTTCGACATCTCGACATTACCTACCCTAATCGCTGGAATGGACGTGCAGGACCTCAAAATTTGCCAGATCGCAAACCTGACATAAATCCTCTAGATTTCTATTTATGTGGTCATCTGAAGGCTATTGTTCATAAAACGCCTGTATGAATGACTTGAGGAATCGAATAATTTACAATTGCTATGCCATAAGGAATACTTCAGATATTTTTGAACGCGTCAGAAAATTAAAAATCAATTGAAGTCGTGTATTTTATCAGAATGTGGACATTTTTTTCGTTTAGTTCACGGTCGAAATTGTTTATTACTTACTTTTGGTTTTTATTTTATGTTGTCCATGGATAGTTTTCAGAAGTGATTTTTTTCTCGAAAACGAAGCTTGATATGAAGAAAATACAAGCGGCAGAAAAATTGTATATTCAGTTGCTTAATTTAAAAAATTAAAAATCATAAAAAAGTTATTGACATTCTTTTTTTTTTTTTCAATATTGTTGGCTGTGGTGCCCACTAAGACGCCATTGGAGCTAATAATTTCAATCTAGTTCGGGCTATATAAGCGCCTTATTACTTCAAATAACTGTAGCAAATTTCAACCAATTCCGCGTAAGGATATTGTTACATTTTTCCCCGTGGGTTGACCAATATTACACTGAACAATAATCGAACTTGACTTAATTTCACTTTAAATACAACAAAAACTTCAACTATTATTCGAATATCTATCGCCTTATTAGATCGCTTCGCGTACCGCACTGTAACTTCCACTTGACTGTGCCGATAAGCTCGAGGCTAGCGTTTATATATCGTAATCGAATGCAGTAGAAAATTCGCCAGAATAACATCGAAGTCGGTAGCATTATTTTCACTACATCTAGAGCGGCAGCGAACAACATCGTACATTCGCGCGCTCTTAGCTACGTCACGATAGGTTTATGGCTACCAGTGGCGGCCGGCGTTATTTTCTTTAGGGCATGATTTACAACAATATTCATGATATTTTATAGATACCTTTTTTTTTATTTCAATGCCAGTAACTCAGAAACGAAGCAACTCCGTATATATGTTCATAGGAGCTTTTTTCTTAAAACGACCTAACGAATCACCCTCTGAAGTTTCATACCGTAATTAGGAAATACCCTGTATATAAAGGAATATTCATTTGAAATTTCACTTACAAGAAAAAATGTCTAGGTGGACCTCTATAAGTTTCAGGTGAAAACAAACACCTTTTCCGGATATCTTCGAAAAACTTTTGTGATTTCTTTACTGGAACAGACAAATTAGCTAAATCACCTTTCAAAAATTTATTGTCAGCAACTTATGGTAGGTTACAATTAAACATTGAAAATAAATATAGTTTAAAAAACTAAAAAACACGCTTTTAAATAAAATCGAACTAAAAAGTTAAAAATATTTTTTTTTCTTAAATAAGCTTAAAATAATAACGAACGAAAAATACTAGTATTATTGGGAAAAAAGCGACGGGCGCTTGATATACAAAAATATGGCACAAAGCGCCCACGCTTTTTTCACAATAATACTAGTATTTTTCGTTCGTTATTGTTTTAATCTTATTTAAAAAAATATTTTCAACTTTTTAATTCGATGTTCTTTTAAAGCGTGTTTTTTAGTTTTTTAAACTATATGTATTTTTCATTTTTCAGTTTTGTATGCTATAAAAGCGAGTTTTTTAGTCTTTTTAAGCTATATTTATTTTATCTAAACTTTGGGATCAATCAGCGGTATATTGTTTAGAAAAATGACAATTGATATTTCCCGATTCCGGAGACTGAGCCTGAAAATCAGCTACCAAGCCCAAGGTATCAGGCGTGCAAAGAAGGGTTACAAATAAGGCAGTAGGCGCGCAAAGAAGGGTTACAAATAATGCAGCAGGCGCGCAAAGGAGGGTTACAAATAAGGCAGCAGGCGCGCAAAGGAGGGTTACAAATAAAGCAGTAGGCGCGCGTGTTAGATCAAGCAATAATGTCAATAATTCTACGTTTGTTTGAAGGTGGTTGACAATGTTTCGTGGTGTATTTCATCAGTTCGGACTTCCATTGTCTAATATAAACAAATAACAATTGTATTAAACAAAAAAACTGAAATTACAAAGAAATAGCCTACAAGTAACAACCAAAAAATTAAAAAAATTGAAATAATAATAAAAGCTGAAAATTAAAAAATATTATTAACAAAAAATGAAAAATAAATATTAAAAGATTCCAAACCAAGTTACGTCACGACGTTTCGATTGTTAGTATCCACAATCGTCTTTTGAAGATCCTCGCTTCTTATATTAGATGGAGCAGCACAGCAGAATAGGTTTTTTAAGGTTTAGACCTTCTTTGGGGTGTTGCTAACAATATATGGAACTTTGCTAAGCATAAACCAAGACAACTCGAAAGAGCTACCACTTGAACATTATAAAGGACAGAAATTTATTTAAAGAAGTCGTTCATCAGACTCACATTTGACTTATATCCAAGGAAGCATGAAATATATTCGAATATATCGAGCCAGACAGTTGAAATGAAATTTTAATGTGAAAAACCTGAATGGGCTTATTAGAATAAAGTAGAATATGAAATGAATTCAAATATTTCGAACTTATTACGCATGCAACTGAATAAATAATATATTCTTCAGATTGATTTAAATTCATGAAGGTGAAGTTAGCTTAAGATTTAAATACAATTTCTTCAATTATACAAAAATAATTCGTCACTATTACGATTTTTCAAATAGTCAATAGGCATACTTGGAGACTGGCTATAAATCAAATCATCTAAAAGAACAATTCGTTCACGCCAGTCTCAACTCTCTACACTGTAGGTTAATGGTCCGCTTCAGTCTAGTCCGAGAAATGATGATAAGAAACTACCTTGCACTAACGAGTGACCAAACAGCCCGAAACCTGTCTTCAGTGAAGAATCCTGCACTGACACCTGTCGGATACAATCCAACGCCCTTCTTGATATTAGCCAGGGGAGTAGTTGTTTTCTGATAGGTGTCAGTCCATTAATCTACAGTGTAGGGCGTTGAGACTGGCTTGAACGAATTGTTCTTTTAAATGATTTGTACATTACGATTGATTTGCGATGTAAAATGATTCAAATTAATACTTTCATGGAGTTATTCCTACCCGTATTGCTTCAGTAAATGATAGTTTATACGTGAAAAACTATTCGGTATCAGCTAATATTCCAGGGGTCAACATTCAACAACCTGACGGGGTGATTCAAGCCTTGATAGAGATATTATTGCAATCAAAGTTTTTCGATGAACAATCGGGATTAGCATGAATTTAAAATACCTATGAAAATATAAGAATCAACACCTACTTCATGAAAATTAATATCTTTCATGTTGACTATTGATATTAAGGGTGGTCCTTCCCTTAGAGTTTCATTAAACTATCTGCAAGCAATTGAACAAAATCAGCAAAATCTATTGGAGATAGTTGACTCATAATAAACCCCGAGACATCCTGTTCAATCAGCTTTATTTTTAAGAACATTGTCAAACCCGTCTTTCTGCCAAAAACGAAACGAGATCGAAGAAAATTCCATGTGTCGAATAATGTACACTATACACATGGGAATTTATGTCAATTAATACCCTGAAAGGATGATGATGAAAATATTGTTTCGACGATAGTTTCTCGTTAAACGATCGATTTCAGCAAGAATTTATAATATGGAATTATCAACATGGTACTCATGAAAATACCATTCATGTTGACTAATTATAGGAAGAGTGATGTTCTATGAATATAAACCTCTGTCTGCCAAAAAATGAACGAGATCAGTGAAATTCATTGAGGATAAACGCCTCATAAAAACACTCTCGGTATATGAATATATTTCAATAACACGGCCCATATGTGTTGAGATCGACATAAATCTAAAACATATGTAATGATTCAGTTAATGAACATACTTCCGCAAAAAAACGAAACGATACCGGCAAAAATTTCATTTGTCAAATGTATAATATTCCTAAGCGTTTTTCAACCCGTGATGGAAATATTATTTCGACGACAGTTTCCCGTTTAAAGAACGATATCGCCATCAATATAAAACCGGAAAGAGTGAGTTGATACCCTTACTCTATAATAACACTTTGGCATACATATGTAGAGCTTGACGTAAATCTCACATTTTTTGCCGAAGTGTTACTGAAATATATTTATATTAGGGGTGTCAACTTTCCCAATGTTCTTGAAAATAAATCTGCTTGTACAGAGAAGCACCCAAAAAATTGGTCGGGGACTACCGTGGTGACCATTCTGGCTTCTCTTGTATATATGTTCCTATATATGTCAATATTTTTTATTAGGAAAAACAAGAGAGCATAAGGTTGATTAAATATGAAAAGTCAGGTTGTTGTTAAAATTGATTATTGAAAAAACTAACATTTTTAATAAAAGTTCTTCGAGTTGTTCAAAGCAATAATTAATTCCATAATTGGTGACCCATGACTGAAAGAATATGGAGTCGTAATCAATCCTGAAAAATGTGAATTTGGTGAAGCTACAATTGAATTTCTTGGATTTGTCATCTCTGCAGAAGACATTAAACCATCGACAAAGGAAAGTGAATTAATTTTGAAGTATGATAAACCAAAAAATCTGACTTCTTTAAGGTAGGTATGGTAATATTTTATAGAATGGCAATCCCAAAAGCTGCAGATATTCAGGCACCATTAAATGATTTCCAAAAGGGAAATATCAGATGTTGAAATAGTCAGAAGAAAAAAAATAGGGCATTTGATACATTAAAACAAGGTTTAGTGAATGCTGCTTTACTTGTTCACCCAACAGATTCACCTCTACCACTAATGGTGGATGCATCTCATTTTTTTATTGTAGCAGTGATACAAGAGAAAAAGTATATCCATTGGATGCCTTTAGAATTTTTCTTCAAAAAACTTACAATGCCACAAAAGAAATATAGCGGCTATGATCGTGAACTTCCAGCAATATATGACGCAGTTAAAACATTTTCGATATATGTTAGAAGAACGTCATTTTGTTATCTATACAGATCATGAGCCAATAACATTTGCCTTCAAAAAAGAAATCCGTGAATTGTAGTCCTCGGCAAACCAGATAATTGGATTGCATAAGTCAGTTTATCAATGAGATGAAACATATATCTGGTAAAGACAATACTTTGCTGATCCAGAGTGTGTACCATCGATTTTATGAAGAATATTGACCGTTCAGAATGGAAGTCAAATCAAAAGAAAGATGAGCATCCAGAAGAAAAATATTCAATATATTGCATAATTTATCTCATTCCGGAATAAGAGCTACCACTAAATTGATAAGCGAGAGATATATTTGGTCGAATATGAAGAAAGGCTTTCACGTATAGTCAGTGGGCATACTTGAAGACTGGCTATAAATCAAATCATCTAAAAGAACAATTCGTTCAGGCCAGTCTCAACACCCTACACAGTAGGTTAATGGACTGACACCTATCAGAAAACAACTACTCCCCTGGCTAATACCACGAAGGGCGTTGGATTATATCCGACAGGTGTCAGTGCAGGTTTCTTCACTGAAGTTATTCCTGCATATGCTGTTGGCGATACAACTGCCGCAATAGATTTTCAATTATTGGAACACACTTGCAGACCGGTTTCGGGCTGTTTGGCCACTCGTCAGTGCAAGGTAGTGTATATCATCAACATAAAGTCAATGATTTCCGATAATTTAAAATCGAATTCCGTCAGAGTATCATTCCTCGAACTAAGCTGAAGACTACAACAAACAACAGGTTTGTCGTCGCTCCATCTGCCTGTGAACGAGGTAACCAACTGCATATCCAAATTTGCCCAATTCCTCGTAAAAGGAAAGAAATCTTTCACGTATAGTCAGTGGGCATACTTGAAGACTGGCTATAAATCAAATCATCTAAAAGAACAATTCGTTCAGGCCAGTCTCAACACCCTACACAGATTATCGGAAATCATTGACTTTATGTTGATGATATACACTACCTTGCACTGACGAGTGGCCAAACAGCCCGAAACCGGTCTGCTAGTGTCTTCCAATAATTGAAAATCTATTGCGGCAGTTGTATCGCCAACAGCTTATGCAGGAATAACTTCAGTGAAGAATCCTGCACTGACACCTGTCGGATATAATCCAACGCCCTTCGTGGTATTAGCCAGGGGAGTAGTTGTCTTCTGATAGGTGTCAGTCCATTAACCTACTGTGTAGGGTGTTGAGACTGGCCTGAACGAATTGTTCTTTTAGATGATTTGATGAAGAAAGGCATTAGAAAATGGAGTCAGTGCTGTATTTAATGCCAAAAATCCAAAATAAGTAAACATGTGGTGAGTCCAGTAGGTGTTTATGCGGTACATAAAAGTCGTTTCGAGCATGTTAATATCGACTTGGTTAGACCACTTCCTCCATAAATGGGTATACGTACTGTTCAACTTGCATAGATAGACATTCAAGATAGCCTGAACCTTTTCCTATAACCAATAAAACTGCTGAAAAGGTGACCAAGAAATTTTATGAAGGAGGGATTTCTTGATTTGGAGTTCCGTTAAGAATAACTACAGATGAAGGTAGAAAATTTGAATCTTCACTTTTCAAAGAGTTCTCAAAATTTTTGGGTATGCAGCATATAAGAACGACAGCTTATCACCCATCGGCTAATGGAGTTATTGAGAGACTTCATCGCACAATGTAGGCAGCACTGAAGTGCCATGAATCAGAAAAGTGGACGGACCTTCTTCCTATTATTTTACTGGGAATCAGGGTTTCAGCAAATAAACAATTGCAGTGTTCAAGTGCCAAATTGGTGTATGGAATAACCCTTAGGATCTCTGGAGACCTCATAATAGAAAGGACTGTTCCTTCCCCTACGCCTGGAACTGATCACGATAAACGAAAAGTATTCACGCAAAATGAGTTATTCAGGGTGATTAAAAGAAACGAAAAATATTTCACTCTATTAGTCAATGGAAAACATAAAAATATCAGTATTTACCGTTTGAAACCAGCTTCCTTCATATTAGAGACCGAAAGCACGGTCTAATAAAGTCTTGATGATTCCTCTTTTAGTCGATTGATGGTGGTTGGATTCGTGGTTCAGATACTGTCCCGTGTGAGTGGGTTTTCGGTGTATAGATGTTTCCCACTTAGTGTCGGTCTTTGGAAGATCTTACGCTGTTGATGTGTTTCAGGAAGGCGTCTGGTTCAGTATTCTCATGGTTCTATATTATGAAGGTGTCGTCAACGTATCTCAACCAGACTCGGGGTTTCTTGTGGTCTTCTTCAATGGCCAGAGTTTCAAACCACTTCATATCTGTTAGCTATAACTGGTGAAAGTGGCGATCCCATTGGCAGTCCCTCATCTTGTGTAAAGAATTCGTCCTTTAGTTGGAAATAACAATTTCGTACACACCATCCTAGTTATTCCATAATTACTTCTATAGGTAAGTTCGTTCTATCTTCCAGGTCCCTGTTTTCGGATAGCTTCCTCTGTATGATTTGAAGTGCTTCTTCAAGCGGAACGTTGGTGTAAAGGCTTTCCACATTGAAACTGATTAGTTGATCTTGCTCTGCGACTTCGATTGCCCCTAGTAGTTCGAGAAAATGCCTTGAATTTTTCACAAAAGATGATGTTTTTCCTTGTTGTATTATCGGCAGTTTCATTTCAGGGTTTTTTTGCTTAATATAATTGTTATTTGAATAACAATTTTGTTATGTAAATACAAAATTAAAAATTATGTATCTAGATATTCCTGAAGTGAATGAGGTTTTAACTTGATCAGAAGCTCTTTGATATCTTTTTTCAGGTTCTCTAACACTGTTATGGAGAATCGTCGAATCACTATTATCTAGAGAAGTAATCATATAATAATAATAATGTTTGTTTTCGATAAAACACAAATTACAACACGTTTATAAATTAAAACAATTTTTGAAAACAAACATACTAATCACTGAAGCAAAAATGCTTGTTCGTGATACATGTAAGTATAAGAAAATATATATAAATACAGAGAAGTAAATTTGTAACATAATCTAGGTGGGAAGTCCATATCGAGTAAAGGGTCACAATAAGGTAAATGCGCCAAATTAGTGTAAATGTATCAATTCCGTGTTTCTAAGTCTATATTGGGTAAGTGTTACAATAGCAAAAGCAATCAAAAGCTATTTCAAAAATTTCAGGTTGATAACATTGTTGAATATTATTCTACCAGTTCTGTTTAACCATGTTTTTACATGACGCTTGAAAGAAAAAAAAAATTTAATAACTTTTATTTCATCTGGTAGCAAATCAAATATTTTCGGAGAATTCTACGGAATGTTGCCCAAAACTCTTTTCACGGCACGGAACATTTTTAAAACTCATCTTAGTTCTTGTATTATATGTATGCTCAATGGATTGGAGAGAAATTCGGTTTTTATTTATAGAAGTTACTCTTTGGCAGAATATTTGTCTGATATCAAATATATACTTTTCGGAATAAAGCAGATCCGATGAATACCTCATGTTTTTTTTTTTAAATATTATTCTCAATATCCACCTTTGTATTACACTCAAACTACTCAAGTTATTTTCTGCCACTCCACCCCATCCCAGGATGCCGTAGGATAGCTGAGACTGGACCAGTGCAAAATACAATATTTTGAGGTTTTTCATGTTCAAATAGCCGACCAGATATCTGAATTTGCTTAGCAATCCTCTCAATTTATTCTTTACGCTGGTAATATGCAAGTCCCATCTCATGTGCCTATCTATAATGATTCCGAGATATTTCGTTCGTAGTTGCTGAGGATATCAGGATATCAAAACAACCGTCGCATAAGCATTGCCCAGGAATTGTTGAATGACGTCAACGGCGATCCAGATTTGCTTAAAAGGGTCTCAACTAGTGACGAATTATGGGTATATGGTTATGACATCGAGACCAAAGTCCAATCGTCCCAATGGAAGAGCCCAGGAGAGCCGAAACCAGAAAAAACGACAAGTTGGATCAAATGTCAAGGTTTTGCTCACTATTTTCTTCGATTACCGTAGCGTAGTGAATCAGAAATATTTGCCACATGGTCGTAGGTCAATAAGGAGTAATTATGCGCCGCTTGAGAGAAGCAATACGAAGAAAACGTCTGGTATTGTACCATGGCATCACGATAATGCACTTGCTTGTTCGTAACTTTTTTGGCCAAAAACAACACCGTAATCATGCCTCTGCCACCGTATTCACCAGATTTGGCCCCCGCTGAGAGAGTACAAGGACTTACCAAAAAATGCATATCGGAACTGCTTTGAGTATTGGAAAAAATGTTGGTATAAGTGTATTATATCTGAGGGGAACTACTTTGAAGGGGAAAACATAAAAATTGATGAAGAAATGAATATTTTCTGAAAAAAAATAAAATTCATCCCCCAAAGTATTATACGAAATTTTACTGATGATTCAAAATTCGCAGAAAATATAATTTTTAGTGATTTTTCATTGAGATACGAACTAATATCTGTACCATATAGATTTAAGCTTACATTTGATACTCTTATAACTCATATTGTATCGTCTGCGTTGAAGCTATTGGGATATTTCTCCAGAAACTGTTGATACATTCAAATTATTGTATGTCACTTTCATAAGAAGTAAGGTAGATTATGAATGGTTAATTTGGTCTGCATTATATCAAAATTCCGTTCAGCGATTATTATCTGTTCAGCGTAAGCGCTTGAAATTCATGTGTTTTAAGTGCAACGGATTCTATCCAGCTAGAGGCACAGACTAGAATATTTTATTAAACACATTCAACTTAGAAGCCTTAGCAGATAGAAGAAAATGCACTGCAATTATGTTTTTAGTTAAACTTTTGAATAACGAAATTGATTGTAATGACTTAAGAATTCAGTTTCTTGTACCTATATAGATCACAATCCAGGCATATGATTACTTTCTACAATAGAAATCCTAGGACAAATTTATTGAAAAAGTTGCCGATATTTGTAATGTGTGAGTTTTTCAATAAAGTGTCCGACCTGTACGATATACATCATGACAGCAAACTGTTTATTTCAAGAACCAATAAAAATTCAATGCTAGGATTATTTCCATCTTCTTGGGGTTTAGGTACCGAACAAATCCATTAGATTTATGTGATGATTTTCAGACCTTGGTTTCCTGGTGGCCGAAGGCTTTACAGAAAACGGCCCAGGCGAAGCTCTCTGGCTTACAGAGACAGGCTTGTCTGGCTATCAGTGGTGGCATCATTACGACACCGTCAGCGGCCATGGAGATCCTTCTAGAACTACCTCCTCTCCACATTTTTCTGGAGAGGAAGGCTAGATGGACTGCATATAGACTTGTGCACATTGCCAATTGCACGAATCAATTTAGTACAGAGTGCAACAGACTGTTGCTTGACACTGGAAGTCACAACATTCTGGAAATGACCTCTGACTTTATGCCTCCAAAGAACTGCCTCATAAAGTTCTGTTCCCGAGTAGAGAAGACTGGATCCTCCAGGAGAAGGAAATATTAAGATCAGATATTGGTTGGTTCACATATGGATCAAAAACACCTTCCGGTTCTGGTGCAGGTGATTTCAGTCGAAGACCCAGGACAGAGATATCAACCTGCCTAGGAACCTATGCGACTGTATTTCTAGCGAAAATTTATGCTATTGAATTGTGTGTGGGTAGATTGAAAGAATCCAACCTCATACACAAGTCAATAAAAATATTCTCGGACAGTCAAGCGGCGTTGGAAGCTCTTGGCTCCTACCGAGCATCGTCTGAATTGGTAGCAAATTGCTAAAAACGACTCTCCTCGATAGGAAGACTTGACAGATTGTCTCTGGTCTGGATTCCTGGCCATACTGGTCTCCCTTGCAAAGGAGGGTGCTGCAAGCAGCTTCATCGGACCAGAACCTGCCATTGGCATCGCTCTAGGCTTTGCCAAACAAAGATTGAACACCTGGATGGCAAGAAGATTTATGGACTCCTGGCAGAATCTTCCATGATTGGCTCACTCCAACCTTGATACCAAACAGATGTTGGACTGCAGTGGGAATGAACTACGATGTCTAACAGGCCTTCTTATAGGCCACTGTCATTTGAATCATCATATGCAGAGGCTGAGACTGTCGGAAGACAGTGTGTGTCGCCTTTGTTTGAAAAATGATGAAACAACAGAGCACATACTTTATGCCTGCCCCGCTGGGGACCGAATCAGGTTTTTAGAGTTCGGCAGAACCGTACTCTTACCATCTGACCTGAAATACCACTCACCATAAAACTAATCGGCTTCGTTAAGCAGCTGGGTTTATTTGGTCGAGTGTGAATAGGTGTGAGCCACAACAAACCCTTGCGGGTTACGGTGGAGGGTCAAATAGACCCACTCACTTTTGACCTAATCTTATTATTATATTTCATTAAATTTTATTCTCAAGTTTGTGATATGAGTATACCAATGTAAGTGTTCATCAACATATATACCAAGAAATTTTGTTGAGTTCTGAACTGCAAGATTAATTGTATTGTTTCATGTATTTGCAATGTTGTTCTAAATAAAATACATTTGTTTTTCAACATTCAGAATCGAATTGTTTTTCTGAGAACCAGTGTTATGATGTTATTTATATAAATGAAAACATCTAGATAGCGTTTAGTTAAATTGAATTGAAACAAGATTTTAATTGAAATATATTATGTCAGTGTGAAAGATTAAAGTACGTATCAGAATCCATATACTCATCAATGCTATAAAATCAGTGTTCAAGTAAGTATTTTTTAAGACACATTTAGATATTGTGAATTCCAACATTCTGATAAAGTGGTGGATACTATTACGTAGATTCAAATTTGACGAGTTTCGGCAGCTAGCAGCTAGCTTGTGTCGAAGAACACATCAGAAGAACAAATCAGAAGAACAAATCAGCTGATCTTCTATTATATTTAAGTGCAGTTTCCAAAGCATTGAGCATAGTACCTTACGATGATGAACCGAAAAAAAAGAGCCCTTAAAATAATTGAAAAATTGAAAAAGTCAAAAAGCCCTTGCGATAATACCTAATGAATCGCTGTCATCCATGGTGAAAAAATAATTATGCAGCAGCCAGCATTTTCAACATATCCTAAAAGTTATTGAAGCAGAGTTCAAATCTATTGGATCGGTGGATAGCTCGTTTAAAAAAAATCGGAATCCTGAAGAACAGTATTTTTTACAAAAAAATAGTAACATGAAAACTTTATTTTGTAAATACTCTCAAGGAACGAAATTTTGACATACAAACAAACATATATAATTACATTCAGGATTCTATCCAAAACAAGCACTGATCCCAAACACCAGGACTGCAATACTCTTCGCTACACTCGATTTACCAACCAAGTTGGCGCCATCAGGAAATGAACTAGACGCTCCCTTAGTAGATGGAAAGCGTGTCGCGCAGTTCCCTTGTTTGAGAATAGTGCTTGTTTTAGATTTATTATACGCTAAAGGTTCCAATCCTACTTTTCAATACTGGATTCTCTTTTCATTACCGAAGGAAGAAGAATCAAGTTTTTTACTTAAATTTGAATCTATTATGTACCGATAAGGACGAGGACACTTCAATTAGGTATTGGTCCACCATTATTGGTGGAGCAATACCTAATTGAAGATAATCACTTGGTGATCGAAACACGTGTCGAAGTGTTAAAATTACTGTTTGCTGTTGGTATAAAACTCCAGTAATATTCATTACTACAAAGGTCCCAAACAGTGCATCACAACTATACAAGAATGAGTTTACACATTTGATTATTTTTTTTGGGAAAGAAAGTTTTTGGCTTTCTACTACTCCATCTGATACAAAAAAATATAACCCCTTCAATTCACATTTGATTATATTTTAAAGAACATAAAAAGGAATCTGGAGCCTGTTATTTTTGGAAATCGTTTTATTGGAACTCTCTGAAAACCATTGAAATAGAAAAATACTTACATTCAAAGCCGTTTTGCAGGATACTGTAGGTGGGTTCAACGGTACGAAATCATTATTGGGACCGGCGCCACTGTAATAGTTCATCTGGAAAGGCACTTGAGGAGTACTGTTGCTACCCAAATAAGCGAACCATCTTAGAGGTGTACATCTAGTGGAACCCCAACCACCGCACATCATATCCAATGCTTTCATACCAGATTGAGGCATGCTAACTTGCTTGCAAGAATTGAAAGCGCTCTCCAGGTATTGGTTGGACAAATAAATATCGACAGCCGTGATGTACGTTGTATTCGAAGCTTCATCCGTTTCAGTGGCGTTTATCTTCATAAAAGTCGACTGTATTGGCGAGCAGCTCAATTCACAAATTTGTTGGAGAAAATTGTTGAAACAAGCCGGACACCTGCTCAACAAACTTTCAGCTATTCCTAAATTGCGGTCGAAATTAAGAATTTGGCTGGGGCTGCAACACACCGGCTTTGAAGCCAATGAGGGACATCTTTTTTTCATTTTTTCTAACGCGGTAGCATTATTTAAAGGTTTCGCTGGCCCAGAATAAGGGCAGTTTTTCATGTAATGACCCTTTTTGAAGCATTCTCCATACCATATGCAATGGCCAGGTGTCGTGTCAGAACGATTCGTGGATTCATTGTTGGCGGCTCCAAAAATCTGTAACAAAAATCAGCGTGTCATTGAAAAAAAAACTGTAACTGAAATGCAAATGTTGCTCTCACGAAACTGAATTGCAGTACAATTTCAGACGCGCTTTCAACCATACAAGTTGGAATAATTATAGGACATGAACTAAACTGTATAGTTCACCTTGTAATGATGGAGTTATGATTGGTGAAATGAAATAGTTTGGCTCTTCTGGTGTATGGGAGCAGTAGTTGCGTCAGTAATGTTTTAAAAAATAATCCTAGTTCAAAGATGTATTTCTTGTCAAAAGTCAACTATTCTATCTGGTGCTCATACTTTATCATTTGAAAATTTACATATTCTTCACTCAAAATTACCGATTGGTTTACACAAATTCAATTTTCACCACAGGTCAATAAACTTTTGAAGGGAATACAAAATACAGACTCCACCTCCTTTTCCTATTTTTTTATACATTTATCAATTTGAGTTTCTTACAAAAATTGTCCAAAAATAGTTTTACACAGTATTATTATTTTAGAACGTATATTCTTCTAATTAGGAACCTTGGGAAAACAATTTATTTAAAAGACGAGTTCCTGCTAATGAAAAAGGCACGTTATTACGTAGCCTTATAAATATTATTTTCTTAAATGCCAATAAATGATTCCAACAAATTTTTAGCTGAAAAAAAAAATATCCAGCGATTGCGATTTACGGAAGGACATTATTACAAATTCAAAGTATTAACATAGAAATATAGAAATAAATTAAGGCCCTAAAACTCAGTAGCTAACTTCCGTAATGTTGCAAAAGTCATCGATTATAGTTATTATTTGAGATTGGTGGATTTCATCGAGTACCACAAACTCATTCCTGATTGCCAACATGGCTTTAGGCAGCAAAGATCAACTTCAACAGCAATAAATGAACTTTGCAGGAGCACACATACAAGTTTCAATAGCAAGCAAATTCCAGTTGACCATAGCTTACTCCTGGAAAAACTGCTCAGAATTGGAATCAAGGGAGTTGCCAATGACTGGGTTGCTTCATATGTAAAAAATAGGACACAAGTGGTAATGATTGATTTGATGAAGTCACATCCTGCTTCTGTTACAATAGGAGTTCCGCAGGGTTCGACCCTGGCTCCAATTCTTTTTATACTCTTCATGAGTGATATAGAAAATTCAAATATGTCACAACAAAAAACAATAATCTATGCAGATGACACAACTCAAATGATGCCACGAAATGAGTTATATCTTTCCGTAGAAGCATCAAATGCGGTATTACATGAATTCTCCAAGCAGTGTAAAAATAATGGGTCAACAGTCAATGTCACCAAAACGGTATTTATGATTACCCAGCAGAAAAACATTTCCTATGATGTTTGTCCTCTTATAAAAATTGATAGCAAGTCCATTGAGCATGTAAGTCACTTCAAATATTTGGGTCTAGCCATCGATCAAAAACTATCACGGGAAGTACAAATAGAAAATACAGTAACAAAGCTAAGCAGCATATGTTTTGTAATAAAACAGTTACGTGGAACTGTCTCGCTGGAAGTGCAAAAATTAATATACTATGGACTTGTGTAGTCTATTTTATCTCACGGATTACTCTTCTGGTGAAACTCAGCTCATGCCATGAAAGCATTTAAACTTCAAAAAAAGTGATAAGATGCCTAGCTAAACTTCAGTATAAAGAATCATGTAAGAAAACATTCACTCAGCTGTCCATACTTACTCTTCCCTGCCTGTACAAATATTTAGTAGCCGTAAATATAAAAATAAAATAAATCTCGCTACACAAAAAATAATATGCGCCATAACTACAACACGCGAAGGGGTAACGAATTAAGACTACCTTACTCACGTTTGGCGGTGGGACAGGACGAGTTATCAAGGCATCATTTACTATAACCATGCAGTTAAACTATTTGGAAATAAATGCAGTCTGCAGACTATACAATAACCTAGCAAAGAATGCATTTTATTCTGTGCAAGAATTTTCAATCTCCTAATATAAGTCAATAAGATGCTTTTCTTTTATTTTTGGAATGTAAATGTTTGTATCTATTTATGTTTAATATATAGCCTAGTGCTCAGGTTTGACTAGTATGGTAAAATTTTATAAGTGTTATGTAATGCAATGCAATTGTAAAATTTTTAATGACGAATAAATTCAATTCTTTTCTATTCTATATCATGTGGCTTTGAATCCATATTTTTCAAAAAAATGTTCATCATTATATCCCAGAGTAATTTCATCAAATCGATACAATGTCATAATTGTGCTTGAACAATTTGAGTGTATTTTTTTATAAACAGATTTTAGGAGCATATTCATACATCCTTTTCGGTAGAGATAAGAGTACTGAAAAAAATATTCAAAAAGTATTGGCTATAATTTTGAAATTATTCACTTCAATTGTTGAGCAGTGTATTTAGATATATTGTGACTCCACGGAAATCACATTCAATAGGCGCACCTTACCATCATGTTGCTAGCCTAGACAGTTCAAACTCTTGAATATCTTTAATCGACAGTTCAAACTGTTGATTAGCCATAATCGACAGTTCGAAGTGTCGATTATCTATAATTAACAGTTCAAACCACCGATTACAGATAATCGACGAACTGCCTGTGGAATAGACCGGGATATGGTGGAAGATTTTGGTAAGTCCTTTCTTACAGTTTGGCGCTTTCAGGAGGATCCACATACGTAATAAGTGAAATGTAATATGTCCAATAAATAAAATACTGTTAGTCTTGAGCGCCACGCTGTAGTGAAAACACGTGTTTAACCTAACCTATTTCGTGCTGTTTTGAGATGTAGACTTACTCGTACTTCTTTTACTGCTTGAACTCCACCTGAAAAAACTATTTTCTTTCTGAAGCCAGGAAAAGCTCAAAGTCAAACCGAAATATATTCGTCAAAAAGTTTATCTACTTTTGCAAAGAGTCAAAAGTCATGTACTATTTTTACACGCAATAACTGGCTGTGATACGACGTCTGCATTTTACAGGAGGTGTAAAGCAACAGTCTTTAAAATGTTTGAAAAACATTTCTATGTACAAAGCTCCAAAAAAACCCACCTGCTTAGATAAGTATCGATATGCATGTTTTGTAAAAAACACTGAAAATAAGAAACAGGTGCAATTAGCTTGTCTTCCTCCAACCTCAGTTGCTGCTCATCAATATCTTTTTCTGGTATATTACCAAGTTCAAATGTGGCTTGGTTATCAGCTAGATCCAAAAGACTGGGGTTGGAAGTTGGTCGATAATGCATTAGAACCTATTCAGACTTTACTCCCACCTGCGCCGGAAAAACTGCTGAACACAATTTTTTGCAACTGCAGCGCTAAATGTGGTTGTAAAAAAGTTGGACTGTTGTGTTCTCTGGCATGTATACATTGTCAAGGCCAGTCATGTTCTAATACTGTATCACCAATAGTGGAGGATTCATATGATACCAACGATGAAACATGCGATACATGATTCTTGACGCAGTTTACCTACACCCAGGATGAACATCAAGAAGAAGAAGAACAAGACCAAGAAGAAGAACGACAAGAAGAAGTATTTGAAGGTTATGACTCAGATGAATAAATTTTTACATTTTTTTAATTTCAATCGCTTTTATAATTTTCAACCCTTTCATATATATTTTATTATGCAAGTTTTCAATTTGACAGAATCACAACATACATGTGATGACGATTACAACTTTTTGACTCGTCGTATCTCAGAAACGGTGGCTCTAAAAAAAAGTAATGATACATTTTTTTTAGAGAATTTTATGATCTACAATTTTTATCTGAAGTTATTTTATGATAAAATTTACCGTTTTCCTGAAAATCTCGAAAAACCATTTTTTTTCGAGATTTTTGACTTTGACCTCGAATAATTTTTTTTCCAGGCATTGCAATCATTCGGAATTTTAAAATTTTATTTTTAACTATGTTTTGAACAATTACACGCGTTTGCAACTTGTTGTAAATTTATGTACCTTCCAATGTCTAGATTGACCGGATTAATACCCCTAAACGAGCAACTCGATTTATATCTATAAGTCTCCACTCTTGAATTTATTAGTTTAACAACCCCTATAATCTTCAGTGTTGAATTTTATAGGTGGCACCCTTGTTCATTTAACTACTTCTCCTAGCTTACCTAAAAACTTCCGATATAACTGAGTTTTTCAGAGTGTTTCACATGTCAGTTTTATACTTGATAATGGGGCAAAACCCGAAACCGGTCGTAAAAATAAAATAACTAGTGGAATTTAGACAAAAGTATTTTCATTCATTTCATTGAAATATTTATACAAATGGTTTCTGTGCTGATGAATCATCCTTGGAAGTTTTGAGATACGAAATGATTTTTCATTCTTAGATTAGAATGTCCGAGTTGAAACACGTACACTGTCGAATAAAACGTGTCGTATTTATTCGAATAAATCATTTTTATTACCACTGGTATCAACAGACAACGTTTACACATTGATCCAAGGCCAACATTTGCTATTAGAGGTATGCGATCTTTTTCCACTATTTTCAATAAGTCGAATGAAACCATTTGATTTATTGAGTGACGTGAAATTGTACGTCGTAGAGTAGTATTAGGTATGAAGGCGCTAAAGAGCACAATATTTTTATTCTATAATCTTCAGTTCAAACTGCAGATTATCTATAATCAACAATTCAAACTGTCGATTACCTATAATCGACAACCTCTGGTAGAAGTCCATTATATCTCAAAGTGGAGTGCAGTAGATTTGCGAAGAATAAAATATCGAAGTCGTCTCCACAATTTAATATCACCATCAGACGTTAGAACGGTAAAACCATCAATCAGTGCATGTTTCGAACCTATATAGGTTCTATAGTTGATGATGAACCTATATAGGTTCATCATCAACTAATTATTTAAAACTCTACAATAAAAGAAGAACAACATAACAATAGTTAATACAAATGGTCACAATTACATGTTAATAATAATAAAAAAAAATTTTCAAAGTAGAGAAAAAACGGAGAAATTTATAACATCATATTTTTCAGTGATTGAACAATGGGCGGCTTGAAGCCTTCATATCCACTCATTAACATCAAGATCATCAAACGGTACACGAAAACGTCTTATAAGGAAATATCCGAAAGGAATGAATGAGAATCAACGGCCAAAAATATATAAAGATATAAAAATCGAGATGACATGGAACAATGACTAAAGATCAGCAAACACAGAACACTACAATAGGAGAAAGAACACCGCATACACATCGGATTATATCCGACAGGCTTCAGTGCAGAAATCTTCACAGAAAATTTTCTGCATATGCAATTGGCAATAGAACTGAAAGGGTCGACCTTCAATTTCGGAACGGGCACACTTGCAGTCGGATATAATCCAACGCCCTTCGTGGTATTAGCCAGGGGAGTAGTTGTTTTCTGATAGGCGTCAGTTCATTCAATCTACTGTGGAAGTATATTCAGTGGCGTAACTACAGGGTGGCAAGTCGGCAAAATGCCACGAGCCCCCAGCCGGAAGGGGCCCAGGTCAGAGGAGAATCCCAACCCAAATGCGGTTTATGTCCATTGCACTGCTCATAATTTGAATTGGGCATCAAATGATGCAGTAAAAGATGTCATAGAAATACAAATATAATTCGAAACTGTGGAACAAATTTATAATTTTTTGGGCCATAGTATTAAACGATGGAATGTATTATCTAGTTTTATATCTGACAATAAAGGAGAGACCGGGGTATCATCAAATTCAGTAACATTAAAAACAATGGATCCATCTAGATGGGCAGGGTGTTTTGATGCCATGTTTGCTTTAAAAGTTCGGTTTGTTGATGTTCAAAAATTGCTTACAAAAACTGTTTTATTGAATTCCAAAACATTTTTATTATGTTGTTGGGTTTCCATTGCAAAGTCTTACAAACTATAGACGCGGCTTCTAAAGCACTTCAGTCTTAAGCCATCTATCTTTCAAATGCTTCGAAGTGTTTGAAAATCTGTCTAGAACATCTTGAGAAGTATCGACATGAATTTGAAGATTTAAAAAATGGAAGTGGTCTATAAACCTTGAATCTCCTAAAACTCGTCAGAGGAAAGGGAAACGTCATTTTGATGAAATTTGTGAGGATGAACCTCTCCAAGATCCTGCAAGCTTGTTTGAAGTGAACGTATTCTATCGTGTATAAGACATAATCATTGATCAATTGAAATCGCGTTTCCTTGGAATGAATGAAATTGTTTTCAATTTCAGTGTCTTGCAATGTGTCACTTTGCAAAATTTGAACTATACTGATTTATTGGAAAAGGCTTTAGCATTTGTCCATCTACATGAAGAAGATATATCCATCTCGTTTTCCAAGGAAATTCTCAGTTTTCGATCCACTTTTAGACATAAAATAGAAACTTCATCTTCTATAACTTGCTGACTTATTAATAATAAAAAATCAGGTTAAGCAACTTGGCTATTCTATCCATCGAAAATTCTACTGATGTCATTATCACTTTTGCTGAACAGAAAGTCCGAAGGAAGGAATTTTAATCATCATATTGTTGTAAGCACCTTGTGTGCGTATATTGAATTGCTTTTTTGTTTTTTAAATAATTTTGACTACTCTGTGCCCATATCAATTAAACGCTGACTCTACTTTAAATTAGTTACTTTTAATTTAAATTAAATTATTAGAAAATCATGTACCTAAGTATAACTATAAAGTTTGTATGTACCTACTTAACGTAGTGATTTATTAATGTACCCTTACAAGTAAAAGTGTATAAATAAGTATTATAAAATAAAAAAATAGTATTATTGCTGGTTCAGCTTCTTCATATTGGGGGAAGGGGGTTCATCCGATGAATTTGCCAGGGGCCTCGAACGGCATAGTTCGAGGCCCCTGGGTATATTCGAGACTGGCTTGAACGTTTGAAGTTCATTTCTTTAGATTTGTTAACTGCCAGTCTTTAAGCATAGCCCACTGACTAATAAGAAAAAAAATCCCATACTATCTGTACTTGCTATCTTGTTACAAAGATAAGGGTTTGTGGTAGATTAAGGAAAGGGAAATTAAGTTAAAATCAAGAGAATTGAAAAACTTTTGGCAATCAAACTGTACTTGTTCATTAAGAGATATAACATTAGGGTTATTAATAGCAGAGTTGATTTAAAAAATTTCAAGTAAATTAAATAAAGCGCCTTTGTGGCAAATGTGTGAAATATCTAAGTCAGAGTCAATATCAAAACTATGGTTATAATTAAGAATGTGGTTAGAGAAAGAACGTTTAGTGTTATAATAATCTATAAGTGTAGGTTTCTGAAATTATCAATTAGTTTAACATGTTCAAGAACTCTTGTTTCAATTTGTCACATGTTAACATGTGACAATTTTCTTTTCTCCATTATAAAATATTTTCTTCTCCATGGTAGTACTTCATTTTTTTTTAACTATTGTTATCTTGTTCTTCTTTTATTGTAGAATTTTAAATAATCAGCTGATGATGAACCTATATAGTTTCGAAACATATACTTATTGTTGGTTTAACCGTTATAACATCTGATGATGATATTAAATTGTGGAGACGACTTTGAGTTTTTATTCTTCGCAAATTCATAATCGACAGTTTAAACTGTCATTTTGATATTATCAACAGTTCAAAATTTATATTGTATCGACACTTCATATAGCTAATTGACAGTTTGTACTGTCGATTATTATTAATGTGGCTCTTCAGCACCTTCTTAGTTGGGAGTTGGATGGTACAAACAATTTTGAAAGGAGAAAGTAAGGGAAATTACCAACAAATTGTATAACCGATTTTGATAGTTCCTTTGCAGCAAAATTTGTGCTATTCAAAGTTTATGTACAGTTACAGTGGCAACATTCAAATTATTTAAAAAACAAATAGCTTAGTTTTTAGTTACTGTTTCGATTATCTATTTTGGGAGCAATTACTCCATATTTTCCGAATGTGCTGAATCAATTCATAGTGGCCAATGTAGTAATTTTCGAAAAGGACGATAGTTTCGTCGCCTTTTTCTAAATATGGGAATTATCAACTACTTATAAAATTGCTTATATTAGAAAAATCAAGGGATATCATGTTACAAAGAACTATAGAAAAACTTTTGACAGATACCAATTTTAATTTATATTCCCTATAAAGCCATACAATAGAGAAACAATAGTGGCTGACTCCACGAGAGATATTTCCGAAGTTTTACGAATTTAACTCTATTTTAACTTCTATAAGTCAGGTATAAATCATGACATGTTAACTCATTCACGCTGATCATGATGCATGGAAAATCCTGGATGTGGTCATTGGACCCTTTTCCTATACAAAATATTTTGTCGAAAACTCTCGGTCCACGGCACTCTCGATATAGAGATAATAAAGAAGCCAATACTTTTCTTTCGTTCAGTTATTATTCAGTAGACGAACAAGAAAGAAATTACCTATTGATGATGAACTTTCAGATACACATATTGTTAGAAATCATTCTGAAGATTAAAAAAGTATCACTTCAGAATAAATTTCATTATGAATGAACCACAAATGAAAACAAAAATGTATACAACAGAGGTGATCACATAGTTTATAGAAGTAATGATGTAGGGGGATCTGGAATAATGATTGAATAATCATTATATACCTGCGTCTGTTTGGAATGAGGATAGAAATAAAAGGATCAAACGTAGAAATCATCAGAATATAAGAAAATCGAATTGTTCACACAAAATCTAATTCGATGACGAAAATTTACTATTTAAGTCAGATAATGATCATCAAACACTTGACACAAATTTACCTGAAAATAAAACAAATCAATATACAGAACCTTAAGATGTTAGTTCAGAAAATAGTGGTGAGAACTTTCCAAATGATCATTCATTCACCATCAGCTTCTAGATAATATAAAAAAGGTTTGGAAGAATATCTTAACCTCCAGTTAGATGTACTATATGATTGTTCATATATGTATAAGTAGGCTTTGGAATTCGCAATAAAATAGCTTGTATAGTGGTTACCAAGAAAGTTGTTGACAAGTGTCAGAAGAAAGACACGAAATACTCAATTGAAAAAAATTGAATAATCATTTATTTCACTACAGCTCGAATAGTATTAACCAGTGTACAGGGTGTTTCAAATTCGCCCCTCACCATGGGGATCTCGGAAACTATGAGAGATACGAAGATGGTTGAATTGGGGCAAAAGTTGCGCATTTACCTGACTAGCAATATGCCGTTGAAAAAGTTCTGAAAGGGTTCAAAAATAAATTGCTGATTTATGCTCAGCCTAAATCTATAATTTTCATTGCAAAAGACGAGCAAAAAAGTGTATCTACATATCCCAGAAATAATTTGAAAATATTGTGCAAAAATATGATCTCTATGGCATTTTCCAACGATATCACCACTCATTTGTCGTGAAACCATAAATGACTTTAATATGTTAAAGGTTAAGTACTTGCCCTCTCTATTACGGGTCCACTTGAATTGTAACAGATGAAGAATGCAGTAGACTATTTAATTGATTCAATTACCATTGATTCTGAACTGAATACGTGTGATTAAGATAGTCTCATGGTCATATAATGATTAAAATCAATGTCTTCCTCGTCAAGTATACATATTTCATTTTATCGTTGAAATAAACCGTATGCAATGCCAAGCAAAAATGAGGAATAATAATGTTTACCTTATATTTGAATTTTTATACTGTTATCACAAACAATTATTGAAATTGCAGTTTATTCTTTTCGATTACGTGATGTTTTCAAGAACATAAATTTTAGAAAATATATATGTGTCACACGGACCGTTTCCAACGACGATTTTCATCACTTTCTTTGCATTTAATATAATATTGAAACCTCTCTATTGCATTTGTGTGCAACTGCATTTTCGACACCTATTTCAGTGGCGGTTATGCTTCCATCATCATAAATGAACTTCGAGGACCCTCATGGATTATAGAATAACAACAGCTGTAATTTTTACTTATTTTTTGTCCTTTGGCCATTATTTTTTTAATAGTCTAACACCTCCCTGACATATAAATTAACTAGAAATAAATAACTCAAACACCTGTTCATGCAGCTGCAGTTTCGCTACAATATATCATCTTTTCCTCCAACCGATTTCCTGGAGTCTTTGAAGTCCACTAGATACTTGTTAGGACAACAAGAGAGGATTGTTCCGAATTCTTAGGGTTCTTGTTGAATACTCTTCGTGAGCAAAACAATAGCAGAATTAATACTCCTGACTGTTCTGGATTAGATGATTCCGTACAGTCTATCTCGTCTTGTGTTTGTAGATTTTTTGCTGGAAAAATCCTCACTTGTTTACTTTGTAGTAAATGTTCAAGAGGTAGCGAAAACGTATGTGAATTTCTGGAACTTCAAATAACGTTTCTTAATATGAACAATAACCATTATTACGCCTTGGTCAAAGACGAACCGGACTGGTTCAAGTTTCACGATAGTCGTCGTGTCACTAAGTGTTTTGGCGATGTATTGACTTTATTAGAGCCTCTGGAGACACCCTACATATTATTTAATGAGAGAGAGGACATTGACAGATCAAGATCTTCAGATGATGTAGTACTGCAGGTTTTTCGGGCTTTCCTGCAGCTGAAAAAGTAAACGCGCCACTGGAATCAATGAAGTCGCCCCGGAGGGCCAATTAATTTTTGTTGTTTTATAATTTCATGATATGTATTTTGGAAGTGTTATCATTATGTTTAATATAATATGAAGAAATGTTGAGAGAGAATTTGAAAAGCATAATACAGTTTTGAAAGTTTTAGCCTTCTTTGCTGCAAAACTATTGAGTATGTTTGCAAAGGAAATCGAAGAAGCCTTTTTATGTTCAATAGAATTCAAATTCGTAAGTCTTTGCTATTTCATAGCATTTCTCAAATAGGTTTTTATGGCCTTTCAATTTGCTGAAGCTACAAACACTTGAAGTATCACCAATATTTTTAGAGCAACATATATATTTGGGTAAATTTCTTCCAGTTTGCTTTAAAGTAGTATTTTGAGCATAGTTTCTACAGTTGAACCTTCCAACCCCTTTTCTGTGGCTGGAGCTAATTGGGAATTCGCGTAAAACTTTACAACTTCCTTGTTTATCAATCAATAAAACTTTTATTATTGTGTAATTGAACTTTACATTATTGAAATTTATGTTTTTGGTTATAAAACCGTTACTAATCTTGATGATATTTCTAGCGCATCATCATGTAGTGCCCCCCCCCCCCCCCCCCAAAAAACTGGTGCCCGTGGCGGGTGCTCGTCCTGCCCCCCTTGTATCTGGCCCTGTCTATATGTGTAGTTATATTTTACCTGAAGTTCATTTTTACTGGTGTTTATTCTAGTGAACCTAATCTTAGTGGCTTTTGAACTTTTGATTTTGAAAAACAAACAAATACAACATTCAACAGCAACGAAAACAACATCAGTCATTAAATGAACATTCTTAATTTGTGGTTCTTGAAAAGTCTGGACATTTAGACATGAGTCCCCTAGTCTAGCCAACCACTTCAATATTGCAAGCAGAAATGCAACTCAACATAATAAAATATAAATTATCAACAGTACGCACTATAAGGGAGACTGACAAGTAACGTGACTACCATAAAATAGAGACATTTTTGGGCATGGCATTTGCAAAAATTTATTACGGTATTGAAACAGATATTCACGGGAAGAGTACACAACGTAATATCCGAGAATACCTACGTAATATATTCAATTCAATTCAATTTATTATCTCAAGAAATACTGAACGCTTATAATTAGTGATTATAACTAATTACAAAGTATGATAAAATAACAAAAATAAGATATTTTACAATGAACACAAACCATATTTTGAAAAAAATATGGTTGAAATGAAGTCAAATAAGAAATTGGCTACATAAAGTATATGTTGAAAACGAATTCAAGTGTAATAGAAATAAAATGCAAACTATGAAATTCCAGCAATAAGATTTTTTTTCAATTGATACTTAAATTTTGTAATGATATAATATAATGATCCCATCGTGATATATATCTACTTTTTTCGAAAATTTCTTTGTATCTTAATTTTTGACAGTGGTTGGGTTTGTATCGCGACATGATCTTGAATATTCCCAATTCAAATAAAATTCAAGTATGATTTTTTTAAATTATTTTCAACAGAATGAAAAAAACAAATAATTTTGAGTTTATAGAGTGAATTAAAGTCCAATAAATATTTTATTTTTTCGTAATTGTCTGTAAATATTTTTTTAAAGAGTATCATCAGCAAATAATTTGATTATACCATTCAATTTACAATTGGTTAGATAATTCTGTTTAAAATTTGTTTTTCCGTTAATCAGTTGTTGCCCCCTTACGAACGACAACTTTCAGAAGTTGAGAAACATGTGCGAGCTAAGGACTAACGTTGTCTTACTTTTTAACGTGTGATTCCTACCACGGTTGCAGAATCATCCCAGCTTTAACCAGATAAATTCTCTCGAGAAAAATATCTGGTCGAGGCGGGAATCGAACCCACGGCCTTCCGATCGTGAGTCGGGCGCATTACCACAGCGGCCAATTCCACATTTTATATAAATAATGAAAAACAGGACCGAGGATGGATTATTGGGGTACACCACAATTTATATTTTGAAAAGAGCTCTTTTTGATCATCTATATAAACATATTGTCTGTCTTCTATTTTCTATTATATATTGTACGAAAGAGTATTGATAATTTTAGATACGTGAAAAACTATCAGTCCCTAGGTGGAACTCTAGAAGTTTCGAAAAACAAATCAATAGTATATCAATACTCTTCCACATATACATATATTGTTCATATGTTTGGAAGTAGTATAACAAAATACAAGCACTATAGCAAAATCCTTAAGGCTTTCTAAGAGCGGTGTCTGTGCGAAAGTAGCAATTCACGTTGGATTTGAATCGCTGGGATCAAAGTTATATGGAAAAACGTTTTCAGGAAGTTTATTCCACATAAATGCAGTTCTCCAATTGGAAGAGTTAGCAAACAGTGAAATTTATATTAAAGTTGATTACTTCAGCACCATTACAAGACGAAGCACTCATTTCTTTCATAACGTTATAATTTTATGTCACTGGAAGAGATAAGTGCTCTTTTCACGACGACAATACATATGAACATTCATGTGGCTAGTTATTTCAATACGAGCTATAGGAATTGCATTTTATTTGGACAAGGATTATTTCTAAAATATTCCCTTTTCAATTAAATCAAATCAAATTGCAAAGGAAATATTCCCTTTGCAATTTGAATTCAAATACTTATTTATATATTCACAAATAAGTACTAGGAATAAATGTAAATATGAGTAATAGAAAAAAATAATAGGAATATTTATCATAAAATTAGGTTAATTGGAACTTTTTGGCATAATATGGCGTAACTGAATGTAGAATTCAAATATGTTGTTGTAAGGTTTTCAAAGGTGATAAGTGAAATACGCATTTTTTAAATTTTGTGGCATGAATTGGGAATCTGGTTTCATCAAGAGTTAAAATAAGAGAAGATATCGTTATCCTAATTTCTCAATATGTTTGTAACCTGACATTTTTTTCCATGAATACGGCTAAAAACTTTGACATTTTTGTATATTTGACAGTATTATTATTACTAATGAAGATTATCGAATTAATAGGAGTATCAGTCAGTGCTTTGAGAAACCATCAATTCCAAATTTGGTGGGGAAATCCTTAAACTACACCTTACAATTTGATATTCACAAACTTTATTTTCAAAAATATATCATATTTATCACGACATGTTTCGCTATTACAGTAGCTTTTTCGTAATTATTACAATACTGAAAGTTAATTGTATCATATACTTTAATTTTAATATACCTCTCGTAATTGAAAGATCATAATTACCTAAAGCATTTACTCAAATTTTATATACTTGAGGTACATCCTCAAATTATGATTACCCAAAGCATATAATAGTAATAATAATAATAATAATTGGCTTATCAAAGCGCCTGATGTTCGCTTTTCTCAGGTCGAGTGGGCTGAAGTCGGAAACTGAGGGGTTCATCATGGCTTGCCAGGATGGTGTCTTCAACACCTTAGTCTACCGCAGTCGCGTGGTGGGTATAAAGGTTCCTGACACAAGGTGCAGGGCCTGCCGCGAGGCGCCCGAGACTCTAATGCACTTGCTATCAGCATGTCCAGCATATGCGGTCTCGGCCTATATCCATCAACATAACGCGGCCCTAAGAGTGCTATATTACCATCTTCAGCACTCTTACGGTATTGACGAGACATCGGTGTTGCCCTACGCTCCGGGGGATATTGAATCCGTTGTGGGGAACGAGAAGTGCCGAATTTATTGGAACTATTCGTTCCCCACCCTCAGGCTCATACAAGCTAATAAGCCTGATGTAGTCCTTCTCGACCACCAGACCAAAAGATATTTGTCGTGGAGTTTTCAGCTCCTGGCGAGACGAATATCGTCAGAAAAGAGGAGGAAAAACGGATAAAATATCGAGATTTTCTCTTCGAACTCCGCAGACTCCATCCAGATCACTCTGTCAAGATGGTTGTTCTGATTATTGGAGTCCTTGGTGGAATGATGTCCTCTCTACTCTCGAATCTTAAAATCATACCGGCTTGCCGCACTAAGGCAGAAATCTTAGCCGCACAGATGCAGAAGGCTGTCATTCTTGGCTCACTGCGCTTGCTCAGGGCACATGATCACTTACCCCACGGTGTGGGGAGTGGTCATTGGTTGATAATGCTGGCGCGCCCTCCCGAATGTATCGGAGCTTCGGGGAATAGGGCCTGACCAGCGCACATTACGGTGGAAAAAAATAATAATAATAATCGTCTTTATGCATCGACATAATATAAAAAATGAAATACAAAAATTTAGAACAATAATTAAGGGTCAATGAAAAGGTGAAGTATCAGCCTAGGTTGCTTTTCAACTAACCTATATTATATCACTTATACATCAATAATACAAAGTCGATTTTTAAGAAAACAAGTTCAGTAATGGTGATCTATTCAAATCTAATTGGTCATTCAGTGAAATGTTTGAATTTTCGAGTTTATTAATTTCCATTGCTTCCAAATGATTATTTTTTATGTGTAAAATTTCGAAATTTCCGTTAAGATATGATTTTCTTTTATGAGATTATTTGAATATGTTGAACTTGTTTTCTCATTTACATAGCTCATATGTTATTCCTGGATGCGATTCCCAAATGTTCTGCCAGTTTGACCTAAGGACAAGTTCCACAATTTAATTTATATACTCCTGATTTCTTGATTTTGGATGTTTTGTTTGTATTATTTGTAACTAACTTTCCCAACGTATTACCTGCTTTATATGGAATTTTAATATATTTTCATTCAAAAATGAAGCCAATATTTCTGTTGTTTATCCAAAATATGTTAAATCTTTATAATTTTTATTTTGATAATCTGACTTATCAGTAGGAAAAACCTCTCGAATTGCTTTTGCGTAGACTTTTTTGAAAATGATTTGGTCTATTAATTCAACTTTAAATCCGTTGTTAACTGCAATGTGCTTAATGATATCAAGTTCTTTATTGAAATAATCTATTGAAAGAGGAACATTGACTAATATATGAATCATACTATTAAAATTATAAGATGCTATTTTGTGTTGGTACGGATGGGTAGAATTGTAATGAATAGTAATACCCATATGGAAAGGTTTGTGATAAATTGAAAAATCATGTTTGTTGTTCATTCTACTAATTGTCTAAGAAATTGAGTGAGTTTGAATTCATGTTGTTGAATTGAATTCAATTCATCAACAACATTTATTCCTTTCATTAGCTCGGGCTTCCATTGTCTAATATTTGATTTGAAATACCTGAGAGAATCTGTAAAAATTTAAAAAAGAGATTAGCTGAAAAATAGCAATTATATTAGGCAAAAAAACTGAAATTACAATGAAATAAAATACAAGTAACAACCAAAAAATAAAAAAAAAATTACACTATTAACACGAGATGAAAATTAAAAATTATTAATAAGAGATGAAAATCAAAAATTGAAAGATTCCAAACCAAGTTACATCACGACGTTTCGATTGTTAGTATCCACAATCGTCTTCGGGTGATAACCCGTTTTACTACTGTATTGCATAGTGTTGTCATTATGCATGTTTTTGAATGTGTTTCTTTGAAGAAATTATTTATAGAAATTATGGTTTATAAATATTGCCATGTTGTGAAAATAACCTCTGTGTCTACAAGAAAAAAAAAGTTATGAAAGTATCGTACGAATATAATAAACGAAATTATTTATTAGCCTAGAAGCAGCCCAATGTGTTCCCAGAGAGTAAACAACAAAGATCTCTTGGTTCATTTGTAAGTGACATTATTACATGTAGGTGAAATTAGAAATAATGGGCTCATTCAACTTTTTTTTTCATTTCATAATTTGAAAGTTCATGTTTCAAATAATACATCTGCTAAAAATCTGAATTTTCACTCTTTATCTTCCCCCCGTGTTAGGAATCACACGTTAAAAGGTAAGACCTCGTTAACCCTTAGCTCGTACAAGTTTCGACTTCTGAGAGTTGTCGTTCGTAGGGGTGCGACAGCTGGTTAACGGAAAAACAGATTTTAAACAATTTTTAAATTGTTCAATGTGGCGTTCACCGAAACGGGACGTGGTCAAGCTTGATGTCACGTCAGTCGACTCGGCGACAAGGGAATGCTGACGGATAAGCGAAATACGTGTGCTAAAGCTGTAGAAAGCAAGTTGTGTGTTGTTTACTGCACTGTGTCAACTGCGTGAACATGAATAATGATAAAAAATAACGTTACGAGTATTGCATCGTTCCTAAATGCAAGAATTCTTTGGTAACTCCACCAGACAAAATTTTTTTTTCACTGTTACGAAAGTTATGGCAGCGCGCCATGCGGAGGCCCGACTTTGTATCTGCCAAGGGGACGCATTTTTGTTGCGAAGATCATTTTAATGTAAGTATGAATGATAATGATTAATAAAAAAAATTATAGTTTACTCTGAGCACTACTTTGAATTTTAGGTTGAAACAGACTCGGAAAATTACATGTATATCAAAACTATGAAAAAGGGAAAAAGTATATTGAAACCAGGCGTAATTCCGCATATATTTGATTGGCAGATTGATAGACCGTCGGCCCATACATCTAAAGCTCCACCGTTTGTACAAAAAAAGGAAAAACAAATTTTGTTGAATACTTGTAACGAAGATATCGCTAAAAATCAAATCATGTCTGATGAAGCAGGTACACAGGAAAATACCTTTGATGTTGGATTCAAGTTAATAAACAGGTTTTTCGAAGATCAAAAGCTAAACAGACCGTAAATATTATATACTACCGGAAAAGAAATCATTCTAAAGAAATAGAAAATGCAAAAGTATTGGAAAAAATCACTACTAAGTTCCCCCGAGGACAGTGAGAGTACATTACACATGATTTCTGTTGATACATCATACATACACTTTGTCTGGAATATTAGTTGAAAACTGGAATTCTAAAAACAATATTGAGCGAAGATCTATTTACGTCATAGAGAAAAATCCGAAATTATGTCTTGGAGTCCCAAGGTACTCTTTATTTATTATATTTATTTATATATTATTTTGTACCCATATACATTACTTTGAAGAAAATTTAATTGAATTGACGGTAGCAGCGATTCATAATCTCCAACTACAGGCCACCGCTCGAAGCTCTTTTGCCTGATGTGACGTCACGATGTACCGCGGGCAATCTCACATTTTTAATTGCTTTTGCTCAGTTGTTAATTGAGATATAAACAGGAAAATTTTGTGTGATACTTGGGAGATGATTTACTTTTATAATATATAATTTTCAATAAAAATCTAAATTAGCCTGATTGAGCCCATTTTATAAAACTGCCAATGGCGGATAACGACGCTGATGTGCGCAATATACCGACGTGTGACATCAATCAAGCAGAAATCGTTGTGACTTTGAAAGCATATATTGAAATTAAGTAAGATTGAGTAAAGAGAGACAAAAAAACTTCATTTAGCACTTTGTAACTATTTATCCATCGGCCTAAATTATTATAAACTCAAGTCGTTTGGTTTACAAAATTTCGAAAATTATGGATTTGTACTCATCTCAACCAAATGAACTTGGTGCACTCGGGATAACCTTTGAATAAATGTAGTAGGTAATTGTGACTCATTTTTGGGGAGAATTGCAAACTATCTAACAGCAGAGGAAAAACCAAATGATATATCATTTTTCAATAATTCCTTTCAGTTATCGCATGACACCAAGTTTTTGGGTGTTTACATTGATAAATGGCTGAACTGGTCACAACATATAGAGGAAATCTCTTCGAAGCTTAGGAAAGTGTCCTATATGGACTGAGAATAATCAGTAAACCTCTAGAAAAGCAAGCAGCGTTATCTCTTCACTTTGCAAATTTTGAATCTGTCATGAGATACGGAATAATTTTTTGGGGATCCAACAAGAATACAAATAGAATATCTGTTATACAAAAAAAGAGTAATGAGAATAATCAATTACAAACATTATAAGGACTCTTGTCGAACAGTTTTTGAGAATAGAACAGTTTTTGAGAATAATAACATCATGACGTATATGCTCTGTATATTTTTGAATGTTTGATGTATTTGTTTAATGATAGAGAACTTTTTAATCTAAATGCTACAGGACACGAATACAACACTAGGAGGCATGACCTCATTTATCCATATCATACATTGAGACTTACTGAAAAATCTCCCTATTATATGGTAATGAAGTTACCAGTACTTGTTAGACATTCTGCTAGTAGCAATCGATTTGAAAAAAAAAACATCAAAAAGATACTTGTAGATCTAGAACCCTATATTGAAAGATAATTGTGTGTGAAGTCATTTTATTACATGCTGTAATTATTTTTTATACAAATAATTGTGGTATTTTCTAAAGTAAATATTTTTTTTTTCACCGTAATGTGCGCTGGTCAGGCCCTATCCCCCGAAGCCCTGATACATTCGGGAGGGCGCCCCAGCATTATCAACCAATGACCACTCCCCACACCATGGGGAAAGGACTACATCAGACTTATTAGCTTGTATGAGCCTGAGGGTGGGGAACGAATAGTTCCAATGAATTCGGCACTTCTAGTTCCCCACAACGGATTCAATATCCCCCGGAGCGTAGGGCAACGCCGGTGTCTCGTCAATACCGTAAGAGTGCCGTAGATGGTAATATAGCACTCTTATGGCCGCATTATGTCGATGGATATAAGCCGAGACCGCATATGCTGGACATGCTGATAGCAAGTGCATTAGGGTCTCGGGCGCCTCGCGACAGGCCCTGCACCTTGTGTCAGGAACCTCTATACCCATCACGCGGCTGCGGTAGACAAAGGTGTTGAAGACCATGATCCAGACCATTTTGTCATGTAGACACTCCAAACTCAAAAGTCTACGGCCTCCCTGTTGTCGGGGGAAGTACAACCGTGGAACGGACGATTAGGGATGCAAACTCCTATAGAGATGCATCATTTTTTGGGTCTTTACGTCGAGTTGATACAGCTCCTCCCGAGTCCACTTCACTACTCCAAATGAGTAGAGTAATATTGGAACGGCAAGCATATTTGTTACAGCAACTTTGTTCTTCCCCGACAGTTCCGATGACCAGATCTGTCGAAGTTTGTGCTGATACTTGCCGCGGAGAGAGTTTTTTTCACTGCTGTTGCCTCTTGTGAGTGGCGTTGTTTCACCCCGAGGTAAGTATCCGTCTCTCCGGCATCCAGATGGTGTAGGATGCTTCTATCTACGAGCTGCACATCCTCTCCGTAGTCCCCGCATCGTCTGCTTTTGAGATGGACCATTGCACATTTGTCTATCCCGAATTTCATACCGATAGCATGCGTGTACTCTTCCACCACCCTCAAAGACTAATGGAGATCCTTCTCTCCAGAGGCATAAAGTTTAAGATCATCCATATAAAACAAATGGGTGACCTTGTGCCTCCGATTTCCGGTGGTGCCACAGTTATAGCCTCGAGTATTTCTGAGCGCAACGGATAATGGCAATAGTGACATGCAGAAGAGCAGGTTCTCTTTACATCCAGCGACTCCTCTCTTCGACCCTCTCTGCTCATATATCCGTTCGAACATTCGTTCAACTGCGGTTAGTATTCGTGTGTATAAGATGCTCGTAAACAACTTATAACACGAATTCAAGCATGTTATCGACCTGTAATTCTTCGGAATCGACAAATTTCCGCTTTTGGGGATGAGAACGGTCCGCCCCTCGACAAACCAATCCGGAATCGGCTGCTCTCCATCCAGGCATGAGTTGAAAACTCTGGTCAGATGGTGGTGGGTGCTTGGTAGTTTTTTTTCACCGTAGTGTGCGCTGGTCAGGCCCTATCCCCTGAAGCCCCAATACATTCGGGAGTATGCGCCAGCATTATCAACCGATGAACACTCCCCACACCGTAGGGTAAGTGATCATTGGGCCCTGCGCTTGCTCAGGGCACATGATTATTATTATTAAGTTCAAACTCTAAATTATTGTTATTGCCACGTGTTTTTCGCTTTCTTCGCATTAATATTCGACTTTCTTTTTTGCAAAATAAGCATTAAATCTTGCACATTCTATTAGTAGCCACTTTGATAAAAACTATTCATTTTACCAAATAAGAATACCCATGGTACTTCATTTCAAAACACATATCAAATGATCCATTTTTTTAGGCCGCAATGTAATGTTTATTGCATTTCGCAACCTTTATCTGGTTAGTGGTATCCATTATAAATGATTACGTCATAATTCACGTTATCGGATACTTCTTGACATATAACAATGCAGTTGAGTGATGCATCGAGATATCTAAAATAACACATACAGTCAAAGCATACACTAGGTAATATGATTCTTTTTTAATTTAGGCATATTCGCATCAACCTTTTGGTTATTGGCGAGTAGTACGTGTTCATAATTTTGTTATAATATCGATACATTTAAGAAATTTGATAATATATGGAATTTCACTTGTCGGTCATCTCTCACGGAACCAGTGAAGCGGAAAATGGAAAGCAAGGATAAGTGAAAGTATTTCAACGACCTATAAATAGTCATCTCTCGGAGGAATCAGTCCAGTCATCACCCGAAGACGATTGTAGATACTAACAATCGAAACGTCGTGAACTAACGTGACTTGGAATCTCTACACTTTTTATTATTTTCTTTTTTCATTCCTTTATTTTTATTTATTCAATTGTTATACTTTTACTTGTAGGTTATTTCACTATTATTTCATTTCAGGTTAATTTTGGCTTAATATAATTGTTATTTTCAGCTATTCATTTTTAATTATTCTTTTTTAGTTGTTTCAGGGATTTCAAATCATTTTATATAGTAGACAATGGAAGTCCGAACTAGTGAAATTTATCATGAAACATTGTCAATCACCTTCAAACAAATATATGGAATATTACAATTTCTGCCAAAAGTGTTGTAGATATCTGGAGAAAAGGCAAAGTTGTTTCGTCAGGCCACGGTTTCACGTCATATTTGATTGTACGTCGTTTTGCACCGGACACTTGCCACTGATTTATGTCATTTCTGGATTATCGCTGTTTTCACCATTGTTTTGATGTCTCCAAATACTACTTTCGTCACTGCTTCGGATTCGCCAAGAGCACATTTGTCGGCTTTTTTATTGCCCTGAATTCCAGTATGTGATGGGATGAAAATGAAACTAATATATATTTTTTATGTTGCTGGATCAGATGGACTTTTCTTTAATTTTTTTGTGCAATAGGATTTTTAGAATATAAGCACTTCAGTTTGTATATGGAGCTAAGTGAATCTGTTAAAATAATATATTTCTCTCCACCTGTCGCATTGACATAGACCAGAGCGAGGTAAATGACTTAAAGTTCTGCACTGAATATGCTGGTAGTTGAGTGAAACTTACATGAGAACAATACAGATGTTGGTTTTTGAGACATCCGTGTAAATTTCCATGTAATTAGAGTAGTCAGAAATAACTCGGTTGATTTTCTTTTACATCGAATCTATTCTGAGGATATGAGAAAGTTAATTGTTCCCGTGAAGTTGGCCATTGAATAATTACATTTATTATAAATCAACAACTCCTATGAATGATATTTCATAAACGTGGTTTCAATTGACTTTTAGAAAAAAAAAGTCATTCAATCAGATGATTTTTGAGAGTATTTATACTGAACTTCAGTTCACTTCCATTATATTTTCAAAAACAATTATATCTATTACCGGCCACATCTATTAACTTGCACTGCCTTATTTTGGAAATAGAGATGTAGTTGATAATTTTAGTCAAGTTCAAGCTACCACGCTTTGCAATGACTGTATATTCAGGGATGAGGGATAAAAATATTCAGAATTGTAGGGGATAAATGCGCAAGAAGTCGGTCACTTAAGTAAATTCTTGGTACTGCGAAAATGACTCATTTATTACTCACAATTAAATATTTCGTTTATATAGATGAGTGGGAAAGTAGGGATTCAAATAACAAGAGTGATGATTGAAAATGCTTCTGAATACGACTTACTCGCATTTGAATAGGTGTGAACCACAATAAACCTTTGCGGGTTGCTTACTCATATATATATATATATATATATATATATATATATATATATATATATATATATATATGTATATCGATCGCTTCAAAAACACTTCACTAACTTTCTTCGAAAGCTTCTGATGATTCCTCTTCCATATTATCCGTTTCACTATCACATAAGTACTCTTTTTCAACTAAAATTACTTTTTCAATCCTTTTCTGCCAGTCTTCTTCGGTAATATTAGATACTTCTTCTTTAACTAGTTTCATCACCTTATCAAATTTTAGAAAATTATTTTTACGTCTGATGCTTTGTTTCAATTTTCTCCAAATCAACTCGATGGGATTGAAAACACAAAAATAGGGGGGAAGTTTCAATATGGTGTGTCTATTCTTTTCAGTAATACTTTCAAGAGCATACACTTTTCTGTTTTTTTTTTGTTTTTGTCTGTAAAACTTCAAGTAGTTGGTTATTGGTATAGTTATTTTCAAAATACAAATTTTTATCTATTAAAATACTTTGTATTTCATCTTTCCTCGAATGTTTATTCGGTACTTTGATGAGCTGTCGCGAATGATAGGAAGCGTTGTCAAGAACTATTACACTATCCGCATCCAAATTTTGGATCAATGTGTTTTCAAATCATTCCTCAAAAATATTAGCTTCCATGTTCTTATGATAGTCAAGATTGCAGTCCTCAAGTTTTTTTCCATATAATTTCAAAGAATTCGGAACCCAGCCTTTACTTCCTCCGCAATGCACAATAATTAGTCGCGACCCTTTGTTTGCAGGCATGTTAGGCGTACATTTTATCGAACCATCAGCCCATCCTTTCGTAACTGTGTCGTCAGTGTCATACCAAGTTTCGTCCAAATAGAAAATTTGCCGTTGTTCTTGTCTATATTTAGTTATTTGTTCTAAGTATTTGTTACGCAATTCCACTATTCTTCTGCTTTCCATAACTGCTTGACGTTTGTTTATTATTTTAAATCTAAATCCTAGTTTCTTTATCCAATTCTGAAGAGTTTTTTCACAGCAGCTCACGTTATGGCCGGTAGTATTCAATGTCTTCCTTATGATTTCAATTGTAGAAATCTCATTGCTTTTGTAAGAGTCGTATATTGTTTTTTTAATGATTTTATTAGATGAACATCTAAAGGTTTCGGTAATCCCGCATCAAATCGCGTCTTGCATTCATGAGGTTTGTTTTTGACTATTTTACGTACAGTTGAGAAAACAATTTCGGTCAAATCTGATGTTACTTGTAATAGTTTTTTTCCCTCTCTGTGTTTCAATATTCAAATGCATCCGAATCTTATTCACTCTTTTTCGCATTGTTCACCAGCGCTTTTGGAATCTCTACACAGGAGAAATTCAGCGTTGTTATCACACTCGTTATTACTATTAGTTCTGTCCAAGGACGCCACATTTTAAACGAATAACAAAAATGTTAAGTAATTATAACTTCACCAATATCGAATTTCAACACTCAAATCGTGATCAGTTCCTGAACTGAACATTGACAACACAACTCTTCTAACCATCCTCACATTCTATTGACATTCATGACTCTTCAGCCAATCATAAAACTCGGTTAGTAAAAACTATCCAATACGAACCGCCAATTTTTTCAGTCCACGTGGACTAATTCGTAGCCGCATTCTTTCTTTGTATTGGTTTTTTTGGCCTTTGTCTTCGCCGATAGCTTTAAGAATTACTATATCAGTTACTTCGACTATACCCTATACTCATTTATGACAGTTTCAACTCCGTTAGATACTAACTCATATTTAGCTTCGATTTCCCAGTAGTCGACCATCAAAAATCTATTTTCTGACAAAGTCAAGTAAATAGTCGAGCAAGTTCTAACCTATAACTTAATTGCAATATTCGGTTACATAAATTTGAATATCAGGTTAGATCTTTACAATGATAATGACTGTATTTTTGTTTAATTGTTACTATTTTTTCTTTTATTCCTCAATCTGTTGTTAAATGGAGATTTGCATGAAAGAACAACGACGTTGTTGGAAGTTGCCTTCCTGTTTTTATTCGTTAAGGTTGTTTTTGGAAATAATTATCATTGTAAAATAGCAAAATTCATAGTGTAAATCAGCAAACCGATTAGAAAATGTATGTGTTTTGTAGTGAACATTTCTACTCGCATGATCTCAAGCAAATACATGAAAAATTTCCATTGATGAATTGCCAAATCTCTAACTTATTCGATTTTCCTCAGTTTTGCGATGAGGCTGGCACCACCTTGCGGTAATAGTCCACTCGAACATAACCATCACTACTGAATAAAACAAAGCCGTTTCCCGCTGTCCCTATTTATGATTAGACCTTTAAAACTATACAACGGATTCTGATACGGGTTTTTTAAATAGATAAAACGATTCAAAAGAAAGGGTTGTATGTATATAGATTAGATTAGAATGTCGGCGAGCTAGGCCATAGCCTGATTCACTGCCACCTTTTCAGATATTTTATGATGCTTCTTGGTTGTTAGAGCTCATTGTCTAGCTTGATCTCTTTGATTGGACTCCATAACCTTGACACTGACTCCTTCATATAACTGGCTATCGCTACGCATTCACAGAGCACATGCAGTGCGGTTTCTTCCTTTTCTTGACAGAACCTGCATTGGGTTTCTTCTGTCAGACCTCTGTTGCTCATATGTTTCCTAAGCTGGCTATGCCCCGTTAGTAGACCCACCACTACATTTACAACCTTACGGTTGTGGTTTAGCAGTTCTTCCGTGAATCTGGGCGATGGTTTCTGTATGAACTCTTTCGCCTGCCTCATTCCTGGGAACTTATTCCACCAATCTATCGATTCGGCTTGCATCCACGAGTTTATGGATGTCTTTATACATGCTTTCGCTACCCCGCAGAAGGGTTCTGGACCAATCATAGCCTTAGATGCGCCTTCACGGCCTCCTCATTGCCCTTGTGGCCCTCATGTCTGGGTACCCAAGCTAGAGTGACCCTATTTTGAGTACATTGCTTCATGAATGCGCTCACACAGCGTCCCACCAGTCTTGAGAAGACTTGAAATGAGCTGAGCGCTTTAATTGCCGCCTGGCTGCCGGAGGAAATGGCAATGGTTTTATTTGTGACCTTCTGCCTGTTTATTTCCCCTATACAGTAGTATCACCAAGATTTAGCCAAAGCCTCGGTAGATAATAACATTATCCTGAGGTGGGTTAAAGGGCACGACAGGAGTAAAGGTAATCGCATTGCCGACTCTTTAGCCAAGGAAGCGGCTGGACTAAGAATTTCAGGACCCAGTGACACCCACGGACTGATGACTTCGACAATTGCGGAACTAGTCAAATGTTACAACCATGCTCAATCCTTGAAGAGATGGGATGAAATCAAAGGATGTGATCTTGCCAGGATCACCTTTGGCGACCCTGGGAAGCTGGTGCCGAAGAAATATATGGCGATGACCAGGATTTCTGACTACTAACTAAGGAAACACCTCCATAATATGGGGTTAGTGGACACACCTCTATGCAGGATATGTGAACAGGAAGATGAGACTGTCAGGCATGTCCTGTGCGAGTGCCCGGAGTTATCGTCAATAAGAGAGTGTGTGTTCGGCGAGTCTTGGCCTACACCTGCCGATCTAAAGGAGATGTCTTCCAGTGACCTGTCCACCTTTCTGGAAAGGACAGGATGTACGATGACCTAGGAGGACAACTCCTCGGGAGGATGTACAATGGGTCACGTATGACCTAAGTGCTGTGGGCTTACACTCACCCTCCCTACTCTACAGATACAGATTCCCCTATACAGTGTTCGATGGCCGCTACTTCTACCTGAAACACAGTTGCTGAGTGCGATTCTCGTCTTTGCTCTGCCTCCGTATATACCGGCTCCCGCTCCTTCTTGGGTCTTTGAGCCATGTATAATAGAGAGTAGAGAGACGCTGATAATTTCAGAGGTTTCTAATGTAATGTTGTAAATAAACACTTTGCAAATGCTGGCTGAACCCTACGTGATAGATAAAAAATGTACTACACCTTGTATTTGTATGGTATTCGTATATCTCTAGGGATAACCCACAATAACCATTTTTTTCTTCGACAAAAAATGGCTTATTTACAAAGTGATTTTGGTAGCCGGGCGGTTCGACGAGGGTGCTTTGTTCACTCAGTCAATCGGCCGATGTGTGAGTCGATAGTTCAAGGCCCAGGCTGAACGCTCTATTTTCAACTGCTATCGTACAATCCGTGTTAGGAATAACACGTTAGTCCTTTAGTCGCACAAGTTTCGACTTCTGGGGGGTTATCGTTCGTAGGGGTGCAATAGCTGGTTAATAGAAAAAACATTTTAAACATATTTTTTAAACAATACATCATTAATCTTCATCCAAATAAGTAATTTAAATACATTGTGCATTCAATACCTATAGATCAATATGGCCCTTTACAGCATGTAATTTGAATGAATATTTTTGAAGATATTACAGATTTAAAATGTAGGGACATAGCGGTTGCGGCGGTACCGGCCGGGTACCTGCCTATAAATAACGCGTCGAAGAAATATCAGTTTTGAATCTTCCTCTTCAAGATGATCACTTGGAGATCGAAAAAAGTGTCTTTGAGGTGTTAAAATAATGGTTTGGTGTTGGGAAAAAACTCCAGTAATATTCACTACTACACCAAAGGTTCCAAACAGTACTATAGCACTTAATGGTTGGCAGCGATCGCTAGCGTTTATACGTATATTTAGTATCAGCATTGCACCCGTGCGGAGCCAGAGCGGGTCGCTAGTAACTTGAAACCTAATTATTTTCTATTTCTTCTTCGTTAGTAAAATGTTCTTTGCGCAAAAGTGAAACAAGCCGGATTCATGTTTAGCAATACTTTGTTCATCATTTAAAGTATCAAATAGTTTACTAATAGGTACTTGTTTTATGTTTTTTGCGTAAATGACTTTGTTCTGAAAACACGTTTCAAAATATGATGATAGATTTCCAAAGTCTTGATATTTATCAGAATATGATATTTTTTGTAATGATGAGACATACACCAATGTTCCGTACCTCCAAATCATTGACCATCAATAAGCATAATTAGCGTTCCGTTTTTTCATCACATTCTTTGACAAAACACGCCAATTAAAAAAAAACAATTTAATCATGACATAGTATCGATATTTGCCGATATTCGTCTCTAAACCACGACGAACCTTGTGACTCCAAAGAATCACAACGGTATTTCCTAGATGAAAAGTAACAGGAATTATAAGATGGTTAGTTGAATATACACGCAAATTTACTATGTGACAAAGTTCATTAATACAAACAATATAAACAAGTAGTTAATTAGCAACATATGATTTAATATAGTTTTCTTGATTTAAGCTATTTGTACGATATCCATATTTATTTTGTTTTTCCTGAAAAATTCGTTTTCATGAAATAATAATAGCTTTATTGCATCTGGCCCGGTCAATCAAATTTTCATTGGACTAGATTGGTATAGTCGTGCACTCTTAAAGTTGGCGACACTATCAAAGGCCAAAAAAAACAATACATAGAAATGAACCGGAAGCGAACTAGCTCACGTGGACTGTAGACTTGGCGGTTCGTATTGGATAATTTTTACTAACCGAGTTTTATGATTGACTGAAGAGTCATGAAATTAAATTTGAAGTCATTTTACGGTGACCAATAGAAATCGGGAATGCGAGGATTGTTATCGCCGTCGTGTTCAGTTCAGGAACTGATCGCGATCTGAGTGTTGAAATTCTATATTAGTGCAGTTATAATTACTTTTAAATTTTTGTTATCTGTTCAAAATATGGCGTACTTGGACAAGTACTAATAATAATAACGAGTGTGATAACAATGCAGACTTTATCCAGTGTAGTGATTCCAATAGCGATGGTGAACATTGCAAAAAAGACATACCAGTGAATAAGATTAGGATGCATTTGAATATTGAAACACAGAGAGTGTTTTTCAATGTATATAAGAATCTACAAACAAACTATTACAAGCAACAACTGTTTTGACCGAAATTCCTTTCACAACTGTACGTAAAATATTGCTGGAATTTTTTTTCCACACACCAAACCGTTATTTCAACACCTCGAAACGTGTTTCGATCACCGAGTGATCATCTTCAAATGGAAGTTCAAACTAATCATACTTACAAAGCTATCCCTATTTACCTATACCATAGATGTCTGTTCCAGGTATCTGCTTCTTGAGTGTCTTAAATTAATTTTACAATTTGTCTCATCTACTTGTCTTAACTTAACTTCACAATGTGTCCTTATGCAATAGTCAGGTTAACAAACGTTAGTTTGTTTATTATTTTAAATCTAAGTTATGGAAAGCAGAAGAATAGTGGAATTGCGTAACAAATAATTAGAACAAATAACTAAATATAGATAAGAACAGCAGCAAATTTTCTATTTGGACGAAACTTGGTATGACACTCACGACACAGTTACGAAAGAGTGGACTGATGGTTTGAGAATGTGTACGCCTAACATGCCTGCAAACAAATGATCGCGACTAATCATTGTGCATTGCGGAGGAAGTAAAGGATGTGTTCAGAATTCTTTGAAATTCTGTGGAAAAAACTTGAGGACTGCAATGTTGACTATCATAAGAACATGGAAGCTAATATTTTCGAGGAATGGTTTGAAAACATATTGATCCCAAATTTGGATGCGAATAGTGTAACAGTTCTTGACAACGCTTCTTATCATTCGCGACAGCTCATCAAAGTACCAAATAGACATTCGAAGAAAGATGAAATACTAAGTTTTTTAATGGATAACAATTTTTATTTTGAAGATCACTATACCAAAAGCCAACTACTTGAAGTTTTACAGGCAAAAACATTTGAATAAGTGTATGCCTTGAGGGTATTGCTGTCAAACCTCTACGAACGACAACCCTCAGAAGACGAAACTTGTGCGAGCCAAGGATTAACGAGGTCTTACCTTTCCCCCATTTTTGTGTTTTCCATCCCATTGAGTTGATTTGGGGAAAATTGAAACAAAGCATCAGGCGTGAAAATAATTTTCCAAAATATGATAAGAAGGTAACAATCAAAGAGGAAATATCTAATATTACCGAAGAAGACTGACAAAAAAGGATTAAAAAAGTAATTTTAGTTGAAATAGACTATATTAAGATTGGACACTTCCATATTAATGGTGGAAATAAATTCATTATTGATTTAAATGACAACAGTGTTAGTGAAACAGAATATGGAAGAGGAATTATCAGAAGCTTTCGAAGAAAGTTAGTGAGCTCCCCAACATTATTAAAGGGGAGCTGTTGGAAGGTCGGTTGCACTATATCGATTACTTGAACTATTCTTAGTGCATTCAATATAGGGAGATTCATCTATTAAAGTTCCGGCAGTGTTGAATATTTGAGAAAATCAGGATTCCTCCCCTTTCCCCTCCGCCGACATCTGATGAAAAAAAAAGAAAAAACTCGACACAAAACAAAAAATATCAAATCTGGCACGTCACGCAAGTTAAGTCAAAAAATATATCACAAAGTGTTACAAACAAAACCGTCAACAACTGTTCTCTATCCAACACGATTTTTCCCTAATATATAGCATTTTCAAGTTTATAGAATTCTAAATAAAGTGAGGACGGCTGGAAAAATTCAGAAACATCATATTAAAGCCGACAAACATTCTTCGAAGTTCATGGAGAGTACTCAATTTTTTTCTTGGAATCCAGGACAATACACAGAAAAGACACCGCACTTTTCTTAAGTAAAATGGCGTTCCGTCATTTTTTTTTCAAATTTCGTCGCATTTCAGTACTAAACTTTCTAATCAAACGTGTGCTCACAGGATGTTGAAGTTGAGATATGCTCATTTTATTTGCATATAATTGTTATTAAAATTGAATTCACTTACATGATAGTCCACTATTGAAAATGGGATAATTTCTTGAAAAATTGATATTATCAAAAAAAAGAACAAAAGCAATAAAAAAACGAGGAAAATGGCCAGACACTTAATTTTTCATGTGAAACAACTGGCACAATATTCAATTTAAACAGGTTCATCCGAACATACTCTGGCAGATATAAATTCTTTTTTGTCAAGTTAAATTTTTTTTAAGGATAAAACACAAGCACTACAGTAAAATCCTTAAGGCGATCTCAGAGCGATGCCTGTGCGAAAGTAGCGATTCACATTGGATTTAAATTGCTGGAGATTAAATCCATTTGGCAGAACGCTCTCAGGAAGTTTTTTCCACATTAACGCAGTTCTCCAGAAGAAAGAGTTCTCAAACAGTGAAGTTCGAGGTGTACTGAGTTGAACTTCAAAACGATGAGCAGCCACAGTCCGTAGCGTATTTCTGATATGTACCTATTTTGGTGAAATCAAATGTCACTTGAACACTTCCCGTGAAAGTATCCAGGATATCAAGGTTGCACGTGATGTTCGAGTCTCCAGTTAGGCGGATGGCTCTTTTCTGGACGAAATCCAGCAACTTCAGGGTATGTTTGGTGGCAGAGATCCATACATGAGAACAATACTCCAAAGAAGGTCTGATATGAGCTTTATAAAACATCAAAAATTGTTGAGGTCGGTATAATAGTTTTCTGGTTCAGAACAGAGTTTCAAGCTTTTGAGAAGCAGTCTTTGCAATTCCAGCGACATGATTGTGCCAAGACATATTGGTGTCCATTTTAATCCCCAACAAACTCATCGAAGCAGAAATCAGAATTGTCTGACCTGACATTAATACGGTTCGGAGACATTTATCTTCTTGGAGAAAACCGGTTTTTGTGGCATTGAATTGAACCTGGTTACTTTCACCCCATTTCGAAATCACTTCTAGATCCTCATTAACATATGCAACCTCCTGCTGCTGATGAAGATGTGCCTCCGTAGCCGATGTCCTGGAATCCAAATGGAATGACGTGACAAGTGTGCTGTCGTCAGCGAAGCAATATATTGGATTATTGGTTTTAATGGGACCTTTTGTATATTTCTATCTATGTCAAGTAATCAATAAGCTTACAGAGGATATTCTTTGGCACCGTATAGAAGTAAACACATGGTGGTCGGACGAAAATCCAAATTTCGTCATTGATGATAAAAACCATTATTATCAAAAAACATGGTGCAGTATTGTTAACTACAAATTAATAGGGCCAGTTTTTTTCGCCACATCCTAACAGTTTTTAAAAAACTGTTTTCTCGTGTTCCGCTCCGTGTTCTGTGTATTTTATCCCCATAAGGATTATTTTCACAACGTTTCGTTTCGTCTCATTTGCCATCTTCTGGTGATGTCTGAAGTTTTCTCAACTAGTTGCCTATTTCAGAGACCTATTCAATGATGTAAAAAAATTGATTATAGCCCTTTTGGTTCTGGAGATATACAGTAAAAACAAAAAAATCCCAAATTATTTTTTTATTCAACTCAGTCAACCAATTTCCAGGGCCGTAATTTAAATGGGAATAATTCACCCAATTATAATCAAATATTACCGAAACATCCTGAAATATACAATAAAATTCAATTTCTCAGTATGAAGTGAACGTCTACGATCCAAAAACTACAACAAAAAATACAGGTCGGCATCTAAAAATTCAAAGAGGGGTGTGGCCCAAGTCAGATGACACCCTATATAAAAGATTCATGGACATATTCTGATAGCCCACATGAAGTGCCAATAGCAAAATATTGACAGATTTTCAATATGTCTGCGAAAAAAGAAGATATACCCAAAAAAATAATTTGGGATTTTTTGGTTTTTCCAAAAGAGCTATATTCGATTTTTTCACATAATTGAATGGGCCTCTGAAATACGCAACTTTGCCACAATTTAACGGACATTCTATGTCTTATCGTTATATATATCTTATATATATATATATATATATATATATATATATATATATATATATATATATATATATATATATATATATATATATATTTAATGAAATGAAAAAACATACCTGGGGTGAAGTATACAGCAAAACTAAGAACCCACAAAAAATCTTCAATGTCTTCGATGATAAAATATTTTTAAAAGAAGCCATTTATACTTTATCTCACCACAAATAAATTTCTCTAATGATTTGACATAAAAACACCTATATGACGATCATCTTCAAAAAGAATATGTCTACAAAACAATCTCAAAAACAACTATGATGTACCGACTCGCGCCAATGGTCTGTTTATGTACTATTCGTATATAGCGGGGAATACGAAATAGAGCCGACAACAGGGTACTTGAGGTAAGGGAAATCCGTGTTGCTCCAATGATGTCACGTATTGGTTTCGAAGAGTTCTTGAATTCAACTAAATTTCCAACCAATAGAAATGCGCTAAGGTTTCGAATGGACCAATAGATGAATATGTCGGATCTATTAGTGAATTCAAAGAATAATTTCAGAACTCGCTCTTAATTTGACTAATATCTTTATTGTTAATCGTTTTTTAACTTTTTTCATTTGCATTTTTAGAGTGCTAATATAATATAAGAATTCCGTTATTTAATAACGAAGACCGGACAATCTTATTTACGTAAGAAAATGTAAGAATATTTACATGTCAAGTAGAAAATTTTTCAAAGGTTCCCTATGATTATTAATTGAAGCAAAACTGGATTCAGTACTTCGCTCACCTTGGTCCTGGTCTCATTTCTGAGACATATTTCAAGTAGTAACTTCTATATATCAATTTTAAAAGAAGGCTTTCGAAAAAAAATAATACTTGGTTTGAAAAGTCCTAGGAAAACGAATTCTAATTTAATTTTTTTGCAGTTGGCCAATAAAAAATAAAATTGTTCCTCGTAGGCACCTTCACTGATTTATGGTAAGTTGGTAGAGAAAACAAAACATCTATAATAGATAGTGTCTTATGACTCTCATGACAGTTGAAGTAAATATGTTTCAAACCTCACAATATAACATTAATGGCTTTTCTATTGCCTACCTAAATATATAAAGATGCAGGTTTTCACACTGCAAGTATTATTTACGCATCAAAGCCAAATGAAAATTATATTCAACTGTATGGCAGACAACCCATCATACAAATTCATAAGAGATTTATTAAAAAATAAGTGTTGGCCAAATTGAGCGTGATTCGAGTTCATGAAGTCAAATCCTCGTTCAATGAATTGTCAAGGTATCCCAAAATGAAATCCTCAGAAATTAGAGGACATTCATATACTGAATAGGGCGATATGCTTGAAAATGGTATCCACATGTATTGTGCAAAATGTAAAAGTTTAAAGAACTAACTTTTAATTATTGTAATAATTCTATCCATGATAATGATAATTGATTGTTAAAAATTTTCATCAGCCTATTGAAAAATTGTAATAATTCTAATGAGTGTGAATATGTTTTATTTCATACCTGAAAATCAGTTTCATTTCAGAAAACCCTCTGTCGGAACAGAGCGTTAATATAGATTCAGTTTCTCTGAGCAAACTAAATGCATTTTATTTTAAATATGTTGGGCAGAGACAGGGAATAACTTTTGGCGGGAATGCCTCAATCTGGAATAAGATTACTTAGTGCAAACAAAACGCGCCTATTAACATCATATGTAGATTGGGTACTGGTATCCACCAGTGTTTAAACATCTTACTCTTGACAATCAATTCATTCTATTCATATTTTTCGAAATTAAATTGAAAAACAACACGGTTAATAAAAAAAATTGTTACTGAAATACTTAAATCTGTATACCTACCTACATGGTGATGTGATCTCTCTTCAGAAAACGTCGTCAATATGTGGCCATTTTTTAAATATCAATATGGATATAGCAAGCTATACCCATTTTGTACTCACTAATACATTTTTTCCACTATAAAAGGTTTACAAAACCGCTTCCTCAAGCAAAATATAGAAAACAATTATTTGAGTATACTTTTAAAGTCTAAAAAATCATTATCAACATCATACATACAAATACACACATCAGAGAATATATTTATATCCACTTATATTTACATGTATACAATTTAAAAGCCATAAATAACTTTTTAAATTGATTTGAATTTTTTTTCAATCCAAAAGTAGTTAATTAAATCCTTGAGAAGGCTATTGCATAGCGAAACATGTATCGCGGTTTTGTAAACCTTTTATAGTGAAAATGAAAATAAATCTTAGGGAGCGTTGATACGGATTTTCATCATGTATCGGCCATTCTCAAAGAAATTGTGAAGTTCTTCAATGATAGCTTCGTACAGGTAGCACCGCCGTTCCGACTTCGCATGGAAAACATTGTCATATTTCAATGAATTTACACAAAACAATGCATTATACACATATCTATTGGTGAAAACCATATGAAAATTCATTCCATAGTTTGTGAGTTCGTTGCCTTCAGACAGTCGCAGCATGAGTATATTATTTGTAGCTGTTTGTATGTTCTCATCATTAATAACTTCTCTTTTTTTATTGAGTGTTTTGAAAGTTGTCCCACATTCATTAAATATTCAGTTTAGTTATCTCGGGTAATTGTTCAAACTGATTTTATAATCCCTACTTACTCGTATATAAACATGTAGTTTTAGGATATTTTACCAAATAATTCTTATAAGATAATATGGTTTTTTCTCAATGAGTAAGTGTGCCTTGTTATTGAACAAGTACTAATGGTTATAGGTGTTTTATTTCTGTCAGATTCTAGAAATATATTACTGTGGCGACGAGGATTGGATGTGGCTGCAGTTTTTTTTTAATTGAGAGTCTGTTTCATATTAAACATTTCATTCAAATTGTTCACCGTTTGTGACGGGTGTTGGATAGTGTAGTGTCGCTTTGCAAGGATTTAAAAATGGCAACCGAAAACATAGGACATTAATGGTACATTCTGACTGGACAATTTATAAACAGCGTATTGAAAATTACTTCATTGCAAATTCAATAATGGATGCAGGTCGAAAAAGGGCCATATTGTTCAACCTCCTGAATGAAGATGCTCATAAACTAAAACATGATATGTGCCTACCTAGTGAACCAGAAACTAAGAGTTGTGAAGATTCAATAAAATTACTGATGGACCATTTCCTACCAAGTATATCAGAGATATACAAGAGATACAATTTGGATCACTCGAGGAAACTTCAGCAGAAACACCAAGAGAGTAGGCAGCTAAATTCAAACACTTAGCTTCCTTTTGTGATTTTGATAGTGCTCAGTTGAAGTTGGTTCTCAGGGATCAATTTATTATTTCGTACGATGAAGGTCCCATACCTTATATGTGACCGTTAGTGATTGAGCATTTAATGTCTTGAGGAAGTTTGTTCAATATTTCAATCCCCTGAAAAATAATGATTTCATAGAATTTTTAGTTTCGGTTCTAATTTCATGAAATTCATTATTAGTCCTTGTATCATAACAATGAATTTGATTATTATAAGTAATGAAAAATCAAAGTAACGTGGTAAGACATTCTTTGTGACTTTATAAATGAACATCATTAACATATAAAATAGTCTTTGCGTTATACTATAACAATTCATAGCAATTAGCATAATTTCAATGGGAGTATATCTATTAGACATCAAGATTATTCGCATTACTCGATTTTGTAATTTCTGTAACTTTTGTTTTTGTCAAAGAGATATAAAAGACTAGAACAGTAATCAAAATGAGGCTGCATAACGTTTCTGTATCTAGCTGAAAGTATTCAATTTATTTCTTATGATTGCTTGTAGGATTCTCATTGCTTTTGTAACAGTCACATATTGTTTTTTCCAATGATTGTATTAGATGAACATCTAAAGGTTTTGGTAACCCTGTATCAAATGGCGTCTTGCGTTCATAAGGTTTGTTTTTGACTATTTTACGTACAGTTGAGAAAGGAATTTCGGTCAAATCTGATGTTGTTTGTAATAGTTTGTTTCCCTCGAAACCAAACTAGCGATGTAGATTCTTATATACATTGAAACACACTCTCTGTGTTTCAATATTCAAATGCATCCGAATCTTATTCACTGGTATCTTTTTCGCATTGTTCACCATCGCTATTGGAATCACTACACTGGAAAAAGTCTGCATTGTTATCACACTCGTTATTACTATTAGTACTTGTCCAAGGACGCCACACTTTAAAATAAAAATTTTAAGTAATTATAACTGCACCAATATCGAATTTCAACACTCGAATCGCGATCAGTTTCTGAACTGAACACGACGGCGATAACCTTCCCTGATTTCTATACGTCACCATAACATGACTTCAAATTTAATTTTATGACTCTTCAGACATTCATAAAACTCGGTCAGTAGAAATTACCCAATACCAACCATCAAGTCTACATTCTACGTGGACTAGTTCATTTCTATGTATTGGTTTTTTAGCCTTCGAGAGTGCCGCCACCTTTAAATGTGCACAACATCGTTTACTTCGACTATATCTCCTGATGATGCTAAACGCATGTCAAGAGACATCAATTTTGTTCTGGTAAGAGAAAAGTGCTTTCAATAGATCCATTTCAAGCCAGAGATTTCAAATTCCACTTTTCAAGTTCAAAATATCAATTGATTCAATGAGTAGAACAATTGTACAAGTTTTCATTCTGAATATTTTTGTGGCAGAGTCTTCCAGCAGGTCATATTAAACTAAGTGTTTGGTGTTCATTAATTATTCAAGTTGGAATTTCACTTAATACTGACTTCTGGATGAATTTATATATAACAAATATTATTTAATTAAATGGCACATCTGATCCAAAATTGGAAAAGAGGGATAAGTAAAAAAAATTGTTGCAAAATACATTTATTTAAATAAACATTCAAGCTATAAAACAGTAAATTCATTCATAAAACATTTTTTAAGTTAATTTTTTGGAATGTGAACAAAGTCATAAAAATATTTATTGGCTTTAGGAAAATAAAAAACTGATAGTGAGTTCTGGCAGATTGCATTCGTTTTATCTCAATTTTCAATAGTTCCAATAAACTTGGATTTCAGACCCTGTGGATTCCAACAGTAGAAAGTAATAAGATTATTTCCTCCACTTTCTTAATCTCTTTCAGTAGAAAGAAATGTTGCTCATAACTAATGAAAATAAAGTACAGAAGGTTATCAAGATTTCATCAGTAACCTCAAAACAGCAAAAATAGTACATTTTTATTTTTTATAATAAATAAAGCTGATACAATAATCTTATAAATATAAAACAAATAAAGCTCACGTTATCCATTACCAGCACTCCCGATCACTTATTCAAATATAAAAACGTGGTGAACTTTGGAAAAGGCGCAATCTTTTCAATACTCAGGTATCTGAATGAAAATTAAGAGGCATAGGGAAAATCATTGCCAATTTTCAATCAGATCCCCTGTAGATTTTTTATTTTACCATTGTTACAAAAATCTTCAAAGAAAAAGTTGCAGATTTTCATGCATATTTCTTACAATTCTTTCTTCATTGTTTATTAAGTTGTTTCTATTTGTCGTTTTTGTGGATTTGGGCAGCAAATATATTTATCATTAATGAAACAAAATTGGTATTAATAATATATATGCATTCGGAAATATAACTTGTGTTATTGTATTCGAAACGAAAGAGCTTGTGACATAAAAAAATTGTTATGGCTCATATTTGATGATATGACTGCTGACTGCCAACAGCAAATGAAAAAATATTTAACAGAGAATAAGTATTAAAGCTACATTTTCAGAAATGAGAAGGCGATCCATCACAACATCATAACTATGCATGTTTTAAAATCACAAATTCGTCAGTAATGACCTGAAGGAATGGGAGAATGGCAAAATAAGTAGTGATAGTACAACGGCCAGATTTAAGACGTAATTTGTAGGTATGAAGTCCAAAAATTAATTTACAAAGTTCAGTGACAATGAGTGTCTGATTGATTTTTTTACACCCGCTCTTTGTATTAACTGACTATTTGATGATTTGTGTCAGTTCTGATAAAAAAAATTGAAAAATAAGTAGTTAATTCCTCGAGTATAATCAACAGAAATTCAATACTTGAACTGAACACTTGTACCAAATAGCCAGCGACAATACTGCTATACTATCGATTCAATTCAAAATAATAAAATAGTGAGTTACACTCCACTTTACTAGAAATACTTTGGTTCAATACTTCATCTAAAAATTTTACTATAGCATTGATATGAAAACATGTGAAAATCTGTATGGACAATGAATACAAAACATCGGCACATACTTAATTATTGTTTACACAGTACACCCATAACAAAACAGATTAATATCACACCAGAACTTTTTAATTTTTGGATCGACGTTCATGTCACTGAATTTATAGCATCATAGCTATAACGCGATGTGGATGGCAGCAGAGGTGACACCACTGTTGATTCTTCTGGTCCATACAGATGTGGTTGGTGGACAAATCTACGTCTGTTCTGCATCACGCCTGAAATACATTATTTATAGATACGGATTTCAGAATAACATAATGAAAAAAAAACTTGTACAAATCCACTGGTCTTAGACCAAAGAAAGCCACAATAAACCCTTGCGGGTTGCACTGGAGAGTAGAATAGGCCCACTCACTGTTGACCTATTGACCTAGACTAAAGAAAGAGAAGAACTACAGCTTTCTTCATATTCCACAATTTTAGAACAGTTGCAGATTTGATACAAAATATTCTTGTTAGTTTATTTTACATACTGGTCAACAGGTTTTGAAACACCAAAGTCTCCCGTCTTTAGCATTCCAAGAGACTATCCATCATAAATTAATCAATCGTTTGAGAATTCCAACTGGTCCGCAAACTAAACCTTGTAGGGAAACAAATTAAAAACTATCAAATTTCTATAATAAGAATATCAATCAGGTTTGGTATGCTATCTTGAGATGTGACAGGTGGGGTACATGGATCTGAATTACATTATAAAATAATTGAATCAATAACATAATTGAATCAATTGTTTGAGAATCCTCACTGGTCTGCAAAAGGGAAGTTTCTCATAAGGCTGATTCAATTAAATAGGGTGAATATAATCATCTATACTTCAGTATTCGAAAACGATCTTTTAAATCTGTGATAACTTGAACAAACATTTATTTCAAATCGTTTCAGTGAATTCACTGATAACTTTACTTTATGGAAAAAAAGCATATAACGCACTTCCGGAGTATAAATATATATATTCAATTAATAATAACAAAGATATGGCAATTTAAAAGTTTCATAACAGTTACGAAAGAACACCCTGTCTGAAAGATATGCAAGGTAATAATTTTATGAACCACTGTATGAACAAAAGCATAAACATTTAATGAAAGTTAAAATTACATTTCATTCTACAATCAACCTAATAAACCTTATATTACAGTTTGAATCTTAGCTGCTGTGAAAATCATGTCTCCTTGATGTCTGAATGAAATTAAATTGTGTAGATTCATCACCGTTCAGTTTTCTGAATACACAAAGAAATATAATTGATTTCAGAAAATTAGGATCAAGTCTGCATCCGGAATTCATGCCTATACGTGCTTGAAATACTGAATCTTGATAAGTAATATCTGCAATGTCTTTGAAGAACTAATCAAAAGAGATCAAAATGAACAAAATTTTGTCTGCTAAAGCCAACTACAAAAAAAATGTTAATTTTTTGACAGCCAGATATGCTTTCCATATTCTGTGAGACCAAATCGTTATTTTATTTGGTAAGAGTAAACCTTCTTGACTAAAAATAAACAAAATAAAACGTTATCATTGCTAATCAGCCACATATTAAATTGTAAAAAAGAAGCAGAAGCTAGAAAACATTCTCACAAGTCTCTCAATTTTATTAATGACCTTTCATCAGAGTGGACCACAAAAAAATATTTGACTCTTTGAGGAAGCTTTAATCAAATGAAAATTTTACGTGTATACAAGTAAATACAAATTTAGGCAATGAACTTTACTAATTCTGGATTAAATAAAATCATTTTGTTTCGGAATCTGAATAGGCAAGTAGTAACCATAAAGTAATACAAACTAAAGGTAAAGGCAGGTAAAAGAATATGGAAGCATGAAAAAAGCAGTTAACAAAAATAAATAATTCAGAACAGATGAATATAGAAAGTGCTAAATTTAATTTATTGATATCTTACTCTGCCAAAATTGGTTTCCTGGTAATCGCCATTTAACTTCCTGTGTTTGGCCAATTTCTCTTTATTCATGGGCGACCCTGTATGACAGCAGAATATATATGAATCGACAAGTGAATGATTGAAACATTAAAACATAAAAGCAAACAAGCAATACATTCAACATTTTTAGAGGTAAGGCATAACAAGATAGGAGAAATTTAAAAAAATGGCATGTGACGTGTAATGTGTAAATTATGTTCAATGTTTATTATTATCCCCTGAAACATAACATGATTATATTGTAGGGATTATAAAACTAGTTGAAATATTAAACTGAAATAACGTTAAAAAACTGAATATTCTATAAATGTGAACAACTTTCATGTAAAAAAAGGTAAAAAATTTTAAACTGTCAAAAATAATTGTTGACACATAAATTCAAATATAAAATAACTAGAAAAAGAATATATTTATATTTGAACAAATCTGTGTTCAAACATATTCTTGAATTTCAATATCGATTCATAATTTTTTTATTCCTAGGGGGATAGAACTGTAGTCGTGATGAATTGACTTTTTTCCAAAGTCAGAGTTTAACATTTCTAATTTACGCAGTCTCGTACAATGATTTTGAATATGACATGTTTCTTTAAAAATAATGTTACCTGATATTGTTATTTTATTTTTGACAGAATGAATGAAACAGCAAATTTTCAATTCATAACGATCTACAATTAAGATCTACTAAATTATTGACTTTATATAAATTTATTGTTGATTCTAAAAAGGGTAGTTTATATGTACATTTAATTGATAAATTTTGCAAAGATTTTAAGGGTTTCCCATTCCTCCTATAGATATTAATGCAAATGCCAAAAAAATTAAACAGAAATATTTATTCTTCAAAAATTTTGGTGGTATATTATTCTTTATTTTATAAACAATATCAATCAATGGCAATATTTTTTTGGGATATACTTTGTTTGCTCCATGTCAAGTTTTGATCAATATATAAAAATTTCGTTGTCCGAGTATAATTTATTAAATTTTTACTTATCAGTAGAGGATTAGCAAACATGTCGTCAGTGTCGATTAATGTTGTTGAAGCCAAAAAGAAATTTTCTCAAAAACTGAAGCAATTCGATTTTCAATTATCGAAAATCATCAACTTTATGTTGATGATAGACACTACCTTGCACTGACGAGTGGCTAAACAGCCCAAAACCGGTCTGCAAGTGTGTTCCAATAATTGAAAATATATTGCGGTTGTTGTATCGCCAACACCATATGCAGAAATAACTTCAGTGAAGAATTCTGCACTGACCCCTGTCGGATATAATCCAACGCCCTTCGTGGTATTAGCCAGGGAGTAGCTGTTTTCTGATAGGTGTCAGTCCATTGACCTTGAGACTGGCCTGACGACGAATTGTTCCTTTAGAAGATTTGACATGTACATGTGTATATTTTCTTTATGTATACAGGGTGTAACTGAATAAGTGTAAAACATTTAAGGAGGTGATTCCTGATCGAAAAAAATATAGGATCTTTTATATAAAGAAACTTCATTAGAGCATCCCTTGTTAAGATACAGCCCCTTATATACAATTTGTATAACAATTTTTTTCACAAGCACTGAAAAAGTTACAATATTGAAATTAACCTGACGTTTTGTACTACCAAAAAGACACTTATCCAGTAATTTATTTGGTTTACCCCATGGTTGTAAGGGTCGGAAAACGGAACTCCTAAAGTTTATTTCCAATGTAACTTTTTATCTTATTATTTATTATTTAAAAATTCATTTCAGATAGCCTGTTTCATTCTAAACTAAAAATGTCTCTTGGGTTTTTGCCCAAAATAAACCAGTTCGCAGCAAAAAATTATTTTAGGAACAACTACAGAGATACATCGTCATAAATGCGAACTGGATTTATTGTTATTTTGTAGTTAGTACCTGCATTAAACGATTAAAGGGTAATAAACAAAAATAATTCATTAATAACAAAACATACAACATGTAGAAATCATAGTAAATGTTCAATATGTCTACCTTCAGGCATTACGCATGCGTCTAGACGTCGGCGCATTGAGCCGTATTTGCTCAAATATTCCTGGAATCTCTCTAATTACCCTGCACGCATCGATGATGCGGTTTCTTGAGTCCTCTACATCGCGAACAGGAGTACGATGAACCAAATGCTGTAGATGGCCCCAAATAGAGGAATCGAGAGGATTGATATCCGGCATCGAGCGGGCCAGTTCTGTGGTCCTCCTCGACCTATCCACTGATTTGCATATGTTTCAGTTAAATGCTGACGTGCTACTTGACTAAAATGAGCGGAAGCCACATCATGCATAAAAAACATATCCCTTCTGACGACCAAAGGAACTTCCTCCAGCAGCACTGGATGCACTTCTCTTAAAAATTGAACGTATGCCTCACCATTTAATCGAGGAGGTAGAAAATGAGGCCCAATTAAATCATCCCCAATAACTCCGAGCCACACGTTTAGAGAAAACTGTTCTTGATGGTTAGTTTCGACAATAGCCTGAGGGTTTTCATCAGCCCATATGTGGTAATTATGAAAATTAATAATCTACATTCGTCTGTGAATTCTATCGTCTTCAGAAAGTCACAATTTCTTCTAATCATTTCCACCATCTAATTGCAAAATTCAAGACGGTTCGGAAAGTCTCGCGGTAACAGTGCCTGTACTCGTTGCAGATGGTAAAGGTATAAAAGTTGTTCCTTTAAAATTCGAAATACCGTCATATGATCAACATTTAGCTCAAAAGCAATCTTTCTAGTACTGGTTTTTCGATTTCTTCAATCAAATTAAGTACTGCTTTCTCAAGCTGTGGTGTTCGTACTTCTCAATGGCGACCACAATCCTGCGTTCTTTTGTCGAATGAACCATATTCTCGTAATCGTTGATGAAGTCGAGCAAATATTCTATGTGAAGAATGCTGCCGTTGAGGATACATTTCAGCATATCTTCTAGAAGCTTCTAACCTATTCCCCTGCGACAGACCGTAAACGTAATGCATATCAGCCATTTCCTCATTTGTGTATGCCACTTTAATAACAAGTGAATTATTAAAGTAACAAATTAAGAACAGAACAACAAAACACAATTAGTATTAATTCAATTTCGATTGAATTAATACTAATTCAATTCAATTTAATTGTCACTATCGCTAATAGCGACCTACTAGATAGATTAGTTTCATATTTATGACGATGTATCTGTGTAGTTGTTCCTAAAATAATTTTTTGCTGCGAACTGGTTTATTTTGGGCAAAAAACCCAAGAGACATTTTTTGTTTAGAATGAAACAGGCTATCGGAAATGGTATTGAATGGTAAACAAATACTAATACAAAAAGTTACATTGGAAATAAATTTTAGGGGTTGCGTTTTCCACCCCTTACAACCATGGGGTAAACCAAACAAACTTCTGGCTAAGTGTCTTTTTGGTAGTACAAAACGTCAGGTTAATTTCAATATTGTAACGTTTTTAGTGCTTGTGAAAAAAATTGTTATACAAATTTTATGTACCCCCTTTAAGGAGCTGTATCTTAACAAGGGATGCTCCAATGAAATTTTTTTGTATGAAAGTTATCACTCTGGAAAGTACAAAATAAATTCTTAAGATATTGTGATTATAGGTTTATTCTAAATCTCCTTGCTGATCATTACTGTAGTCTTATTCTCCATAAATTAAAGCTGCTTTCACTGGATAAAAGAAGGATTATGTTTGACATTTCTCCCATTCATTAAATATTAAATGAGATAACATGCCCATCTTTGTTGTTTCAAATAGATTTTGCAGTTCCACAAAGAATGCTGAGGCATAATAATCAATTTTATATTAGTTGTCACGGAACAGACTATGATAGATTTTCTTTTATGGTTAGATTTCCAGATTGGATGTTTTTATTAATTCTTTCAAGCCTTTAAGAATACTCTACTAAGGATACTTTAAAGTGTTATAATCACTGTTAGACTAGACTGTAGGTACCTTAGACGTTTTAGAACAGTATTATCAATATTTTGTGTTTTGTTAGTAAGTTGTTGCCTTATTCTAGAATGACTTATCAATTTTTGTTAATTTTATACTAACATAATCATATTATATTGTGATATTTTGTAATGAGGGTTTCCCTTTTAACAAACTATTTTGTGTCAGACACAAATGTTTTACTATTTATTAGTAATGTAAGCATTAATTATTCAACAAAAAAACTGGTGAACATTATATTATTATATCTCTACTATCAACTATAATATTGGTTATATATACTTGATACAACAATATTTTATTAGAACTTTTTATTCAAACTAACTTTATTCAATAAAATTAGGTCAACTTTCAACTACAAAATTCGGGCAGAGGAGCAAACATTGTTTCAAGATTCCAAGTATCTGAATATTTATCAGAATTTGAAACAGATTTTTCATAAGTTGAAATGTGAATATGTAGGCATTATTTTCATTAAAAATGGAAGTTCAATGATTTTTTTAACTGTAAAACATTCAATGAATGATAATATATTCAGTACTGAAATAAATTATTTCAAATATAATGGCCTCATTATAGCCCGAAATGAAGTATCTTAATATAAGGCAATGCTTATGAACTTAAAAAAGATGATTTTTTATTTACTGAAAAGTGTATCAACAAAAATAATTGACTTGAATGTTTATGGTCTGATATAATGAACGTTTCAGGGCTACATTGTCAATCAACCACACTATACACAAACAGCATGAAAATTAGTGAACAACTACTCAAGAAATTCATGCAACACAAAGCCATCTATCTCCAAAATTGAACCTTAAAAATTAATGTTTCTTAGTTATAACATTTCTGTTGATCACTTGATGTAACAGCTCTCTTTTGGATGAACTGTGGTACCTTATCATTGAATTAGGCATTCTCGATAGGAGTTAAGAACTACACTTCCAGTTTTATCAAATCAGTTCAATTTTGTAGCTATTATTCTGAAAGGAAGTTACTATGCAAATGGATCAAAATTTGAAAGGACCCCACCATTTGCTTATGCAAACAAATTATTATATGCACCTTAGGAATTATTCAACAAAAGATTAAATTTTAACATTTTTGGGGAATTTGGAAGTTGTTTTTCCTAAATATCCTTAACAATATAGAAAAAAAATACCAATATTCTCTAATAACTCATAAGAAAATAAATATTTCGAAATAAAATCTCAAAACATTCACTTCTCTCGAAGTACCTAAACGGTAGTGTATGCCTGCCGGAAAACAACTACTTCCCCGCTGAGCACTCAATTATATCCGACAGACATTTATGCAAGATACCTTACAGAGTTTAGTTTCGCAGATGTTTCTCGTTCATCCAGCAGCAAGATCATGCTAAAATCAGTCGAGTAGATCACCTACAGACCAGTTTCGAGGTATTACCTCTCATTAGTGCAAGAAAGATCTAACCCAAACAGCACTGTGCTTGGGATTCAATTAATTTCGAGTCCCATTTTAGCTACTCGTTTCACTGCGTGAAGAATGAAAAATGTCCTATCATTTTCAAGCCATTATTTCTAGTTTCACATTCAAAAGTAACAGGTTCAAAAAGTTTCATTTAATTATAATCAAACACTTTTTCAAAAATTATAACATATCTTCCTATTTATGTCCTATTTAATCACTAGATCATTAATTAGTTTTTATTTTACACCAACTATTGTCAACTTCAGCTTTCCTCTATGTTCCTTTTATATATTCTGTCGTGTGGAATATACTTGTGACATCCATTCACAATGACAATTGGAGTATTTTAAGAAAAAAATCAAGGACCGCTATGATGTGTTTGCAGAGTATGTTGGACGATTATAAATTAGTCATCTGTAAATTAGAGGTAATGTGACAACTGTGGTAAAAGTAAATAACTTTTTTTTATTACAGTTTATATAATTACCAATAGGGCGCCACTGTCGTGTGTATTTATTCATGTTTATCGACAGGAGAGGACATTATTTATGACAATTATAACAATTACTTTGAAATGGGCAGTATTGTTTCTAAGAACTCCAATACCCCATGTCATAACATGAAGCATTTGTAGCTGTATTAAGTACACTGTCTATATACAACATATAATAAAGTTTTTTTTTCAGAATATAGTTAACATTCTCTTAAAATTGTAGTTTCTAAAAAATCATTGAATGAAATTTACTATAATTAAGAGCAAGTTGTTGAAAAATGTCAATATCGGATGTCTCATAAGCCTTTGTGCACTTTTGTGTTACAAAAATCAAACTATGTTTTCTGTGATTAGTGTGAAATTAGCCAGGTTTCCATCCAGTGTCCAACGTGCAGGTTATTGATGTTGGGACAGAAAAGAAATTATAAACAGTTTGCCACATTTTCTATTATTCTAGGGCAAATGCTGAATAGATAAAATCCAATGTCTCAACAAGAGATTTTTGAAAATTATATAGCTGCACAAATTGAAACAAAACTATCAAAAAATGTTTTCCAGTCATTCATTCGTAAATGTACTGATAGGGTGAAAGAAGCTCTTTAAATACAGAATTTGACTGCAAAAAATTCATATTTTTCAAACTATGTATATTGAATTGCAATGAGCAATTCCGTTCAATTTTGTGAATCACCAAATTAGTATGATATGGTGTACGAGTTCAAAATAAATTTCATACATTTTTTTAAAGACGAAACACACGCACTACAGGAAAATCCTTAAGGCGCTCTAAGAGCGGTGCCTGTGCTCTGGAGATTAAATTCATTTGGAAAACCGGCCTCAGAAAGTTTATTCTACATAAACGCATTTTTTGAAAAGTGAAATTCGAGGTGAGTTGAACCTAAAGAAATAAAAATGTAGTATTTCCTGAACTACGTTGAAGAATTTTCTGGATAAGCTCTAGTTACAGGGCGAATCATCAAATTAGCGTGACATGCTGTACCGATTTTGACACGAATTTTTATACTAAAGAAAATTGAAAATTTTCAATTTACAAACTATGCTTATTTTATAATTCACCCCGTTTATACAAATTATCAAGAAGATTTGAACAGATTTTCACGGAGATACTTGTCGTAGTTCAGAATTTACAAACTTTTTATTTTCCTAAGAGGATTTCCACGAAATTCAACAAAGGTACATATTGTAGTCGGGAAAGGGGCCGTTCAAGTATTACATAAGCATATTCAATACAATTATTAACCCCCCCTTGTCAGTAAAAGTAAGCAAAGCTCTTACCCCCCTCCCATGCTTAGGTAAACATTGTTATAACTCATTCGTATTTTAAATACAAATTCTTCATCTTCCCAAGTATAATGGTTGGTAGTAGTTTGGAAAACATAAACAGCCTATCATGAAGACTTCCAGAAAATTTAACAGGGGTACTCATCGTAGTTGATAATTCACTGTTATTACGGAGTACGTAGAGCACTAAAACAAAAAAATTGGTACTCGTCATACACATTTTTCATTTTCTCATGTCTAAAAATTCACTTTGAATTCGGTACAGCAAGCATATCATGCTAATGTGATGATTCACCTTGTTAGTAGGTCCTTCTAGCCACGATATTTTGAAATTGCCTTTTGCGTAACATTTCCTGAATTTAATTATCGACCTAGATAATGTACGATACCTTTTTCAATTTTTTACCGCTTTGTTCAACTTCCATTTTTTTCCCTCATTTCTTTTTATTTTCTTCACATTACTGCGCATAATCCGCTTTGTTATTTATCGGCTCTTGCACTACATGTCACACCCGCCAGGTCCGTATTTACAAAAATAAATTTCAATCCGTATACTTCATATTTTCTCAACAATGGCGTCATCAGACAAAATTATAGAAAATGATAAAATTGATGAGCTTTACCACATACGGTGAATACAGTCCTTATCGAACATTCCATGAAATTGGATAGGTTCATCACAATATTTTTTTGAGAATTTGAACTTTTCGGTAATAAAATTCTGTATTTAAAGAGCATCTCTTACTCACTTACTGTATCTGTTTGTCTCAGTTTGTGTGGCTATATATTTTCCAAAAAACTCATGTTTCATGTGAATGATTTTGTCCTATTCAACATTAGCCCTAGATTGATGGGAAATCTGGTAACACTGTTTATAATTTCTCTTCCACCCTAACATCCTAAGGCTGCCTTTCAGAAACTGCGAATGGAAAGTGTGGCTAGTTTCACACTAATAATTGCGTGGGGTCCTTCACAAAGAGCATATACAAGGAAACCAGTATGGCACCTCAACAATCATCATGCTGAATTTGCAAATTGCAACTGTAACTTTGGGTATGTATATACTGATGACTAAAATCGTGAAGTGTTCTGAAAATAAGCATCAAATACGGATTTTTCTGTATAATCGTTGAAGGTGTTTGGTGTAGCTTTCCCACTAGAGACACACTTTGCAGAACAAATTGCTGTCATACAGTATTCAAATGTATTTTTATCAATTTTTCTGACGAAGTCAAGTACTTTTCGTGGTTTTTCTTTCAAAAAGTATTATCAAGTTGAGATCTAACTTCTACCAGGTCTAAAATATTCAATTTGTTTGAACTCCTGAAAATCCTAAAACAAAACGTTGTTGATCTAGATTTAGTCTAAATAATTATAATCTATTCTCATCAAGTTATGTTCTTATTTCATACAAGAATACTATAATATACTCTCGAACCATGCTTGTCAATGGAAACGCTCAAACGGACGACAAAACTCCCAAGAAGTCACAATTTATTATGAAGCATTCTGTTGATATATTTTTGAATTTTTACATGTTTGATTTTATGTCCGTTTTTTGTACCACCAATTCAATCAGGTATTTGATATACTTTTACTATTCAACATGAATTTGCATACTCCGATAGCACTGCTAATACAAAAAAATTCCAAGTTTCATTCAGCTCAAATAGAGTATAATAATTATAATGTCGCTCCCGCTTTGAAAATTAATTCTTTCAAATATTTGAAAACTAGTAGACAAATTGCCTAATTCAAAGTTGAGATGAAAGTTATATGGAAAAAAAAGACCAAGTTAGTATAAACACAAACTTTTCTCATGCAATTACTGAGACTTTTTTCAACTCACCTATAAAACTGAGCAGTACAGGTAAGAAAATGAGTCCATGAGCTGCTCCATACACCACAATTCCCAAGTACATCCTGAAGTAGAAAATTTGGAATATTTGCGATTTTGCAAAGTACAGAACAATGATTCCTCCAAATTTCGTAAGGGTGATTCCTGAGAATATTGAACTGCCCATCTTGGTCAGAGCATCTGCTGCCCTCTCTATTCGACTAGGCATAACGGACATTGAGAAACTGTGCACTAAATGAGAACAGAATTCCACGGATATTCCGACTGCCATCACTAGATTTACGAGCGATATGGCATTCAGCGGTATATTCCACCAGTACAAAAGGCCGCAGAGATTTATTATGATCGTTGTTATGGTAACGACTACCACAAAACTTGAGAATATATCCAATCCCATCAGAAGAAATGTTACTACAAACACACTAGCAAGACCCATTACTATGCTGAATAAGGTGTCCCTCCACATGGTCAAGTACTGCTCATAAAACACATAAAATATCGAGTAGGGAAAAACTTCAACTCCAACTGTTCTTGTGATGTTTGCTGCTACTTTCCGTGCAGCTCTCATACTTTCATAAAAATCTGCAGAAGTCCTGAGAACATCATGGAAGGCTCTGAAATATGTTGCTTCTACCTCAGAAAGGTGCGTGGTGGAATTGATGTTGAAGGTAACTCCTTGACTGTAGGCTGCATGACCTCCTTTAGGGCATGTGTCATCTGGATTATCGAGTAGGAAAAAAGAAACATATCGTTCGAAGTCTTCTGAATTTGGTCTGTGGTTGTCTGCACGCATGGTAAGGTTGCATGAGGCACATTGTGAAACTGAAAGATTAAAATATATTTTTATATATATATATATTTACTTCACGCAATCAGATCCATTTAAATTTGAATTTTAAAATAAACTTGATAGCAGTAACTTCATATAACTTGCAACAAAACTTAACCTGAATTAGAAATTAGGCTAGGCAATTTATAGTCATCATTTATAGTCATAAGTATCCCTATTTTCATATTTTTACATTACATCATTCTATCACTGCTCTCATATAAAAGTCTAAATAAACATCTTTAACTTTCATATTATATATTTTTTAGTCAAAAAGATTTTGTCAACAAAAAAAACATTTTATTATGAAAACAAAGCATATTTATATTCAATAACAATACAAGACTCAACCTCTGACAGAAGCAAGAAACTCTTTGGAAGGTTCGAAATAAATGAACATTTCAATCTAGCAGACCACTATTATAATATTCATGCAGTCATTGTTTACTGTGGTTCTGGCGTTGAATTTGGTCATTATTACGCCTTGGTCAAAGACGAAACGTACTGGTTTAAGTTTGACGATAGTCGTGTCACAAGTGTTCTGACGATGCACTGAATCTATTGGAGCCCCTGGAGACACCCTACATTTTGTTTTATAAGAGAGAGGACATTGATAGATCAAGATCTTCAGATGATGTGGTGCTGTAGGTTTTTTCGGGTTTTTCTGCAGCTGAAAAAGCAAATGCGCCACTGGAATCAATGACGACGCCCCGGAGCGCCAATTAATTTTTATTGTTGTTTTTATTTTTATCGTTGTTTTAATAAAACATTAAAATTCAATAACGAGACGAGTTACATCTGAATTTATTTCGCTAAGAATCGAAACGTTTTTTTTTTCTTTTCTGTGTATTCTCCACAATTTTTTTGTTAATAACATCTATTTCAGGTTTATTCTTCCTAAACTAATTCAAGTGTGCCCTTCGAATAACCCACTTTTTCAAACACCTGTTTCAGGTCACAAGAACATTATTAACCATTATTGCTTGATTCCTATGAGAGCTGAAATGAGAGTGGAACAAGAGAATAATGTTCAAGTTTATTTAAAACTTTTGTAGATTGTACAAAAAAGACGACATTTTCTCTTCCATGTAGTTCCACATTCCACAGAAGGCATGGATTTCTCATTCATTGCTTCTTATATTCTTGAATATTCTTATTGAATTTTTTGACTCGTCCAAATATTTTGGTTCTATTAGTTTATTTTATATTTATTAATCTGCTTTCAGATATGAAATATGTTAATATTTTTCAACTGTGCAAATCTTAATCCTAAAGTACATCATTTTCAAATAAATATTTCTTTCATATGATACGAAAGTTCCAAGAAATATGAATATAAAAATTATAGTCGTAATTTTCCCTATTTTGCTCAAGAATTCAGAAAAAATCGAGAATCTGCATCAAATTTTTCAAGAATTATATATTATACTAAATTGGAGACAAGATGATCATGTCATATTCTACTATTGAAAGTACTTAAGGTGGCTGTTCAATGAAAGACAATAATAATTAACGTTTATATTATTAGAAAAATGCATAAATAACACAAGATAAACGAACGAACAGATGGAGGTCTACCAAAAGGCTTTTATTGGTACCACAGGGGACAAAAATGCTCTCTTCCACTACTTTGGAAACAAATTTCGAAAACAGGAATGTTTGGCATGTATATTGAAAACTGGTTGTTGTTAATGATAATATTAATTACAATACATAAAAAAAATTAAATCAAAACTTTTTGGGAAACCGTGAATTTAGACTTTTATTATATTGTTAGAAAAGGCACGAGAAATAGTTTGAAATTCGAGTGAAAATACAACTCTACATTTGCGAATTTTGGTTCTGTTTTATCACTAATTTATTGTTACCTCTAACTTCAAATGTAATCATCGGATAATCCGGGTCAATGCCGTTTGTATTTCTTCTATATATAAATAAACTAGTTTCACAGCGACTGAATGGCCCTAGCGTTGTTTAATCGATTGAAAAGAACATAAATCTGCCCTCAAGAAAGCCACTGTCAAATATCAATATTTGTGACAGATAAATATAATTTTTGTAACTTGAAAATTAGTTTTTCGAAGGAGAAATTCTGATTACTTACCAGATCCATCATGTGGGCAGAATCCATGATCTTTCTTCCGATATTTGCAGCATTCAGGACTTGCACTCCAGTCGAAGTAGTCATCCAGCCAGCTGTCGCTAGGTCTTGCGATGTAACTAGTTTTAGGTATTTTACTTGCAATATATATTTGGGTCACTAATGAATTTGAATTACAAAATTGTCCAGCACATATCAAATTTTGGGATTCCGGCTGACTGTAATCTAGTCCGCCCTTCACCACAAAATAGACTGGTGGCCCAATACTCAAGTAAGCCTGCAGATATTGGAAATATTTCAAAACGAAACTATCCAATGGCACAGATAGTTCTTTGTCAAGACCAACTTCTACATGAGGTACCACCGCAAAAGAAGAACACAGCCATCCGAAAAATATCACTACTACAACACATCTCACTTTTTTTTTCATTAGGAATGGAACATACACAGATTTAAAGAAAGTATAGAGACCACCTTCCTGGCCGGCAGGGATCGGCTCGCTTTTTTTTGTTCCTTGGATGAAGCAACAAACATCGTATCGGTTGCCCTGTTGACGAATTGTATCCAATGACAAAAGACTCACAAAGCAAGTTACTTGAAGTATGAAGTCAATTAATAGAGCCATACCGGCATATAGAGCAAACGCTTTGACAGCCGGCATATCGGAGAGACCTCCAAGAAAGAAACAAAAACTTTCAGAGAGGCTGGTAAGCAACATTGACGGTCCGACTTGTCCAAGAATTCGCCCTATGTGCTGTGAATGAGTTTCATTTTGTTTTCTGCTATCTCTTTGATGGGTTTGGACTAGGATAAATATATTATCAACTCCTACAGCCAGAACTAGGAAAGGAATAACCTCAACTATAATCAAGGTAGCTGGTTTACCAATGAAAGAAAATATTCCAACAGATGAAATAACTGAAGACAGTACAATGAGGATACCTCCTAAACCTAAAGTTATTTTGCTATCTATCAACAACCTAGACCAGCTGTTGACTTGTCCCAACGCAATCGCTATGTAAGCAAACATTATCATGTAAGATATCAGAATGGTTATAATATCGGATTGACCTTGACGATCTAGTTCATCTTCTAAAGATCGTTCTGAAAAGAAAGCAATGTCCATGAAATCAGGTTTTTCAGTATTGGTCCAATTCTTCATGAAGGCTATAAATTCCTTTTCCCATTCTAAAGCTGGTGAAAGCAGAGATTTATTGTGGTAGTTGTTGACAATGAAACTTAATATGACAACTGAAGCATTCTTGTAATTTGGGGTATCAGCAAGACTTTGTCCTGGATCAAGGAATCCACCCAGTGCAATGGCTGGATCTACCGGACCCCCATATGGTGCCAAACAGTCAACGGGATCAAACGGATTACTGAAATAAGATAAATAATTCATCATCATAATAAAAAACTTCGAAATGTTTAAATATATATGAATAACATACTCTTGAACAAAATATTACTCACGCAGCACATTTGACAAATCGATCCAAATAGTTTGTTTCATAATGAAGTGGATCTTCTCCAGTTTCTTCAAAAGTATCAATGTCGTTTTGATAGTATCCCCAAATACTTTGCACTGTACACTCATCCACGGAAGTTTCAGTATCTCCTTGTGCCCTCAAAGGAGCAAAACAAATTTTGTCAAAACTGTAAGATGTTCCCTCGCCAATTGATTCAATTTTCTGCTGTAAATCCAGAACAGCTTTGAGGAAAGTATCATTGAAGACAGGACCAAACGTCAAGATTCCATCAGAAGTGTTGTGATATATATTAGAAAGTCCTACAGCTTTAATGATAAGCTGTTCTGTGCGATAAAATGGCTCAAAATGGCTGTCAAAAAATTCTTTTTCAATGCGGCTTCGAGATACAGGAGATGCCCATAGTTCAACAGGATCTGTGGTCACCTTGATTGGAAAATTTAAAAAATAAGTGAAATGTTCGCTCTTCTTATAGAAGTAGTAAATACCTTAACATATTTTATTCCATGACCAAGTCCTATAACAAAACAGGCCCCTAAAAATAAAATCAGCCATGGCTTCTCTGCACAGAAGGTTCCCCATTTCTCAAACGATTTCTGAAGTAATGATTCAGTATTTGCTCCTAGTTTTTCAATAAATGATGATGGATTATCATAATCAGTCGTCCTATTGACAGAACGTGTTTCCATTTCGTGAGCATCTGATGTGACACCTGAGGCATAAAAAATAGAACTTGTTCAAAGTAAAATTGTAATCTGCATAACAGAGTTGATAATAATATTTACTGTAATTACTGTAATGATTAAGTCGAAGCGCTTCAAACAAACACAAATTATTATTATCCCCTTGATTATCAATTCGTAATTTCGATTATTCAATAATAATTAATCTTAAAACAGGTTGGTTGGGTAACAGGATCAATTTTTTCTCAAAAAACAATTGGTTTTTTGCCGACGTTTCGAATTTAATAATTAAATTTTTCTTCAGGGATCTGTAACAATTAATTTTCATAAAATTTATCTGATAAACTTGGAATGCTACTTAGTACCGAACAAATTAAAGTGACCTTTTCAAATGAAAATACAGTTGGAAAGTATTTTTCTCGAAACAAAAAACAAAAACACCACAAGAAACACAATCCAATAAAGTGTACAAATTGAACTGTGGAAGCTGTCACGAATGCCATGTTGGTCAAACCGGACGGCATCTTCAAACACGAGTTTCAGAACACATGATAGACTTTAAGAAGAAACTGAATATAAAAAACCCCACAACTCATCCAACTATTTTTGAATTTTCTGATTGATTCGGCCGTTACTTGATGAAGATTCTAGGTAATTTCAATATCTACACCTCACGATTTGATCTCCACAAACTTTATTTGAAAAATATATCACAACATGTTTCGCTAGCATAGTAGCTTTATCAAATCACTTGATAGCGAAACATGTGATATATTTTTCAAATAAAAATTGTGGAGATCAAATCGTGAGGTGTAGTTTTTGAAATAACTATTCTTGATGTTCAACTATATTTATCCAAAAGACTTTTGAGTGAAATGATACATATTCTCAAATGTGATAGTGTTAACACTAGAAGAGATGTCGATGGACTTAATACTGCATATTTCAATTTGATAAGTAAAATACCGGAATAATTTTCGCTTTTCTATTTTTCGGTGAGTAATTTAATTAAAAACTCATTATTTCTTGTGAAATTGAAATGATAATAATCGTATACGTTTTGTGGAAGGTATGTTTATGAACATTCATTGTTACAGAGCCCTGAAGAAGAATTTAATGGAATTCAAAACGTCGGCAAGAAAAAATTGATCCTGTTACCCGACCAACCTTTTTTCAGAAAAATTATTGGATCACTAAACTAGTTAACTGAACAATAATTAAATTGAATGATGATACTATATTGTTAAATATATTCATTTAAAAAATCAGAAATGTAAATATGTATTAGAAGTTATAGTATAAATTATGTATTTTAGACCTAAAAATGGAGAAATATGAACTACCTCAACCAAAATATCCCAGTAGAAAATTTGTTATTGGTCAATTCAGAAATAAATGTAGTACATAACCTTATTCAATGTATAACACAGTATCATCATTACTTTAGAATAAAAAAGAAAACGTATTTGAACAGTGTTGTTAACTTTTCATTTCAATAGAGAAAGAAAAGAAATTCTCAATGACAATTTGATTTCTTTCTGTGATACTGGGATTCAAAAAACATTCACTTTTATAGAAGTTTTCAAAACTAGTGCAACACATTGATCAAAACACTGAGTTGATTCATGCACCAACTCAAAGTTTAACTAGGTATTTTGAATATAAAAAAATATTAAGATCTACTGACTGCCTTCATGAACTTTTTATTTTTTAATAATCGAACAGTAAACAACGATATTTTTTATTTTCAACTGTATATGAGAAATAATTAAATGAAATAATGAGGTTATATTCCTTTTATTTCGAACCAGAATGTAAATTATTCATGCAACATTCATTCTAAAAGCTTTCCAAAACAAAAAATACTAATGTAGTTACATATATTTTTACAAGTTTTTTGCATAACCACCAAAAAATTCAATATAATGATGTAAAATATGAACATATCTAATAATTTTTAAACATACATAATATTTCAGATATTTGTAATCAGTCGATGAAAGACATAATTATATTTTTTTAGTGGCCAAGCACTGTAGGAGCAATAAACGTACTAGATCGTTTTGAAGACTGGAGAGGGCTTTCTTCACCCTCTCCTAATGCCACTTGGGAAGAATAGTGGTCAGCAACACCCAAATTACGTGTAGCCCTCAACTCGTCAGATCTCTGTCCATTGATCAAACCCACTGTAACCAACCGTAACCAAAAAATTCACCCAAATATCCACTTGAAAAACAGGCAGGGTTAAAAATAATACAGATACATTCAAATTCGTAGATTTAAGACGTTTTTAAATAATCATCAACATTAGGGAGGGGAACATTAGGAGTAAATCGAGTTATTTTGTGTAATGCTCAAGACTGATTCGGCTGGCGTAACAGGCAGAAAAGTTATGAGGATATAAAACTTTATTAATGGTTGAAAAATTTGAATGTATCGAATTATCACCATATTACTAGTCATTATGAAATACAAACCTAGAATATCTAAAAAAAATTGTCATGAATAAGACGTAAAGAATACGAAGTTCATGAGCAAATTTTCAAATATTCTTTGGATACCAAATATTCTATTTGAGAGTTAGTACTGTTATTCACATCAAAAATAGAAATTTAGTCAAATTATAGAGTGATTCTAAAGGGTTAACTAACTCATCAGTTCAGACTTCCATTGTCTAATATAATATAAATTGATTTGAAATCCCTGAAAAAAATATTAAAAAGATTAACCGAAAATAACAATTTAATTAAACAAAAAAAAAACTAAAATTACAAAGAAATAACGTACAACAACCAAAAAATAAAAAATTAAAATATTAATAAAAGCCGAAAATTCAAAAAATTAAAAAATATTATTAACAAAAAAAGAAAAATAAAAGATTCCAAACCAAGACATTTCAATTGTTAGAATCCACAATCGTCTTCGGGTGTTATTTTCGGTTAATCTCTTTAATTTTTTTTCAGGGATATCAAATCAATTTATATTATATTAGACAATGGAAGTCCGAACTGATGAAATACACCACGAAACATTGTCAACCACCTTCAAACAAACGGGTCAACTAACTTTTATCTTTTTTCAACATCTCAAATTATTGGTTCTAAAAACTCACAAATAACCCTAAACTGATTCACACACATCGGAAAAGTCTAGGGATATTTTTATAACATACTAAATATCATAAAAATAAATGCATGAGGTCGTTTAATTTCGATTAAATTGGTACACTCGACCATCCTGTAGATTTCTATGGGTTGAACAAAGCCTGCAAAAACGGTAACTAATCTTTTATCAAGTTTTTTACAAACTGTAGGATTTCGGCTAAAATGAATAATCTGAAAGTGTCGAGTTTGCACATTCTATGCAGTTCTTGCTCAGCAATTAAACTGGAAATATTGTGCTTTAACATGGAACGCAATCACTTACCATTGGCTGGGATGAATAGAGCTGTAGGGCTTCTTCAAGGTGGCATGCGACAAAATGATGTAGCTCTTCGTTTGGGGGTCTCCCAAAGTGTTATCAGTCGATTGTGACGGCGTTTCCGTGAAACTGGCAGTCCAGCCGAACAACATCCAGGGCGAGGACGCGCTACAACTGCAGTTCAAGACCGATTTTTGGTCTTAACCGCAAGAAGACAACCGACAATCACAGCACCTGAGTTGGTTAACGTGTTGTAGCAGACGCACCAGGTAACCATTGGTCGTGATACTGTCAGAAATCGACTGCATGAAGCAGATCTCCACAACAGAAGGCCACTTAGATGTCCACCTTTGTCGAGAGGCAATCGCGGTAGAAGATTAGAGTGGTGTCAAGAACATCAAAACTGGGATGCAAATGATTGGGCCACAGTTTTGTTTACAGACGAATCCAGATTTGGATTTCATCAAGATTCTCGTCGAGTAAGACTGTGGAGACGACCTGGAAATAATGAACGTTTGAGACACGTCCAGGAAGTCCACACATACAGAGGTGGTACAGTAATGCTATGGGGCGGAATCATGATCGGCGGCAGAACCGATCTCGTTTTTCCAAATCGCTCCCTCACAGCTCGACAGTACCTCGACACCATTCTTCTACCTATCGTCCGTCCGTTTGCTGGTGCTGTTGGTGAAAACTTCCACCTAATGCACGATAATGCTCGTCCACATGTCGCGCGTCTAGTGACTGACTGGCTCACCAACGAAGGAGTTGATGTATTGCTATGGCCAGCACAATCACCGGACCTGAAATCCCATCGAGCATGTGTGGGACATGATTCAACGAAGAATTACTCCGCATATGGGGAACATTCACACAACGTTTCAATTGAGAGAGCTTTTAATCGCTGAATGGGCAAATGTACCTCAACAAGACATTGGCAATCTCATTTTGTCGATGCACGATAGATGTAGGGCCGTAATAAACCAGCGTGGAGGCCATACTTTGTACCGATTCCAATTTTTTTTGTATTATGATTTTTTTTCGGGGTGCCAAAGAAGAGCCATATTTTTTTTATGCGCACTCAGTATTTTTGACCATTTAATAAATTTTGTTGTAAGTTACATTCGTTTAATAATTACCCGTCAACTTTTTTTCCCTAAAGCGATCTAAAAAAAATTATTGCCATTTTTAAAAATATCCCTAGACTTTTCCGATGTGTGTATATCTCACATTATTAGGAATGACAAAAATTAATAACTCATTCTGCGTCAGATGAAGCTCCAGTGACGGCTCGTGCATTGGAGAACAGGGGAGGTTAAAGTCACAAAGACTATATACACACAGAAAAGCCCGCCGGAGGTGCGAAATTTTTTTGGGGTACCGCACCTATTTAAAACAAAATAAAGGATGGATGGGGTAGGAAGGAATGTTAAATCTGGTTTGTTTAAGTGAATTCACGTGGCACCCGCAAACTACTTTTAATCGGCGGTCATTCAAGTTCAATATAGTCTGTAAGGGTCCCGCATTTTGAATGGTGAATTGAAAGGTGTATTATTTTGGATAGGAAGGAAAAAAATAAAAAAATAAACTGAAAGTAAACATAACATTAGTTCATAACCAAGACGAACAAAAACTCAAAAAACAAATTACAAAATAAAAACAAAAACATAAAAAATAAAATTCTTTGCTTGAGTTACAAACTGTAATAAATAAAACATAACTCTAATATTTGGTAATATCTTTGGTTATGTGCTTAACTTAAATAAATAAAATATGCATTTTCATATACATTATATAGTATATATATAAAGTCTGTATATAATATATACAGACTTTTTGAATTACCTACTCTGCTTTAAATATAAGAGAAATACCTCTATTTTTAAAATTGGCAAAGTAGTCAATTACTTCGTCATAAAATCGGGGGTTGCCTGTCACTTCTTTTATATAATCTTTTTCAATTGAAAGAAGAGATATATTACTTAATCTATTTTGAGTCATCGAATTTCTACTAATATAAAGGATTTGATTATTTTCAATGCTGAAAAATTTCTCGCAACTGACGCTGATGTTATGGGAAGTGTCACAATTATAGATATAAGTTTATATAACTCAGGCATGCAATGTCTCAAATCATTTTTAAACATAAAATTTAATAAATCTGAAGGAGCCTTGCAATTTTGAAACATTTGTGGGTAGCTGTACATTACGATTGATTCATTTTTCAGTTGAATAACATCGAAAAATGGATACTGAGCTATTAAGTCGTTATAAAGTTTTTGGGGAAAATCTTTGGTATAGGACGAACATTTTTCAAATAACAACAAATCAAAGTAGTTTAATTTAAGTAAATCTCCAAATTTAACTTTGATTTGCATTAAAAAGGTGCCCATATTTCATTATAAATCTGTTTATAATTTTGTCTCAAATCGTGTAAGTCTAAATTGGTTTTTTTTCCGGCGCCGGAGGTTCGAGAGTTAAATCAATTGATTCGAAAATATTATCAAAAAATGTATCGTTATTTCTAAAATTCATCAAAATTTCTGTTAAATTGTTTAACTGTTGTTTTGAGTAATTAATATCTGTTGATTTATTTTGAAGAATAGAAAAGACAACATCGGTATGTTCAAATATTAATTTAAATATTTCTAACAGGAAACAAAACTTGTGATCATTTAAAATATATTTGAAACCTCTCGCCTCCCTAAGACTGGTCGTCGGTTTTAAAATCGTCACTGTTTAGGATAAAATCAAAGGCATCAATCAATTTGTCTTTGTTTAAATGCACTGAAATTACTGCTCTAGATGTAGAATTCCAACGCGTAGCAGCAATAAAGCATTCGACTATCACATATTTCATTTAAAACATGGTTTCTTTTGGTGGATTTTGAAAAGAATGCCGAAACTCCAGACAAACTTGAAAAAAATACGCGGCAAACTTTTATGTTGTTGCACGCTTTGCTTAATACTAAATTTAGGGAATGGGCATGAGACAATGCGTAAAAAGTGCATGAGGAGCTATGGACTTTATTTTAGTTTGTAAACCATTTAAATGGCCGGCCATGACGGCAGCCCTATCATAGGTTTGCGCAATTAACTTTTGCCTAAAATTATAGTTGTCACACGTACGAATTAAACAATTAAACAAATCGCAGCTGTGCGCCCAGATGAAACATCATGAACACCCATAAAACGTTCTACCACATTACCATCTTTGACATATCTAAAAACGATTGAAAGTTGTGATGTACAGGTAATATCGGTAGTTTCATCAATTTCCCATGCAAAAAAAACCACTTTCAATCTCCTTGCTTATATTTTCCTTAATAATATATGCCACACTGTCTATAAGCTCATTTTGGATGGTTTTTGAGGTGCCAGAAAAAACGCTATCGTTTGAAAAAGTGCCAAATTGTGAATCATATTTGCCCTATAACATTAAAAGTTCCTTGTAATTGCTGCGATTAATCGAATCTTCGGTTTCATCGTGTCCGCGAAAAGCTAATTCTTGGGAACCCAAATAATTTGATATATCGATAAGTCTTTTTAAATTCGACCGATTTTCCCTAACCTGATTATTAAAAGAAATTATGGCCTCTTTTTGAGCTGTATCTGAAGCTGTTACAATATTTTGTTTGCTAAACAATTTCAATTTACAAGACGAAAATATATGCTCCTGATTTAAAATGTCTTTCTGTAGAACGAGGTAAATTTTTTAAATCGGAGTATCCTATTTCAGGCCACGTTTGGTATTCGGTTTGTACGGAAAATAAAACACAGGGCCAACAAAAAAGTTATTCTCGTTTAATGGAGCCGGTTAACCAATCGCATTTATCGTAACAACTAATATTAAATCCTCGATTTTGTCGATTATCTGACGCTTTAATTGAAATCAAATTTGGTTGAGGCCTTTCCAGAGTTTTGTTTCATCGAAACAAACTTCATACGTTTTTGAAAGTGCAGCAGGTCTTCTCTGCTGCTCCATAGCTTTTACGTTCTTACTGTAGTCTGAATATCCGTCAAATACAAAAATTATTTTGGAACTGTAATGCCTTTGTAAATAATTCATGTATTTATCAAAAATAATAGAAAAAGTATCTTCTCTGCTCCATACAACATGATGAAGAAGAAATCCGCCATCAATAATGAACGTTTTAGTAAACGGTTATCAGTATTATTGAATTGATATAGATTTAATGCATGAAGAAAATGATAAAATATAATATAATAGTTAATGAAAATTGACAAATATTTATAATCATTGATTTATCGATAGTTCATCAACTATATATGGCGCGTTTTCGACCGGAGGCACCGGTTGACCTGAAGTGATGCTGTGACCGCGTGCTCTCCGCCCTCTATCTCGAAAACGGTTCACCGTATAAAAATTTTTTTTAAACAAAATTTGTAGAGAATTTTGTATTCTACAATATTGATAATAAATACAAAAAGCAAAAAACTCATAGGAAATGAGATATTTCCAAAAAGAGCGCAAAAAACCGATTTTTGTGACCTTTGACCTTGAAATTTAATAGTTGCTTACACCCTACCATATGTAGGTTTTGAGACAACTTCTAGGGTGTCAATATACAAGTATTTACAGACTTACAGCTGGGTATCTCGAATTCCGAGGTGAACTTACTATAATGACTGGACTAAAATCGGGACGTATGTCGCTGGTTGGATCGGTCTTGTGGAGCCTGTGTGTTTTAAAGCGGTTGGAGGCTTGGCTCCCTTGCAACGTATGGCATTTATTATTTCGGGTTGATGGTTTATTCGTTATTCGTTCATGGGCGGTGCGTTTGAGTTTTGTTGATGCAGGATACAGTGTGGTACGTACTACGTAGTGAGTGATAGTGTTTTTTCGGGCATATTATGTATTTATATTAAAAATTAATGGTGAAGTAATGATACCCAAGCATTTTTAGAAAAAAATGATCATAATTATTTGTCAATATCTTTTAACTTATTGCGATGAATAGCCTCAAATTTTATGGGGAGGCTAAGTCTCCCTTGCCTCCTCTGACGAGCCGCCGCTGTGAGGCTCTGTTTAAAGTTTGGTAATTGAAGGAAGTGCTGCATCTATAATTTTTTCTGAAGACACAAATAAAACGCAAAGAGAAATATTTAGTGATGATTTCAAGTTTATTATCAAATAGGAATAACTCCTTAATGGTTGCTAACTTTTCAGTTACTCCAAGAAAATGACAAAACCTTTGATTTTTTCTACGTTAGTAGTTAGTTTTGTTTATCAGAGAGTATTGTTTCAACATTTATAGTTTGCAATTATAATTAACTTCACGACAGACAAGTATGATATCATCATCAACAATATAATATCAACAAAGTAGTTTTTCGATGAAAGATGATCTGGTTATCCACTCTGAAGAACCATTATCAAAACGTGACTTTATTCAACCATTTATATTTTTGTATTCATTCAAGAGTAATAGAACTCTCTTGAATACCATTGTTATAGGTGACATTCATAATTTCCACCAGGATATTCTCAGGAAAGCAATCACAATAGAATATTTCAGAACCAATCTGGATAACTGCATCATAGTAACCATAACAGTTGCAGTTAATGCATTGTATTTTTGGTATTATTGTTACAATAATTATCGGTGCTGATCAACTTTTTCACATATATAGAATGAAAACTGTTTAGTCTTGTTATGGAAAATATTATAATTGAACCAGTCAGTAATGAAATAAGTATATGAAAATTAGTATCAGCTCGGAAAAAATTGAGAAAAACCGAGTAGAAGTATTGTTAGGAGAGCCACTTAAGAAACATAAACTTTCATTAGTAAAAAATATGGAAGTTAACAAAATGAACTAAAAACACAAACTATTAATTTTACATCAATAAATAATTTCACAAAGCAACTACTACTGAAAAAAATACAAACACTTCCTCTCTTACATACAGACTGGTACCCATTTCAAAAAAACTACAAGGTGAATTTATAAAAACAAATTTCAAAATATGTCTCTGCTGTTGATCTTCAAAGAATATACACAATAAATTCAAATATATAAATGGAAGGGAAACCAATCTGTATAGTGCAATAGACATGGACACAACAACACGATATAAGTGGCATAGACAAAAGCCGGCATATTTTTTATACCTTGGCGATCCTCTGTTCTATTATCTATGTCTGCTTGGAATTGTTCTCGCTCATAGTTGAATCTATTGCTTCCTGTGAAAAAATTGTAAAACCACTCGCTTGAGCTACAGTGCTAACAAACACCAACATAAAAAATCACCAAAAACAAATCAGTACCCTGAATGAAAACCAGTTTGATATATACATGTTTACAACCAATTTCAAAAGACTGTAGCATTGCTTCAAAATGAAATTTATTGATCAGTTAGTTGCGAAATACTATGTTACACAGGTGTTTAGCTGAATGTGTTATAGACTTTGTTCATGAAAAAATGCAAGGTGTTATAGATTTTCACTTCAGAGATCCTACGGCTGTAATGCAAATGGAAAAATGTGCACGAAAGTTATCCGAATCCTAAATATAAAGACCAAAAGAGTAAAATCCAGAACTAATTTATTTGAGTGTCACGAATGGAGGTCAAAGTGAAAATACATAGTGAAACACTGAAAAAAATAATAAAATCGCAATAACAACTATGCCTCGTGTCCCTTATTTGAAAATCCTCAAGTTTCAACAGTAAAATAAGACTTTCAAAAAATACTTCTAGACCAATTTTTACGAGTAACTAGCTCCTGAACTCAAACCTGAAAAGCATTACTGACAAGTCAGTACCAAGGAGAAAATAAGGAAAAAACGCCTGAAATAGAAAAAAAATTGCTGAAATAACACATCATGATCTTGAGTTGTGAGATTCCTTTGTCCACGAGATGGTTAAATGCTCTAAAAAGACTCCAGAATACCATCAAAGTATGGTACAATATATCTTCAGAATCTTCTACATTGAAGTTCTAGCAGAAATTTATTGGATGAGAAATGTGCGAAAGTTTCCATGACGATATAAATTCTTGTGTTATGAAGGCAAAAGAGATCAAGAGTAGCAAATAGATTTAACTTATTGAAAAACCATTTTGTTTTGTACTTAGGTTTGATATTTTCAGATTGTTAGAAATATTACAATAAAATAACACTCAAATGATGACATAGTATTCTTTTTCAACAGTGAAATGATACCACTGGACAATCAGAAAACATGAAATAATTAATTTAACGACTTCGACAAAGTATTATTGAATTCCAAACATTCTAGTAAGGACATATATCCTAGAATATCTTTATTATTTATACATAAACAATGTTTTAATTTCATTATTTGTGACATAACTATGTAAATCAAACTAGGTCGTTGAATACTAATACAAATCACACCACAAATTGTGCAAATTTAAGCAATTCTTTAAAAATCAAACAATTAGATTTGAGGACGAAAGACTTACCCAGTTCATTTCCTTCCTTACAAGCGTAAATACCCAAAAGGAATATTCCAGATCCGACTATAAAAACTACCACCATTACAAAAGCGTAACCTTCAAAACCAGCAACTCTGAAAGGCTGTGGTGCAGGGGGTTGTGGTGGTGGAACAGGACAACTTTCTTCACAATCGACGCAACTGCAGGCTGGCGACTTATCCTTGAAAAAAAAATTAATTAACTAATATATATATATATACAGTGTGTCAATTTGAAAACTTCCCACCCTCAATATCTCCCTTCCAGTACATAATATGAAAAAATGGTCAGACAGGTCAACTTTATTTGCAAGGGGGACACTCTGAATGAATATTTTCAACCCTCGGGGTTCAACCCCCTAGGAGGGGTGGATGTTACCCTCAGAATTTCAAATGGAAAGGGGGGTCAAGTGGCACATCATTTTGAAGGGCATTCAATTCGCTTGCCGACGGTGCCCTCATTTATTATTTTCCGATCAGCAGTATCCGAAAATGTAGTTCTAAACTAATAGAAGTAATTAGAATTGGCCTATACTAAAATGCAAAGTTGCAAGTTAGTATGCAAAGAAATACAATTTATTGACTCTCTTATAAGTAAAACTTGTGATGACGGGTCAGCTTTTCAACTTTCCATCAGGGGTAAAATTAGACAAGCCTCAAAAAATTTACATTAATTAGTTATCTGATTTCGGTGACTTTCATTTGGGTTTATTATCGGATTTAAAACTCTTATCCCTTTTTTGTTACTTCTGCTATAAAAAGTATCGTTTTTTGAGCAAAAAAGGTGTTCATCGCATTCAAGCCATTTGGTAGTACTATCATTTCAGTTTCATTTGTTGAGCTGATCAGCGATACCTTAGAAAGTGTATAAATTGTAAGAATGGTTTACACTATCCAAGACCGAATTGAAATAATTTTTATTTATGGAGAGGTGGGCAAGTGCGCACGAAGGGCGGCATCTCTTTTTAATGAAAGAAATCCAAATCTTAATATAAGTCACCGGTATGTGCTTGATTTGGTGACAAAGTTTTCCGAAACTGGTTCGGTGAAGAATAAAAAAAGGAATAACCCCAGAGTACTGAATGAGGATGCTCAAATTGAGGTGTTGGGAACATTTGCTGCAGAGCCGACTAGCTCCTTACGATCAGTAGCAGAACAGACGGGAATGTCACACGAGACTGTAAGGAAAGCACTGAAAATGCACAAATTTCATCCATATAAAATGCAGATTCTCCACGAGCTCCATGAGGATGATTATGACAGAAGAATAGAATTCTGTGAAATCATGACTCTTCGAATCAATGCTTTACCTAATCTTCTGTTCAATATCTGTTTCAGTGATGAATGTTCATTTTTCCTGAATGGCAATGTTAATAGGCAAAATTGTCGCTATTGGAGTGACGAAAACCCTCACAATTTTCGAGAAGGACATACACAACACCCACAAAAAGTTAATGTTTGGGCTGGTATTCTTGGAAATGCCATTATCGGACCTTTATTTTTTGAAGAAAACTTGAATGGTGATCTGTACCTAGATATGCTTCAAGCACCTATCGATCCACTTATAACTCACGAGCTCGAAACTCAAATTGATGCACACGGTAATTTACTGTTGCAGGAAGATTTGTTACATTTCCAACAGGACGGTGCGCCACCTCATTATTTTCGCCCCGTCCGACAATGGTTGAACGAGCGATTCCGGGAGAGATGGATTGGCAGAAGGGGATCAATTGAGTGGCCACCGAGATCACCGGATTTGACTCCATTAGATTTTTTTCTTTGGGGATATCTCAAATCTGTCGTTTATAAAACACAGCCCACTGATATGGATGACCTCAAAGGACGAATTACAGCAGCATGCCGGTCAATTAGTGGTGAAGTTTTCCAAAATGTTCGAGAGGAGTTCGAAAACAGACTGTATTACTGTTTAGAGCAGAATGGACAACATTTTGAACATATTATCAGATAAAGCGTAACAAGATGGTTGAAATTTGTTTTTTGCAATTTAGTATTTTTTGTTTGCACTCGATGCGTATTTCGTTAACTAAGTAGTTCTACATTCCTCTCACATCCACGAATTCGAATATTACTCAAGGGTTGGAACGATGCTACCTAGTACGATGCTCACCTTTTCCAATAGTCCATTACAATCATTTGTTTTGAATACCAACCTGAATACCAAACATCTAGTGCGGGCGAGTTTTAATCATTTATTCTTATTCATTTCTAATCACCGTTCGTTTGGAACGTTATTGTTCAAAAACTGCTCATCAAAAACTAATGAAAAAGGTATCATTGGCAAGAGAATTGAATGCCCTTCAAAATGATGTGTCACTTGACCCCCCTTTCCATTTGAAATTCTGAGGGTAACATCCACCCCTCCTAGGGGGTTGAACCCCGAGGGTTGAAAATATTCATTCAGAGTGTCCCCCTTGCAAATAAAGTTGACCTGTCTGACCATTTTTTCATATTATGTACTGGAAGGGAGATATTGAGGGTGGGAAGTTTTCAAATTGACACACTGTATATATATATATATATATATATATATATATATATATATATATATATATATAATCTAGAAAGGTTAATGCAGTCAAGCTGCTGGAAAATAATTCCATGAAAAAAAAATTCATTATATATATATATATATATATATATATATATATATATATATATATATATATATATATATATATATATAATCTAGAAAGGTTAATGCAGTCAAGCTGCTGGAAAATAATTCCATGAAAAAAAAATTCATTATATATATATATATATATATATATATATATAAAATCCTTTATTTTCCGTATTTTAATATCAATATAAGTTACAAAAAGGATTTAAAGTTTTATAACTTCTATTTAATTATATGCGAGCGCTTTCGACAGATGGTCGTGCGCCTGTATGTATGTAACTTATATTAATATTAATATAAGTTACATATAAATAATATTATATTATTTATATATATATATAGTTTCTCTGGAAGATTATCATATATTCACGTGCCATCCTCACTAACACTCTTCCTTAAAGATGATAATAAATTTTATTGAAATATTGGAATAATAATTTGTCTTATATTACATATAACTTGTGTTATTAGAGTATATATATAGATATATATAGATATATATATATATATATATATATATATATATATATATATATATATATATATATATATATATATATAGAGAGAGAGAGAGACAAGGGATGATGTGGTCAGTGACAGACAGTTTTTGAATATGTGCTTTCCGAATAATGGGATGGGTAGGGGTAGGGCCAAAATTGGCCAGCGACATCACCAGATTTGACTTGCCTCGATTTTTTCCTATGGGGATACTTGAAAAATGAGGTTTACGACACTCCTCCAACCACACTGGAAAATATAGAGGGGAGAATAAGGTACTGCTTTTTGAAGAGTTATGACTCAAATGTTGTTAAATGTTAGGAAGTCTTTCTTAGAGAGAGTGGATCTTTGTATTCAACAGGATGGTCGTCATTTCGAGCACCTACTTCGAATTAAATACATTTGTGTTTCATATGTTGTTGAATAACAATAAAAAATTGTATAGTCACTTCAAAGAACTACTGAAAAAAAAAATGAATGTAAATGATAACTTAGTTTAAGTGAATAGTAAATATTTTTGACGAAGTGAAGTATACCAACTGTCAATTAGAATTCTGTAAGCAAATCAGATAAACGTCGTTTCAAAGCTATGTTGATTCAAGGAATGCATTGAAATAAGAACTACAATTTAGAAAGCTAATATCTGAAAAACTATTTAGGTTAGGTATAGGGAACCCCAAAATGAAATGAAAGATAAATGAATTTTATATTGTTCAGACCACACTGTATTATATAAAAATCGACATTCAATGCCTAATAATGTTGAATTTATGACTTTACTGAATTTACTCTAAATTCAGCATTGTTTATTCAAATGTGAATAAACTAGAAATTAAATAGTTCTCAGGAACTGGTTGGCAGTAAATATAATTCTATTTCTTTCAAATGAATCTGTAATGAACACGAACGGATTTTACACTTATTTTCAAGGCAAAAGTTACATGAATGAAATTCTCGAAACACTATAGTTTGAAATATACTAGGTTGAATGTCCAATTGAGCAGATCAAGTTGATCAAACACTTTCCATAAGACGATTTATGGAAGAGAGACAAGTTGGGTCATCCTTGGGTGCTTGTTACGTCTGGGTCTCCAATCAGATCGGTGACCCTTTTCTGGATATAATCCAGTAGTCTTGGTGTATGACTTGGCAAAGTTACATATATGTGAGCAACATTCCAAAGAAGGTTTAAATTATGGAAAAAACCTTTTTGGTTTTTTCCTTTCAGATACAAACTGAAAGAAAAAATTGAATAATACTTATTCAGTACGTACTCCAAATATTCGTGATGGAATTAACACAGATATACGTGGGCTGTTAAAAAAAATAAGGTGAAAGTTCAGATTCGATTAGCGATTTTTTCATTTTTTTTGTGTTGGTACACTCGTCTCGAACATATGTTCAGAGTTTCAGCTGTTTAGCATGTTTAGTTTGTTAGTGAGAGGCATTTTCTGCTCTCGAAAAAAAAATGTATTAAAAATTAACAACAAAATTTTTGTGAAAAAAATAACGGAATTGGGTGCACAAAAAGGTTTGACATGTTGACAGTGGCATAGAGTGATTGTACTCCGATTCACAAAAATGTTTACAGGCTTTTCACAGATGGTCGAGAATAATATGAATGACGACGCTCACTCTGGACGTCTCAGCACATCAACAACCGATAAAAAAGTTGAGAAATTGACAAAAAATTGTTATGGAGAAACGTCTTATCACTATAAAAGAAGTTACTGAGGATGACGGCATATGGGTTGACTCATGCCATGCAATTTTTTCGAAAATTTTGGACATGCAGCGTGTGGCAGCGAAATTCGTTCCAAAATTGCTGAATTTTGACAAAAAAAAACGTCGCATGAGCATCGCTCCGGATTTGTTGAATGATGTCAATGACGATACAGATTTGCTTAAAATGGTTATAACTGCTGACGAATCATAAGGTCGATCAATGGGGAATGTTCCTCCTGACGAAAATCAAGTAGATTTCATAAAAGAGATCTAAAACAGCGTATTTTAAACCTATCATTTCAACCTTTTTTTTTTGAAAAATTATAAAAATATTTAAAAAAGAGGAATGCAATAATGCATTTAACATTTAAAGGGATTCGTTTCTATTTCACCATTTAGCAACATCGGTTATAGCTAATAAAGGTCAATGAATCTGTTACCTGTATGAGATAAACAAAAATGACATATTTCTGAGGCGTGCTGTTCTGTTTACTATGTTCCGAGTTCCGAGACATTCTGTGACATATGACATTTTGTGCACCTAACCTACCTTCCTGTGTATAAATAAATAACAAAACAACTGTTGTTTATGTGGCTTGTGAAGGTGATATTGAACTATAATTTATATTTTGCCTTAATTGTTGATTGATAAAGAATATTTTCCTTTTTTAAAGTAGCCTATCTAGGTACGTATAAATTATTTCAACTTGATATATTATATGCAAGGTAAAATATTTTTTTTAGGAATGACGGGTAAAGTTCTAGGCGCTGTTGCCAATATGTGAATTAGAAACAAATCCGTTTAAAAATTAAAACCCAACATTTGAAACATCAATTTGAATACTTTTCGAAGTGAATTTGAAAAACTCATGAATTGAACTCAACTTTATTTTGTTCAAACTTGCATTTGCTGTAATAACCCAAATTGAGGAACATTCCCCATTGTCAAGGTTTCGCTCATTGTTTTCTAAGATTACCTTAGAGTAGTGCATAAGGAACTCTTACCACATGGGTACGGTCAATTAGCGAGTATTATCCTTGAAGTTATGCGCTGCCTGCGAGAAGCAATACGAGGAAAATGTTCGATTTGTGGAAAAATAATTTATCGTTTTTTTGAACCACGCATTTGCTCACTCGTCATTGCTTGTTCGTGATTTTTTTGGCCTAAAACAACACCAGTATCATGCCTCAGCCACCGTATCCACCTGATTTGGCCTCTGCGTTGAAGGACGGCGTTTTGCGATTACTGAGGAGATCAAAACCGAATCGCTGAGACAGCTCAAGGACATATCAAACAGTGCATATCAGAACTGCTTCGAAGATTTGAAAATACTCCGGCGCAACTGTATTATATCTGAGGGGAACTACCCGTAGCCGGTGCACTTTTGCGAGCTGTTTTAATAGCTAATTATTTTCTCGGAGCTTTACCTCCAGTCGATTTACGAGCGTTCTGCTTGGTACGAACCATTTTCAATAGCTTTTGCGAATTGTAACGTGTGAAACTGTGTGAACTTGTCGCTGGAATAGACAAATCTGCCGAATCACGGTGAGTGTTCGTAAAAATCTTTCATGGAACAATGTATTCATTGTAATCCCCAATATGGAACGTTCTAAGGTAACGGTAATCACAGAACACCGTTGATGAAAAAGTTATCCAAGAGACGACCATCGATTGCTGCCATAAGGGACGATCTTCGAGAAAGCAGGAATTCATGAATGATAACGATCTGACATACAATACACCCATTTACTGTCTTAGAAGAGCTACTTGAATAAAATTAAATACAGAATTTAATTAAAAAAACGTCGTTCCTTAGGATTTACATTGGACTTATATCGAAGGAAGTGTAACGAATCTGAAGCCGCCCCTGACCAGTACGCCGGCCGAATCATGTAACAAACACATGACCTCATTTCGAAAGAATGCAGCCTGTAACCGCCGGTAAAATTATAGTCGAGTACCGAACCAACTACAGAATTCTAGAAAGGACGTTTACCGATATAATTCCGTCTTCCCGATCCAAGAGGGCAGTTTAGAAAGTGAATCGAGCGGCTAAACAAGAAATTCAAGTAGTGAAAATAAATTTAGCGTTAGTTGCTAAGTGTTATAATAAATAAATTAGTTTGTGATTATTGAAATATTGTTAGAAATAAATTTGTTGAAAACAGTTAATTCATTAATTTGCCACAGAAGAATAAAATGTATTCAAATATATTGGTCAAACAGTTCTAGGAAATTCTAATACGATAAATCTCAATGGAGCTAAATTAGAATAAAGTAGAATAGGACATGAATTGAAATATTCATGAATAGGCAACTGAATAAATCAGAATGTTTTCAATTTTTATTTTTAATTCGGATTTGGAGTCTGTCCAAAAACGAGTTCTGTGACGCACAAATCTACAAAAACATGTTTTTTCGTGGATACAAAAGGAAATATTGTGTTTTGTTGAGAGACAAGGTTATGATTTGAAAATGGCATAATTTTTTATAAACATAAAATTCCAAAGCAGCATCAGAAAGAATATTAGGTATCCCACGGAACTGTGCTTCAAAAATAAAATTAAACGGCCGAGAGAATAAAAGTGTTTTCAAGCTGTATGCGAAATCCAAATGATAGATAATGTAATCCTTACAATTTGGTGTGCCGTATCTACTCTTTTTTTGTTTATCGTAGGACCCAAAACCGAAAGTAACTTGAGGCATGGTCATATTTTTTAAATAATTGATATTTATGCAAACTTATTTGTTTACAAATGTCATATTTTCCACGTTTAAACTGCACGAGATATATCTTTCTGTTGACGTGCATCAAGTGCTACAGAAATTAATTTTAGTGTGATTAAATAAATATTGGTACTACTTTATGCTTTTTCTATATTCATAACAATTTTGATCAATCATACGTATACACTTTCTGGTAATTTCGAAGTCGAAGGGCTATTCAAACATTCGTACTTTATTGTTCACTGCCTTATTGAAACTACGCATAAAATTTAGGTTTATTCTGCATATTAGACTTACTATCCAAGAACATGCAAGATGGTTGCACAAATAACATGTTGAAACATTTAGATTTTTTTTCCTCGAAAATTTGATTGCATTGATGATATAAAAACGAGTGTTGATTATATGAATGCAGTTTCCAAACAAATGAGCATGGTAACTTTGATTCACAAAAAAGTAGTTTATAACATAAATGAAAAATGAAAAAGGTCGAAAAGCCCTTGAGATAATAATGACAGTCAATTAATAGTATTTATAAAAAAACTCTTCAGGAAAAAGTTGAAGTAGTAGTGATATGTGGTGAAAATGTAAAAAGGTCGGGAAAGAAAGTTTTTGGCCTTCTATTTCTCCATCTTCATTCAAAAAACGTGGAAATCTTCCAAAGAAAGGAAGCCTTTAATTTCAAAAAATTAACTAAATACAAAGATTTGTAGATCATGCACAAACTGAAAGAAAAAGCCCTCTCAAAACAGCTATTTTCATATAAATATTGGATTGCACGAAAGAAAGAAAAGAACGCTGAATTATAAAAAAAACGCTTTTCTCTATTCCACTTGTATTCCAAACATTCGTAATGGAATCGATTCAGATATCATTCACAGGACTCCTACACAATATAATTAATGAAAAGTAATATTTCACTTACACGGAAACGGAACACTGTCATCCTCACTGCTAGATATCCGAGGTTTCGCCAAAAACACTTACCATATTATTATCATATACGGATAACATTATAAGAAAAAACACTCAATTCGTTCATAATTACGACTTTTTGTTACGGAATCGGTTGAATCAACCCATGGCATCGATGACAGTACGTAACATTCATTCAATAAAATAAGCGAGTAAATAATAATGTTATCCATATTTAATAATAATAATAATGTTTATTTCAAAATGTACAAAAAGATAAAAGACAAACATTCAACAAGTAAAGAAATAAACATAACAAATCACTGAAGCTCACATACCTTGTGCGTGATATTTATTAGATTTCCATAAATACCCATATAGATACATACAGTGTGTAACAACGAAAACTTAACAGAGCCGTTTTTGAATATAAAAAGTAAGATTTTTAAAAAAAGCTCGGACACGTCGATTTCTAATTAAAGGGGGGCACCTTTCAGACTAATCAGATTTTTTGTAGTAAGCAGGGGTGCATCCGACGACCCTTATATAGATAGGGAAAGTAGGTCCTTGTTTTAAAGGTCTTTCGAATACCTTTACAACTCTGTTAAAAGAAAATTTTTGTAACGATCAGTTTTCGAGATAATTTGAAGTTAAAATTGCCATGTTAATAATACATTAGACACACCACTCGGTAACTCAGAGAAGGGTAGTGAATGACGATAATGCGATTGGAGTGATTGGTCAAGTCATCGCCAATCCCAAGTTAAGTACCAGATGGCCGAAATAAGCCATATGAGCGCATGGAGAATCCTTAAAAACCACAAATTCCATCCATACAAAATTAAACTTATTCATGAACTCAATGAGGATGATTTTGACCGAAGACAAGAGTTTTGTGAGGGCATGAGTGAGAGATTATTGCAAAATCCCGAGCTGCTTTATAACATTTGTTTTTTGGACGATAGCTCATTTTATTTAAATGGTTGCGTGAACCGTCACAATTGCCGTTATTGGTCGGATGAAAACCCAGAAATACATACCCAACATCCCCAAAAGTTGAATGTCTGGGCCGGAATATTAGGCAATCATATTATAGGTCCATTTTTCATTGATGGAAATTTAACCGGTGATTCTTATTTACAACTTCTTGAAGAGGCAATACAACCTCGTATAGTTGAAATAATTGAACAGGATCCAAGATGTCAATATGAACTTATCTATTTTCAACAAGACGGTGCACCACCCCATTATGCCCAGCAGGTTCGAAATTTTTTGAATAATAATTTTGAAGGACAATGGATTGGCAGAAGAGGTCCAATTGAATGGCCAGCACGATCACCAGATTTAACACAACTGGACTACTCTTTGTGGGGATATTTAAAGTCTGAAGAATACATATATACACACGCATATACACAACCTACATATACATACATATACTTAGACACATTCTTGCAAACATAAACTCAAACATATAAATTTACAAAGATCTACAGAGCGTTGATTGTGGGAGAGGATGATATTCAAATGTAGTGGTCGTTTTAATTGATGAGACGGTGTAAATCCATTCTTGGTTAGTAATGTATTCAAATTTCAAGTTTTTTTTTTATAAAGCGGATTTGAGTTAATACATTTCAATTCTATTGGTAATAAATTATAGATTTTGGGTCCCAAGTATTGATACGATTTTTGAAATTTGGTTTTTTCGGGTTTGGGGACTTTTGATGCATTTTCTTTATGTCTTGTTGAGTGGGGATGATCTATCATTAGGAGTTCAGTTTTATTTCTATGCTGCCTCAACAGTAGACTATAAACAAATATTTGCTTCAGATCAAAAAGTTTTATTTCTTCGAAAAGCTAGTTTGTTGGATAGTTATACTTTTTTTTATACATTATTTTTAGGAAATATTTTTGAAATACTTGCAGATGACTTGCTACAAGAGCATAGTAAAGGATTTTGAGATGTTCTATATCTAGTATGTCTGACAAAATTTTGAATCTTGGAAAAATAGATCTCACTTCTTTACAGACATACATAATTTGCTTATCCCACTTCTGATGGCTGTCAATATATACTCCTAGATATTTACAATGTTCGGTGGACCGTATGGTGACATCGGAATCATCTGTAGGGATTGATAATGTTCGGAATTCTGGTTGCTTATTTTTATTGCAAGAAAATGGGATAAAGTAGGTTTTTCCGAAATTAACTGTTAATAGTCTATTGTTGAACCATGCAAATATATCTTGAAGATCTGTTTCAACTTTGCATTTTAAATCTGTCCAATTTGTTTCTCTATACAAAATTCCGTCCGCAAAACTGATTATTTACCCTTTGGTTTCCAACGAAAGTAAATCATTAACATATAGATTAAACAGTATAGGTCCCAACACTGTGCCTTGAGGTACTCCGTATTCAAATTTTTGAATTCACTAATCGTTTCTCTTATTTTCACACATTGTTGTATTTTACTCAAGTAATCAGAAAATAATTTTAGTGGTGTTCCTCGTATGCCAGTCCTCTCTAGTACTTGTAATAATTTAATGTGTTTCACAGTGTCGAAGGCTTTTGTTAAATCAATGAAGATACAAAGTGCTGGTTGGGTGTCATTTAGTGATCGATATATTTCTGATGTGATTTTAACCAATGCATCTTCAGTCGATCGAACTTCTCTGAATCCAAATTGATTTTCAGATATAATATTATATTTATTGAGGTAGTTGACTAGTCTTTTCTTCAGAATTTTCTCCATGATTTTTGATAAATTCGTTAATAAAAAAGATATGGGACGATAGTTTTCCATGTTCAATTTATCACCCTTTTTGTATAGGGGTTTGATAACCGCTATTTTGATTTTCTCCGGGAACTTTTTTCGGTTTCAAGCTATTCATGGTTTCAATTATTTCGGTTTCTGTCGTTTCACTGAGGAAGAATGAATTCATGCTGCTTTTTTCTTTGAATTTCTTTGAATGGTTTAGAGTTATATTATTTGCCAAATTTTTTCCCACGTTCGAAAAATAATCAACAAACAAGTTTGATATATTGAGATCACTATGGATCAAATTTCCGTCTTTTGATCTTATTTGACTTATTTCTTCACCTTTACAATTTTTTCCGCATATTTCTTTTCTAATTTCTTTATGTAATGTTTCTTTTTCGTTACTTTTATAATTTCAGTTAACTTATTTCGATATTTTTTATATATTGTTGTGTTTTCTACTGTTGGACTATTTGCTACTGAAGAGCCGATAAGGCAAGTGTCTTACGGCGGAACATCGGATGTCTAGAAGTGAGGAAGACAGTATTCCATGTGAGTAAAATTTTACTTCATTCATTAGTTACATTGTGCAGAAATCCTATGAATGATATGAATATGTTTTTCCGTTAACCAGCTGTCGCACCCCTACGATCGACAACCCTCAGAAGTCGAAACTTGTGCGAGGTAAGGATTAACGAGGTCTTACCTTTTAACGTGTGATTCCTAACACGGGTTGGAAGATAGCAAGTGAAGATCGATCGTTCATATAGAACATAGTGAAGAAGTCTAATTAAATGTGTGCCTAAATATTGTCTTACAGAATTGGAGTTCAAAAAGAAAAATTTTGCACAAAAATACATTAAAACTTCAATTCAATTAAAACGTAGGAATCAAAATTTTTACATACAAACATATACAGGGTGTAACTAAATAAGTGTAAAACATTTAAGGAGATGATTCCTCATCGAAAAAAAGATAGGATGGATCTTTCATATAAAGAAATTTCATTGGAGCATCCCTTGTTAAGATACAGCCCCTTAAAGGCGGTACATAAAATTTGAATAACAATTTTTTTCACAAGCACTAAAAAGTTACAATATTGAAATTAATGACGTTTTGTATTACCAAAAAGACACTTAGTCAGAAATTTATTTGGTTTACCCCATGGTTGTAAGGGGTGGAAAACCCTATAGAGATACATCGTCATAAATACAACTGGATTTTTTGTTATTTTGTAGTTAGTACTTGCATTAAACGATTAAAGGGTAATAAACAAAACTAATTTATTAATAACAAAACTCACAACATGTAGAAATCATAGTAAATGTTCAATATGTCTACCTTCAAACATTACGCATGCGTCTAGACGTCGGCGCATTGAGCCACGTATTTGCTCAAATATTCCTGGAGTCTCTCTGATTACCCTGCACGCATCGATGATGCGGTTTCTTAAGTCCTCTACTTCGCGAACAGGAGTACGATAAACCAAATGCTGTAAATGGCCCCAAATAGAGAAATCGAGAGGATCGAGATCCGGGGATCGAGCGTGTCAGTTCTGTGGTTCTCCTCGACCTATCCACTGATTTGCATATGTTTCAGTTAAATGCTAACGTGCTACTTGACTAAAATGGGCGGAAGCCCTATCATGCATATCCCTTCTGGCGCCCAAAGGAACTTCCTCCAGCAGTACTAGATGCACTTCTCTTAAAAATAGAACGTATGCCTCACCATTTAATCGAGGAGGTACAAAATGAGGCCCAATTAAATCATCCCCAATAACTCAGAGCCACACGTTAAGAGAAAACTGTTCTAGATGGTTAGTTTCGACGATAGCGTAAGGGTTTTCATCAGCCCATATGTGGTAATTATGAAAATTAATAATCTACATTCGTCTGTGAATTCTATCGTCTTCAGAAAGTCACAATTTCTTCTAATCATTTCCAGCATCCAATTGCAAAATTCAAGACGGTTCGGAAAGTCTCGCGGTAACAGTGCCTGTACTCGTTGCAGATGGTAAGGGTATAAGAGTTGTTCCTTTAAAATTCGAAATACCGTCATATGATCAACATTTAGCTGGAAAGCAATCTTCCTAGTACTGGTAGTAGGTTGTTCTTCAATCAAATTAAGTACTGCTTCCTCAAGCTGTGGTGTTCGTACTTCTCGATGGTGACCACAATCCTGCGTTCTTCTATCGAATGAACCATATTCTCGTAATCGTTGATGAAGTCGAGCAAATATTCTATGTGAAGGATGCTGCCGTTGAGGATACATTTCAGCATATCTTCTAGAAGCTTCTAACCCATTCCCCTGCGACAGACCGTAAACGTAATGCATATCAGCCATTTCCTCATTTGTGTATGCCATTTTAATAACAAGTGAATTATCAAAGTAACAAATTAAGAATAGAACAACAACACACAATTAGTATTAATTCAATTTCGAAAATTCACAAACTGACAGCGTCATACCAATTTAATTGTCACTATCGCTAATATCGACCTACTAGATAGATTATTTTCGTATTTTCGCATTTATGACGATGTATCTCTGTAGTTGTTCCTAAAATAATTTTTTGCTGCGAACTGGTTTATTTTGGGCAAAAAACCCAAGAGACATTTTTTGTTTAGAATGAAACAGGCTATCGGAAATACATTTTTAAATGGTAAACAAATAATAAGACAAAAAGTTACGTTGCGTTTTCCACCCCTTACAACCATGGGGTAAACCAAATAAATTACTGGCTAAGTGTCTTTTTGGTAGTACAAAACGTCAGGTTAATTTCATTATTGTAACTTTTCAGTGCTTGTGAAAATCCCCTTTAAGTGGCTGTATCTTAAAAAGGAATGCTCCAATGAAATTTCTTTATATGAAAGATCCTATCTTTTTTTCTATGAGGATTCACCTCCTTGAATGTTTTACACTTATTCAGTTATACCATGTATAGTTTTATGCAAAACAAGCACTGATCCCAAAAACCAGACCTGCAACACTTTTCCCTACGCACGGTTCACCAACCAAGTTGACGACATCAGGAAATAAACTAGGCTTATAACGCCAACTTAGTTGGTGAAAAGTGCGTCAAAACAAGTATTGCAGCCTGGTGTTTGGGGACAGTGCTCCTTTTAGTATTCTTATTCCATGCCAAAGGTTCAAGTTGTACTCGTACTTTATGATGGTGGATTCTCTTTTTAGAACCAGGAAAAAAAGAATTAAGTTGTTTCCTTTTAATGTCATGTATTATGTGTCGATGATGACACAATCCATTAAAGCGACGTTGTTAGTTCTGAAAATTGTAGATGGTACGCTCAAGAAAAAGAATGCAGAGAACAAATTTTCATCAAAACAAATTTGCTAAGCAGCGTAATTGTTCTCATTTTTCAGAGGTAATTTAAATTGAAATAAATATTGTTTAAAAAACTAAGAAACTCGCTTTTGAAGAACATCAAACTAAAAAGTTGAAAATATTTTTTTAAATAAGCTCAAAAATAAGCTTAAAACGAAAAATACTAGTATTATTGTGAAAAAAGCGTGGGCGCTTGATATACAAAAAATATGGCACAAAACGCCCACGCTTGTTTCACAATAATACTAGTATTTTTCGTTCATTATTGTTTTAAGCTGATTAAAAAAAATTTTTTAACTTCCTTTAGTTTTTTAAACTATATTTATTTTTCATTTTTTAGTTTCGTATGCTATGAAAGCGTGGTTTTTAGTCTTTTTGAAACTATATTCATTTTATCTAAACTTTGGGATCAATCAGCAGTATATTATTTAGAAAAATGACCATTGATATTTTCCGATTCCGGAGAGGGAGCCTGAAAATCAGCTACCAAGCCCAAGGAAGGCAGCAGGCGCGCAAAGGAGGGTTACAAATGAGACAGCAGGTGCGCGTGTTTTTTTTTTCAACTGAAGAAATACATGAAAAGTGAATTCGAATTATATCAATGGGGTTACGGTCAGCGCCATCTGTTCGCGAATAGATCAAGCAATAATGTCGATATATCAAGGAGGTTACGTACAGCGTCATCTGTCCGCGAATAGAGCAAGCAATAATGTCGATAATTCTGTCAAATACAGATCCCGAGCTTGAGAGTTACAAGCAAACAAACAAACATACATACATACAGGTGAAGTTAATATAAAGCGTGTAAAAATACCTACGCTTCCTTATCACCAAGATAATGTGATACCAGTGTGATGATGCCCCCATCCATTATACAACGTAAGTTCAACAACGCATCTTATGAATATTTGGGGACACATTAATTAGGTATAGTATGAAGTAGTACTGACTGGTTAGGGTTCCTCATATTTCATCTGATATTCATTTTCTCGAATAGTAAAGTGAGCTCCTCAGAAATTTGAAACATTATGAACTATTTAGGGCTCCAGAATTTTTATTTCATGACAAGTCTTCATGCATATTGAACTTTGCCTTGTCTTCAAACACCAATTAAATTGTACCTGATTAATTTGCTCGAAAAATGCTCGATATTTGCTCGATATTATTATTATTGGGCTAACTACTAACTTATATGGTAACCTGGAACATCGAAGGGAGATTAATGGCTCTTTTCTACATATACCTTGACGGGAAGTGTTCGACTGATGGTTCTGACAGTGTGCTCGAAGTTCTCAGAAACACTGTCGGTTTGCATAATTGGATAATTGTCCATATCATCATTCTTGGAAGGTGTGGCCACCTCGCGAACCCGATTTCGGTTCACCGGACGTGACGAAACTTCTGATTCTGAATAGTAATGTTTAGCTTCGTCTCTATCGCTGTCTTAAAATATCTTTCCTTTGTAGCTTTTTGGCCTTCTTAGGCATTTCTTTCTTGATCCAATCATCTACTTTTCTGTTAGACGCATCGGGCAGAGGTGGAAAGCTTTCGCGAACTGAAATGTTGTCACTCGCAGGCGGAGCATTAACCACTCCCTGATTCCCATCTGTCAATTTTGACAGTTGACTTAGCCCATCTGATTCCGCTCAGAGTCATATGTACCAGAAGTACACGTTCTGTGCTGGGGGTTTTTAGATTAGAGAGGAGATTAACGTCGACTAAACAACCACAACGGTAGTTCCTGTAACACTGGTTTAAAAGCAAGAGCTTCCCAGTAAGTGGAAGTTTTCTTGGGGTACCATTTAAAAAAACAAAGTTGGGTGTGGTTTCTTAATGATCTCGGAAGGGTATTCTGACGCTTTACAAATAACGTCATATCGCTTGCTTACTACATTTTAGAACACCCTGCATATATCCTCTGTAAAGATATGCAAAGAAGTTCCTTTCAGAAACAAACTGGAAGAGGAAACACTTTGGAGACAACTTTGTACTTTGAACCCAATGAAAAAGTATTTTGGAAACAACTACTTTCATATGAACATTGAATTACACGAAAACAACTTTTTCTATTCAGTTTGTATTTCAAAAATAATTATTGAATTGGAATAGATACCATTCAAAACAATACCACACAAGGAAATAGTATTGACGTAAAATTTCAGATATGTGAATCAACTAACAACATTAATGTGTCATTCGTAACAAAAGCAGACTTGTCTTTTCCGGTGATATGAAGTCGTAATGTAATGAAAGAAATGAGTGCTTTATCTTGCTGTTATTCAAAACGGTGCTGATGAGGTGATGAGACAAATGTCTTGTCCCGAAATGAAGGAAGATAGTGTTATACAGGATGTCAATTTGAAAACTTCCCACCCTTAATATCTTCCATCCAGTAAACAATATGAGTAATTTAAAAAACAGGTCAATTTTATTGTCAAGAAGGACACTTTCAAGGACTTATTGTAGCCCTCGTAGTTCAATTCCCTACGAGGGGTAGAAGCTATCCTTAGAATTTGAATGGAAAGGGCGGTCAAGTGGCACATCATTTTGATTGGCGTTTAATTCTGCTTCCAATGGTACCTACCCTGACTTATTATTTTTAATGAGCATTTTCCGAAAAATAGCGTGCTAAACTGAGAGAAGTAATAATTATTAGTACGCCTACACCGAGATGCATGGTTTCACCAAAACTGGTAGGAATATTAAGTGGTACCGTTCCAACCCTTTATTAGGGGTAACATTAGCCATTAGCTCCAATTAATCAAAAAGTAGTCTAATAGTAAAACGTAGATGGTAGTAAAGTTGGGATTAGAAAATGCTGAACTTTTAATTATCATCGCAGAAAGTGTACAGATAGCCGTCTTTTTTGCTACTTCTGCTGTAAAAAGTTCCTGTTTTCAGGCAAAAAATTGGTTTGCAAATTTGAACGATGTGGTAGAATTATGCATACAGTTGTACCTGTTGGGCTGTTTAGTGATTAACTTTAATAAGTGTATAAAAGTGTAAAAACGGTTGTTTACATTAAGACAGAATTGAAAAGATTATAATATATGGAGAAATTGGAAAGTGTGCACGAAAGGCGGCATGTCTTTTTAACGAAAGACATCCAAATTGTAATGTAAGTCACCGCGTTATGTGCTTGATTTGGTGAAAAAGTTTTACGAAACTGTTTCAGTGACAAATAAAAAAAGAAATAACCCTGAAATACTGAATTAAGCAGCTCAAATTGTTGTTTTGGGAACATTTGCTTCAGAGACCACGAGCTCCTTAAGATCTGTATCAGAACAGACGGGAATGGTACGCGAAACTGTAAGAAAAGCATTGAAAATTTATTAATTTCATCCTTATGAAATGCAGATTCTTCAAGAGCTCCACGAGGATGGTTATGACAGAAGAATATAGTTTTATGAAATCATGTCTCATCGAGTCAATACCATCCTTAATCCTCTGTTAAACATCTGTTTCAGCGATGAGCGTTCTTTTCTAATTGGTAATGTCAATAGACAAAATTGTCGCTATTGGAGTGACGAAAACCCAAATATTTTTCAAGAAGGGCATACACAACACCCACAAAAAATTAATGTCATTATTGGTCCATCATTTCTGGAAGAAAACTTGACTGGCAATCTATACCTTGTAATGCTTGAAGAGACTTTTGATCCTTATATAACTCACGAGCTAGAAACTCAAATGGACGTAAAAGGGTAATGAACTTTTGCAGGAGGATCTGTTACATTTCCAGCAGGACGGTGCTCCACCTCAGTGGTTGAACGAAATTTGCGGATAGATGGATTGGCAAAAAAAGAGCAGTTGAATGGCCTGCGAGATCACCGGATTTAACATCTTCAGATGTCTTTCTTCGGGGGCATCTTAAATCCGTTGTTTATAAAACACAACCTTCTGATATTGAAGAACTTAAAAGACGAATTACAGCCAGTCAGTTCCTAGTGAAGTTTTCCGTAATTTAGAGGGGAGTTCGAAAATAGACTTTATTACTGATTAGAGCAAAATGGACGACATTTCGAACAGTTTATAAGATATGCGTAAGTAGATTTAATGTTTGAAATGTCTTTCTCGCAAATTTAATTTAATTTTGTAAAAGGACAATAATACTCAACAAATAAAAAATCCCACGCGTAATACATTTATTTATTCCTGTCATTCAAGGGCTGGAACGGTGCCACCTACTCTTCAATACAATAACAGGGAAATTCTAATTAAATGTGTAAGTTTAGAACTCTATTTTTCGGAAAATGCTCATTAAAAAATAATAAGTCAGGTTACCATTGGAAGCAAAATTGAACGCCAATCAAAATGATGTACCACTTGACCCCCCCTTCCCATTTGAAACTCTAAGGGTAATATCTACACCTCCTAGGAAGTTGAAACACGAGGGCTACAAATAGTTTTCATATATTATGTTGTGTAGCATTTCTATGAATCATATCAGTTTCAATTCCATAACGAATGCTATAGTTATTTCCTTTCGTTCTTCCTTTCTTTGGAAGTTACCACATTTTTTGTTTAATGGCGAAGAAGTAAAAAGCCACTAGGCTTTTCCCCATTAATTCAGAGTTTATTAATAATAAATACATGTTTAGTTACTATCACGTGCTTTATACTAATTAAACTGTTCAATGATAGTAGGAAGCTATCTACGGCAATTGCCTCAAGTGTTTCAGTTCACTTTTAGGTAGTGCTTTCGAATATTGTTTATTGTTCAATAGTCACAATTAACCGCTGTCAGGGTTCTTTTTTTGAGGCTAGTAGACAGTGCCCCACTCACGTATGTTGACGAACTTTTAATGGCTACTTGTAAAACATTAATAGTGGAAAAAATTTAGGAGTTGCACATCGAATCTGATATTACACAAAATGTTACCAGAAATAAACCTAAAAAATCATCAAAATATAAAAATACTTACATTCAAAGCCGTTTTGCAGGATACTGTAGGCGGATTCAAAGGTACGAAATCATTATTTGGACCGGCGACACTGTAATAGTTCATCTGGAAAGGCACTTGAGGAGTACTGTTGCTACCCAAATAAGTGAACCATCTGAGAGGTGTGCATCTAGTGGAGCCCCAACCACCGCACATGATATCTAATGCTTTCATACCAGACTGAGGCATACTGACTTGCTTGCAAGAATTGAAAGCGCTCTCCAGGTATTGGTTGGACAAATAAATATCGACAGCCGTGATGTACGTTGTATTCGAAGCTTCATCCGTTTCAGTGGCGTTTATCTTCATAAAAGTCGACTGTTTGGGTGAGCAGCTCAATTCACAAATTTGTTCGAGAAAATTGTTGAAACAAGCCGGACACCTGCTCAACAAACTTTCAGCTATTGCTAAATTGTGGTCGAAATTAAATATTTGGCTGGGGCTGCAACACACCGGCTCTGAAGCCAATGCTGGACATCTTCGTTTCAATATTTCTAATGCAGAAGTGTTATTTAAAGGTTTCGCTGGCCCAGAATAAGGGCAGTTTTGCATGTATAGGCCCTTTTTGAAGCACTCTCCGTACCATATGCAATGGCCAGTTGACGCGTTAGAAAGATTCGTGGATTCATTGTTTGAGGCTCCAGAAATCTGCAACAAAAGGTAATTTGTTATTAAAAGGAGGAATTGAAACTGAATGCAATGCAAATGTTGATCTCAAACACCAAAACTACACCCCTGTTCTAGATGTGTATCACCAAAAAAGTTGGCATCATCCGGACATTAACTAAACTGTACAGTTTATCTATTAATTATGCCATTAGGATTGGTGAAAAGAGCGACTAAAATAGAATTGCCGTTTTGGTGTGTGGGGACAATATTTGCAATTATAAATTTATTATTCAATTTTCTAAAGACGTTCCACTCTGACACATAAATTTGATTCAGAAAAGTATTATTTCTTTTGTGATTATGTATTTCTTGTCTATAAATGTCCAGCTTGTAGTTAAGCATCTCACGCTCAAGGTTTACCTTTTGTGAATACCTTAATTTATTTGCAACACATTCCTTTCCACAACATTTTTGTATAGCTTGTGTAAATAAATTCAGATCAGTCCGAAGACACAGTTCTTGTCAAAAATCAACTATTTCATCTGACACTCATTGGTTTATCTTTTGAAAATTTTCATATTCTTCACAATGACCTTAATCACTTGAAACCACCCGTTCTTCCGTTAGGGTATTGTGGGTGAAGAAAACTGGTTGGCTTATACAAATTTTCACCACTGGCCGGTGAATTTTTTAAGGAAGTACGAATTCCAGATCTTTTGGTTAATTTTTTACGAATTTTTTATATCTTAAAGAATTCAAGTTCCGTATAAAAACTGATAAATTGATGGATGTAGCCATTACTACGTGGTAGGAGATCGTCATGAAAAATGAGAAATGAAAATTTTCTATGTTTTTAACCACTTTTATTTGTAACTAAAGTAACCGCAGTTTCGTCATACAAAGATATTTTCAAACTTATATATTGAACTAAAAGTTTAATCTATAATTTTAGAAATGTCCTCAAACTTTTAGTTTAATATATACGTTTGAAAATGTCCTTGTAGGACGAAACTGTAGAAACTTTAGTTACAGATAAAAGTGGTAAAAACAGAAATTTTCAAACTTATATATCAAACAAAAAGTTTAATGTATAAATTTAAAAATGTCCTCGAACTTTTAGTTTAATGTATAAGTTTGAAAATGTCCTTGTAGGACGAAACTGGTAGGAATTTTAGTTACAGATAAAAGTGGTAAAAACATAGAAATTTCATTTCTCATTTTTCATTATAAAAATTGTTCTATAAATATATTCTTCTAATTAAGAACCTCGAGAATATCAGTTATTTATTAAAAAAACGACTTCCTGCTAATTTAAGGCACGTAAATAGATAACCACGAAATTACATTTCCTTAGTTGCGATTTATTTATTTAATATTTTTATATTTTAATATATATAAATGAGTTATTGTGATTCTTATATAATCAGAAATGTTTATTGAATAACGAAATTAGTTAGTTCCCTAGCTATATAATTAAATGGGAGCTGTTGGATGGTAAGTTGCACTATATCATTGACTTGAATTATACCTATACATATTTTTCATGAAAGGTTTCTGAATTAAGTTTTTTCTGGTATCGAATTTTTATTTTTCATTATTTCATTGACAGTTGTTGTTAAGATGAATATACTCGATGATAATCCGTAATGTATTCAACAAACACTTCATCGTGAGATTTTCACTAAACAGTTTCACAAAAACACAACACATGTTTCGCTATGCAATAGCTTCTTCAGGCGTATCTATACTCGTGAGTATAAACACGCCTGAAGAAGCTATTGTGTAGCGAAACACGTGTTGCGTGTACTTGCTGGTTCATACGCTAATAGATTTTTCATTCATTTCTGAAAAAACATAACATGTTGTGAACAATTTGAGAGCACGCCGTGTTATCATAGTAATAACATTCATCACGGCCATGATTTTCATCAGGAACTCTATAACATAACTATTACAAACAATCAAAAAGTAATTTGAATGGCATGAGTACTTCCGAATATGAAACTTGCATCGTTAATGACATATTTTCAGAGAATTAGCATTTAGCAAAAATGTTAGTATTCCAGATATGGATAACATATAATATAAAAAAGTATAAAGGTAATAATACAGTCGTTTCTATCAGAGAACAATAGAACGCAGTGAAATAATAATCCATTCCATAATGTTATAAAGATAAAAAGTGATTCTATCAAATGTGGCATATTAATCCAGTCATTTTAGGTTTTTTAAACCTAATCTGCTGAAAATTTCCTAATGAGCTGAATTTTGGTATACACCTTCATTATGGCGTTTTAATGAAGATGTGAAAAATCGACATTGATATCGTGCCGGCTAAAAAAGTTATAAGGGTCAATAGGTCACGAAAATCAGTTTTTCGCGAATATCTCGCGACCTATGGCTCGGAGGTCAATAAAGGTCATTATAAAAATTATTCCTCATACGATTATCTACAAAAAATGTCTCTTGCATTTTTCTGTAAAGTCAACCGGTTTCGGACTAGAGCGCTGAGAAAGCGAGTAGAATTCACTCACATAGGGTATTGTATACCGTATACATATAAGGCGTCAACTCTATTGCTTTTTATCAAGTTTTATCTAATCGATTTAACAAAAAAAAATTAATTGAAATGCTCATTGAGAATTTAGGAAAAGTTGGTATTTCTACAAGACAACCACGTGATGATGCTGACGTCTTAATAGTTGAAACAGCAATTGAAAAATCAATAAATAATACTACAATTATCGTTGGCGAAGACATAGACCTATTGTTACTTTTCATAGCGCGCACACAAATACTTGATCAACCTAAATCCATTTTTTAAGAAACCAGGAAAAAATAATGTTGAAACAAAAATATACTCGACTGAGAGCCTCAACAAGTATCCACACTGCAAGAAAAATATTTCTGTTTCTACATGCTATGACCTGATGTGACACAACTTCAACACCTTTTGGGAAAGGAAAAATTAAAGTAATGAAGATGTTTGAAAAAAGACCCGATTTACATAATTCTGCAGAAATATTCCGACAAGAAAATTGCGCTCGAGATGCCCTTGTCAATGCTGGAATATATTTTCTACTAGCAATGTACGGTGCTCCAAAATCAGAAAATTCAATTGAAAATTACAGATACTGCAGCTTTGATAAACTAACAAGACAAAGCACAGCTGTGAAATTTCCATTATTACCACTCACTTCTTCAGCAGCTCAACAGCATATTTATCTAGTCTATTATCAAATACAAACCTGGCTAGGAAAAGAAATTGATCAAGAACAGTGGGGTTGGGAGTTGAAAAATAATATATTACAACCAATAACAACTTTTTTCCACCAGCACCCGATGATCTACTAAACACAATCTTTTATAATTGTACAAAAGGTTGTGGAGGCAAATGTGGATGTAAAAAAATTGGATTGAGATGTTCTAAAGCTTGTGGACATTGTCGTGGTCAGTCATGCTTAAACGCAGAGTCCAATAGTGAAGAAAATTATGAAGATGTTGATTTAAATACAGCAAGTCCACTCGATGTTTTGTCAGCAACTTTTGATAAAGTTGAAATTGAGGATATCGACGACGAATGAATATAAAAGAAAATTATATACAAAAAATGTTTCCCCTATTTTTCAATGTACAAATAAAAAATTATTGAGCATTAAATAAAATAAAACCTTTTATTACAGTACATGGATTATGCCTACGGGGGAAACCATGTAAAAAAACGCGCCTTGCATTCTACCTCAAAGGTGGTGCGGAAAAGAGTGCATCATCATAATGTAGTCGCTTTCTCAGCGCTCTAGTCCGAAAACGGTTGACTTTACAGAAAAATGCAAGAGACATTTTTTGTAGATAATCGTATGAGGATAAATTTTTATAATAACCTTTATTGACCTCCGAGCCATAGGTCGCGAGGTCGTGTAAAACTGATTTTTGTGACCTTTTTACCCTTATAACTTTTTTCGCCGGCATGATATCAATGTCGATTTTTCACATCTTCATTAAAACGCCATAATGAAGGTGTATACCAAAATTTACCTCAGTAGGAATTTTTCCGCAGATAAAACCTTAAATGACGCTCAACAAAAAATTATTTTCAGTGATAAGGAGACTTGTGCAAACCCTGTGTCAACATCATACGGTTGTTGTCGAGAGACAGCATTCAATATATTAAAAAAACATAAAAAATCTTTGATTATATTGAGAGATTGCTTTATTCTTTCTACAAACAAAAAGACATTGTTGAACATATATGAAAATCAATAAATTTATTAAAAGACGAGTTTTGAGTTACTAAATAGTATAAATAAGGTCTAGCCTCTGCACTTGGTCTCTTACAAAACTCCAAATAAATTTTATTGGTCCTCCATTGGATAAATGTTTCAATAACTATTGTTATTGTTACCAGAGAACTGGTATATGACATTGACCTGTAGACTAATTTTGGCAATACCAAAAATACCACGTAAGAAGGAAAAAGCAAATTCTCATTCGAAGCTCGGGATTCATTTAACGAGAATCGACAAAAAAAATATAAGGTAGTTGGGTATCTTTTATTTGATTCGATGCAAGATTCGTTTGAAACATTTGGTAAATACGCTAAAGAAATAATACGAAAAATTTCAAAAATATTTCAATTGGTAATAATTCTAGCTTCAGGGCAAAAAAGGAAAGGTCCAAACGTCCCTGTTATCTTGAGAATATTGCCGATATATGAATCACTGTCGCTTAGACATCGTCTTGATATCGCTTAGAATCGTCTTAATGATTTGCTAAGTTTGCCAATAAAATTGATCATTAAATAGACTTAAAATAGAAAGTAATACATTTCGCAGAATAGAAAATGAGAAATTAATTATGATTTTAGTGTTACTGAATATACATAAATTTTACTGACCGTATCAATGCAGATTTTTCAAAATACAGGTTTTAAGGTGAAACGATAGTCTTGCGTGTATCTAGCTACAATTCGTAATTTGCTTAAAAACATTATCACAGAAACTTTGATCTTAATGAGTATTTTCGCAATGTGAAAAAAATGCCAATTTGATTGGTTAAAATAGAACGATTGAACAAAAAATAAAGAAATAAACATGAAAATAAAAATAAAAAGTTAAGAGATTCCAAGCCAAGTTAGTTCACGACGTTTCGATTGTTAGTATCTACAATCGTCTTCGGGTGATGACTGGACTGATTCCTCCGAGAGATGACTATTTATGGGTCGTTCGAGTACTTTCACTTATCCCCGCTTTCCATTTTTTCCGCTTCACTAGTTCAGTGAGAGACGACCGTTTTGGCGGGAGTTGGCCATTTTTCGTTTGATGATGGGTTTCCATATGTTGCGTATCTCTACGCTAGCTTGACTGAATACGTTGTTGGACAACATGTATGTGGCTTCCTTGAATTTTCTCCTAAACCAATGTTCCTCTCTGTGTATAATCTCAGCTTGGGACCACTCGATGTTGTGTTGATGGGTCCAAACATGTTCTGATATTCCTGATTTGCTGGTTTCCCCACGCTGTGTGTGTTTCTTGTGCTCGGCAATGCGAACATTCAATTGCCTCTTAGTTTCACCAATATAAGATTTTCCGCACTCACAGGGTATCCGGTAAATGCAATTCTTGGAATCGCAGTCCGCGTTTGGTTGCCTGGTTTTCGTGAGGCTGCTGCGGATAGTGTTACCGGATCTGAAGCAGGTTCTGATGTTGTACTTGGAACCAATTCTTCTTATCCTCTCCGATAATCCTCTGATGTAGGGAAGTGCAAGCACTGGTTGTGACGGCTTCTATTCCTTGCGAGGATCCTGCTGTCTTTTAGCCAAAGTCTTTTCTACCATCACTTTGGAGTAGCCATTCCGTTGAAGATAATTTTTGATGATGTCTAGTTCCTTCTCTAGACCTTCCTTCGTATTACAGAGCCCGAAAGCACGGTCTAATAGAGTCTTGATGATTCCTCTTCTAATCGATTGATGGTGGTTGGATTCGTGGTTCAGATACTGTCCCGTGTGAGTGGGTTTTTGGTATACAGATGTTTCCCACTTAGTGCCGGTCCTCTTCACCAAAACGTCTTAAGAATGGCAATTCGTTGTGGATTTCCTTCTCCATTGTGAAAGTAATGGAAGGTCTCACGCTGTTTATATGTTTTAGGAAAGCGTCTAGTTCAGTATTCCCATGGTTCCATATTATGAAGGTGTCGTCAACATATATCAGCCAGACTCGAGGTTTCTTATGGTCTTCTTCAATGGACATAGTTTGAAACCACTCCATTTATATGTTGGCTATGACTGGTGAAAGTGGCGATCCCATTGGCATGTTTATTTATTTATTTTTTATTTTTTGTTCAATTGTTCTATTTTTATTTGTATTTTATTTCACTATTATTTCATTTCAGGTTTTTTTGCTGAATATAATTGTTATTTTCAGCTATTCATTTTCAATTCTTCTTTTTTAGTTGTTTCAGGGATTTCAAATCATTTTATATATTAGACAACAAGTCCGAACTAGTGAAATTCAGTAATTTACGCGGTATACAATCTACAGAATCGTGTGTACCTATCTTTAAAAGTAAACAAATTCCTACCTTATGTGATGGAATTGGCCGATACTTGATGAAAATCCATAACTCATTCAAGTACCACTTTATTGTGGATTTTGACCTGAGCGTTTTAATAGTGACTGAATTCTACTGAATTTTTTATTTATATAATAATGACTTACGATGCAGTGTTTGGAACCTTTGGCGTAGTAATGAATATTACTGAAGTTTTTTCTCAACATCTCGACACGTGTTTCGATCACCAAGTGATCCTCTTCATGAGGAAGATGTTCCAATTGAAGATGATCACCCGGTGATCGAAACACGTTTCGAGGTGTTAAAATAACGGTTTGGTATTGCAAAAATGACTAATAACTTTACCTGAGTTGCTTATATATATCAGGAGTATATGAGTTGACTTGGGGTTTTTCCCCAAAACTTTATATTGGCCAAACGGTAAGAACCTTGTCCCAAAGATTGAAAGGTCATAGGAGTAGTTTCTTGAACGTGGAAACCAATTCCAGATTTGCCAACTATCTTTTGACAGAGAGGAATGAGTTCAACTACGTCTATGAAGAATTACATTTGAAAGAGAAAGGTTTCAGACTCAATCTTTTGGAGTGCTTGGAAATTAATAGATTTAGTTTATTATATGTTCATTTACTGAGCTGATGAAAATTTACTTTTATGATGTTGAAAAATTAGCCTTTACCCAAACTTAGGTAAAGTTATTAGTTATTACCAAGGTAGAAAGTCACATGATTCAAATTGTTATTATATAAAGCACAAATTAGGTATAATTTTGTCAGTATGAAAACGCTTGAGGAAGCTAATGTATAGCGAAACACATATTGCGGGTTAAGCGTTGGTGGATTTCAAATCCATAACTTATCTGAGATATTGTTCGTATCTCCAATTTCATTTTTATTATCGCTCACATTCTTTACGTGACCAACATGTGTCATAATACCTATGTTTGAAGGTGGTTGACAATGTTTCATGGTGCCTGTCATTAGTTCGGACTTCCATTGTCTAATATGATATAAATTGATTTGAAATCACTGAGAGAATCTGTAAAAAATTAAAAAGATTAGTTGAAAAATAACAATTATATTGAGCAAAACAAAAATACAAAAAAATTAAATACAAGCCACAACAAAAAAAGAACTATTAACACGAAATGAAAATTGAAAGATTCAAAACCAAGTTACTTCACGACGTTTCGATTGTTAGTATCCACAATCGTCTTCGGGTGATAACTGGACTTGTTCCTCAGAGATCTGACTATTTATAGGTCATTCAAGTGTTTCACCTATCCTCCTCTTCCAGTTTGCAAGTAATTCGAGAAATTAAGAATAGTACTGTTATGTTTTTCCTGTGGGTTCGATAATATTTGACCGCACTGTACAATTAAACTCAACATTATTTCACTACTACACTGCCGATACAACACACACACTTTAATTGAACTCCAGACTAATACGCATATGTCTATCGCCTCATTTGCTCACTTCGTACCACACTTTCAACAAGACTCTCCGGTTGCCTGTTGGTAGTGCTTATATATCCCAATGGAAGTTTTCGGAAGCCGATAGGAATATTCTCGAAGCGCGATGACACGTAGAACGATCGAGAAGCACAAGTATAGTTGGCGCGACCTTGGCCAAATTACAATTGATCGACCAGCGATGGTTGGCGTTATTTTTGTTTAGGGAATAATTTACAACACAACATTACCATTTTTAACAAAAAAAATTTGAGTCTAAAATATGCCAACATGTAAAGTAATTATTTTATTTTTATTTCCTTTTTTCATTTCTTTATTTTTATTTATTCAATTGTTCTATTTTTACTTGTATTTTATTTCACTATTATTTCATTTCAGGTTTATTTTGGTTAATATAATTGTTATTTTCAGCTATTCATTTTCAATTCTTCTTTTTTAGTTGTTTCAGGGACTTCAAATCATTTTATATATTAGACAATGGAAGTCCGAACTAGTGAAATTCATCATGAAACATTGTCAATCACCTTCAAACAAAAGTAATTATTAGTTGTTATCATCATGACACGTAAGTCAGACTTCCATGACGTATTAGAGATAACAATAATAATAAACGTCTTTATTACTACAACCACAAAAAAAATCACAGTATTAAATATGCAAATCACTGCTATATTGTTCTTCCACTTGTCTATAATCAAAAAACCGTGGTGGTCATATGTACAATAATTGGTTGAAAGTTTACTTTGAAGGAAACCTAATTCTCTTTAATATAGAAAAAATATTTGCTCCCATATTCTGTTACAGAAGAAATTTATATTATTTATATAATGCTTCTTGTTTTCAAAATATTTCCAGAAATATAAACTAAATTAGGTTATTGTAATGACATAAATTGCTAACAATTCAAACAATTGAAAATGAAACGTGACTATCCAAAATATTCCGGATGAGGAGTTGAGAACAAGTGTTATTCAAGAAATCTTGGTCTAGTATGAGTTGTACGAACTTTCAATGAGTATCGCTGTTAGTTGTCTGTTCATAACTAAAAAGAAAGTTATTTTTAGCCGTTCACTAGACCACATAAGAAAATCTATGGAATTTAGGTTTCTGGGCAAACTATTAAACGGAAATACTTCATGGGGTTAAGTGGTAGAACAAATCAGTAATCTTGAATTATTGATTTGAATTTCAACCCAGGATTAGCATTCATTTTACAAATGTAAGGAAATATGTGTATGTATCCTAGATTGACAAAAAAAAACACATTATTATCATTATTAAACTGTGAACTAAACTCATTATGAAGAAGTATAACCTACCTCTTATGCACTTCACTGGGTTCTCGAAATCTTTCTCAAATGCTAGAGAAACAGTAAAATAAATTTCCATGAAAGATGGATACGTTCCTTTAACTCTAGTATGGAAAAATTCAGAATTCAAAATAAACTGAAAGAAGTTTAAATAAATAATGGAACCACGAGTTACGTATCACTGAAAGCAAGGTCTTGAAGAAATGAACTATCATGTATTAATTATTATTTATTGATATAACTATAGTTATATGAAACTTTGTTATTGAATGGAACATATTTTCGGTAAATTTTCATGCAATAACTATAGTTCCTAAATGCAACAGAAACTTGATTTTGAATTCAACACGTGTCAAAATACTTTTTCACGATGACATTGAGTCTATCAAATAAATGGAACCTGATTACATAACTATGTATGGTGCATAGTTGGAATATGTATCTATATTTCGCGACATATTACACTGTTTGACGTAATAATTTTTAATAGAATAATAATTTGTTCAATTTTCATCGAACACAGAATATGGCAATGAGAACTGTTCCAAAGTATAATCCGTTGAAAAATGGTTTTTAATTACCGACCGTGATTCTTTATTGTATGTTTCAAAAATTTTTGATTTGGGTAACTTATTTTCACTTGGGTTTTATTATTAAAAAGTGGTATTTCTTTCACATTTCTTCAGCGGAGCTTGGTAGAATCACTCTCCAAAATGTGTTTTAAGTAGGAGAATACCTCTCCCAGAAATGTTACATTGTAAGGTATGGTACAAGATGTATTCAATATGTGGACCAACATTTCAAAATTTCAAAAGCATCTGCTTGAGAACCTTTAAAAACAAACCATTTTAAAGTGAAACCAAAACCAAAGCACGAAAATATAGTACATATTTGTTTACATAGGCTTCTGTTTATGCTAATGATTGTGTTGGTATAGGTCATTTGGCATATTCATCTTGAAATATAATATTTATTTAATGGTGATCATTTGCTCATGGAGGAATTTAAAGGTCATCCTAATATGGTTATTATATCAGAAAACATTGATGTTGTCGCGTAAACTGTTAACGGAAGATCATAATTAACATTCCACAAAAATGAATCTCTTCTGAGCAACAGTGAAAGCATAAAAAAATAATACTTGGAAGTTTACCTGAAAATTCTCAAATATACAGTCGAGGTTAAGAAACGGTAATAAAAATCTATTTTGCATCAAACAGAACTTGAGGGAATAAAATATTTGCCACTATCGAGTTTGTCAGATAGTAAGTTTCCATATAAGGAAAGAATTTTCTTGCACTTGACTACGTCATCAGCTTAATCTTCTCGAAAATCAGATCTTTTTTTGTCATCGTTTAATCAGAACATTGAAGAAAACCAGATATATTTCAATCCCCTTTTCGGGCTGATTGAAACTATAGTTTTATTATTATGGCAAATTAATGAATTAACTGTCTCAAACAAATTTATTTCCAACAATATTTCACTAATCACAAACTAATTTATTTACAACACTTAGCAACTAACGCTTAATTTATTTACACTATTTGAATTCCTTGTTTAGCGGCTCGATTCACTTTCTGAACTGCACTGTTGGGCCGGGAAGCCGTGCTTATATCGGTAAAAGTCCTTTCTAGAAATCTGTAGTCGGTTCGGTTCTAGAGTTTTACCGGCGATTCCCGACTGCATTCTTTCACGGTGATGTCATGTGTTTGTTCGCTGAGTCGGCCGGCTATCGGTCAGGGGCGGCTTTATATTCGTTACATTATGTTTCACAAAAATAGAGAAGTTGTTAATGCAGAACTGAGTTGAAATTGTACATTTTTTGAGTGAAGATCTTCGAAAAATACTAATCAAAACATCCGAGACCTAATGCGTGTCCAAAACTAGATATTGCCTCAAAGCTTTTCAGTTAGTATATTATCCTCACTTCAACTCATAACTGAAGTTACCGAAGAGTTTCTTTTCCAATAAAATCCAGCGATATACTGGCAATTCTGCGACTAGACCAGTACCTGCGACAATTCCATAATAGTAGGCATTGAATTCTCAGATATATTATTTCATTAAAATAAAAACATTGTTGTCAAGGTTCTGATTCTATATTTTACCTACGACAATTCCATAATAGTAGGCATTGAATTCTCAGATATATTATTTCATTAAAATAAAAACATTGTTGTCAAGGTTCTGATTCTATATTTTCCTATTTCTTTAGCATAATTTCCGTGCGACACTGCAAGTGAGAAATTAAGGCAAAAACGTAAGACATTTCTGAGAACTTAGTACTTACTATATCGGAATTATAGTATGATTTATAGTTACATTACCACGAGATTACAACATTATGGGATCACAATCATGATATATTTCAGTTTCTGTTACATTTAGTGCATTTATTTTCCGTCGACTAGGTTAGGTTAGGTTAGGTTGCAGGTTAGATTATGTTTCCCTGAAAATTTATTCTTTATTCTACTAAATATTTAATAATTTTGCAATTAATAAATTGAGCAAGAAATGTTAGGAAGCAAAAATCACCACGACAGGAAAGGGCATTGTATCGCGAGATATACCGGGTGTCATCGAATTTTCAGACAAGTCATAACTTGGCATGTCATACTCAGAATATTAGGTTTATAAAAATGATATTTGGTATAGGCGAATAGTATGTGAAGATTTTTCGCATTATTTTTCACTTTCCGCTCATTTCCGGTTTCATCAGAAATGGCCCTGGTTTCAATTTTCAAATGGAACACCCTGTATATATTAACATTTTTGGATTTTTGAAGCGATTCAGGATCAGAATTCAACATTTTGAAAAGTGTGTATCTACTTCATTTTTTATTCACTTTTATTATGATCCAACCAATCCTTGTTTTCGAAAAGTGCTTGCCAAAAAATGATGGTCATTTGAAAAACAATAGACACGAAAATGCACTTCTGCCAACTTGTCTTATTCTTGTCTATTGCACTAGTCACGAAAACTTAGCAATTGCAATTTTCTGAGACCACCACCCTCAGATTAGTTTACGTTCAAAGATCACTCTAAAAAATGAAGTAAGCATATTTCTTTAAATGTCACATTCTGATGCAGAATACAGGGGTATTCGGCTGAACATTGAGAAGATATGTATACGGGTATATACTATTGTGATATTTTGGATCGATTTGGAATTTAGAAAAATATAGGTTTTGAGTCCAACTCGTATACATTTGAATTTCTGCCGTCATACGATCAGGAACTATCTTAATTGTTATTCGAGACACTGCTCGTCACTACGTTGGAAGAAGAACTCATAGAACTGATAACGAACAAGGAAATAAAAATAAAATTCAAAAATGGATACCAAGAATTTGGGCTACAAAAGCAATTGTACCCTGGATTGTGGTCCATCGTTCAACGATTTTTGATAGCATTCCCATCATCGTATTTGTGTGAACGTGGATTTAGTGCTGTGGCAACGTTGCTAACTAAAAAGAGAAATCGGTTGCAGATTACTAAACGCGGTGACTTACGGCTGTTTTTGAGTAAAATCGAGCCTGATATCAACAAACTTGTTGAATCGTCAAAGTCATCGTTCACATTAGATTATTTTTAAAATCCAAATTGAAATGTTTATTTTAATAACATGAATAAAAGTTTTCCTAATATTACAAAATGGTGTTTTACATTACCGTCATCAGAAAGTCTTATTTTCACATGACACACATGATTTAATTATTAAAATAATGACTGCAATTGTGATTCTTCTTAAGATGTCGTAAAGTAATCAAAATTGGGGGCGCTAAAAAATAACTAATTATCGAATTGGGCGGTAGACAAAATAAGTTTGAGAACCTCTGATCTAGATTATAAACCAGGCGTTGATTCATACTGACCCACCGAAAAAAAGCGGGTTTTCAAAATGCTCAAATGAACCGACAAACGCATCACTGTTTTGTAGTTGGCAAGACAACGGTGAAGAGAATTATATAAACAATATCTGATAAACTTTGACGGTTTACTACTGATATGATGCGGTAAATATGAGGAAATTTACGTGATCACATCTCGAATGATTCATCTTTATCTATTTTGATATTCATCAGTATACACACAGTACACAGAATCAGGCATGGCAGAAGAGATCTGCAGCCGAGCAAACCAAGGGTCTGTTTTTTATGTAATTTGACAAAAGTTGACAACGGTTGAAAATAACCTAAATAATTGTGAAGTGTAATTGAAATAATAATGCTTTAGTGTTTGAGAAATTGAACAAGTGGACCTCTTACAAGTATTAGAGCCCCACACATTCGTTACAATACTTTTTTCTAGATAAACCTAGGTACTTTAGTGAAAATGCTTCTTGTTCATAGATTCTGTTATTTTTTAATTGTAATTTGATGTAAATGGAACATTTTTGAAGAATACCTGTTCATTGTGCAATTGTTTTTATATTCGAATAGACCGAAAAGTAATGATATTTTGATGATCCTGGCGATATGACTAACAGAGTTACTTAAAACAATTTAAATTCCGAAGTGGACTCTTGCGAAAATATGAGTAACTATCAGACGGGTTATTACAAAAAACAATACGTCTACTGAATTTAAATATCCAATACCAAGTTGAGAGTGAAACAGAAACTGGCACAATTCATCAATTGACACCATTGAGCTAATTTGTGCTATTTCGAAGCAATTTTGAATCCACCGATGGAAATCGCTCGTTTAGAACATGTTTGTATATTTTGAATAAGTAAAAACTTCATAGAAAATATTAAAAATAACATCAAAGTAATCGTAACTCTGGGAAAAGGTTTCTGTAACAATGAAGGTTATATTTGTTTGAAGGTGATTGACAATGATTGACTATATAAAATGATTTGAAATCCCTGAAACAAGTAAAAAAGAATAATTAAAAAAGAATAGTTGAAAATAACAATTATATTAAGCAACAATAAACCTGAAATGAAATGATAGTGAAATAACCTACAAGTAAAAATATAATAATTGAATAAATAAAAATTAAAGGAATGCAAAAAAGAAAATAATAAAAATAAAGTGTAGAGATTCCAAGTCACGTTAGTTCACGACGTTTCGATTGTTGGTATCTACAATCGTCTTCGGGTGATGACTGGACTGATTCCTCCGAGAGATGACTATTTTATAGGTCGTTGAAATACTTTCACTTTCTCTACTTTCCATTTTCCGCTTCACTGATTCCGTGAGGGATGACCGTTTTGGCGGGAGTTGGTCATTTTTCGTTTGATGATGGGTTTCCATATGTTTCGTATATCTACACTGGCCTGGCTGAATACGTTGTTGGACAACATGTATGCGGCTTCCGCATACATGTTGGAACTAATGTTCCTCTCTGTGCATGATCTCAGCTTGGGACCACTCGATGTTGTGTTGATGGGTCCAAACATGGTCTGCTATTCCTGATTTGCTGGTTTCTCCTCGCTGTGTATGCTTCTTGTGCTCGGCAATGCGAACATTCAATGGCCTCTTAGTTTCACCAATATAGGATTTTCCGCACTCACAGGGTATCCGGTAAATGCAATTCTTGGAATCGCAGTCCGCGTTTGGGGGCCTGGTTTTCGTGAGGCTGCTACGGATAGTGTTACCGGATCTGAAACAGGTTCTAATGTTGTACTTGGAACCAATTCTTCTTATCCTCTCCGATAATCCTCTGATGTAGGGAAGTGCAAGCACTGGTTGTGACGGCTTCTCTTCCTTGCGAGGCTCCTGCTGCCTTTTAGCCAAAGTCTTTTCTACCATCGCTTTGGAGTATCCATTCCGCTGAAGATCATTTTTGATGATGTCTAGTTATATTATTTGCGAAGGTTATATTATTTGCATTTACTGTATGATTCAGAATGAACCCTATGATTATCACAGAAAAATGTTGGTATTTCTGACTCACTGCACTAACATAAATGGAGATGAGAATTATTATGATCATTCCCAATTTGATTTCAACTTAAGAGCAACCGGTAGACAGCTGTTTCAGCCTGTTGGGCATCGTCAGTACCGGCCAGGCGGTCCTCGATTGAAGACAAAATGTGATGTCGTTCATCGTCGTTTTAATCAGTCAGGAGCCTTGCTCCCTTACCCTTTGGACTGTTTTTCGTCAGAGGGACAAATGGGTCATGACTGATTTTTGATGGTGGCATGAAAGTCCTCAGACATCACCCCTACCTGGCTGGGGTGAGATGGATGAAGATATTATTCATCTGTTAACGGAGGACATAGAGGCCTCATTCGACAGAATGTCGGGGCCTTCTATATCGAGAGGGGTCGTCTACAGCGTAATCTATAGCTTCCCTGACTAAACAAAATGTGAACAACCAAGAAAAGTACTTAATACAAATAACTGCGTAAACGCAAGCGAGACATAAGTGGAACCACCTATTGGTGTGACACCCAAATCAACTTGCTGAGTTTTTATGTTAGTGTTAGTTGTTTGACCATCAACCGACAACTGCGGTAGCAGAAATTTGGGAAGCTATCCTGGAATGCCATCAGAAAACGAATCCACATGTTTCCAAAAATGATATGAAATCGAGAAAGGTTAATGCAGTCAAGCTGCTGGAAAATAATTTCATGAAAACCAAAAGATAAATACCATTCTGATCATTCCCATATTATTTCAATTTAACAGCCACCGGTAGACAGCTGTTTCAATAACTGCGTAAAAGCATGTGAGACATAAGTAGAACCACCTATTGGTGACACCCAAGTCAACTTGGTAAAACCACCAACACTGACATACAAATTTTGTTGTACGAATAGGTATCTAATTTCATAAGATAAAAAAATATATCGTTCTTCTAATATGTTCATTCCATGACATTTTTTTTTTTAACAAATGAAACTAAAAATCTGATGTTTTTGTGCATTTGATAGTATTATTATTGAATATAATAGCATACATAAGTGCTTCAATCAATCATTCAATTCCAAATTTGGTAGGGAATTTACATAAACAAGAATTCAAAAAGAGATCCTTCAGAACAGCACAAAATGATAAATATTTTTCAATAATAAGAAACAAATTATTCAAATCGGGATATAAAAGGTCACACTTTTCATTTTCATCAATTTCCATTCCAATGTCGCTGTCTCTAGATTTGCCGATACCGTCTAGACTTTTATACAGGGCTTTTCATAATGAGCGTTAATTAGCCGTTTCTGGCAAACTATTTAACGGATCAACCTGAAAATTCCACAGTATGCATAAGTCAATATGACCTACACGCCTAAAATATTTTAGACGAAGCGGCGTTGTCGCTTCTACTATAAAGTAGCGGTTTCTTTGATTTTTCAAATGGAACACCCCGTATATAATATCATATTATGATTCATTATCACTTTGTCAACAAATTCATATACTATTTCCCTATACCTATCTATTACCGTTTAGAAGATATAAATTAATTTCGATATTTTTTTTACCAAACATAAACTTTTATAAATGCTGATAATCTTGAACTCTCTTGCACTAAAACGAGTCATATTTTCATTTGCCTCATACAGGGTCTTCAAAAAATGCAGATACTTTGATCTCATGAAAAAATGAGTGGAACTCAATTTTTTCAAATGGAACACCCTGTATATTTCAACATTTTTCAGCTCTACATCCAATTTTAGATTAACTTTGTTCAGATAATACTATTTCTATTTTGAACCGTTTTCGAGATAAACTGTTTCAAACGGAAATTGACATGGTTTCCTTGTTCATCACTCATTTTTGTAAAACAGATTTCGTTTGATGTTTCTCAATTAGTCACACATAATACAATGAAAAGATAATTATTGAAATACTTCTCAAACATCGAATGAAACTTCTCTTCAACAATAGTTTTATTAACGCTGAAATACGAACTGAAAATAATAAACTCATAAATTAATGAGTTAATTTGATCGTCAGTGTATTTCAGAATATGTTCAAACACATCTCCACCTCTACTTAAACAAACATGTAATCTCTTCAAAAGATTGTCATGTGTAGCGCTTCTGATCAAGTCTGGAGCCAAACTATTGAAAGCAGTTGTAACTCTCGATTTCATATCTTCCATTGTTGTTATTGGAGTAGAGTAAACCATATTTTTAATGAAACCCCACACGAAATAATCTAATGGATTGCCATCTGGTGTTCTAGGAGGCCAACGAAAAGGTCCATTATTACCAATCCATCTGTCTTCGAAGATTTCGATTAAAGCTTCGCTGACTGAATGAGAATTATGGGGTGGAGTACCATCCATTTGGTACCATACACGTTCTCTTCCTGGCCTATTATTTAAAATAATTTGAATTCCATTCCTCAGTAAATCTTCATATTTTGATGCATTCAAATTATCATCATAAAACTCGATATAAAAAAATTACTCATTCTTTACGGCACAAAATACATTGAATTGCCATCTTTCTTGAAAACTCCTTTGACGGACAACATGGGGATTTTCTGGCGCCCAATAATGACTGTTGTGTCTATTGAAACCTACAATTTTTCAGTAGTCGATTTATCACATTATTATTCGGCTTCGGAAGTTGTGGATATCTTTCATGAAATACTCGGCAAGTTCTACTTGCAATTCTATTGCACTCACCATAAATTATTAATAAATTCAAGAAATCTTCATTACTGTAACCTAATCTTGACATTATTCTATTATAATTGGTAGCTATCACAATCAGTCAAAACCACCAACGAAAGTCTGACTTTAAATAATTGGTTTATTTATTTTTCCAAAGCACACTATTAAAAAATATTAATGTGTACTGTTGTTGTACGTTAGAGACCAATACCTCAATATATACAAATTGTAACTTTTTCTAAGGTAGGTACATACCAATTTCGAATTGACTGATCTGAGACAGTTGAAAAACTGGATCCAAAAAGAAATATTACTAAGTATAAAAAAATGTTGAATATCCAAAATAAGTGATGAATTCAAAAAAACGAGCACGTCAGTTTCCGTTTGAAACAGTTTATCTCGAAAACGGTTCAAAATAGAAATAGTATTATCTGAACAAAGTTAATCTAAAATTGGATGTAGAGCTCAAAAATTTTGAAATATACAGGGTGTTCCATTTGAAAAAATTGAGTTCCACTCATTTTTTCATGAGATCAAATTATCTGCATTTTTTGAAGACACTGTATGAGGCAAATGAAAATATGACTCGGAGTGAAGATCCTCATAGTATCACTCCACTCCATTTCAAATATGATCGTTTTAGTGCAAGAGATTTCAAGATAATCAGCATTTATAAAAGTTCATGTTTGGTAAAAAAAAATATCGAAATTAATTTATATCTTCTAAACTGTAATAGATAGGTATAGGGAAATAGTATATGAATTTGTTGACAAAGTGATAATGAATCATAATATGATATTATATACGGGGTGTTCCATTTGAAAAATCAAAGAAGCCGCTACTTTACAGTAGAAGCGACAACGCCGCTTCGTCTGAAATATTTTAGGCGTGTAGGTCATATTGACTTATGCATACTGTGAAATTTTCAGGTTGATCCGTTAAATAGTTTGTCAGAAACGGCTAATTAACGCTCATCATGAAAAGCCCTGTATAAAAATATTATTTCAAACATATGAGTATCCTTTTCTCTAAAACTTTTAGTGAACTGAAAATATAGAAAGAGTTTACCGTTTTTTCGACGGTTTCCAAAAATTTTCAGAGTGGAGTTAGAAGAAAAGGAGAAGAGACAAAAAAAAGATTCAACGCCTCTGTTTGAAAATGATTTCAAACATCCTTTGTTGTTAAATACTCTTGCAAATTACTGAAATTATATTCTCCAGAACTAGTGAATTAAACATTTTTGAAATTGCTGTAGTTATTCTGAAAAACACATCAGAATCAAAATATAATGTTAAATCAATTATTATTTATTCAGTTTCCCACATTTTAAGGAGATACTAAATACAATAGATATTCCACAAATGCACGTCTTGTATTTCAAGTAATAATATACCGTACCCGTACACAGTTCATCTTTAGAGTGTAAGTAACGTTAATTGGGGTATAAACACCATTCTGAGGTGTGAGATGTCACCCATGAAGCAAAGCATTAAATACATTTTAGTGTGTGTATACTCGAAACTGATCATGACTTTTTATAACAGTAATTATCTACTCAAGTAAACAAGATTGTATTTACTTTGACTAAACATTTAGTCACGCAGAAATTCACGAATGGCGAAAAATGTAATAATAATCGATCTTGAATTAAGAAACATAACGATTTGTATTTCAATTCGTCGATTTGTTATATAAAAAACTTGATGTTCATTTTAATATGTTATAGTATTTCCAATAACAATTGAAACAGCACAGAGAAGGAATTCCCGTCTCGACATAGGCGTCGGAATATTATTTTACAGTGGTAGTTTTTCAGTTACTTATTCTCACAATCATAGCTATTGATCACCCCATGAAAAAGTTATCTCAACTGAATTTTTCCACCATGGGTAATTATGAAAAACTTCGAAATTTAAGGTAGTTGAGTTCCGAGTCGAAAACTCTAAAATACAATGAAAACACAAATAATTACACCGAATTCTTGTCAAACATATATTTACAAAATAATAGAGGCCAACAAAATTGCTAGAAAAATCAAAATTCTTCTTCGCTATATTCGGATGAGATGGGATTATCATCGGGTTCAGTAACGATCGGATTTATGGAACTTTGCACAAAATATTTGTTCTCTTCTTTTATAACGTGGGCCACACAGTTCTTCCACACATCACTATTACCTACTTCACTCACCACTAGCCTTATATTGTCAAGCACCACAGCATTCAAAGTCGGTGACTGATTACATTTTCGCAAGCTTTCTTTCATTGTGGGCCAATCCATTTCAATTGGATTGAACATACGGAGGCAAACATATGGAGACAAACATATGGAGGCAAACGCACGAGAATATGACCACGTGTTTCAAACATCGAATCAATAATATACTCTTTTTTGAACTTACGTTGTTTTATGGTCGCCAGTAATACCTTTTTCGTTGGAATCTTTTCGTGTATTTCCATGTCATGAGTTCGCATGAAATCAACAATATCTGCTTTCTTGTGTATTTTAGTCAATAACCAAGAATGATACGAAGCGTTATCCATAAAAATAACCGAGTTTGGAGGAATATTTGGGAGAAGCTGCTCACTGAACCAGGTTTCAAATAAAGCCGCCGTCATATCTTCGTGGTAATCAGCAGACGAATCTTTTATATTTTTGGCCAACAGAAGCAAAGCGTTAGGTACGAAACCACTTTCATTCCCGGCATGCAAAATTATAACACGTTTTCCCCTTGAAGAAGGTGTGTTCAACGCACAATACTTGGTTTCGTCTACCCAGCCATATTTGACAACATCATGGGTGTCAAACCAAGTTTCGTCGAGGTAGATTATATGTCTGCTGGATTTTCGGTAGCTTTTCCTTCGCCTCAAATATTCTTGTCGGAGTAGAACAATGCGTGTCTGTCGATTCCATTATGACCATCCAATTGTTCAATTTTTATATTTGAAACCACAAGACAATAAGACACCTCGTAGAGTTTCTAAAAATTTGTAATTGTAATCGGGATAGTCGAGTAATTTATACCAAATCATTTCCAAGGTTGGTACTTCATTTTTTTTGGTATATACCATGAATTGTTCGCCGAATCAAATTTTTTGTAGCACCATCAACGTTTGCGAATTTTTTATTCCTTTGTTTTCGTTTCATTGAATGGTCAATGACATCCCCTATTTTAATGACTCGAAGAACTGTCGAACGAGATAGTTTCGTCATACTTAATGTTATTATTTGTTTCAAAAGGTCTCCAGAAAGACGTATTGGTGAAAGTACCCAAAAACACCAAGATTTTCACAAAAATCGGTTTAAACGATGAGATTGGAACCTTTGGTGTAAAAGTTGAAAACTTTTTCTAGAGATCAATTACCCTAACGCCAAACTAATATTTTTGCACTCGATGCGCGTTTCGTTAACAAGGTTAGCATTTTCAGAAGAAGCAAATTGATACTGAATCTGAAGACAAGGGTTAGCTAAAGTTGTTTGGTCCGATGTGGACTTTTTGTTTGTTAAATGATGATTATCCTAATTGATTTTTCGGTAATTTACTAGTGGAACCACTACTTGCCAATTAATTTGTCTGCTTTTTAATCTATTGTTGACAAATTAATTTGCAGGTAGTGGTTCCACAAGTTAATTACCGAAAATTCAATTAGGATAATCATCATTAAACAAAGTCCACATCGGACCAAAAAACTTCAGGTATATAAACAGCTTACCCTTGTCTTTAGATTCTGTATCAATTTGCTTCTCCTGAAAATGCTAACCTTATTAGCGAAACGTGCGTCAAGTGCAAAAATATCAGTTTGGTGTTAGGTAATTCATCTCTAGAAAAAGTTTTCAAAATTCGTTTTGCAAAACCACTCACTACCTCACCTAACCCCACGAACACACGGCACTGATAAAGAAATATTGTGAAACGGACAAAAAATTAGTATTCAGCCAGTCCAGCTAGCCGAGCCTTTATTCCTCAACTACATTTGAGTTTACTAGTTTACTATCTGGGCGACTAGGGGCCACAGGCAAGAAATGTTTATGACTGTACCAGGGACGCTTTGAACATAAAAGCACTGGTAGTATATACATTTCCCATTTGCCGGGCAGTGATTATGAACACTCCTCGTAGTGCTCTAATTTTTTTTTGCCGTTCCAATTGGGAATGGATAGACTATAACGTACTGTTGAAAGTTTTATGATTCAAAAAAAATGTAATCGTCAATGTTTTGTTGAATGAAGCTGTCATTGGGTTCCTGAACTCGGTACATTTTTGTACAATTTAGAAATATATAATTATCAACTGATATGACATTTTGCTGAATTTGACACTATTATTTGTTTATTTATCAGTGTCCAATAAGTAAAAAGGAAAATATTTGTAAAAAACTAAACAATACAGTATAGTATAGTGAAAATACTCTAAAAGAATTCTGATTTTCAATTATGGAATATCATTGACTTTAGGTCGATAATGGTCACTATCTTGCACTGACGAATGGCTAATGAGCCCGAAACCGGTCTGCAAGTGTGCCCGTTCCAAAATTGAAGGTCGACTCTTTCAGTTGTATTGCCAATTGCATAGGTATGCAGGAAATTTTCTGTGAAGATTCCTGCACTGACGCCTGTCGGATATAATCCAACACCCTTCATGGTATTAGTCAGGGGAGTAGTTGTTTTCTGATAGGCGTCAGTCCATTCAACCTACTGTGTAGCTATATCCGAGACTGGCTTGAACGTTTGAAGTTCATTTCTTTAGATTTTTTTACTGCCAGTGTTCAAGCATAGCCCACTGACTAATGAGAAAATAAATTATGTGTGTTTGTATCTTTCTATTTGTTCTCCTTGCGCCATTGTTAACATTAACATTCTCTGTTTGAAACAATGGTTTGTAGGCATATTGTGTGAAAATGGATAAAAAAATTGCTATGAAACAGGTGCTTACTAAAAATTTCAAAACTGAGTGTGGCACAAGTGGGACTGCACCTGTATGAAAATTCTATGAACCCATTCTGATGATATCTAAATAAAAGTTCCCGACACAAAGTTTTAACAAATTTTGATATTTCTATAAAAAGAAAGATACAACCAAAAATGCAATTTGTTCGGTGTTTTCCAATGTTTTAGTATCTTTGATATCAAAAGAATTACAGTCGACTTTTTGGTAGCCTTTAATATCATTTAAAACTAAGAAATGGTGTCACTATTCAACGCTCTCTCTATCTTTTGTCGTTTACGAGATCCTCATGCATAGATTCGAATTTGAATAATCTACATCCGTAAGAACGGATATTGAGAATAGTTATTATTATTATTATTATTATTATAATACCAAAGAAATATCAATAAAGACCACTTTTTTTTCTTTTTCGAGTACTTTTTCTTTTCTTTCGATACCAATCAAGAGAAATTATATACCTACACAGGAAATTTGAAAAAACTTCAATAGTTCAATAGGTACACATTGACAACCCTCGGGAAGAATTTTAATAAAAACTTAAAATTGAAAATATTCACATCAAATTTTTCAGAAACAATTTTAAGAAACAGGTCAAATTGAATTTTGAACTGTTTTTCAACACTAGCAGTATGTCCGTATCATTAAAAAATGATGTTCTGCAATTGTTTTCAAGTTTCACATATAATAGATTAAAATAGTCTATAAATATGTGATTTGGTCGTAGTACCGGATACTTCTTGACATATAACATTGAAGTTGAGTAATTCATCGAGATATCTAAAATAACAGATAATAAATAGTCAAAGCACACACGTTTACATCGAATAATCCTAATATAGGAGAGTTCAAGTGTTCCCGTGAAGTTGGCCATGGAACAATTACTATTTAAAAAAAACTTATAAGCGGATCATGGAAACGGTAGAAACATTTTACGTTAATTAATTTTGAAAAAAATTGATTTTATAAATACGTTATGTGAAAAGTTTGATTGGTTCTTTTTTAACCCGAGAAATGATACTGATATAGCAGATGATCCGCCTATAATGGACGCGAAACTCCTATATGAATCATAATCATTGTAATTATGATAAAAAAATTTATTTCAAAAATATGCCGACTATTAGAGCTTGTACACAAACAACATAGAATGAAATGATATCGAAAAGATCAAGTAGTAATGTGAAACACTATTTCCGGCACACATTTCATTAAGTTATCGTCAGAAAATGAATTGTAGTACAATAAATATATTTGACCAATCAGTACACAGCAATTCCCTTCTCGACACGGGTTTTACTAACCAAGTTGATTTTATCGGGAGTTAACTATACGCACGTTTAAGACGCTGTTCTAGTGAGTGGGTCAAGTATTTTCGTTGGACGATTTTGTCAATACTCAATCATGATCATACAGATTAGTTCATACGATAAATTTTAAAAATTATAGCATTTTTACTCCTAATCATTTTAAAAAAGTAATTGTGGCCAGTGAACGCCAGAAGTATAAGTCGGATCCAAGTTTGACAATAATTTGTTAATTATTTAAAGTATCATTTGCTATCGATGCAATTTTATGCACACGTACATGTACATGGAACTGTTCCTAAAAGTCAAGTCAAATCAATAGCTGTCTGTTATAACTACACCTGAAACATGTTCACAATGAGAGAGAGATGTTCGCTAGTGCTGAATTTTTGACATATATAGGAGGTATCGTGTTTTTGAAATTCAAAAGTCACAATTCCGACGACATCAGGAGAAAACCGAAAAAAAATTTATAGAGAAACGAAAGTTTATCTGTAAAATAATAACTGTAAAAACGCTAACTTGTGAGGGAAACATTTATTGTGACCTGAAATGAAAATGAATTATTAAATGGGGGAAACAATGAGTGAAATATTAATTAAATGCAAAAAATGAAAAGTAAAAGAAATACAAAATTAAAATGAAATAATGAAGATAAATGATGAAAAATTATACAACAAAAAAAGAAAAAAATATACCAAGCTACTTCACGACGCAACGTTTCGATTGTTGGTATATCCACAATTGTCATCAGTTAGTTAGTCAGTTATCACCCAAAGACCCAACGGAAGTAGCTTGGTTTGAAAACTTGTTTATTTATAGATCTTTCAATGAATTTTTCAATTGTTTGCATATAATTGACACAATTCACTTTTATTATTAATTATTTTCATTTCAGAACACAAAAATTTGTTTTCTTCACTTCACATATTTTTATTTTACATCATTTTTTAAATTAATTTCTCATTTTCAACATCATTCATTTTTCAACTATTTCGCTCCTTTATTTTATTTAATTATTTTAATACTTCATTCGTGTCAACTTTATTTTTTCTTCCATAGATTTCAAATATGTGAAAACTTTCTTAGACAATTGAAGTCCGACCCTGTAACACGTCATTGATTGCCAAGTGACAGATATGACATAAGATCTGTTCTGGTTCTCACTTTGAACAGTTCCGGATAGTTCAAAATCAGTGAGTCAGTTGTAGGCTTGAAAGATCTACGACACATGATGGTCAGTATCCAGTTGTACGAATGTTTTATGACTGTTTTTAACAGTCCATATAGAGAACCAGAACAGACCTAATAGATATTCGCTGTGTTTTTCTGCAATTTCGATATTAAATTACCACTATTATAATATTCATGCAGTCATTGTTCACTGTGGTTCTGGCGTTGAATTTGGTCATTATCACGCCTTGGTCATTATTACGCCTTGGTCAAAGACGAAACGGACTGGTTTAAGTTTGACGATAGTCGTGTCACGAAGTGTTCTGGCGATGCATTGAATTTATTGGAGCCTCTGGAGACACCCTACATTTTGTTTTATAAGAGAGAGGAAGGATATTGTTGGATCAAGATCTTCAGATGATGTGGTGCTGCAGGTTTTTCCGGGTTTTCCTGCAGCTGAAAAAGCAAATGCGCCACTGGAATCAATGAAGTCGCCCCGGAGCGCCAATTAATTTTTATTGTTGTTTTTATTTTATTTTTATCGTTGTTTTAATAAAAAGTTATAACTTTATAATTCAAATTACCGTTCCCTTCATTTTGATTTTTTTTATTCACATTGCAGTTGCTAATGTTCTTAAACGAAATAATCTAGAAAATGGAGTGTAATCAATGTCATTCTTCATGTTTCTGTGTTACAAGTAATTCTAGTTATTCTACCGGAACAGTGTGGGCACAACAAAAAAACAAAATCTGACACTTCAAACAGGACAAGTCAAGTAATATAACAAAAACTATTACAAAAAAACGTCCGTAACTGTTCTCTGTTCAACACGATTTTTCCCAATTATATAGCATTTTCAAATTTATATAATTCTAAAAAAGTGTGAATGTTTGGAAAACTATGGAACATCCTATTTGAAGTTGACAAACATTATTTGGTACCTATCCTTCTTGGAATACACAACAATACAAATAAATTTGTTGACTTTATTGAAATATGATTTTTACGAAAATATTTTCTTTCTTATTAGTCAGTGGGCTATGCTTGAAGACTGGCAGTAAACAAATCTAAAGAAGTGAACTTTAAACGTTCAAGCCAGTCTCAAATATACTACACAGTAGGTTAAATGGACTGACACCTATCAGAAAACAACTACTCCCCTGGGTAATACCACGAAGGGCGTTGGATTATATCCGACAGTCGTCAGTGCAGGAATCTTCACAGAAAATTTCCTGCATATGCAATTGGCAAAACAACTGAAAGAGTCAACCTTCGATTTTAGAACCGGCAGACTTGCAGACCGGTTTCAGTTTCAGATCAGTGCAAGATAGTGGCCATCATCGACCTAAAGTCAATGATATTCCATAATTGAAAATCGGAATTCTTTCAGAGTATTTCATTCCTCTTCCTAAGTTGGAGCGAAACAACAAAATGTCACTCCATCTAGTGGACGAGATACTAACCAACTGCATATCCGTAATTTGCCCGATTCCTCTGAATAAGGAAGATATAATCCAACGCCCTTCGTGGTATTAGCCAGAGGAGTAGTTGTTTTCCGATAGGTGTCAGTCCATTTAACCTACTGTGTAGGTATATTCGAGACTGACTTGAACGTTTAAAGTTTATTTTTTTTAGATTTGAAAATATTTTCACCTTGTTGAAAAATATGGAAATGACTATTTATTTATGCTGAATGGAACCCCCTCGAAAATAGTTTGCACGGTTATGACTTTGAAAGAAGTAGAGATTCAAAAAACTATATCTTATTTGATTTTATAGATATGCTGCTTGATGTATACCTTCATCGTATTTCACGATTTGTCTAGACAGAAAATGAATTGCTTATCTCAGTATGAAATTAAGTGTGCGAAAATCAACGTTGATTATATTTCTTTGGTAAAACAATATCGAAATTAAAATTCTCAAAGAGTGTAGTATTGAGTTGAACCTCAAAGCGATGTATTGTTTGGACACAGTATACCTATAACCAGTAGTGTCACTCTGATCGAAACCTTTGATGTTTGTGTCTCACAGTTTTATTTTTACAAACACTCCAAACTGTTCAACTATTTCTTAAAGACATAATGATGGTATTTGATCGAATCATATCAGACATTAAAAAAAGTTTGATTGTGTTATCATGCTGAATTTGAATTCTGCATCTCTTCATAGTACTAACATTCTGAAAATGTCAGTTGAAGAGCTGCAAAAGTATGGAGCAGCTCTGGCTCTCGCTCGAAAATACGTATCGTTGAATTCAGCCAGGAACTCGTGACAGACCATTTTAAAGAAATAGTTACAATATTTTTCTATTAACCAAAAACTTCGGGTTCTAGCTTCAAAACTGACGAAATGCAATACAATCTTGGAACCTCTATTTTCCCTCCTTGGGTGAGGAAATTCCTGATTTTCTTTCTTGAAGCTTATTTACGCTATACAAAGAACATACCTGCATATTTCAAGATTCTAGGTTCAACTTACAAAATACTAGCTCTTCCCAGCTGTTTTACCCGCCTTACCGTGGGAACCTACTCTATGTGTTAACCTACACTAACTTTCTTCGAAAGCTTCTGATAATTCCTTTTCCATATTCTCTGTTTCACTATCACTGTCGTCATTTAAATCAATAAAGAATTTATTTCCACCATTAATATGGAAGTGTCCTATCTCCTTATACTCTTTTTCAACTAAAATTACTTTTCTAATCCTTTTCTGCCAATCTTCTTCGGTAATATTAGATACTTCTTCTTTAATTAGCTCTATTACCTTCTTATCAAATTTTGGAAAATTATTTTTACGCCTGATGATTTCCCCAAATCAACTCGATGGGATTGAAAACAGAAAAATAGGGGGGAAGTCTCAGTAAGGCGTGACAATACTTTTCAGCAATATTCTCAAGGGCATACACCTTTTCAAATGTTTTTGTCTGCAAAACTTCAAGTATTTGGTTTTTGGTATAATCTTCAAAATACAAACTGATATCCATTAAAAAACTTTGTATTTCATCTTTCCTCGAATTTTTATTGGGTACTGTGATGAACTGTCGCAAATGAGGAAGCGTTGTCAAGAATTATTACACTATTCGCATCCAATATGTTTTCAAACCATTCCTCGAAAATATTAGCTTTCATCTTATGATAGTCAACATTGCAGTCCTCAAGTTTTTTTCCACATAATTTCAAAGAATTCGGAACCCATCCTTTACTTCTTCCGCAATGCTATATGATTAGTCGCAATCCTTTGTTTGCAGGCATGTTAAGCGTACAGATTCTGGAACCATCAGTCCACCCTTTCGTAACTATGTCGTGAGTGTCATACCAAGTTTCGTTCAAATAGAAAATTTGCCGTTGTTCTTGTCTATATATAGTTATTTGTTCTAAGTATTTGTTACGCAGATCTACTATTCTTCTGCTTTCCATAACTGCTTGACGTTTGTTTATTAATTTTAAATCTAAATCCTAGTTTCTGTATCCAATTCTGAAGAGTTTTGTCACAGTAGCTCACGTTATGGCCGGAAGTATTCAATTTCTCCTTTATGATTTCGGTTGTAGGGATCTCATTGCTTTTGTAACAGTCCTATATTGTTTTTTCAATGATTTTATTAGACGATAATCTAAAGGTTTTGGTAATCCTGTATCACATCGCGTCTTGCGTTTATGAGGTTTGTTTTTGACTATTTTACGTACAGTTGAGAAAGGAATTTCGGTCAAATCTGATGTTGCTTGTAATAGTTTGTTTCCCTGAAAACCAAACTTGAGATGTAGATTCTTATATAAATTTAAACATACTCTCTGTGTTTCAATATTCAAATGCATCCGAAACTTATTCACTGGTATCTTTTTCGCATTGCTCACCATCGCTATTGGAATCACTACACAGGAAAAAGTCAGCGTTGTTATCACTATTAGTACTTATTACTATTAGTACTTGTCCAAGGATAACAAAAATTTCAAGTAATTATAACTGCACCAATATCGAATTTCAACACTCACATCGCGATCAGTTCCTGAACTGAACATTGACAACACGACTCTTATAACCGTTCTCGCATTCTATTCGTCACCGTAACATGACTTCAAAATTTATATTTATGACTCTTCAGCCAATTATAAAACTCGGTTAGTAAAAATCATCCAATACGAACCGCCGATTCTTCAGTCCACGTGGACTAGTTGGCAGCGGCTTTATTTCTATGTATTGGTTTTTTTGGCCTTTGAGGGCGCCGACACTTCAAGTATGCACAATACCAGTTACTTCGACTATACCTATTGATTGACTGATACTCTTATAATAACGTTCAGCCGAAGCTACTGAACCCAAAATCTTGAAATATGCAGGTAGGTTCTTTGTATACTGTAAGTAAGCAACAAGAAAGGGAATCAGGAATTTCCACCCTCAAGGGGGAAAATAGGGGTCTAAAGATTGTATTGAATTTCGTCAGTTTTGAAGTTGTAAACCTGAAGTTTTGGGTTAATAAAAAATATTGTAACTGTTTGTGATTTCAAACTATGAAATTTGATTTCCTATTCAACGGTTTTTGATTCTTTGTCAGAGTTATTAACGCCATGAAACGTAAATATATGTTTTTTTGAAATTCTATTTTGAACGCAAAACATGACGATTCCGCAGGCAATTTACAACGAAATAAGTAGCTCATTCATTAATAATTATTTGACTCGAAACCCCTTAACTTGATAACATTACGTATTGTCTATATTGAATTCTAACAACAAAGAAAGGAATAAAATGTTTAATCTTGTATGATTCATCAATTGCTATTTAATATAAACAACAGCGAATACGTATTTCCGCCGAACCTAAAAATATCCACTGCTCTTATTACACCTACCTACCACATAAAATATTCTCAAAAACAGTGAAATTGATTCAAAACAGATTTTTACGCGTTTGTAAAATTATATCTTGACAATGTGGTGAACGGGGTTCGGCAAAGGGAACCACCAATCCCACCTTCTAGGAAATTGATTCCGCCTCCCATCGTCACTTTCTGTGTTACTGCATTTGAATGAAGATCCAACATGTTAGTAATACTTTTTATTATAAATTTTGTCTATAGACCTACTTGAAAACAAAAAAAAATGGATTTCATATAAAAAAAAATTTCCACCAAATGGAATCGCTTGCGACTAGTTTTGTTTCATAAACAGAAACATCAGTTTCCAGTTTCGAAAACAAACTCGAAACTTGAATCGCGTGTTTTGTTGTGAAATGTTTTCTGTCGTCCACTGCACGAACAGGAATAAATTGAGGACTGAGATCATAGAAATGTATACCCACCACAGAATAAAACATTGAATAAAATAATAATGTCACATGAAGTCACACATCAGAACAAAATAGTGAACTGAATAGTTGCTTGTTGTTGTCGCAGACCGTTCGACCGTGACACAAAGTTCAAAATGTTTCTTATTTTGATAACTAAAGTTTTCACTGATAGATTATCCAAACTCTCAGATGTAACTATACAAAATGTGTCATCAGCAAACTGGAAAATTGTAAGTTCTAGTATGGAGCCTTGCGGCCCCCCAGATTAATATTTTTGGGCGCAGGGTAGTATTGTATTCTACTACCCCTTGTGCAATTCAGCATTACGCAATAAGTTCTTCCTGTCAAATAGGGTTCAAACAACTGTAACAACAGGAGAATTCGATGGAAGATTGAATCAAAGGCTTTGATAACATTAATATAAATCCCTGTGAGTGAATCACCTTTGTCAATGTGATCAACTGCACTGTTAAGTGACTGATAGATAACCTTCTCTGATGATTCACAAGACAAAAAACCATACTGGCACTTACTCTGAATGTGATGTTCGTTGAGGAAGCCAAATAGAATTGAGTAAATCAGTCTCTCCAACACCTTCGAGAACACTATAGTTGCCAAATTTATTTTTTGGCCCTATTTTGTGTATCATATTATTTTTCAGGTTTTAAGTTTTTCTAGAAAAATACCAATCTCAAAACACATGTTGTTGGGAGACGGTTACAATATTTCGCAGGCTATCGATTTCATTAAGGTACTAGTCCTCAAATACCAATTTTCATGGCTAGCCATGAATTTTAACGACCAATGGTGACTTGGCGCACTCCTTTTCGTTAGCAGTATATTCCCCCAATTCGTGGCTTAAGCCCACGGCTGCCTTCACACAGGTTGATTCATTTACACTTTCGATCTGAGGTTAACCCAATCCTCCTGAACTATTTGTTGCCGAAATGTAGCTTTGTTCGATTCATTGAAAGGCGTATGAATATCACTTCACTCTCCAGTTTCTCATTGAAGTTACTGATGATTTTATCTAAATAATTATCAAAGTGAGTGGGTGGGAATATATCTAAGAGGTGCATTAAGTTAGAACTAGTTTCCATGAAGTTTACATTAAAGTCACCACACTCTATGCAATTTTTGAATTTCCTCTCAAGATTGTTGAGGAGCCTCTCAAGACTTCCCAGGAAAACTTTGAATTTCCAGAAGAGGATCTGTACGTATTTTTGCTTACTGGAAGAGTAAGATCATCAGTACTCAAAATCCTTTTCTATAGCTGGTACATTTACTTCATATTCACTAATATTAATGTAATTTTCTGCATAAATAACTAACCTCTGTCATACTGAGATCTTGAAAGGTGATTGAACAATTTAAAGTTGTTCAAAAATTTAAATTTGGCAATCAGTTCATGTTCACAAAAGTAATGCTCACTAAAGCAACAGATGTGTGGGGATGGGTGGCTTACAGGGCATCTAGACAATTTAATTTGTACTTCAAAATATTGATATTCAGGTGAATAATATTTTGATTTTTTTCTGCATCACAAAGTTTATTAAATGATTTATAGGACCTATTGTGGGCTATCCCAAGTAAAGTCAATGTGGTTAGGGCGATAAAAAATTGCTCTAGGAATTGCTAAAAAGAGTATTTGCCTAGTAAGTTGATTTTCAATTTCTTTTTAAACAAATTCAATGTGCCTGTATTATTTTCTTTGCTACTATGATCTAATTTATTGACAGCCAACAACGGCACAAGATAAATAAAGAAATGATTCAGAACATTTAACATATTCAACTCCTATACATGTTATGGAAGGTCTGTGTTTTTGAGTAGTGACAATTTTAATGCACATACTTTAAGAATAAAGTTATTCTGAGAACAATTAATAATAATATTTTCAAAGCATTTCTCATAATATTATATAATAATAATAAATTTAATCTTCAGAAACATACAGTTTATAGACATATGCTTGAAGCAGTTTGAGATACATTACATAACTAAGTTAAAACAATAATAATAATAGTAAGTCACTTGACTATGATAAATACATAAAGTCATAAAAAAACATGTAAAATATAAAGTGCAGAAGTTACAAAAAAAGAAACTAGTTAAAATTAAGTGTTAATATTAAGATTAAACATAGATACATACATGTGAGACTATTAGTTTAGGTTGGGTTTATGACTGCTCAGCGAGTATATGTCATCAAGCCCCCGTTTATCACACAAGTTTCATATTCCTCTAGTGAGTAGAAATCAAGAAGAGTTTAATAGTGAATTTAAACGTATACACGGTTGCATTTTTTAACTTATCTGGTAGCACATTATATAGTTTGTAGTTGAGTGAGTTTTTGGAAGATTAAGCACGTTTATATCTGGGTACTCTGATTTTATTGGCCCCGCAGGTATTGTGTTCATGGACAGCGGATTGCAGAGTTGAATTCGGCAGGTTCTTATGTATTTCCAATAGTGTGCTCAAAATAAAGAGAGATGGAAGGGTCATGATTTTCAGTGCTTTATAAAGTGGTCTGCATGTATCACGATAATTAGCGTAGGAGAGAATTCTTACAGCCTTTTTTTGTAGTATGAATATTTTTGATGCCGCTGTTGAGTTTCCCCAAAGTAGTAAACCGTAATTAAGATGGGTTTAAAAGAGGGAAAAATAGACGGTTCGTAGGGTGTATGAGTTTGTTACGGGCCTCAGTTGGCGGATTATAAAGAGTGAGCTGGACAATTTTAGGCTTAGTTGACTGACATGGTTTGACCAGGTGAGTTTGTCATCCAGGACAAAGCCAAGCAGTCTGACATTTATGTCTTCCTGCAGAGATGTATTTGTGGTTACTATTAATTGCTGGAATTTGTCGTTGTTTAGTTTGAGTCTATTCGCGAGAAACCAAGACTCGGCTTTCTCTTACGCTTCCTTAGCCAGTCTGACCAGTGAGTTGTGATTTTTGTGTGAATAAATTAATGTGGTAATTAAATTAACACATACAAAACTATTGTCTTCAATATTCCAATAGCATCTTTATGTTATAACTCTACTTTTCATGAACTGACACAAACAAAAAATATTAATAATGAAAGTAATAAAAAAATTGTAGATTTGAAATTGAATAAATAGTGGAAACTACTTTAAGTAAGAGTATGATTCGATTCCAGCCTGAGTTATTGCTTTCATAGTACATACTTATATAATTCGTGGTTTCCAGTTTCCAGTGGTCTGATTGTTTACTATTCTGTGTCTGAAGTTTCAAAAAGTGAGACCTCTTAAAAATTGTTGAAATGAGGGCAGTGATAAAAAAGGTCAAGCACCAACTTTCACAACATAGATATCTGTTATATATTTTTCAATGAAATTGAAAAACTTACCTGGGGTGAAGTATACAGCAAAACGAAGAACCCACAAAAAATCTTTAATGTCCTTGATGATAAAATATTTTTACAAGAAGCCATTTATAATTATCACACTAGAAATAATTATTTACAATGATTTGAAATAAAAACACCTGAATTCTATCTATATGACGATTATCTTAAAAGAAAAGAGAACATGTCTACAAAACAATCTCAAAAACAACCATGACGTATCAACTCTCGCCCTGGTCTGATGTTTGATGTTTTTCAAAACGACAATTAATCACAGACAGTGATGTTACGTGCAGTACAATTGTACTGAATCTAGTACAATCGAACTAAATGCAGTACGGCAGTACCTCTTTCGCCATTTTAGTACAATTTTGCTTTCTTTTTCTAAATAATAAAATTTTCATTCGACATTTGACAGACAGACAATAGTCTCGAGTTATGAATTAATATGCAGATGATGTATCGCAGTCCAGCATACGTATTTTATATCGCTGTATTTCATTCTGTCGATACTTTGTCAAACGCACGATCTCGACAACAGACCCCATGGGCCATGACCCATGAACATAATAAAATGATGTTTTGTTGACACTGTCAACAGTGTCAAGTGTCAACTTAACAGCGTTGAGGGTTTTTGTCTTTCATTCACTCTTGCCTGGCATAATTTGTGCAATATCTCCATTTTATTTTTTGATTGTGCACTGGTTCTGGATGCCTTATTTTCAGATCATGTGAAAAATAAATTATGCAAGAAAAAGGACGATTTGAAAAAAGTGTTATGTACATGTTTTGATGTGAAAATTCCACCCACCACTGTATTATGATTCATATATTCATAATATGATCATAAATTCACAGAACACTTATATTATTATGATGTTCCATGATATTACATAGTGCAGTACAATTAAACGTAATTTAGTACAATTTTCATTTTTGTATTGGCACAATTTTTCGTTCCCGAAAAACATCACTGATCACAGATAACCAGAACAAACCTATGAGTCAGTCAGAACTGGAAACAAATATGACGTTATTGACGTTTATCTCTAAACAATGAAGGCACCATCGGCGATGCCGTCAGAGGGCGCTTGTCTCAGTAAATGCCGTTTAACGGTATAAATTAGGGGTAATAACATGCCCCCTAATTGCTCAAGACGTCTTTGATCCGCCCCGATCACAAATTTCCAAATGGCTTATCGAGTGCAAAAACATTTCATTTCAAATGATTATGAGTTGACAAGGGAATCTATCTGATTAGAAGATAATTCGATAAAAAAATAATTAATTAACGGAATATGAAAAATATGATTATTGAAATGAATAATTGAAAAATTAACGGAGAGTATGAAACTTGTGAAGTTGTGAAGAAAACAAATTATTGTGACCCGAAGTGAAAATTAATAATTGAATAGAACGAATTATGAGTTTAGGTCAATAATATAAAAACATCAATGGAAACTATAGTTTCCATTGAACAACAGTCATTTTGTTGATTACCGGAAAATTCGAAAAACTGTGCGTGTCTTTGAAGTTCTTGATATGATCGAAATCAGTCGATTAGCCTGGGAATTATCATCATCGGGCCGACCCCGTTCTGATGATAATGTTACAGCTTACAAATGCATTAGGCTGGCCCGATGTTGTGTACCAAATGCTGATGTTAGACTGATGGTGCTGTAATATCGATGTTTTACAGATCATCCGTTTTTACTGGGGAGTTATCAACCGAAGGCGATTGTGGAAACTTACAATTGAAACGTCGTGAAGAAGTTCGATTTGAAATATTCAATCTTAATTTTTGCTTTTTTTTTTTCATCATTCATCTTCACTATTTCATTTCGATTTTAACTGTGTTTATATATTTTTGATTTTTTCAAATATTTATTTGACTAGCTCATCGGAAAATTTCAGTCTTGCTATTTTTAAGATTTTCTTCCATTCACATCTTCCATTTTTAGTTCTCATAGATTTCAAAAATGGTGAAATACCTATAGTATTCACAACCATTTCTGTTAGGACACAAGAAATCAGTTGACGCTAGGCTACAGTCACATTACTGCTTAATATCTTCCGTTCTAGTTCTGGTCTTGAACCTCCCATTTCATAAAGTTTCCCAACTCGTCGTCGCATAATTCAAATGAATTAATTTTATTCATTTGTAAATAAGAGCGAACCGCGAGAACTGACATTACGCCCCACAGCGTCCTCTGGCGACAAAAATTGCCGTGGTTGCTCTCATTCAATAATCACACAATACATTGACACATGTCAACGAATATGGACATGTCCATAATCGTTGGGCACATGTTATGTCTCACAGAACTATAACTTAGAGTTGTATAACTTAGAGTTATAGTTCTGTGGTCTGTAAGGATATCCTCAGAGTAATAAAAGACAATAGAGGGGCCTTTTCCATCCTTACATTGAAGGCAACATAACTTTATTTATTTACGGGAAGTAAGTTGGACCATAAAACAGTGGCGGTTGGTTTAGTTGATAATCGGAGGAATAGTATATATTTATAAAATAAATCATTTCAGGTGAAAATGTATTCTGTTCGAATAGTTCCTACACGAAATCTCATATTATTAATGATTATGGAAATGAGGCTAGTTTTTCTACCACCTAGTAGATTTTTATTCATGTATGGCTTTATAATAAAGCGCGTGGTTTACTGGGTTGAAATTAAATTATTTTATATGAACTAATTCATAACAATGATAAATGGTAATTCAAAAGTAATAAACTTTGCTTCATATAACCAGATGAAGAAATTTGTGATTTATTCTCAGATTTTATAAACAAGCGGTACGGTTTGTGAAGTCCGATATGAAGGATTTTCGATTAGAAATAATGATTTCACTCGAAATTGGTATCTAGGGGTGTTTGTGGACCGACATTATGAAAGGGGATATTTTTGATGTTTTTAATGATCATTTTTTTGATCTTATTCTTATAAATAAAGTTTTTGAAACTAGGTTTATATTATTTCATTATTTGACATATCCCAACCAAACAAAAAGGTTGAAAAAATGACAACCGTTCCTTTCTTATTGAATATTGTCTGCATGAAACGCGAGAGCATCGTGCAAAGAAAATAAAACCAAAACGAAAATCATATTCTTTGGGTGACGTAAGTTAGTTGTTAAGTGAGCAATAACAGATTTAACACCGGTTGCACAACAATAACTATTTAGTATACAAACTGAATATTGAGCACAGGCTTTTTAATCTGTTAATCACAGAATTAATATGACTTATGGACCACATATGAAAAACATATTTTTCATTTTTAAATACAGTTTTTTTTCATTTACATTAATGGTTTTTCGTAATTATAGAATTCGTCAGCATGAATTATTGAAAAAAAATATAATATCGGTCCACAAAGACCCCTAGATACCAATTTTGAATGAAATCACATAATAATATCAAACCTCAATCGTAATTATAAATATTCATGATTCCTAATCGAAAATTTGTTATATCGGACTTCACAAACCGTAACCGCTTGTTCATCAAATCTGAGAATAAATCACAAATTTCTTCATCTGATTATACAAAGCAAAGTTCATTACTTTTAAAATCAATATTTATCATTGTTATGAATTAGTTCATTTGAAATAAATTAATTTTAACCCAGTAAACCACGCCCTTTTTTAAAATATACATGAATAGTTATGTAGTAGGTGGTAGAAAAATTGGCGTCATTTCCATAATCATTAATAAAAATCAGATTTCCTGTAGGAATAGAATACACCTGAAATGATTTATTTTATAAATATATAATATCCCTCCGATTATTTATCAACTAAACCAATCGCCACTGTTTTATGGTCCAACTTACTTCAAATGTAAACAAACTCTCCATAACCCCTCATTACCCGCACCCCCCTCTCCAATAAATTGTACAGAAAAAGATAGTACGATACCCGCTTCAAACTACATGTATTGTATTGGTATAGGCATGGCAACTCTATGTCTTATTATTACTCTGAGAGGATATCGAATTATGTTTGTCATTTTATACGGTTTTCCATTGGTAGAACTAGTGGTGACCACGTGTGGCACATACTGCACGCATTCTGTAAAATTTCAATATTAGTGTAGTTCCGAAGAAACAACATTTTATACACGTCACTTAACACCACCTGCTCCACAAATTAAATATCTGTGCTTGCTTTTGAACTTGTAGTTCAAAAGCAGAAGTTCTGACCTAACATCAGTAAATTATTGAAATGAGATAAAAAAAATTGATATTATTTTTACTTCTTTGTCAAACAATGGCAATAAATCTGACTTTATTTTCATCTGAAAAAAAGCTTTCATTTTGAGTTTAGTAGTTCATATGTTCAGTGTAATTGCAGGATTTTATAGTAGTTCTCGTAATTGGACAAAGTACCTCAATGTAATGATATCAATACAAAAATGCAGTTTCAATATACTTGTATTTTATATAGTACAAGTATAAATAACTTTTTTTTGTGTTGATAACTACATTTTAATACCAAATTATCAAACACATTTTAATCAGATATATGTTTCTATGATAACTGATGAAGCACTTGATTTTTTCAAATGCCCATTCAGATTTTTCACTTTGAATTTACTTTCGAAATATTAAAATGAAACAAAAAGAGTTTTCTATATAGATGGGTTTATTAAAAACTATACAAATCCTACTTAACTAATGCTGTACAATTATATAAAGAAATATATTCACAATATACATTTCAATAGCATTCTTCAGAGAATTCACAAATGCTTTTTCTACATGGCTATCCTGTAACTCATTAAACTCTCTGGCAAGAGTTATCTCAACGATTTTTGGGTACATTAGGAAAAGAACATCACAACATAAAATTAATTGGACATTTTTTTCAGATCGTTCAATATTTAATGAATAATCAAATTATCATTTCAATTATAGTCTATACCAGGTGTCTCCAAACTACGGCCCGCGGGCCAAATCCGGCCCGCGACAGCCAATGATTTACTGTCATCGATCTGGCCCACGACAGCCAATGATTACCTAATTGTTGTTACTATTGCTGTGATAAGTTGAAGAAGAAAACACAGAATGATAATTACTCGGTTTTATTTACTTGCAAGGTAAAACTTACCGACAGAAATGATGACAAAGAAAACTTAAGTATCTAAGTTTAAGCAAGGGCAGAAATTGGCCCTTGGAACAAACTGAAAAAATCATTATGGTCCGAAGGCTTCAAAGTTTGGAGATCACTGGTCTATACGAAGTCCATCCAAACAGTTAAATAAAAGACCGATGGCATTACTATTTACTACTAATAAAAAAAATCCGTGTAGGTTCATGAAAAATAAAATTAATTCTGACAAAACAAAATAATACCACGCCGCCCATATACAAAGAAACTTCAAACGTTCCGTAACTATTTAGTTTTTATGCCATGCGAATTGACTTCGTATGTACTATTAACTATTTTAAGTACAATACAACATTAAATTAGTTGCATCTATATGTAATATCATAAAATGACAGGTCAATGTTCATATTCTATATTGAGGTGTGCTGCAACCTAGATGGTATTTTTTACGATACGTATATCAATGTTGACAATGGTAGAATTTTGAAACTCACTGGTACAAATTCAAGCAGTCAAAACCACATTACAGAAAATAACTTATGTGGGCAGCATTCATTATATTTAGCCGCCAAATGGAATTGACAGCCCTTGCCTGGTTTGCAAATACTACAAGCTTTTATGCTTGATCTAGTGAACCAGTCTACTTTTTTTTACAAAACATACTTCGATGGCTGTGCCTTCTATAAAAACAGTTCGAACAAGAGAATCTGGTTTTCATTTCCACTCGTGGCAGTAGCTATGCAAATCACGATTTGTTCAAAATACATGGTAGAATATTGTTCAGACTGTTAGTACCTGATTTGGTTTTGTCATCCTGCTCAAATTATTACACATTCGTCCTTTCAATTCTTGACATATTTGGTGAATTGGAATGAATATGAAATATAACGATAACCTTGAAATAATGAGAGGAGCATAAAAAAATAGATAAATGTTCATGAAAACTCACTATTCACCAGCAAACCCTAGGTAAAAAAAACATTTGAACCTCGTTATAGAAACACCAATATTGTATGATTTTTGGTGACAAAAGCAGCTTAGGATGAGTTACAGAAAAAGATATAACTATCCAAAAGGGAACTTTTTTGAAGAAACACTCTTTTAAGGTAATTGGGGCTTCATTATTGTTATCTCTGAGAGAGTAAGAATCACTCCCAAATATTTTAAAGCTACAGAAGGTCAAGTGAGAATCAATATTCTTACATCAAAACTTTTGATTAGATAATTAAGGTTTGTAACTTTATGTTGATTCAAACAGACTATTATGTATAACATAAGAACAAAGGCTTTCACGGCAGGAGTCACGATTAGAGAGAACAAAATCAGAACTTGTAGGCTGTGGTCGAATGGAAATTGTAGTACTAAACTGTTTGTTTGCTACTGCGGCAGATATCATCAGTGGTAAATGTGTTGATTGCAAGGATAAAATTTATACCTTGAAGTCTCAATAATGACTGACTGACGAGCAACATGTTCACACCTATTCATAGTTTTAGAGCGTGGTGGGGGTTGCGGTCGTGATGATAGTGGTGGGATATCCATGCGAATGCTCACTCTTGATTAGATCGCAATTTAGCCAGGTCGTTCTGAAAAGTCCGCATTTATATTGGTTTGTTCTGATTGGTCTACACTGTTGATAGGTATACTGCTGGTGAAATGTCTATAGGAATTGAAATCTATCCCATTTCTGACCTTTTTGAGTACTGAATACCATGTCTTGTTGTCATGTTGTTTTGATTGGTCCGCACTTCTGTTAGGTTGTTTCTGACCAGTGGGATCCCATCCCACTAATGATATCTGCTGCGTAGAAGATACAATGTTTGATATATATTACAAGTTCAATTTGACCATGGCCTATCAGCCCTAATTATTATGTATGAGGTATTTCATCTCTGAGATGAGAAGTGTATGTAACTAATATATAGCTGCTATGATTATGATGACAGAAGCACATTTCAATCTTCGAATCAATAGAAATATAGAAAAAATATGGAATATTTTTATCACAGATCATTTCTATTTGTTCATAAATGCACAAAAGAACATTCAACTTACTTACTTTCAGAACTTCAATAACCACAACTCGATAACGGGCTTCAAGTATCACATAAGTTTCAAATCTATAATCAGTGTTCAAACATGTGTCTGTGTTTTCAGTCTTAATGCCAAGTCATCTATTCAGATGTTCCAATATGTTTCAAATGTAATGTGGTCAACCCACAGTACTTCTCTATACGTTAATATTACAATCTTCCTCGGAATCTCTATTCAATGACTTTCTCTCCTCCGAGCTGCCATAACTCTTATACCTATCCTTCAGTTTTTTAAACTTCCTACTACCATCAGTTTCATAGGATTTACTTGCTCTACGATACCTAATGTTTTCCCTAGTTTTAACTTTTTTGCTTTTGTGTTTCTCATCTTCAGACTTTTTCAAATTTTTCAATTCCAGATCATAAGCTGCCGTTTGACTAACTATATCCTGAGCGTTAGCCTGTACTGCCACATCATTCGACGTCTTTGATTGTCTAGACCCTCGATTTTTTTCATAACCAACAGAATTTGCGGAGTTTAAAGAACTCTGCACGAGTTGATTAATTTCAGGACATGACGAGCTGTCACTTTTTATATTACAGCTGTCTGAATTACTGCTATATTTTTTGCGAGATAATTTCATTATTCTTGATTTCCTACTAGAACGGGATTCCTGACCCGATCTGGAACGTTTTTCCTGCCCATAGTCTTTTTTTATTGTGGCAGATCCCTCGGTATCGCTGGAAGAGCTTAATTCTTCTATTTGGATACCTTGGCATAGTGACTTCATCACTAATTCGTCATTTAGATCCAAGTTATTTGTATGGCTGCTGAGTTTCATGTTGAAAGTGCTACCAGTAATATTTAGAGAAACATTCTCATCTTCACTTTCACTCTTGACAAGATTATTGTTATATGGTATCACCAGCTTTCCAGACAGAAACTGGTTAATGTGTTGACCATCTAAGCCTGCATTACCAGTTCGCCGATTTAGATTTGGTTGAAAACTCTTGACATCCCCTCTATTTGTAAGAGCATTTATAAACTGCAAACGTGAATCTAAACTAGTGCTGCTTCCTTGTTTTCCTCCAGACCTCGATAAACGTCTTGAAGTATGGCTCAGATTTCTGGAGTGACTTCTAAATTGTCTAGTAGCTTTGCGCTTACTTGATTTATGTCTTCTTGAGTTGATCTGTAAAGTAAATATTGTTATCAAATCTTGTAATACTAAAAATTCTCAATAAATTTCTACTGATATATTTCATTGAAATTGGGTATTGTAACGTCTCTGGTTCTGACAGACTCTATGATGAATGATACTTGAAGGTGATAGCGAACGACATAGATAGTGGAGTGGACTGAGAGAATTGAGATACTGAGAAATTTGCTTGCACAAGTTGCTTGTAAATCAAACCCGGATAGTGTTCAGGCAGAATACTAATTCATTCAGACTATAATTACATCTATTTACATCTGAATATCTATTGCTACCTAATTGTCTAAGAAATTTTGTTTGGAGAAAACAAACACGAAGTCGCACAAAGCACTTTATTGTACCAATTCAAAAATTCATTTACCAATCACTTGTATAAAAATATCGTAATATTAGTTAATGTTGGCGTTGACAACCGTGTTAGCCACAGAAAGTTGATAATTGTTCTTGAGTTGGTATGGACCAAAATGACTGACAACTAGTATAAAATGTACTGTGAATTAATAAATAATAAAGTTGGTTGTAATTCGTACTGATCATATGAATATATAAATGAAGGTGGATTATATATGGGACAACCTGTGTAATGATATAACAGTGGAAGGCTTAATAAGCAGCAATTGAACCTCGTAGAAATTAACTGCTGGTGGTGATGTATCTAGAATAAATCTGGGCAGCAAAAAGGTTAAATAGCAACAATCCAAATTTGAAAGAATGAATGACGTACTCCAAACCTCAAAATTTATAATTAATTCGAACAACGGTTTACAAACTAAATCAGAGAACCTCCAAGCCTTCAACAATTGAGGCGTGAATCTGAATGTTACTGTTAAACTCGTGAAGACTCATTAAATGATTCGTCAAGGAATATGAGTCTTGGTGGAATTTCCTCCTTTGGCTATGACCTATCTCATGTAAATAGTGCAATTTGAGCTTGAGAGAGAAGTTGCTATTGGATCAACTATCGTCTCGATGTTGAGGTATGGTGTAAATAACACATGGAAAATCGTCGATGGGGAGGAATAGGCAAATTAGCCTAAATATCTGCTTTTATCTTGGCTCGAATACTGGCTTTCATCATGTGTCTCTAAAATAATCACTCAAATATATCCATTTCAAACAAGAAGAAACAATGTCCAATAGAATAAATAATGAGCCCTAATTTATTGTTCAATATTTCCAAAATGTGAAGAAATTTAATTTTGTTCCACCAGCAGAACCCATTGATTAAAGAAAAACAGCAAATGGAAAATTGGCGATAGGAGGAAATATGATCCGAAAATTAAGGAAAATTAAAGACTCGATGCCACGCTATACAACATTGGGGGTAAATAGTTAACGCTTCATAAAATGTTCAATGCTGAATATTGTGAAACAAGAGCATTTCCAGTATTGTGCACAATGTTGCAAAGTCAACCACAAAAGTTGTGTGTAGGTTAATAAACGCAATTTCAGTTCATTGAAAAACGTATTCCAAAAACACTTTATTGTGAGATTTTCACTAAATTGTTCAACTGTTGTTGAAAGACACGCCAGATGAAGCCATTCTATGGCGAAACACGTGTTGCGTTTTTGTAAAACAATTTAGTGAAAATCTCACAATAAAGTGTTTTTGGAATACGTTAGTTATGAATTTTCATCAAGTATCGGCCGATTTCATCATATAGTTCATTGAAAGTTTCCAGTTCACTTACTGTGATTCTGTTGAATAGTATTATGCCATTGAGAGAAGTATTCTGGAACCAACAATAAGTGAATTAGAAGATAGTGATGGTTTTAAAAAAACTCATATTTAATGAATTTTTCCTAAATGATGTTACCCAAAGAGAAGAAGAATGGAACTCTATTATCAATTATGTCACATGAAGATACATTTTTGGGAATACTTTTCAATAAATCATTAATTTCGAATTTGCACGTCGATAGTGTCTGCAGTAAACTGAACAAAGATTTTTTTTTTAAATTAAGCAAAGCAACCAACGTATAGAACGATAATTTATTGAGAACACCAGCCCACACGTCATCTAAATTTTAAAAACCTCCCCAGTACAGTGCTGTTACGTTTTCTGATGATAAAACTCCAAATCAAGCAGTATATTTTGTTATAATTGTGAAGGATTTTTTATTGAAAAATGTTTTTATAGTGTACATGAGTATCATGATGGCTCTTTCGACTGAGTTTTATTATTTATTTTTTGTTTTTATAGGTCAACAAACTCTTATTCAGATTTTTCAACAATATTTTAATGTTAATTTGTTTTTATAGTTTCACATGCTTTTACTGAAGTTTTTTTTTAATACGTATTTATTATAAGAAGTTCCACAGTGGCTTAATAAATTATTTTCTACACCCGTACTCTAACAATACACTTATATGACCATAATCCGTTTCATAATGATATTCATTATGATACAGATTTTTCATAACGATACAGATTATCAACCAATAGAAACCCATAATTTTTCAATCAAGAATCCTGTTCCTTTGTTTGTCCTAGATTCTAACCTGAGTAACTAATTGCTTTATTTGTCAAAATCAGTTTTCATATGACCTACCTATATTATCAAAATGTCTGAAAACAGCGATATAGAAGGAATACCATCGACTCCAATATTTTTAAAAGATCAGATTAATTACAGTTGTTATATTCAATATAAATATAATTAGAATCTTTATAGTTTTCATATATCCATGATAATACCATTAAGTTTGTGTTTTTTTTTTAATATGAGTTAATTACTGAAAATGTGTTCAATACAAATATAATATTTATAGTTTTTCATTATTTATCGGGTTTAGAAAAAATAGCGTATGCAACTCTCATGTAATGGTTATTAATACACTCGCATATACCATACAAAACTCGCCTTCGGCTCGTTTCGTATCCCGGTTAATGCTCGTGTCTTAATAACCATCATTACATGATCGTTGCATAATATACTATTATTATTGTTATTAATTTTTTTGCGTTGAATGAAGACCAAAAAATTATGGAATAGAGAAAAAATTAGCCTAAAACTGTGGCCTGAAAATAAATCTATGAATCCAAGGTGATCTAGCTTAATAAATATACAAGTGTGAAGTAACTGTATTTATTTTCGAATACTGAAAGTCAAAGATTATGTTGATATAACAAGCTAACCAACTCATGACAGCTACGGAAGTAGCTTATTGGTTTCAGCTGATTTTTCATTCCTATAGCGATAAATGAAATTTATTTTGAAATACTACTCTGTTGAAAAAATAAGATGAATTTTCATTTTTCTCAAAAAATATTTATTTATTCATCAATTTCTATTTTGTCCCCTTCGAAGTAGTTCCCCTCAAATATAATATACTTGTGCCAGCGTTTTTTCTAATCCTCGAATCAGTTCTGATATGTACTTTTTGTTATCAGCGTTGTTGTCAGCGATTCGATTTTTGTATCATCAATTGTCGCGCCGCACTGTCCTTAAAAGTTCTGTTCAATCTTGGGAACAGGAAAAAGTTGCAGGGTGCCGAATCTGGTGAGCACGGTGGCTGAGGCATGTTTACAGTGTTATTTTTGGCCAAAGAATTACAAACAAGTGAGGTGCATTATTATGATGATGAAAAAGCCATGAATTATTTTTCCACAATATTGGACGTTTTCTTCACATTGCCTCTCACAAGCGGCGCATAACTTCAAGATAATACTCCTTGTTGATCATACGACCAAGTGAAAAGAACTCCTTATGCACTAGCCACTGTAGTAGAAGAAAACAGTGAGAAAAACCTTGGCGTGCTTTTTTGGTGTTGGCCCTCCTGGATCCTTCAATTGGGTCGATTGGACTTTGGTTTCGAGGTCATATGTTATAACCCTTATGTTATGTTATAACCCATTTAAGTGAATTCAGTTCCTGAATGGTGCTCATGCAACGGTTTTATAGGCTTCAACACAGTGAAAAGCTTATCAAAATAAATAATGGCCAACAATCTCAAAAACTAACAAATATGTAATTATCTCATAATTTGTTTATTTCAGTAAAATACTATATGAAACACTATGTACGCTCTGTATCTCAATAGTTTCACCCCAAATGTCCAAATAATGTATTACAATAACTTATATGTCAAGCCTATTATAAGTACTAAAAAGAAGAACATTTTTAAAAGAGTTATAGAATTATAAACTAAATTCTGCTCAGAATCCTTCATTTGTATATTTTATTGAAATATTGGAATATCACGTTAAAAGGTACGACCTCGTTAATCCTTAGCTCGCACAAGTTTTGAAATATTTTTCCCTTTATTTTTATTCACAACCATTGGACATGTTGGATCAATTAGATATTGAAATATATTTATAAAACTATTGTAAATTTTGTGGATATTGTCACAACTTTCATAGACAATCTAAAAAATCCCCTTTTCAATAAATAATTTAAAATTTGTGAGGTTCTGTTCATTGGTATTACTACATGTCATCGATTCTTTTAGTGATTTAGACTTATTTGGTTGTCAATTCGAAATGATTTCAATAATAGTTCCAAAATGATTGGTGAAATTCATATTTTTTTATGGTTTTGAAATACCTAGATTTGCAAATATTTATAAAAAGTAATCTAATTTACTTTCACTAATTGGGTCATGCTTATCAGAAGGGCACCAAGCGACATTTGCGTAATTTCGAGAAAATGCCTTCTAAAGTTGCAACATTGCAGACACTTACTTAATTACCTTCAAATGACAACATTCATTTATGATTGATGTGAATAATTCAATTAACTTAATTTATGAAAAAAGTGGTCTCAAAGTACGAATTTTCATATAATTTTGAGACTTTTATCGCTTAGTTCCTTTCTAGTAAATAAGCTTAAATCCAGAAAGATGCTGTACAAAATGAAAATGAAACGTCAGTTGTTAAAAAATACTTATTTTAATTGAAACAAAACTCTCAACTGAACAAAAATTTAGTTTAATGCAGAAAATATTTCCAATTGAAATTTTTAATCATTGTTATTTTCCTCCTCAACTCATTTTCGAAGTCCAAATCTGGACCAAATCCCTCCAAGTCATCTTCTAATTCTGCTCCCTTCAAATTTTTATAGAACTGTTCTGCATCCGCCGGAATAAAAGGCATCAGCGCCTTAAGATCCGCAAGTTTTTTTTGTTGAATTTTTTTTCCTTCTGGCCAAAGCATTACTAGATTTATTTGTATTGAAATTTGATTGCGTTTTTTCAATTTTTTTTTGAATCTTAATTTCTTTGAATTCATCATTATTGTTATGAGTATAGTCAAAAAGATACTGAAAGGCTCTCCTTTTGTTATTTTTGTAACTCTGGTTTTGAGCCAACTAACTTTTTTTTTATTTTGATCTTGTTTTCTGTTAACAACTGCACGTTCTATTGCTTGTACAGAAAAAAATCTTCTTTCTTAATTTCTGTTACGGTCAATGGTTTTTTATGTCGGCAATGCTTCATTATGTTTATATAATCATCGCTAGTATAAATCCTTTGATTCATCTTTATTGCTTTTTCAATATGTGAAAAATCTGAATCATTTGGTACTAGATACTTGAAATAAACTGTTTCTAAAGTTTGATGATTGATAAGAATTGTTTTCATCATTAAAACTATCCTAATTTTGCGATTCTGTCCTCCGCAACTATCTGACCACATTATCAGCATTTTTGTGTTTTGACTGAGATGATTTTCAATGAACTTCTTCAGTACAGATCCAACTTGCGGGGCCCCTCGCCCAGCTGTCCCCTCTTTCCATACTAAGCAGTATCAATTTTTTCCACAATGGACACCTTTATTGTACAGCCAGAGTTGCCTTTTATAGAAAACTAAGTTTGTGAATGATTATGAATAAAACTAACCGACAGTATAATTAGAAAGTGAACAATGATCAGTAGAGAATCAAGTCACATGGAGTAGTTGAAGCAACATTACTCCTCGTTTCGTTGAATATCTAATCGAGACCAGGTGTTTAGGTCCTTTCTGATTTATTCTGTATCTGCAATGATCCACTTAGTTCCCAGTGCAAGGTCATTTTTCAAGCGTTAATACACACCTGGCGCTTGGTTCTGTTCAGAAACATGACCCGAGAGTACTTATTTGTCGTACAGTGCCTTAAACTCATTTTCACAAAAGTGTCGCTTGGTTCTTTTCTGATAGGCATTACCCAATTTTTCCATGGATAATAGCAAGTATTCTTGATTAAAAAATTTTGAAATATCTTGTGCTTGACAAGTAGTTCATATTAAAGAATTAGGTTATAAGACTTCTGATTTCCCATAATTTGAAGTTATTTCAAAACCAGCCTTACTAGACTAAATTATCGACAGACAGATTTTCAAAGATAGTCCAATTGTTAGTAACTTAAATATTATTCTTCCGTATGAAAATTGGAGGTGGAACTTCATCTTATTATTCATTTGTTTTATTACCCTATCCCTATTTGTTGTATTAAATAACAACTCTAATGACAGAATGTTCAAAATAAATAATACATTAATTGTAAATAGATCAACCAATTGTTGCAAATGTATCGTCATATCATCAGTCTCACCTTTCTAGTAGCCTTCAGTTCCGCAATTTGCACTGACACTTGGCTGTCTCCCGAGTTTCGTCTACTCTCAATGCTAACATGTCTCAGACTGACACTCACTTCGCTGTCTACTGAATAATTATTGCTTGACACAGAACAAACCACCTCATTTGGCACTGCTCCTCTACGATTCACTAGACGAGGTAGATTGGCAGCCCAAGTCATAATGAAATCATTACTAGCAGCACTGTTCAACTCGAAATCAAGTCCCACGGGATCGGTGTGGTTTTCATAAATGGATATCTCACCACCTTCTTTAAATTTTTTACGCTGCGCAAAAGCTTTGGCGATTATCTTGTGCTTCTTGAGCTTCATAGGTTCTTCTACCTCACAATGAAATTTTCTGAAAATGAAAGTCATGTATGATATAATGGTAACATTTTGTGCTTTCAATATGGAATACAACCACAATAATCACAGAAAAATAAAGAAAAATATTAAACTACCTAGGTATCTAGGTATGTGGAACTCAGAGGACTCTACAACATTATTATATTTTTAGCAAGCCACTTCCAATTATCCTGAAAGAAGGCATGAACTTTGTCACTTCAAGTAAATTCATTGCATGAAACTGTTGGTAATTAAACAATGAATATATTCTCAAAACACTTTACTACATATACCACAATTGACATTTATTTTTCACAAACAACCACTAGATAGCGCTAATCCAACGTGGCATCATCATAATGAGTTTTCGTGATTTTTTTTGTTTGCTAATGATCTGAAGATGTTTGAAATATATATATATATATATATATATATATATATATATATATATATATATATATCGTCCACATAAAATCAAGCAATCAACTGAAAACAACAAATACAATCAAAGATTTAGGAATCACTCCTAACCAAAAAATGTCATTCAAACGCCATATTGCAAATGTTAACTTTGGAGTACAAAAATGATAACCCAACTATTTGGGTTATCATTTTTGATAAAAAACAGTATCCATTAAATAGTTGGGTCTTGTTATTGGTCAACATATGAGATGGAACAAATAAGTATCCTATGTAACACAGATGATGAGACTACTCATGCACAAAGAGTTTCAATTGTAAATGGCTGGATATAGAAAAAACAGTATCCATTAAATAGTTGGGTCTTGTTATTGGTCGACATATGAGATGGAACAAATAAGTATCCTATGTAACACAGATGATGGGACTACTCATGCACAAAAAGTTTCGATTGTAAATGCCTGGACATAGAAAAAACAGTATCCATTAAATAGTTGGGACTTGTTATTGGTCAACATATGAGATGGAACAAACAAGTATCCTATGTAACACAGATGATGAGACTACTCATGCACAAAGAGTTTCAATTGTAAATGCCTGGACATAGAAAAAACAGTATCCATTAAATAGTTGGGTCTTCTTATTGGTCAACATATGAGATGGAACAAACAAGTTTCCTATGTAACACAGATGATGAGACTACTCATGCACAAAAAGTTTCAATTGTAAATGCCTGGACATAGAAAAAACAGTATTCATTAAATAGTTGGGTCTTGTTATTGGTCAACATATGAGATGGAACAAACAAGTATCTTATGTAACGCAGATGATGAGACTACTCATGCACAAAAAGTTTCAATTGTAAATGCCTGGACATAGAAAAAACAGTATCCATTAAATAGTTGGGTCTTGTTATTGGTCAACATATGAGATGGAACAAATAAGTATCCTATGTAACACAGATGATGAGACTACTCATGCACAAAAAGTTTCGATTGTAAATGCCTGGACATAGAAAAAACAGTATCCATTAAATAGTTGGGTCTTGTTATTGGTCAACATATGAGATGGAACAAACAAGTATCCTATGTAACGCAGATGATGAGACTACTCATACACAAAAAGTTTCAATTGTAAATGCCTGGACATAGAAAAAACAGTATTCATTAAATAGTTGGGTCTTGTTATTGGTCAACAAATGAAATGGAACAAACAAGTATCTTATGTAACGCAGATGATGAGACTACTCATGCACAAAAAGTTTCAATTGTAAATGCCTGGACATAGAAAAAACAGTCTCCATTGAATAGTTGGGTCTTGTTATTGGTCAACATATGAGATGGAACAAATAAGTATCCTATGTAACACAGATGATGAGACTACTCATGCACAAAAAGTTTCGATTGTAAATGCCTGGACATAGAAAAAACAGTATCCATTAAATAGTTGGGTCTTGTTATTGGTCAACATATGAGATGGAACAAACAAGTATCTTATGTAACGCAGATGATGAGACTACTCATGCACAAAAAGTTTCAATTGTAAATGCCTGGACATAGAAAAAACAGTATCCATTAAATAGTTGGGTCTTGTTATTGGTCAACATATGAGATGGAACAAACAAGTATCTTATGTAACGCAGATGATGAGACTACTCATGCACAAAAAGTTTCAATTGTAAATGCCTGGACATAGAAAAAACAGTATCCATTGAATAGTTGGGTCTTGTTATTGGTCAACATATGAGATGGAACAAATAAGTATCCTATGTAACACAGATGATGAGACTACTCATGCACAAAAAGTTTCGATTGTAAATGCCTGGACATAGAAAAAACAGTATCCATTAAATAGTTGGGTCTTGTTATTGGTCAACATATGAGATGGAACAAACAAGTATCCTATGTAACGCAGATGATGAGACTACTCATGCACAAAAAGTTTCAATTGTAAATGCCTGGACATAGAAAAAACAGTATCCATTAAATAGTTGGGTCTTGTTATTGGTCAACAAATGAAATGAAACAAACAAGTATCTTATGTAACGCAGATGATGAGACTACTCATGCACAAAAAGTTTCAATTGTAAATGCCTGGACATAGAAAAAAAAGTGTCCATTAAATAGTTGGGTCTTGTTATTGGTCAACATATGAGATGGAACAAACAAGTATCTTATGTAACGCAGATGATGAGACTACTCATGCACAAAAAGTTTCAATTGTAAATGCCTGGACCTAGAAAAAACAGTATCCATTAAATAGTTGGGTCTTGTTATTGGTCAACATATGAGATGGAACAAATAAGTATCCTATGTAACACAGATGATGAGACTACTCATGCCCAAAAAGTTTCGATTGTAAATGCCTGGACATAGAAAAAACAGTATCCATTAAATAGTTGGGTCTTGTTATTGGTCAACATATGAGATGGAACAAACAAGTATCCTATGTAACGCAGATGATGAGACTACTCATGCACAAAAAGTTTCAATTGTAAATGCCTGGACATAGAAAAAACAGTATCCATTAAATAGTTGGGTCTTGTTATTGGTCCACATATGAGATGGAACAAACAAGTATCCTATGTAACGCAGATGATGAGACTACTCATGCACAAAAAGTTTCAATTGTAAATGCCTGGACATAGAAAAAACAGTATCCATTAAATAGTTGGGTCTTGTTATTGGTCAACATATGAGATGGAACAAACAAGTATCTTATGTAACGCAGATGATGAGACTACTCATGCACAAAAAGTTTCAATTGTAAATGCCTGGACATAGAAAAAACAGTATCCATTAAATAGTTGGGTCTTGTTATTGGTCAACATATGAGATGGAACAAATAAGTATCCTGTGTAACACAGATGATGAGACTACTCATGCACAAAAAGTTTCGATTGTAAATGCCTGGACATAGAAAAAACAGTATCCATTAAATAGTTGGGTCTTGTTATTGGTCAACATATGAGATGGAGCAAACAAGTATCTTATGTAACGCAGATGATGAGACTACTCATGCACAAAAAGTTTCAATTGTAAATGCCTGGACATAGAAAAAACAGTATCCATTGAATAGTTGGGTCTTGTTATTGGTCAACATATGAGATGGAACAAATAAGTATCCTATGTAACACAGATGATGAGACTACTCATGCATAAAAAGTTTCGATTGTAAATGCCTGGACATAGAAAAAACAGTATCCATTAAATAGTTGGGTCTTGTTATTGGTCAACATATGAGATGGAACAAACAAGTATCCTATGTAACGCAGATGATGGGACTACTCATGCACAAAAAGTTTCAATTGTAAATGCCTGGACATAGAAAAAACAGTATCCATTAAATAGTTGGGTCTTGTTATTGGTCAACATATGAGATTGAACAAACAAGTATCTTATGTAACGCAGATGATGAGACTACTCATGCACAAAAAGTTTTGATTGTAAATGCCTGGACATAGAAAAAACAGTATCCATTAAATAGTTGGGTCTTGTTATTGGTTAGCATATGAGATGGAACAAATAAGTATCCTGTGTAACACAGATGATGAGACTAATCATGCACAAAAAGTTTCGATTGTAAATGCCTGGACATAGAAAAAACATTAAATAGTTGGGTCTTGTTATTGGTCAACATATGAGATGGAACAAATAAGTATCCTATGTAACACAGATGATGAGACTACTCATGCCCAAAAAGTTTCGATTGTAAATGCCTGGACATAGAAAAAACAGTATCCATTAAATAGTTGGGTCTTGTTATTGGTCAACATATGAGATGGAACAAACAAGTATCCTATGTAACGCAGATGATGAGACTACTCATGCACAAAAAGTTTCAATTGTAAATGCCTGGACATAGAAAAAACAGTATCCATTAAATAGTTGGGTCTTGTTATTGGTCCACATATGAGATGGAACAAACAAGTATCCTATGTAACGCAGATGATGAGACTACTCATGCACAAAAAGTTTCAATTGTAAATGCCTGGACATAGAAAAAACAGTATCCATTAAATAGTTGGGTCTTCTTATTGGTCAACATATGAGATGGAACAAACAAGTTCCCTATGTAACACAGATGATGAGACTATTCATGCACAAAAAGTTTCAATTGTAAATGCCTGGACATAGAAAAAACAGTATCCATTAAATAGTTGAGTCTTGTTTTTGGTCAACATATGAAATGGAACAAACAAGTATCCTATGTAACACAAATGATGAGACTACTCATGCACAAAAATTTCAATCGTTTCAACATATGAGATGGAACAAACAAGTATCCTATGTGACACAGATGATGAGACTACTCATGGGTAAATTTTATATTCTCAAAAAAATTATTTATGTCATACAACAAATTGTATTTTTTCGAGAAAATAAATTTGTTCTGATTTTAATTCATGAGAGATGTTATAAATTTTTTACCTCCTGATATATCTTCCCCAAGCATGTAGCATAGCTCCACACCAAACCCAAGATGCCATTGCAACACCGCTGCCAAAGACAGCTAACAATTGTAGCTGTAGCTTAGAGACACTTGGGCGATCTGCTTGCTTGCAGTGTGTGTAATCAGAACTGAAACTTGTCAATTTGCATCTAGAACAAAAATTATTAGTTAGTAAGTGACAAGTATAGTCATTACCTGATATTTATAATAATTACGACAATGGAAATGAATACAAATAGGGCTAGGTTAGGAAAAGTATGCAACTATAGTCCAATTCCATAATAGTAGGCACTAAATTCTCAGAAATATTATTGCATTGAAACGAAAACATTGTTGTCAAGGTTGTGATTCTATATATTTTTTCATCATGTTTCCTCATCTATTTAATATAATTTCCGTATGCCACTGCAAGAGACTGATGAAGGCAAAAACGTCGGTCATTTCTGGGAATTTAGTGCTTACTATTTCGGAATTATAGTATAGCCAGGAAATCTGAACAGGCTCACTTTCATTGCGGGATTCACATTTTGTAAAAAAATATTAATAGCTATAATACTCTTCCATACCAGAACATGCTTTCAACTGGTATTAATATGATTTACTTCTTAAAACATGACAATCTTCACAGATGGCATAACAACAGATATATGTGATGGGATTGGCCGATACTTGATGAAAATCGATAATGTATTCAAATAACACTTCATTGGCAGATATATACTGAACAGTTTACAAAACCGCAACGCGAGTTTCACTATACAATAGCTTCCTCAGACGTATTGATACCGAATGAACAATTTTGTTGACAAAGGTTCCTTGAAGTGCTAGAAAATAGGATTGCCTTTAAACAAGCATATGAATCTAATCTACTTATACTCTTTCTGTCATCGCGATCAGCGGCTCAATCTGCATCCAAGAGTAATCGACTAACACTGGCGACTCTGTAGTCTTTGCAAAAACAAGACTATGTTCTGAAGGTCAAATATCTCAAAATACGTTTTCCTGACTTCCAAGGATGTTCTGAAGGTTTATCAAAAAATCTAGCGAGGTAGAAAACTGCGAAAGTAATGTGATAAACATAAAAGAGCATAACGAATTTCTGTATGGAACATTTTCATTTATAGGAGTATCACATTGAACTATAAACAGAAAGCCTACCTCCACTGGAGTTGAAAGAACATTGCAGAATTCCATATTATTATTACTCAATGACTTATCAATTAACTTAAAGGGAGAGATGGTAATATCTTCTCTTTTAATCTTCCAGCAAACAAAAGGATTTGCAGTACTCACTTCTTCAATATTCAATTTCTACTCATTACCTGTGATAAAAGCATCTTCAAAGAATAACAGGGAAAATAAGTTTTTCTTGTAGTACAAAGTCATGATTCAATTGAGTAAAAATCAGCTTCAACATTCAATTACTCATTCCAACAGCGAGATGATTTTCTGAGTCCATAAAGTGCAAAATTCGATTTCAATGTTGTATGTACATTCATATTCAACTCTCTCTGGTGTTTTTACATAAACCTCGTGATCCACAAAACCGTTGAGATCAGTTATTGGAACATTGATTTATTTCAATTATATTGGTGCACAAAAGTAAGAAACAGTTTTATCGTTTGCATTGTATACATTTGAGCGTAACTCTGTCAACCAACCTTTCTATCTTAGTACCATTTACTTCGATAGTAAAATCAGTTTCACTATCAGGTGCATCCTTGGGAAACAAAGTTTTCAACCTTTTGTGAGCTTCTAGCACTTTATGTATGTCTCTTTTCAGTCTGGTAACACGTTGGATTCTCTGAAAATTCGTGGTGTACTTTTAAATGTAAACATACAAAAGGCATTGTGGAGCTCATAATCTTCTAGATGGCTTAGTATTTTCTCATCTCGACTGGGTATTTCTAGAATTTGTTCACTAGGATAATTAGGCTCCATTTCATTTTCAAGATAAGCATCTTCAGGTAGAATTTTTTCTATCATATCCTTTGTCTTTGAACTCAACATAACTGCCTTCTTATCAAAATATAGCATAATGGTTTCATCAAATGACAGATGTATTCGAAATCAATTCATCTCCATTATTATCAGCCTCGGTTTTTTAACTTTTATATTTTGATAGTATTGTTCTATTGTAAAGTGTTTTTATTAGTTTTTGATTTCAACGAAAACAATGTGAAAAATCATAATTTATGTGAATTATTTGTCACCGTGAGTCCCTTATCGGTAACAGTACCTATAACAAATGAATGCTTCAGGCCTGGCACTACCAGGACTTCTATATTGAAAACTTGTCGCTGAGAAGTAATTTTTCTATTTGCAGTCATGAATTGACCATTTGCTATATGAATTTTGGCATCATGTTCTATGTCAGTTATATCTGACATAAAAAGCATCAATTTTCTTTTAATTTCGTGAAGATTTGAGTGAGTAGATGATCCAGAATCTAATAAAAATAATTCTCAGAAAATTCATCTTGACAGTAAAAAGTTACTCGCACAACCTCAGTAAAATGTCCTCGTCTATAAACTTTACTGAATGTATCATAGAAGTAAGATTCACTATGAACTCCACTGTAATATCCATAACTTTGTTTGTGCCTTGAAATGATTTCATCACCTCAAAACAGCTTTTGCTGGATTTAAATGAAACTTCATCACTTTGATAGTTTTCGATTTCATTTTCAGTTCTTCGTAAAATAACCCAGCTTTTACAAAATTCAGTAATGCGGTAATTATAGCACTTAATTCGTATGGTGATGACACTAGCAAATGACACACCTTATCAGTTTTATCCACGGTCCTCGTTTTGAGAAAGCAGTTGTTCTAACGAAAACGTAATTTAATGATTTGATTATGCATTTTGCAATCCTTAAATTAACCTAAAACCTTCACCAGAAAACCTCTGAATAGCGTCTTCGACTAAGAATTCTTTTCTTTCTGTATCATCGCTAAAATCTTGATCTTTCTCCAATAATGCTCCCATTTTGAATAACCGATTATTGAAATTAATTCCAACAAGAACGGAATGACGGCTGTAGAAGTCAACGACATATTTTTAATCTTAGTTTGTTTCCATAAAACTCCACGCAATAATCTGCAGTTGTGAGTTTTCTTGCATGGACATTAAACATCTCGAACTATCAAGTACTCCGGGGCACAGAAAATATAATAACAAGAATTGTTGAATCAATTGAATACACTTTTCCAACACCAGAACAAAATTACGGTCTCTCGACGCACGTTTCACTAATTTAGTGTTTTCAATAGATTCATTTTACGCCAGAGGTTCCAGTACAAACTATTAAGAATTGTTGACATGAAATTGCATTTTTGGAAACTTCACCTAAACGACTGGACTAAAACGTAACAACAGATATCATTTTATGTTGAGGCTGCTTTCAAAATACAAAAGAATGACCAAAAGTCATAAAAATATTTTTTCACCATTGATGCACTTTTAATAAATTGATTTTGAACTTAGAGAAATGCTGTTTTATATAGGTATTTTTTACTCCTAAAATTGATGAAAGTTGCACTATTTAAAATTATGTCTTGGCATCTGTGAATAACATTTGATGAGTTTATTGTTCATATGTTCTTGGAATATATTTAGTCTGGTGCTCTCATTACAGATTTCGTGTTATGTCATTCCATGTTGTTTTGAGGTAGCCACCTGAATGGCATGAAATGTGTACTCCTATAATCATATTAAAAACCACTAGATATGTTATTTATGCAGAGGAAATAGCGCAAATTAATCTTAAGTTACTTTATGGATATTTATAAAACAATTTACATAATCAAAATGGAGTGACGCTTTTATTATTCTTTTTTTAACGGAAAATATTCTGCCAGGTGAGTTCTTTTATTAAGTCTCGATGCAGTTGGAGGGGTGCGCCCGCATCTCTATATGAATTTATGTCTCTCTTGCATTTGCGATATTGATGACTTATTTATTACTTATATAAAACAATTTTTATGATGAATTTGGAATTCATCTAGTCAATATTATCATTATTGTAAAAAATAACTCCACTTTGAAATTTTTGGGAATTTATTTAGATGAAAATTTAAAATTCTCTTAGCATATTGCACACATCAACAAAAAATTGGCATCAGAATGTTTCGCACTGAGAAATATCTCAAATTAACTGGGGTGTGCTGCAGCGAAAGTAGTGTACTATGCCTTAATAGACTCTCATCTAAGGTATGGTATACCCTTTTGGGGTGTTTGCAGTAAAAAACTTATACAGCCGGTTTTTGTCTTGCAGAAAAGGGCTATCAGGTACTTATGTAAAGCGAAATGGCGGGATTCATGTAAACCACTTTTTCGAGAACATAGAATCCTTACGGTTATTTCAATATTTATATTGGAAACCATGTCAATTATACATAAAAATAGAGAGAACTATGAATCTACAGCTACAGCCACATACCACACAAGGCGGTCAAATGAACTGAGTCCACCGATTCCAAAAACATGTTTGGTTCAAAACTCTTTGATATATAATGGAATCGGGATATACAATAAACTTCCCAATGAAATCAAAGAGACTCCTTTCATCATATTTAGAAAGAAATGTACAAAACTACTAAGTGATAGAGCCTCTTATGACCTACAAGAATATTTTAACGATGCCCTGTAATTTAGAATGTGATGAAACTGTGTACTGTGTGTTGTACTGTGTGTAAAACATATATTTTTATTCGTTGTCCTAGTTCTTGTCATGTAACCTCTGCATATGTATGTATATATAGTTTATATTTTATTTTAATCATTTATATTTTATACACTTATACTTCACATCTTATACTTCATGTTTATATTTATATTTATTTATGACATTGTGTTTGAATTGTGTGAATTTTATTCCTATACAATAAACATATTATCAATTATCAATGTATAAAAAGTAAATCAAGATACCCAAATAGAAGAATAGAACACTACAACACAAGCATTCATTGCTTGGGTAACTTGGGTTTGTTCTATGCTTCCTTTGTGTTTACGATGTATTTTCTTTATAGTAGATATTGTACCAAAAATATAACTGACGTGATTTAAAAAAAAAAAATATGTGCATGTCCTCAGGTGTCTGCTGTCAGAAACCTCTATATTCAACACGCAACTATGGTCAACTAATGTTCAAGACTCCATCCTGGGAAGTTATAATACATTCCTAAATCTCCGACTTCAGCCTATTCGATCTGACAAAAGCAAAGGTTAAACGCCGAGTTTAAAAGTTGTAAAAATTGTATGCATCGGAAGGACCAAAGCCAAGTTTATTGGCTGCTCGGCCAGCTCCTTTGGAAACGTACCAATCAGTACTCTCTCATGATCGCCAAACATAGCAGATCTGATCTTCTGATGATTTTACAGACTCTAACCAGTACCATTCTGCTATGTAGACATTCCAAACTCAACAGTCCACATCCTCCTTGTTGTCGTGGCAAGTATAACTATGGAAAAACGATTTGGATAGCAAATTTATTGGAAAATGCATCATTTTTCGGGTCTTCACTTCGAGTTGGTGTAGTTTCTACAGAATTCATTTCTTATAAGTTCAAGAGGTAGTGAAATAATAGTAACAGTATATATGTAATAATAACTTTGTTTATTTGTGACTGTTCCAATAACCAGATCTGTTGCAAGTATGAAATGATATTTGCCATGTTTCATTGAGGTTACCTCTTGTGAGTGGTGTTATTATTCCACCCAAAAATAAATCGACGTTTCCCGGGCATCTGGATGGTACAGGATACTTCTATGATTATTATATTACATTAAAAGTTTGTATCGACCCCCGACATTGTGAGGTAATTGATTACGATGCCCGAAAATCTTATACCCAAAGAAGACGCAAAAGCCAAGAACTTCTGCCTTCTGCACTTGTCTAGCCATAATTTCTGTTATTTTATTAATATCAATATAATATTATTAAATGTTTAGGCTTTCAAATAGATACCTCCCATATTATTTTAAAAATATAATCAAATTCCGAGTATGAGGATATCTACTAATGATGTAATCAAAACGAAGTGCAAAAATATTTTTTCATGCTCGTGCCACTACTCATGCTGTTATATCATTGTTCAACTTACAAAATGTAATTTTGTAAACTATCTCTCCATAGTTTAGTATTTTGAAAAGTGTAATGATGATATCCAAATGTGATTATGCAAAACATTATCATGAATAATGTAAAGACACCCATCCTTACAATATTCATTCTAATCTTTCTGCTTGCATGGTCTGAAATAATTTCCCTACTTTCAATTTTTACTTTTATGAGAAGTATGAGACCTGAAAAATATAAAAATGTTAGATGCCTGAAAATTCTTTATATGATAAATCTTTTTGGGTGTGCTTTTTGTCAGAAAAAGAAAACAATAATGTTATTGGAGAATGGGACAAGTTATCACATAAATAAATTGATGGATGTAGCCGTTACTATGTGGTAGGAGATCATAATGAAAAGAGAAATGAAAATTTCTATGTTTTTTACCACTTTTAATTGTAATTAACGTTACTGCAGTTTCGCCCTAGTTTGAGAATGTCCATATAGGACGAAACTGCAGTAACGTTAGTTACAATTAAAAGTGGTAAAAAACAGAAATTTTCATTTCTCTTTTCATTATCACATAAATGCTTGCATAATACAAGTAGCAAATAGAAGTATTTATTAATTTAGGTACTCATTTAAATAGGGGGTGGCTCTGTGACAGAAAACTAGTGAAATTCTCTTTGAAAACGATAGTATTCAAAGATGTTCAGGTTTTATTTGAAAATGAAGTAAATCATTTTGAGTAGTTCTGAATTGAAAACAAAAGACATGTTGTTATTTTATCTAAATATCAATACCTCATGATCAATTCTCTTTAAATTCATGGGAATGGACTTTGTAAAGTTAAAATATGAGTAATTTTGGAGAATCTTTGACTTTTATAGTACGTCATAATATAATATAAATGCACTTGGGTAACCATTCTTATTGTGTGATTAGAATGTATATTGTTATACTTTTTGACAGTCAATAATATATTGCAAGAAAATAATAAAAATGAGCCTCAAGTATTATTTTTGCAGACTACCATCCAAAAATGATCAACAACAAAAATTTGTGTGAAACGAAAACCTTCCAGGAACTCTGTAATATTCTGAGAAACATTTTATAAAGATATGTGAAAATCATAAAAGAGTATTCATTCCACAGATCATCATACGTTAAAATATGTCATGAATATTCATTTTGATTATTTGGAATACACAGTGTGTCCAAGAGGGGGCCAAAGTCGCTTAGATTGGGAAAAAGTTGCTCATTTCAGAGTTTTTTAGGTGACATTTTATAATTTAGGAAAATTGCAATTATATGAGACAGATCAGAAGAATTGTCACCAAAAACGCTAACTTATAACAAGAGTTTTTTTCTTTCTATATAGAAATGTAAAATTGATAATGGTTTCTCATATTGTTCAGCTTAAAAAGTGGAAATGGGAATATGTTGTTGTTTTGTTTTAAGCTTCAATGTGTCCGGAACCAATCAGCATTTTCTAAAATTTAAAACGTTGTTCAAATAGGCTCTGAAATGCACAACTTTTTCATAATTAATCCTACTTTTTATCTCTCTAGTTTCCAATTCACCAATTCTTGCTGTCCTTTTCTTGGACAGACAGTATACCATAAAATCAAAAGAGAAAGTTGGTGGACAAGCACTCAAAAAAATAGGGACAAATTGCAGGTATGCTTTTGGCTTATTGGCCTTCGTCAGTACAGTGAAAACCCTGAACATGATCAAGTCATTTTCCAAATGTGTGGTTGGCTTATGTTGATAACTGATATTTAAGCTTATAGCAATCAAACCCATCCTTTACAATGGCTACACTGTAGTGATGAAGAAAAATAAGCCACACTTTTTCAGGAGCTTATCCATCCACTAACTTTCTCTTTGAATTTTTAAAACGCCACTCTCTAAATATTCATCTGTGTAGTCCATAAAATAACTTTGGATATCAAGCCATTTGAAGAATGAAATTAAATGTTCTTCGTTAAATTCGATATTTCCCTTAAACAATTTTGTTTTTACTTTCACAACATAAACACACTGTTTTTTTCAATACCTCTCACAATTATATATCCAGATGCCAACATCGTAGCCATAACTGGAACTAACAATAACCCTGTACGAGCAGCCATGTTCTCAAAACCTACAAAGCATATGCCTGTAACATAATCCCCATCAATTTCGCTTATAGCCATGGTGATAATAGTCAAAATTAAAGGCAGACTCCATGCAGCCAAATGGAAATATGCTTGTTTTCTATCCACTCTATCCTGAATTTTTCCTGTAAAAATTGAAGAAAGTCAAAAATTGCTCTTGCATAAAATAATTTTTGGTGTGAAACAAACCATTGAAGAGTTGGACAAGAATCCGTGTTAAGGAACTATATAGAGTTTGTTAGTTGGGTTCCCCCATCTGAAAAATGTTAGTAGGCAGATCAATAGAATGTGGCAAAGTGAATAAAAATACATGATGAATGTTGTGTTCCACATATTAATGATGTATTTAAATATCCAGTTAAACTAAGAGTCACATTAAGATCTATAAATTAGGGAAGTCAGATAGCCAAGTACGTTTTTGTGAGCATTGGTTCAGACTTAAATTATCTTAAAGTAATAAAGAGAAATTAAATATACAAAGTGAAAAATTATAGAACCAAAATTAAGGAAACGAAGAGTGAGAATGGTTTGAGAACGCCCTGGAGAACAGGCATAGATTGATTCTATGCTGCTTGCCAGCACACATAATCTTGAACCAGCTGTGGAGTTACCAAAATCATTGCTAAGGGATCATATTGGAGAATGGAATAATAAGAAGCACATATCTGAGAATACAGACAGGAAAACCTTTTTGAACGGACCGCCTAAGTAAAGAACTGAAAAATGATTCCACACCGCCTATTTAAAGGATACCCCAACAAAACGAAGTGTATAAAGATTACAGGGATAAAAACAGCACCTCATGTCTCATGTGAATGGATGGCACTGCATTACAGGAACCAAGAAACTCATGGCTTTTTTGCTACATAGAATAATTTTGACTTTTCATTTCTCTTCACAGCCTCATGGACTTACTGCTTTTTTCATTCATTTTTTCATGACACCTATTTCAGCAATTTTGTTCCCTGTACTATTTTTTTCAGTCCTTTGTCGGATGTTTGTCATATTATTCTGGACATAACAGGGTTGTTAAATTTCTTGTCTCAGTGCCTCGCATTAGCATAATGCACGATAAGGTGTATCTCTATTCCTCTGCTTCATTACCTGCAGCTAAGATCTTTGTTATACAACCCTATTCTGTTCAGGTGTCTTCCTAATGGACTATGTTCAGGAAGTAGCCATATAATTATTCTGAGCAGGTCCCTGCTGTGTTGAAACAGTTCTTAAGTTTTTTTTTTCAAGATGGTTTCCTTGAGTGGTTCAAGTTTGTCATTGATTTATTTTTTGATCTGGTTCAGTTCCATATATTTTGGTACACAGTTAGTTCGGAGCCAATCTATGAAACTAATGATCCTGGTCTGGAACTTTTTCAATTCTTCCTGGCATTCCCAAATCAGTCTCGATGTCACTCTTGGGTTCATCAATGTCCTGTGTGCATCCTGTCTGTCTGTACAAATATGATCCACTCACATAATGAATACGCTGACCTGCTACTTGAAATCTGAGAATATTCTTTGTAAACACAGCTCCGGACTTTAATTTCTAATATTAAAGAGTAGCCAGCGGAAATTATAGAATCACTATTTTCAGATGTTGATTTAAAGAAATGAAGGTAATATAACTCACAACTCTATTACAAAACGAATTGTTCATTTAATCTCGTAACACAAAGGCACGTCTCAACAAGTAACCGGGTCACTTCAGGAAAGATCTTTAACAAAATGTGTTACTTCAAAAAGCTGGTAAAACAGACCTTGATCAGAAGACGAGAGCTCCATAAAGAAGAGAAGCTATCCCTTTCTCATCTCGAATTGGGTCTAAGCACATTAGAATTTGCTTCAAATTTGAAAATACCCTAAGTAGCAATCTAACACAAACCAAGCCACCAAATCTGGAGAGAGACTGCACGAATTTCATTTAGAGAAAATTCTATACCGGTGAAAACAAGAAGCTGTTGAAAGTATTGGCGAGTACAAGAAAAACACCCTACGAGTTGAAACCAGCAAATTGGGAACAGCAGAACATGTTTGGACTCACCAACATAACATAAGGTGATCCGAAAATGAGATCATCCACAGGAAGGAACACTGGTTTGAGTCAAAGTTTAAAGAAGTTACATACATGTTGAACAACGAAAGATTCAGTAAGGTAAGTGTGAAAGACTGCAACACACGGATACCTCTAATCAAACAGAAAAACTGACTGAGATGCACTGGACCAGAAAACTGAAAAGAGAAGGTAAAACGCTCTAAAAAAATCTCTTTCTTATATATTCCAAACAAATATTCTTGTTGAGAATTCTCGTTATTTAGGTAATTAAATTGATTTAATTTGGATTGATATTTTGTACTTATATTGATATGTACTATATATATGCAGTTATATTGATTGCTGAGAATATTTTATGAAATAATCCTTACGAATATTACTCGACCTAAAAATTTTCTTATATGAATGTCTATTTTTTTCAAACTCAAACTCTGTTACTTTTGAGCAATTACAATCAAAAACATCAATAGATAAAACCACTTGTCTTAACTCGTGGTATTATCATAGTCACTGCGTTGATGGTATTGCAAAATAACAAAGTTTTTGTTTTGATAATGGAAATTTATCAATAGCATTTCAAAGTCTACTGGTATTAATTTCGATAATTCTTAGTTCAATTGGATTATAAATCAGTCATAACAGCCTAAGATGAAAAACAGAGGTTACATTTTTTGATACATTCAATTGATTTTCACCCTTTCCCATCTTAGCACATGTGTACACATACATCTATTGTATCATTCTGGAAATAAATACCTAGTATTATTATATTATTATTACTCTTCCAATAGTCGCGCATGGTCTGTCAGATTGGGTTGACACTGTATGACTTTATGGAAACTTGAAAAAGTAGTATGCTCTTGTAATTAAGTAGTCTTTTCACAATTTGATAAAATAGGAAAATTGTCATGGAAAAGTTAATGAGGTTCAGAAAGGGCAAACTTTTTAGTTCACCAATAAGTTACTGCGTAAATTCAAAGTATTTTTCACAAAAAAAAGTTCTATTCATCAGTAGCTTGTCACATAAAGTTCTCCATTATAATTATCATATTTTTTCATACTGTTGAGAGTGAAAAAACCCTAAGAAGGTTGATAAAGACTCTGATTTTCTCCATAAAAATTACTTTCATCCAATATAAAAATCTTATGTCGCGACATCTAGTTGTAAATTTTATGTGAATGAACATTTTTAACAAAATTCAAAATTTTGATTTTTGTGCTTTTGATCAACAGTTATATAAACTAATCCTTGAAGGGCAAATTGAGACTGAACTGTAAAAACCATTGAATTGTTTCCCACATTTTTGTTTAATGATGAAGATGTAGAAAGCCAAAAAGCTTTTTCTTAATAAATGAAAAAATTATTAAATCCAGATCTGACAGAGCTGCACGACTATCAGTGTCGAACAATTTGGCTCACTACTGCATTGACAAAAAAAAATTACCTAGTGCTTGAAGGGAACTCATATACCAGGCATAGCTGAAAATAACAAACCAAACCATTCCAGCAATCATGAAATAATACACCATCACAAAGACTACAGGGCATGACAAGTTTTCATTAGCACTTGGCTCAGATTTTCTCAAAGTTCCTTCCTTTTTGCAGACTATGTCGTCTCTAGTTTCACTTCCAAGAAACTGGATGAGCCAACCTCCATAAGATACGAAAAAACATATATTTACATAAAATATGGCAGATGCTGGATACTTGTTTGAGGTTTTCCAATCGATGATAAAAGTCATGATGGTAACGAGATTTAAAAATAAGCATATTGAAGCACATACTGCTATGAACTTGCTGATTTGGTAATGCTCATATTCCAAATACAGTGAGTCTTTACATTTCAAACCACAGCCTTCTACATCTGGGTACCACCATTCTGGTTTATCGGTTTTCACCAAAGGATCCATACAGAAGCCAGTAGTGTTGAACTTCACCTCATGAATATCATTTTTGCACTTATTTGGAAAAAGACGGTCATCCTCACAGTTTAAAAACTCAGGAAATAGTGAACTATTGTATAAAATCTTACACGGTTCAAGTGTGATTTTACACATTACTCTCGAAGGTAAATCTACTTCATTATTTTCACATTTTGGCATGTACAAAGCACATAAGAAAGGCTGTATTACAGCCCAGCACTTAGGAATGTAGCGTAAGTACTTATAAAGCTGTAATTTTTCTTGAACTTGTTCTTGAGTTTTCAAATCCGTTAACTCCAAAGTTGTACTGTGATATGGCAGTTTGGCTCCCATGCAGGTAGTGTAGTTCAAATCTTGGCATTTTGCTGGTCTTCGACAATATTGTAAATTCAGATCGAATAATTGATCAAAATTCCTTGAACTGATGTCTTTTGACTTCTTTTGTTCCCTGTGCCTCAAATAGGGGGTTTCCTCCTTTCTAAATAAATTATTTTCAGACTGCATTCTTTCAGAATATCTTTTATCTATAAGTCCACATATAACAATCTTCAAGAAAATTATTATAATGAATTTAGTCTTCATTTTTCTAAAACAAGTTCATAGAAATTTATTGTTCAAGATGACAGATAAAGAAAACAATTCACAGTCAATAAACAGAACAAAACAAAACAACGTGCTACTTGCAAAGGTTAAATGCACATATACATGACTGACGTAGATCTGTGTTGCCAGATGATAATAATATTTTCTGAATTCTCAAAACAATTTTCAAAACTCAGATTTTTTCAAAGTGAATATGTTCAGATATCCTTATCTACTCAAGTCAAACTTTCTTATCGATCTAATGCTTTTAGATTTTTGTATATGAAGACAACGAAATTACATTTCAGATCATTAATCTGACTGACAGACGTTAGTTCAACAAATACCTACAGTTACGGTTCTTCCTCATCACAGCCGAGTATCCATGCACCTCTTATTGAAAATTAATAAATTTCTCATTAAACGAGCCCCATTTGATATTCATTTTTATAGCAAAAAAAGAGAAATTCGTTTGCATAGACATCCAGGTGATGTGATACAGCTAATAACTGTTATTGTATTTATAAAAAAACACACCGCGTAACACGGCACCAAATTCAAGAGTATCATCGATTATCATCACTTTGTATTGTCGTTACCTACATTTCTTTTTTTTTTCAAATATTTAAAATATCTTAAAAAGAATGGATGTTACAATGAAATATATCTAAGAAAATGTATTACATTTGGCAACGCTGATGAGTCGGATAGACCACCTACAAAGAAAAACAAACATCCATTCAGGGAGGAAAAGATAGTAATTCAGAAGGCGTATTCGGGTTCGCAGTTCGACCGATTCCAGGACGATTGAAAGTAGTTACCCAGCTGATTATTGGGAGTAGATTGGCGCAAAACTTTTCAAGTCTCAACAGTGTGACAACATTTGACAGTTCGAAAACCGTTCAAATAGCGAACCGGAATAATGTTAAATATAGCGAATGAAAAAAAAACAACTTATTTCTGTGTGTGGCCCCGACAGTGGCGTAAATAACATTCTTCATTCATGGGGAAGCTCTTGTTTTCAAGAAAAATACATCATTGATAATGACCCAGAAATTGTATTTGTCTCGTTATTTTTTTTTTGTAATGCGGTAGGATTACAAAAAAATGAAATTTCTATGAAATTTCTGAAGGAGAGGCAAGACCCCTTTGCTTTTCATATATACCACTAGAGCGAAGGCCACCAAAAAGGCAAATAAGAAAAGACTTTCTTGTAATATACTCGTTTAATAGAGTTTTTTTCATGACTAAACATATATATATATATATATATATATATATATATATATATATATATATATATATATATATATATATATATATACGAATATGAAAGTTATTGAGTGTCTTGATATAGAAACAGAAGTTAATATCGGACATAGCACTCAAGAAAGTGGCAAACCATAGACACGTGTGTTTCGGGCTTTTGGCCCATCATCAGTATGGTGCAGCCAAGTGTAAGGATGGGCAACACTTGGTTACCAAAAGATAGAAATACAAATGCACGGAGCCACCAGCAGGAGCCAACCGCACATTTGTGGTTTCAGTTGATAGATCTTGTGTTTACAAGAAAACTATCAAAATCACCACGGAGGCAGCTATAGCTACCTGCGTGACATACGGGTCCAGGAAATTATACGAATATGAAAGTTATTGAGTGTCTTGATATAGAAACAGAAGTTAATATCGGACATAGCACTCAAAAAAGTGGCAAACCATAGACACGTGTTTCGGGCTTTTGGCCCATCATCAGTTGGCTTCGAAAACGAAACAGATCGTACCTATATCTTCGAGACAAATTTGTTGAGATAAAAATGCAAAAACTGATTGATTTTACATTGTCATTTAAACTGACAAGTTGATGTTGAAAGCCGATAATCATCAATTTGTTGATTATTGTGTGTTATGCAAGAGAAACTCTCCGCTTCATGTCATGCTTGGATAATATACTTAATACAAATTTCAAAAGTCATACGAAAGGAAGGGTCATTGAAACATGTATTTCTGGCCACAGAGTACAAGTACTACGGTGTTTCTTAATTAAATGATGAAACAGCAGAGCACATACTTTGTGCCAGCCCTCTGGAGACCGAATCATGTTTTCAGAGTTTGGCAGAGCCGTACTCTTACCATCTGACCTGAAAGACCACTCACCATACAAACTGATCGGCTTCGTTAAGAAGATGGATTTATTTAGTCGAGTGTGAATAGGTGTGAGCCATAATGAACCCTATATATATATATATATATATATATATATATATATATATATATATATATATATATATATATATATATATATATATATATATATATTCCTGTCCGTTTTCACGGACAGGAATATGTTGAAATTATTCTTCGGGTTTATTCCGTGTGGTGTATTGTCATCCCCGATGGGAATGAATTTCGCAACGTTTCGACAAAATCACATTTGTCATCATCTGGCGATTATTGTTAAGTGTTCAGAAGTCATCTGACCCTACTCGGATGACTTCTTACTGTGCAGGTACAATGTTGTCGTTCCATAAATACCGTTCTTGATTACCTGAGTTTGGTACCTGTATGTTTTGGTACCTCAGTTCTTCTTCTTCTCGATATGACCTTCGTTAGTGAGCCAGTCAATCACTAGACGCGCGACATGTGGACGAGCATTATCGTGCATTAGGTGGAAGTTTTCACCAACAGCACCAGCAAACGGACGGACGATAGGTAGAAGAATGGTGTCGAGGTACTGTCGAGCTATGAGGGAGCGATTTGGAAAAATGAGACCGGTTCTGCCGCCGATCATGATTCCGCCCCATAGCATTACTGTACCACTTCTGTATGTGTGGACTTCCTGGACGTGTGTCAAACGTTCATTATTTCCAGGTCGTCTCCACAGTCTTACTCGAAGAGAATCTGGATGAAATCCAAATCTGGATTCGTCTGTAAACAAAACTGTGGCCCAATCATTTGCATCCCAGTTTTGATGTTCTTGACACCACTCTAATCTTCTACCGCGATTGCCTCTCGACAAAGGTGGACATCTAAGTGGCCTTCTGTCGTGGAGATCTGCTTCGTGCAGTCGATTTCTGACAGTATCACGACCAATGGTTACCTGGTGCGTCTGCTGCAACACGTTAACCAACTCAGGTGCTGTGATTGTCGGTTGTCTTCTTGCGGTTAAGACCAAGTGATAGCGTTCCATGTTAAAGCACAATATTTCCAGTTTAATTTCTGAGCAAGAACTGCATAGAATGTACAAACTCGACACTTTCAGATTATTCATTTTAGCCGAAAACCTACAGTTTGTAAAAAACTTGATAAAAGATTAGTTACCGTTTTTGCAGGCTTTGTTCAACCCATATAAATCTACAGGGTGGTCGAGTGTACCAATTTAATCGAAATTAAACGACCTCATGCATTTATTTTTATGATGTTTAGTATGTTATAAAAATATTCCTAGACTTTTCCGATGTATATATATATATATATATATATATATATATATATATATATATATATATATATATATATATATATATATATATATATATATATCTGTTCATCATCTGTTCGACGTTTGAGTAGAGCCAAGAAGATGATAGCACAGCCAGCTATCGAAAGAGCCCGCATATAATAAGTAGAAGTTAGTAGAGCTTCAAAACCTTTTTGTAAACAAATCTTTCTATAAAGGTAGGAGGGAGTTTGGGTAGTGATTATTTTGGGATATAAGGTGGAGCAGTGAAGTTTTCGGCGAGATTTCATATTTAGCCACCCGGCTTCTCGTAGCTTATAATTGATGGGTTGACGCCTACGAATAACATAGATGAAACGGAGATAATAGTTTTGGATTTTCTGGATTTTTTGCGTAGATGTTGCCGTAAGGCAAGAGCTATAGACTGTATCGCAATAAGTAAAAGTAGAAAGAACTAGAGACTCGCAAAGCATTTTTTTAAGATTTCAATTCAAAGTGGCTCGAGATCCAAACAAAATTTTCAGTTTCCAGATACTTTTACGAATGCATTCCGATATATGCTTTTCGAATCGTAAGAAGTAATCTATCCAGAGCCCAAGATTCTTCACCACATCACAAAACTGTACAGGAATCTTATTGATAGTAACACAAACATTTTTTTGGTGAAGAAGTCTGTCATTTCGCCTCCCGAACAGCATTGCCTTAGATTTGTTTGGATTCAATGAGAGAGAATGATCTTTGGATATTTTGAAAATTCTATCAAGGTCTTCGTTGATTTTCTGACAACCATTCACTATGTCTGATGGGTGTAAGGAATACATCACCTGAGTATCATCCGCATACATTTGTAGATAACAATGCAAGACAATATTTTTGAAAAATGCTGTGAAAATTACATAGAGAATTGGTCCCAAAATGGATCCCTGTGGAACCCCACAAGTCAGTTCTCTTGTTTGAGAAACCCTAGTATTGAGTACAACTCGTTGCTTTCAACCACTTAAATAGCTATCAAAAAACAAAACAGATTTTTCTGAGAGTCCAATATATCTTAGAATATGTTTTAGCGCAGAATGATTTAGGGTATCGAAAGCTTTCGAATAGTCTAAGAGAACTAGAGTCAGTTGCCTGGAAGATATGATCTGTCACATTCAGAAGGGCTGTCGCGCAGCTATGCCCTTTTCTGAAACCAGATTGAGTATCCAGCAAAATATTTTATGTTTTCAAGAATTCCACAAGTTGATCTTTTATACTTCTTTCTAATAATTTTGAAACAACGGGTAAAATGCTGATTGGTCTCAGGTCTTTGAGCTCACTGACCACCTCACATTTCGGTAATGGGATCACATTAGCCAATTTCCACTGAGTTGGATATACTGAATATTTAATGCAGAAGTTCAAGAGGTGAGAGATATATTCAATTATGAATGGACAACATAATATGATGAATTTTATGTTGAGACCGTCAGCACCTGCAGCCGTTGTTTTTACTGTCACTAAATACTTGAAAATGTCGTTATTCTCGATTCTGCTAAAACTCCAACTTACATCGGGCCCAACAAGTCGACCACTGTAGTACTGTTCAAAGTCCGAGCCTTTTCCGGCAATGGGAACTGAGTTTAGGAAAAATTCATTTATGTCATTCACATCTGAAAGATGATCTGGAATATCGTTCTTCTTTTTCTTATAATATATGTTGAGTTTTTTTAAGGTGTCCCATGCATTATTAGTATGCCTGCTTATGTGAAAATTCAAATAGGCTTTTTTCTCCCTCTCTACTGATTTATTAGTGGAATTTCTAAGGTGTTTGTATTCTTCAAAGTCGCGAATGTTCTTGGTTCGTTTGAATTTTTTAAGTTTTTTATCGCGTTCTCTCATCATAATTTTAATATTGCCGGTAATCCACGGTTTATATTTTTTCTTAATGAAAGCTGTTTTGAAAGGCGCATGTAATTCCAGTAAGGTGTTCATGTTCTCGTTGAAAAAAGTTACTTTTTTGTCAATGGTTTCCAAGCCATAAATATGGTGCCACGGAATTGACTGTAAATCAGTATATAATTGATCTTCATCAATATTTTTAAAGTCTCTGTAATAATTTTGTTGCTTTCACTTTCACCAATCAGGTTGAGGGAAAAATAAATCAAATCATGGTCAGATATGTGTGGAACATGAAGAGAACTACAATTTGTAACTTGGCATTGATCGGAAACAATTATCAGGTCTAATAAAATAGAAGAGGTGTTCCGAGATATTCTTGTAGGAAAGTTAACTATCTGCTTCAACCCAGTACTCATAAATAATTCATTCAACTTCCGAACAGAAAAACTATTGAAATTTGACAAATCCACATTGAAATCGCCCATACAGATGATTTCATCAAATTGAGGTACAACTGATATCAAACTGTTTTCAAATTCATTGAGAAGATTTGTCAGGTTCAATTTAGGCGGCTTATAAATACAACCTACCGCAAAACTCATGTTTTGCAACCTCACACTCACCCACAAATCCTCAATGTTATCATTGTTGGGAAGGTTGAAAAATTTGAGTGTTTTTCAAATAAATAGCCAACCCTCCTCCTCTGCGGTCCCTCCGCTCCTATCCCTTCGCACAACATTGTAACCAGGTAAACAAATATCTATAGTACTACAATTATTGTTCAGCCAAGTTTCACTCAGAGTGATGATACCAAAATCATTTGACAAAATTAAATTTACGAAATCATTATAATGAGCGACCAATGATCTTATATTCAGATATGGCATAGATTTATTTTCATATTTCCGACCTACTTACATGTCAAAAAGACCTATGAGAGGAAAAAAGCATATATATACATCGATATCTAATATACCAAAAATGAACTCAAAAGGAAACCTATCAATCAATTATAATTATAGCAACAATGTACGTATTAGATTCTTCACCACACAAACCGTATATTATCAAGTTATTTTTTTTTGTCTTCTTTCAATATTTTTCAACTGCTGACGAAGCTTTTCATTTTCTTCAATCAGTTCTTCGTTCTGGATCCGGATAGCAGACAGTTGTTTTACTAAATCCTCTTTCACCGATATAAATTCATTTTTCAACTCCGAGTGCAGTTGATCATTACGTTGAGAAGATTTTTCCAATAAGGAGTACAGATCATTGAGAGTTACTGGACTATCATTTTTTCCTATGTCTGTACGTAAAAAATTAACATTGATTTATTTTACTGAACACTCCTTTCACAGCAGCAACAGATCAACTGAACAGAAGTGAGAAAGAAATGTGGATTTGAATTTCTAGGTTGCAGGATAGTTTGCGTGCGCCGATAGGTATTTATCGGTGCTATATTATATATTTACGAAGAACAGTATTTTGGGGTTGCAGTCAGGTTTTGAGGGTTATTCAAAGAAAACTCTTTGTTTTTGTGATACTAGACACCATCCTATCGTACCTTTATCAAATATAATTCCAAATTTATTAAGTTATCAAAATAATACAATCATTTTCAGGTCAAATTAGTAAATGTTTTCAAAAACAATAACATTATAATAGGCAAAAAGAATATTTTAACCATTTTTAAATTATACAGCAGAGTACAAACTCCAGCTGGAAATGAAGAAAAATCTAATATAGTTTACAAAATTCCTTGCATGGAGTGTAACAAATCATATATTGGACAAACACCAAGAACTCTAAAAAGTCGCATCGTTTCTCATAATACTGATTGCAGGAGGAACATGAATATATGTGCATTATCAGAACATGTTAATGATAATGACAATAAAATGGAATACAACAATTCCACTGTCCTTTGTACTGAATCAAACCAATTGAAAAGAGTTTTTCTGGAAATGGTACACATCAATAATGATGATAGATCTATGAATAATAGAACTGATTTTAACAATCTTAGTCAAATATATACTTACATTCTCAAATGTAAAAAAAAATCACTTCCAATCAAAATTTTCCTCCTTTAAATTATTGTCACTGTCATTCACTTCCATCAAAAAAAGAAATGTTTCATGTTTTGTAGAGATACTTGTTTTCTTTCTCAATCTCACGTTAGTAAGTAGTTCCGTTTGTGATATAAAACATATTGTTAATGAATATATTACAGTTGTCCTGAGGAAGGTGGTAAGCACCATCGAAAGCTTGACAAAAACAAAGAGTTTTCTTAATTGCAATTAATGAAAACTTCTACTCTCTTACTGGAACCACAAATATGCGGTAGGCTCTTGTTGTTAAATCTGTTCATATGTGTTGTTTCCATCTTTGCATTTGGCTGCATATAGCGCTGATGAGATATATAAAAGAAGCTAACCGTGGATATGTGTTTATGGCTCTTGACCTCATCAGCGCTGTACAGCCAAATGCAAAGATGGACAAAAATAATTGGTTACAGAACACAGGAAACAACACATATGAACGGAATTAACAATAGGAGCCTGCCGCATATTTGTGGTTCCAGTTAGAAGACCTGGCATGTCCAGAAAACAACTAACATGATCACGTAGGCAGCTACAGCTACCTGTTTGACTATCACTGTTCTATGATTAATTCATGTTTCACTGCCTGAACCACTGTACATGCTGTTTTCGGCGAGTGCATTGGCTTTTGGGATGTGGGGGTTGAGCAAACCGGCCATCGGATGCCTGCTTCCACGTAGCCCCGCTGGATACGGGAATGACAGAATCACTTTGTGGTTCTGTAATTCCCTAACTGAATGACATCCCAACGATGGCTTAATCCTAAGGTGTGTGTATGCGTGCCTAGAGGATGAATGACACTGAGCTTATCAGCTGTCTCCACGGAACCTTCGAGATACCAGGCGCCCTCTCGTCGTAGCATCGCCTTGTCACGGTAATGCGGGGCTCTGCCGTGATTGACCTTCTTTCCCTAGCTACTCGTGGGACCTTTATGGACAGAGTGAACTTAAAAAATTCTTTCTGACGCTAAGTCTATAGAGGAGATGGATGTTAAGCTTACGACTCCAACTGACCTCCCTGTAAACTTAGATCAGAAGCGAGTCTACAGAGGAGATGGATATCGAGTTTACGACTCCAACTGATCTTCCTGTAAAATTTAATCCAGAAGCGAGTCTACAGAGGAGATGGATGTCGAGTTTACGACTCCAACTGACCTCCCTGTAAATCTAGTTCAGGAGCTAGTCTCCAGAGGAGATGGATGTCGAGTTTACGACTCCAACTGACATGCCTGTAAATTTAATTCAGGAGCTAGTCTCCAGAGGAGATGGATGTCGAGTTTACGACTCCAACAGACCTCCCTGTAAATTTAGTTCAGGAGCGAGTCTACAGAGGAGATGGATGTCGAGTTTACGACTCCAACGGACCTCCCTGTAAATTTAATTCAGGAGCGAGTCTCCAGAGGAGATGGATGTCGAGTTTACGACTCCAACTGACATCCCTGTAAATTTAATTCAGGAGCTAGTCTCCAGAGGAGATGGATGTCGAGTTTACGACTCCAACGGACCTCCCTGTAAATTTAGTTCAGGAACGAGTCTCCAGAGGAGATGGATGTCGAGTTTACGACTCCAACGGACTTCCCTGTAATTTTAGTTCAGGAGCGAGTCTACAGAGGAGATGGATGTCGAGTTTACGACACCAACTGACCTTCCTGTAAATTTAGTTCAGGAGCGAGTCTACAGAGGAGATGGATGTCGAGTTTACGACTCCAACGGACCTCCCTGTAAATTTAGTTCAGAAGCGAGTCTACAGAGGAGATGGATGTCGAGCTAACGACTCCAACTGACATCTCTGTAAATTAAATCAGGAGCTAGTCTCCAGAGGAGATGGATGTATGTCGAGTTTACGACTCCAACTGACCTTCCTGTAAATTTAGTTCAGGAGCAAGGCTACAGAGGAGATGGATGTCGAGTTTACGACTCCAACGGACCTCTCTGTAAATCTAGTTCAGGAGCTAGTCTCCAGAGGAGATGGATGTCGAGTTTACGACTCCAACTGACCTCCCTGCAAATTTAATCCAGGAGCAAGTCTACAGAGGAGATGGATGTCGAGATTACGACTCCAACTGACCTCCTGTAAATTTAGTTCAGGAGAGAGTCTACAGAGGAGATGGGTGTCGAGATTACGACTCCAACTGACCTCTCTGTAAATTTAGTTCAGGAGCGAGTCTACAGAGGAGATGGATGTCGAGTTAACGACTCCAATTGACCTCCTTGTAAATTTAGTTCATGAGCGAAAGCTGCGGCGTAAGCAGAATCTGTCTCAGGTGGGGGAACTAACTCCCCATGAGCAGGTTAGCAAACGTTTGCGCTCAAGTGAGGTTTCACCAAAACTAGAGGCGAAAAAACCCTGCACGGCTGAATCTTAGGCATCGTCAGGTGTAGCTGACGTGCCGAAACCCTCATATGGGAAGGTTGTCGTGGGTATCAAGGTGGGAATCTTGCAACTTGACTATCCGACTACCTCATTAACAGAGCATATACTTTGTGCCTGTCCCGCTGAGGACCAAATCAGGTCTTTAGAGTTCGGCAGAGCCTGAAAGACCACTCACCATATAATCTATGGGTTTGGCCGAGTGAGAATAGGTGTGAGCCACAATAAACCCTTGCGGGTTGCGGTGGAGGGTCGAATAGACCCACTCACTGTGGACCTAACCTATAATTAAACAACTACACATTCTTTACAAAATTCTTGAATTTTGGTGAATTGGTGATTTTTGTCCGAGGATACGATTACAATTTGTACGTCGTATCCAGCCCTTGTCGTCACTGGCTCTATGGAAGTTAAGTAAAAACTACCTTTAAGTAGTATGATATCACATTCAAAGAGTACACCAATGGTGTACTCTGTGATCACAATCAAAGCTAACTATATGACATATGCCATGTCTTATGTCACAATCACGATTCACCACGTTCGCAAATGTCACATTTAAAGCTTCATTTCATAAATGCCTGTCTTTTAAATGACCTAGAAGAGAGAGATTGAGTTGGTGAGTCGCCCTCTAATCTGGTACTTGGAACCGAAACGTAAAATTTAGATTTTTTCAAGTACTTTTATATTTGAGAAATGTTCAGAACTTTCATTCTACGAAGCCATGTTTCAAAAGAAATATTGAGAAAAACAGTTAGATCAAAAGCCATCAAAACTGTTTCAACAGAATGTATGAAAAAACAGCATTTTCACAGGTAACCATTCATTTTTCGAAAATTAATTCATATTCAACGTTAATTCATATCAACCAGTTATATAATAGTATGGATTTGGCGGTACCCATAACCCCAAACTTTTCACAGATGTATCTTTTGAAAACTCTTTTTTTTGTTCAGGTCTGCCAGGGAGAGAAGCCAATTTTCAATATTTCAAAAATTGGCTACCACAGAAGAGAACTTAGTAAGGCATTACTCCAGCGATATGCCAGCTCACACCAGAGTTACCTTACCAGCTCTTTCTCCTACAATGGAATCTGGTACAATTGTCAGCTGGGAGAAGAAAGAAGGTGAAAAGTTAACAGAGGGTGATCTTCTAGCTGAAATTGAGACTGATAAAGCTACAATGGGCTTTGAAACTCCTGAAGAAGGATATTTAGCAAAAATTCTTATTCCAGCAGGCAGTAAAGATGTCCCAATAGGTTGGTTTGTTTCCTAATAGCCTTTTGATTTTGAAGATCCTAATGTTCATTTGCTTTTGAAAACTGTTCTGTGATATTTTGCTAATAATAATTAAGAATATGAATCCATCTCAATGAATATTCATTTTACCAGGTCACACTAGTTCTTGAGAAATATTTAATTAGATCTCGAATCAGACTTACATATTTTAGTCTAATAGTCATGAATCTTTAGTCAAAACTTGGTGCTCCGGTCTACTTTAGGATAATCGGTCACTCAAAAGTAAAAAAATGCCTATTTCAGGAACTTATTTTTGCAATAAGAACTTTTTTCATTCAGATATCACTTCCATTTTTTGCATAAAAAATATTTATTTTAATTTCCTCAAAATTACAAATCACCAAACTAAATTATATTTCTACAAAGGACTTCTTCATTGGTTCTATTGACAGTGTTGGAAAATCGGACTGGAAAAAAATAACTTTTTTGTTTTTTGATGATTTGATGTTGAGCTTGAGTTGAGAATTGATGAGTTTCATTTATTTGTGAAAATAAATTGAGGGCAAAGCTCAGTAAAATTTTTGAAATTTGTCAACATCAATCCTTTTTCTTGATTTTGACTTTTTTCATATAGGTAATCAATAATAAAAATATCCAGAACATAATTCCAAGATTGGAGTTATATTGGTGGAATAGGAGAATGGAGGTTGCAGCATGCAACACCTTGAAAATGTGTCATTTCATGATTTTTTTATTAAAAAAGTTAGTTCCTGACAACTCAACTTTTGAGTGATCATATCTCAAAAAGAAGGCCGGAGGGCCAAATGATGACTATCGATTCATAATCAGCTGGCAAAATTACCTAAGTCTAATTACATTTTTTCAAAAAATAGGCGTTACTTTTCATCTTCTCCCATGAACTACCTCAAAAGAACTTATTTTATATCATCATGAATATGTTATCATATGTCATTATTTTCTAGGGAAATTAGTCTGCATTATAGTGGAAAATGAATCAGATGTTGCTGCTTTCAAAGATTTCAAAGATGATAGCACAGCCGCCCCTCCTAAAGCAGCTGCACCTCCTTCTTCAGCAGCTCCAACTCCCTCTCCACCTTCACCTCCTCCTCCGGCACCTGCCGTTGCTTCACCTCCTCAAGCTTCGACTGGAGATAGAGTATATGCCAGTCCAATGGCAAAACGATTGGCAGAACAAAGAAATATCAGGCTTCAAGGTAAATTTTAACTATATTTAGAAATATGTGTTTGTAGTGACGTATTCACGGTTTGTTCTTGGTGGGTGGGGAGCAAGTACGGAGAATACCAATAAAACTGGTTTAACACACTAGGTCGCTGTTATACTTCTGAAATCAAAGCCTATATTACAATGAAAGTTATTTTGATGATTTTTCAATTACTCAAAAGTTATCTTTCTTGGGGAATAATTGTCTCCTTTACTCCCTCTTTATAAGTTCCTATGTGCATGCAGGTAGATATATAAAAACAACTGTACATTCAAAATAACCAATGATTTTTTATTCTGATCCAGCTTTGTAAAAATTATTGTTTCTAATATCGAACTATTAAATTTTTTTATGTAAGGTGACCTAAGGTAAGGTGATCAACTCGATTTTTTAAATATTATGCCTGCTTCTTGGTAAATTTTTTGAAATTGTCCAAATAATTTCATTTAAATTGAGTTCTGAATCTATTAAATAGACAAATATGCAATTTTTCGGAGATAACAAAGTATCGCAGGTAAACTGAATTGTTACAGGTTTGTAATATTAATGATATGAAAACTTTGTTGATCTTTAACACAGGGGCGGTTTTAGCCTGTGTGGTGTCCATGGGCAATCAATACCCTAGCGTCTTATTGTATAAAAATGTGTGGTCGAAACTTGCTGGAATGAGTTGAAGTAAGCTTAATAACGTTGTTTTGCTACGAAACCAGGTACAGAGTAAACTTGATCGGGTTGTGAAGTTACAGTGAATATGGCGACAGAGCAACCTACCCAAACCTGTCAAAAATTGTTCATTTAAAATTAACTTTTTTGTTTCTTGCCGGAAAGTTTCAAAAATTAGTTGAGGAAATTTGACATGTTTTGATAGATTGGCCTGTCGCCGTCTGTACACGAGTAAAAAGTATTTTTTAGGAAAGACGGGGTTACAAGAAGACAACTTTCTAGTCGTTTCAAAAATATTTTGTTTTTATATGAATCAAAACAGGTACCCGCATGCGCTTTTGGGACTGGAGCGACCCTACGACAATGTGAACTTCAATTAACCATTTTAAGGCAGTTTTCATGTTGAAACAAATGTTATTGTGTAGGAACTGTAGGAACCAACAGTAAAAAAGCACAGCGCAAGCTTTATGGGCTCTATGGGTATACACTGTAAGCAATCGGCTGCATGTGACGAGCACCCGCGCGCTTTGATGTGTAGTCTTCTCAAAACCACGCTACTCACCCACTCCATTTTTATATGAGCAGGCGCCCACTACGTGCAGAACGTTACTCGCGAGCGGCTCTAGTCGCCCTAAAACACTCGGAGATCGCGTGCATTGCACCCCTCGCATTACAGGTAAAACCGCCCCTGTCTTAACAGAAAAAAAAAATGAGAAACTCTGGCTCAATCACGATATCTTCAGAGAAATTGAGAAAATTGCTGAGGAAATCATTTTACATCCATATCTTCTGGGAAATTCATTAATCAATTCAAAAATAAGTATTGGAAAAATTACAATATTACAAATTACTATAGAGATCATCAGGAGAGAGGAAAAACTCCACTTCAAGTACCATCATTTTCTGATTGATTCGGCCGTTACTTGATGAAGATCCATAGTAATTTCAAAAACTACACCTCACGATTTGATCTCCACAAACTTTATTTAAAAAAATATATAATCACAACATGTTTCGCTAGCACAGTAGCTTTTTCAAGTGTATGAATTCATACACACGCTATTGTGCTTTTTCAAGTGTATGAATTCATACACACGCTACTGTGCTAGCGAAACATGTTGTGATTAAATATTTTTTCAAATAAAGTTTGTGGAGATCAAATCGTGAGGTGTAGTTTTTGAAAGTACCATAATGATGGCCTACATTGTTTGTCAGTTACCTGTCTCTTGAACAAAACCCTGAATACATTCGAAGATATTCTTGTTATAAAGAGTTAATATCCAAAGGAAGTCAAGATGGTATCTGAAAAAAAAAAAACAAATAAATTATGAGGAAACGATCACAGTACTGATAAAATATCAGTTGTAATACTATAAACGAAAAAAACTGGAGGTTAAGAAATTATTTGGAGCAATAGAGAAAAATTGTTCAATGTAATCCCATTCAAGTGTATGAAAAAAAAATTGCTGTTCGTTTTTGAAACCAATAAGTATGATAGAAATTGAGGGTATTACTGATAATTTGGATTCAAAAAAGCGGAAGGCGTAGATTAAATTTCTGTAAATATTGTGAAGATAGTCAAATCTCAGTTAGTCCCTATTTTGCACTATTTATTTTGAAAATCTTTTGAGAGTGGTATTTTTTCTACAAAAAAAAAGAAAACAGCAAAAGTATCGCCGAAATTTAAAAATCGCAAAGAAAGTTGTATGAACAATTATAGGCCAATTTCTGTTTCACTGTATTCTCAAAAATCATGAATTTTGTATTGATCAAATGTCTTGAGAAAAAAATGATATTCACTGGTCAGTATAGACTTCGAAAAGCTAGGATTACAGAATTGGCTGCCTTGGAAATCATACAGATAATCAACATGAAATAGATAATAACTAAAAATGTATATATCAATTATATAATTATAGTAAAGAAAAGTCAACTTTGGTATTAGGAGAAAAGTTTTGGAATGGTTTCTCCCTGAATACCAATAACTTTTGAAATGTTTGTAATAAGGTATTATATTAGTACTACTTCAGTAGTGAATTATTTATTCATGAATATGATGGTAACATATTATTAATAAATTTGAATCAAGCATAAATGATACTCTAGCATAGCGATTACATTTCAAGATCACTCTCATGCCTTGATTTTTTAACTTTTGCAATGTTTGGTTTTGATTTAAATCATATAACAATGAACTGCAAAAATCAAAATAAGGTTGAATGATAGTATTGTAGACTTTTATCTCAGAAGTAGTTGATAAGTGGATAGAAATTTTTTATTCAAATATTTGAAAAGCTTATTGTAAGAGAAACGTTTGTTCATGAAATACAAATACTTGAATCTCAAATTTTTCATCAATAATTTTCAATAAGCAGGAGTTTATATTTAATTGTTTTTATTTGTATGCTGTTGTTAAGAGCATAGCTTTTGTTTTGGATAGGTTCTCTCTTTCCCTCTATATATGTATATATATATATATATATACACACACATAACTGAAATAATTATATATTATAAATATATATTTGGATATAAATTATATTTCATTGAAAATGTTTGATACATTTCTATTTCTCGAAATAATCAAAAGGCTGGTAATCTTTTGAAAATAAATCTAAATTTTTCCAAATGTACTGTGTTTTGGAATTAACAATAACTTAATATCTAAATGTCATCTCCTGAATTTCGAAATATCTCAACATACATTATATTATAACTCTACAAAGCTCATATGAGTGTTGCCCAAAGAAGAACATATCCAGCATATATAGAAATGTACGCTTTCACTGCTGGCATCAATGTTTTGATTGATTTCCGGTTTTTACTGTGGTCTTTGGTAGTTGAAACATTTGGAGATTGTAACCAAAGAAGACCACGGCAAAACCCGGAAACCAACCAAAACACATCCAGTATATATTGAATCTCATTTCATAAATTTCAAAGAAAAATGAATGTAATTCCATTAAAACAGAAATAATATAGTGACTTCTCAGTTGCTAAGTCTTTCAATAAATTTTTAATATCTTGTATTTCTTTTGTTCACGATTTTCTTAGATTTTCATCCTTCCTTTAGAGTTCCTTCATAATTAGTTCCGATTTTTTTGAGGTTTCGTTTTTTTTTAAGACAACACAAGCACCACTGTAAAATCCTTGAGGCACTCTTAGAGCCGTGCCTGTGCGAAAGTAGTTATTATTTTTCATTCCCCAATGAAACAGTGTCGTAAAATTACCAATTGGTGTCTAGACATGTCGTGAGAGCTTAGACTTGCTGGTCTGGATGCAGGTGCGGGTCCCAGCACAACAATCTCCTTGATGGAGGGCCAGACACAGCGCTGTCTGATGAGCTTGATGATGGCTCTGGCACCAGGATGCGACAGTCCGTTGATGGCATCGAAGGCTGGCCTGCGAAAGGCGGCTGTCAGGAAGGGCCGCGCCGTTGAAGTGGAGACGTCGCAGAAGATGGCAGTGTTGGATCCAGGGATGGTCACTTGGCACAGGATTAGGCCAGAGTCATCACTTTGACGGAGTTCCTGGAGCTGCTGTTCCTGTTTGTGGGACGCTGCGAGGGCCTTGAAATCGAGTGGGGCAGCAATGTAATCGACTGGGAGAGAGCATCTGCAACCGCATTATCCTTACCAGTGATGTGCTGGATATTGGTAGTGAATTACCCGATTAAATCCAGGTGACGGAACTGGTGAGGATAACACTGCTCAGACTTCTGGAGAAAGGTGAAATCAGCGGCTTGTGGTCGGTCAGGACGGTGAAGTGGCGCCCTCCAATGATGTGCAGGAAGTACTTGACGGCTTTGTAGATGGCCAGACTCGAACTCCTTTTTTGGCAGCGTTTAGACGGTCCAGGGGAGGCGTCGCGGTTTGGCATAGATGGGCTGACCTGGCGTCGTGTGGATGTGGTGTACCATCTGATGCTTCACGTTCTCCGTGTTGCACGCCCGATCCCGCAACACTCACACTCGTCGTGTGATCAAGCAAGCGTCCGTTGCGGAAGTCGACGAGGAGGTCGAAATATGACAAGAAATACACACCGATAATCATAATCATAATCAAACACATCCGTGATCACGAAGTTCCACGTGAAATCGGGGCGGAGACTCAGGTCAAGAGTCATCAGGATCAGGCCGTACGTGGCGATCGTAGTGCCGATAGCCGCCGACAGCTCGAACCCGGTTTTCACCCGATGACCACGAAGAATTCTACGCTAAAACACAAACAAATCGACACCTGTGTCTATTAAAGAATCCACGGCACTGTCCCGGTCTGTTAAAAATAAGCGGCGTGCGGTGGGGCAGCTGTCACTTGCCTCCATCAGCGACTGCCCGGCGCGTTTTCCGCGTCGAGGTCACCAATGTTGGGACTAGTAATAGGTGAATTATTATTTAGACTGACACAGTGTTTATCAAATAATAAAATTCTTTGGTAGCAAAAACAACGACAAACAAAAACGAAACAGATAATTACAGGTTAACCTCGAGGAACTAACGCTAAGTCTTTTTTCGATCAGCGAGAAGATTTTAGAGCGGGTTTAGTTCTCGGCGGAAACCCCAGAATAATAATATCTACCTCAGTTGAAATATTTTCGAAGTAACCCTCGAAAATCACCACTGGCAATGGTCAGGGTCATAAATATAATGAACAAGGGTCAACCACTTGGGCCCGAATTCCATTCGAGTTCCGGAGAGCGACCTTTGTCTTATTTGATAAGAGTGTATTTAAAAGATCCCAAGTTGATAGTCGTTCTAAAATATCCATTCGTTTTTCGGCAATAAACATTGTTTCGAGAGAATTGCAAAGCTACGCGATGGAAAAATACGAAAATAATAAGAAATAAAAATAAAAGAATAACAATAAAAACCCAAGCAGACGTATATTTTGGATGACTGTTCAATAATAGAGTAATGAAAGGTTGATTTCCCAACAAAAATTTATAATTCTAAATAAAAATCACTAAAGAAATGAAATATTTCTAAACTAAGTTGTTGTAGGAATAACCGTACATCTTTTATTTATGGTTTACCTTTCAAATTTCCCAAACTAGTGAACTTGTGAACAAGAACTAGTGTTAACAAGGTTTCTCTAAGATAACTTTTCCTCTGCTTCTTGTTCGTGGAATAGTCTTCTTTATCACAACCTTTTCAAATAACATGATAATTAGATGATAGCTTAGATACAACAGTAGTTAACGTTCCTGCAGTGATGTTATATAGGTCAAAGAAATCCAAAATTGATTTTGTCTTAGGTAAAGGGACTGGCCTATTCGGATCCATAACTTCCTCTGATGTTCCAGCTGCTGCAGCCAAGGCAGCTCCAACAGGTCGTGCACCAACTCCTTCGCCAACCGCTTCAGCAGCACCCTACATGGATATTCCAGTAACAGGAATGAGGGGAGCTATTGCCAAAAGACTGTTGCAATCCAAACAAAATATTCCTCACTACTACTTATCGGTGGAAATAAATGTAGATAAATTGATGGCAATCAGAGCTAAGTATAACAAGAAATTGGAAAAGTCTGGTGTAAAATTGAGTGTCAATGATTTCATTATTAAAGCAGTAGCCCAGGCTAGTTTGAAGGTGAGTTAATAACTATTTCACATGTAAAATTGAAGAGTTATTTTTGGTGAATTTAATGGAATCAAAAGTTGTTAATGTTCATGGTAATATAAGAACTATTTCAGGTTCCTGAAGCAAATTCCAGTTGGATGGATTCTGTGATTCGTCAGTATAAAAGTGTAGATGTTAGTGTCGCAGTATCGACAGACAAAGGATTGATTACACCTATTGTCTTCGAGGCAGAAAGAAAAGGGGTTGTTGAAATCAACAAATTAGTTAAGGCGCTAGCTGCCAAGGCTCGTGAAGGTAAATTGCAACCCCAAGAATTCCAAGGAGGTACCATCAGTGTATCAAATTTGGGAATGTTTGGAGTCGATAATTTCTGTGCAATAATTAATCCTCCTCAGAGTTGTATTTTAGCCATAGGAACTACTACTAAGAGATTGGTTCCTGATTCGGAAACAGAAAAAGGGTAAGTATTTTTTAATCCAGTGCCCAATGTAATGAATTATGCAACATTTTTGTTTAAAGGGTTGGGGTTCCATAATATTATATTACCTGAAATTAAAATTTTTGTCTCAACAAAGAGAAAATGTGTACAAAGAATATTCATATATACATGTTTTTGCTGAATAAGTGCGACAAACTTCAGTGGGTGATTCTGCATAAAAAAGTAATGACAGTTTTCTATATCTATATAAATTTTGGTTGCCAATGGTTCGTTTTCTGAGATATGGGGTGTTAGAGTTTGTCTTCAAAATTTACTACCTATGTATTGCTCTGAAACCTGTCGAGATAAGCAAATGAAATTTGGTGGGTGTTGAGAGGTATTTATTGCGCATTTGCTGACATGTAATTAGGAATTTTACTTTTATCATTAGCGCGCATATGGGTAATGATCTCAATGTTTGTAAAAAAAATGGTAGTTTGATAGATAGATACATTTTATTCAACTACGATACGAGACATTACATTTGTGACAAGTCCAGGATTACTATCATTGAAATACTGTGAAAAATGTAATATGTGTATATACAGGCCATTTGAGTTCATTGAAATCCATAATCAATATAGTTTTTCAATACGGACATGTATATTCTTTTACACATTTTGGTAGTCATTGTAATTAAAAATTCATTGATATATTACAACATATGTATTACTTAACGTTTTTCCCGAAAACACATCATATTCTATATTCTATAATTTTTTTATTAAAAGCTCCAATGTTACTGAATTCTGTCGGTGATGTCGTTCATTGATATCCTAAATATTTGTCATGGTTTTCTTAAAAAGAGAGACCAATAACATTTGTATCAATACCAAGCCATTCATAATTTCAAAATGTCTCTTGAAAATTTGTAGCTACCTAAATATTTCTGTTCAAAATACTGAATTCAAAAAGTCATAGATGATTATATTGAAAGGTATATATTTTTAGTAGTGATTGATTTTTGGGAAAGTTTCTGGCTTTCTACTACTCCATCTTGATACAAAAGAAATTAAGAAAAATCCCTTCTGCAACAGCTACTTTCATATAAACATTGAATTACATGAAAGACAAATTCTTTCGAAACAAATTCTTTTATATGAACACTGAATTATACAAAAAAGACTTTTCTCTATTCAGTTTGTATTCCAAACATAGGTGATATTCAGTAGAAACATGATAAGTAATATTTTCTTTTATTGAAGTAAGCTATGAAATACATGAATATGACTGTCAAGTTAATTGTCAAACACAAAATAAATTAGTTATTCAATTTGGTGAGCAATTTTAACGAAAAAACATGAATTTTTCCAATGACGAAAAAGTGGATATGCTTTTTGTTAATCCAAGATGTTTGAGAAATGGTACCAAATGTATGGAATGTATCCTGTATCTGGAATTGTATCCTGAACGACGAAAGCCTGATCAAAAATATTTTCAACGTATCGAAAATAGTTAATGAAATTATGGATCCTTTGAAAAACCTTCCAAAAGAAAATGTAAGGTTACTGAATGTGGTGAACTACACAATACAATACACATTCCTAGAAACAGTGAACGTAGAGAAAATCCAACATAAAGGATATTACCTGATGTAACCCAAATACAGGCTAATTTACCTGCAGTACCTGCACTAAGGCATTCTAACCTTATGAAAGAACAAACAAGATGATGAAACGTTCAGTTTGAGTAGAGCCAAGAAGATGATAGATAGCACAGCCAGCTATCGATAGCGCTCGCATATAATAAATAGAAGTTATAAAGCTTCAAATCCTTTTTGTTACATGTTAATATTAAAATATTGAAAATAAATTTTTTTTGCATTATTCAATATATATGTATAAAGTGGATAATCTTGGCAACTGGAGAAATGTACAGTAAAATGGATTAACGAGGTCTCTCAGTCAAATAATCAAAAATCAAAACTCTGCTCTACTTTGCCAAGCTTTTGCTTCTAATGGGAAGCTTCTTCAGGGCCTATAATTTAATGAGTTGTGGATTTTTTTGCCAAAATAACATAACAAATCATACTTACAGTAAAAATGAGTGAAAAACAATGAATTGAACATATAAATTGATGAAGAAAGTTGAACATTTGTAGGATTTTTTTGGATTTGACAAATGTCATACCTTCACATAAATGCCATTTTTCAATGGGTATGATGATTTCATAATCTTGATAAAGAAAACGTTATTGATTGATACAATTTTCATTATTATTATGATTTTGATGTAATGTAATGTAATAATGTAATGTATATACATTAAATGATATTAAAAATGATTTACATGGAGTAGAAATATAAAATGTACAATTCATGAATTCTTCTGTGGAATAGAAATAGATTAGCTTACTTTTATTTTGAATAATTTTTTTTTTAGATTTTTTACAGATCGTGAGTCGCACTACCAATGCGCCAATTCATCTCTGTGAGGAGTTGTATTCGATTGGAAATTGCTCACTTCTAGATATTGATATATATTTTTCCATTAGCTTTATTCCTATTGAATAAATGAATTCGTTAATTTTTTTCAGATTTAAATCATCGGAATTTCTCAAGGTAACATTGAGTTGTGATCATCGGACAGTGGACGGAGCTGTAGGTGCTCGATGGCTTCAAGTTTTCAAAGAAAATCTTGAAGATCCAGTCTCTATGATAATTTAAGAAAAAAACAATTTCTGAAAATGTGATTCTTGAATTTATTGAACATTATTCATGCTGCCAATGGTCAGCCTGACCAACACAAACTATGGAGTGCCTAGATCACATTAAATCTGAAATGAGGAGAGTCGGAGCAAATTTGTATCTAATGAAGACATAATGGAAATTGACGGGTTAATCACAAGTATTATATAAGGTTATTGTCTATTTCAGATATATTGTACAGATAAAAAAATTCAATTTCTTTCTGTTGAGTGTTTAATTTAATTACAAATTTTCATATTTATTAACGTTTCTCAACAATAAAATTCACTTATTCATAAAGTAACAACTCCATAAACCATATATAAGAACTTCTAATCAAAATATGCATCTATGTGACCTTGCAACTTCATTGTTTTCAGTCTTCACAAACAGGTGTCTTTTCTATTAAGATTATTTTGTTACAACTCTCCTTGGTGAAAAAGTTTATATCACAAAATGTTCAGTTATTAAACATATTGATTTTATTATTTATTGACATCGATTTTTTTCATATATAAGGTGATCTATAATTTTGTGACTTGTTTCCAGTTATACTCAGAGTTTGAATTGCATTTATGATACAAATTCAACTTCAAATTGATTTTAAAGTTTGGTCTCACCAATTTTGAAATATGTACGTACTCTTCAAAACCGTTATGCTTGAATTCTTTTATGTTGTGTAAATATGATATAGATATTTAATAAATTATATTGGGAATATTTGGTGAAATCATTTATAAAACCTTTAAAAAAACTAAAGAGAATCTCCTAACATTTAAACTCGATCTTGAATTGTAGTATCATAGTGAAAAAAAAATAAAACTGGCTAATTTCCCTAATTGATACCGAAATTAGATTATGTATCAATAAATATGTTCGAAAATTGATAGACAGATGTCAATTAACGATTTTCAATTTGATTAAAAGTTCTCATTCACTAGGAAGGTCACTGAAAAGCAGTAAGTTATTTGTGACTCCTTTTTATATATAAGTGATTTTGTTTCATATAATGCTTAATGTATGATTTTTATGATTTATTAACTATATTTCAACTTCATTTTATAGTAAAACCAATAATGATTGAGAGTAAAGCGCGTTGTCATATCTAAATTTTACGTTACCAGTTTATAGCAGAATCAAAATATAGTAAGCAGTAGAGTTGTAGGTTGTGGCAAATTATAGATAATACACAATACTAGTACGATTAAAAGGTATTATTTATGACAAAAATCAGTAATGAGCTTGTAATGAGTAATACTTATACATTTCCTGATTACTGATCAGTTAAAATTCTTTATTTTCTGTATAGTGTTAGATATTTATTACAACTAGTGGCAACGCTGTATGCAACGATATTTCTGTCTTTGTCACTTTACCGTAACTTCCATCTCATCGTTGCAGTCCTCACTAATGTACTTGCAGCCATGAGCGTATCATTGGTTTGTGAATTGTACGTTTTACAGTTAAGTTAGTCATCAATCGACGTGTTGTGATAACAATTGGTGAAAATAATAGTGCTAATAAGTGTTTAAGCGTTACATAATTATATTTCTACACCGTTCTCAAACTACTCAAAAAATGGGAGACATGGTCGGGCCTTCCACGTCGAAAAAGGTAAAACGGTCGGAGTCTCGGTCAGTAAGAGAAAAACAAATTGTACTGCGAGTATTTCACTGTCTTGAAAGAGATCATCAGCCACCAAAAGATGACTTTGTGCATATGTGCTGTAATTCTACGTGTGTACCTTCGAATAACCAACCGGGCATTTTTACATCATTGAGTTCCACAATTACAAAAGATGAATTAGTTGATATGTGCTCTGATTATACCGGTGTACCAAAATCATCGATTTACAAAATACTAAGAGAAGCAGAAATTCATGGGGACGTACAAACGCCAAAAACTAGTAGCGGACGAAAAAAAATCACAGTTGATGAAGAAGCCAAAACCAGTATACGCAGAACTATTCACAGTTTCTTTTTCAGAAATGAGCTGCCCACACTACAAACAGTTCTGGAGGCACTTAGCGATCATGAATTGGTCCCAAAAATGGGTAAAGAAACTTTTAGGAAACTTGTACACGAAATGAAATTTACGTACGGAAAAGTTGACAGGAAAAGCATTCTCATTGAACGTCAAGAAATAATAGCATGGAGAAGAAACTATCTAAGAAAAATTGACGAATTTCGGAAGCTCAAAAAAAAATTGTACTTCATGGACGAGACATGGGTTAACCAAGGACATACGGTCAAAAAAGTATGGCAGGATGGTAATATAACAAGTGCACGACAAGCTTTTATTGAAGGTTTGTCAGTTGGGTTAAAACAGCCATCTGGAAAAGGTAGTCGTCTGATAGTTACGCATAGCGACAGTGGATTTTTACCAAGTGATGAATTAATATTTAAATCTAAGAAAACAGGCGACTATCATGAAGAGATGAATGCGGAGGTGTTTGAAAAATGGTTTGAAGGCATCATCCAACTTGTGGAACCTGGGTCTGCCATCGTCATGGACAATGCCCCATACCATAGTCGACATTTAGAACCATTACCGAAACAATCATGGAAAAAAGCAGCAATTCAAGAATGGTTAATTAATAAGAACATCCAATATAACAAAGATAGTTTAAAGGCAGAACTACTTCAGCTAACAAAATTACACACAGACAAATATAAAAAATTCGCAGTGGATGAAATGGCGTTAAGTCGTGGTTTTAAGGTTACCACCATACCACTGCGAATTAAACCCAATAGAATTAATCTGGGCGCAAGTGAAAGGATATGTGGCACGAGAAAACAGAACATTTAAATTAGTGGACGTGCAACATCACCTACAAGAAGCTATTCGAACTGTTTCTGCAGAAGACTGGAAGAAATGCATGCAGCATGTTTTAAAAGAGGAGCAAAAAATGTGGGACGTAGACAACCGTATTGAACACAATATTGAACCAATCATAATTCACTTTGATGATAGCGGTAGCAACAGTGATGAATCTGAGGTTGAAGATTAGACGAAAATTTGTACATTTACATTTATATTATATTCTATTTGAATAGAATATAATATAAATGTAAATGTACAAATTTTCGTCTAATCTTCAACCTTTTTGATAATTATCAAAAATTTGTAATTTGTATTTTCTAGTACCCCTGACGATGAGTTTAAGTTACTCGAAAGCTTGAGAATAGTTATAATGAGTTCACTTATCAATTGCTGCAACCCAATAGTGAAAAAAAGTATATATATATATATATATATATATATATATATATATATATATATATATATATATATATATATATATATATATATATTTATTAATATTGTTAATTTATTTGGTACCTACTATAATTACCACGATTATTACTCCGGGCCGTTAGGCCCACCTAATGACTACAACGATTAGGTAAATTACGATATTGCAAAGTTTTAATGAAATAAATAAAAAATGTGTATGAATATTTTAACTAATTGTACTAAGAATTTTTCTTTCATTCTTAACCCTCTCAAAAATTAATAAGCACGCCTTCGATTTGCTGTCAACTGGGCTTACTTCTACTGTCAATCATTATTGGTTTTAGTATAGAATCATTTATTATTATGTTCACATTTATTTATATTTGCAGAGGTGTTATCATTTATATTTATAATATTTTTTGGAAAAGCTTTAATGACTTCTGTATGACATATTTTTACCGGGTTTACCAGTGAAAACTTCACATTCACTGAATATTTGGCATGGTTCTATGATACCCACAAGGAGATGATGCAAGAAATTATTTCAAACTTATGATTCTTAGATAATGAGCAGATTGTCAGAATCCATTTCTGCATACAAACAATCAAAATTATTTATTGAATAATCAGTACAATGGATTGTTTGAAGGTGATTGACAATGTTTCGTGATGAATTTCACTAGTTCGGACTTCCATTGTCTACTATATAGGTAAAATGATTTGAAATCCCTGAAACAAGTAAAAAAGAATAATTAAAAAAGAATAGTTGAAAATAACAATTATATTAAGCAACAATAAACCTGAAATGAAATGATGGTGAAATAACCTACAAGTAAAAATATAATAATTGAATAATTGTTTCAGGGATTTCAAATCATTTTATATAGTAGACAATGGAAGTCCGAACTAGTGAAATTCAGTACAATGGAATCAAGAAATAAAAATACACTTAAACCAACAAAAAAACCGTAAAAAACCTGATCAAGAATTCCGAACGATACACAGACGGTGAGATAGGGGGGCGTTATTTAGGTCAGATCGTATCGCTGCGCCTGTAGAACGATAAATAAGGAACTCGCGTTCCCTGGGGCTTCAGCATGTATTCTATCTGCACGGTCTTGACCGATGAATCGTCGTACCTCAACCAACATAGCTGACGTGGAAGGCATTGGTTACGTAGTGTCCCATATTGGCCTCTTTGCCGTCGTGGTAATGCTTCTCTTCTGGAGAATGTGTTTTCGAAAAAGCCAGTATTAAATCAATTTTCAAGGTGAATTCAAATTTCAAACCCTAGATAATTCTCCTGCAACCGTCGTGACTATAATCGCAAAACTTCAAATGCAATATGAGAATAACAGGAGATTCGTAGAGTATTACTTGCTCCCACGCTTCGACCTGGCCATTAGTTTTCGACGAAATCATTCCCTCTAATCTGTTTTTGGAGATGAATACCTCAAGTGCTTTCCTGACAGTCTTCACTTTCCCAATGTTGAGAGGCAGCTCGAGGAAAGGCTGGATCACTAATGTGATCTCCGGTACGATGTATGCTCGACTTTAGTTGTCTCTCAAAAATGTCGGTTATCGGTGTACTGGCGAAGTTGATCCTTTTGTTTACATATCTATTATTTTTTAATTCTATAACCTCCCACTCGAATCTCTGCCCTCTTCAGTGTAACATTTAAACAAATCCATTAACTCCAACATTTCATTATTCAGACCGTTCAAAAGAAAACCAAGAAACTCTTCCGCATCTTGCTTGTCCACCCTCAATCCAGTCTGTCCTCATGCTATGCAACATTTTATAAATCCACGTCGGGCCGAATGGGGGACCCGTTTTGATGATAACTGCTTGGTCGTTCTTGACATTTTTACCTACTTTTGTCTCGTCCTAATGTTGGAAGGTGAGTAGTCAAACTGCCTCACAAAACGACACATTCCAACTACAACCAGGGTGGAATTCCCTATCACGCTCGAAGAGAAGTTTTTGCTTTGACTCTTCAGTAAGTTTTGAAGTGGTGGAAATGCGATCATGTCTTGCAAAATCGAGTTGATGTATCGGTGATTGCTTTGATTAAGCAGACCCTTTGGCTGCAAACTCACTGCCCTACCGTTAATCGTGTATGTAGAGAGAAACTCGTCCATCCTTAACAGCCGGGATCCACAAACCGATTGACCACTCCAGAGTTCTTAAAGGGGCACAAGGGTAAATTGTTGTTGGTTTTCGGCGGCCTGGTCAGAAGTGACTTGGTCGAATCTGCTGACGGATTTGGACGAAACATCGGATTTGTACATACTTGTCGTCGATTTTGTGAAAGAGATCGGGTTTGTTATTCCAAGTCTCTTGATAACTAATTCTTGTGGGGACTGTGAGGGCTCAGCTAGATGACTAAGTTCAGCTTCATTTAGGGTTCCCACTTCCTCTTCTGTCAGAGCTTGACTGTTTTGTTGAGAGTCTTCCACCACACTGCACAACTCCAGTTCTTGTGCTGTTGTTCAGATAACTATGAACCGTTGCATAAAAACATGAGGATCGGATAGCGGCATCGGAGAAAGAGCTTTGTGACAGATAATGCTCGATTGGGGATGAGGATAGGATTGGTTGTACCATCATAGGTAGATCTGTTTAAAAAAATCTGTTTTTTCTGATAATCCCATGAAAAAAATATATCAGATGCTGATGTATTTTTTTTCATGGGAAACATGAATAATTCACTTAGTGTTTTTGATTGAGGAATTGTACCTAAACATGAAACTGCATTTCCCTTTGAATCAGAATGTTAATTATCTGAATCAAGAAAGAAGTAGCTCTTGGGTCATTTGAATAAAAAATTAAATCATCTCCTAAATGAATAAATTCAAAAAATAATGAATTTTGGAAGAAATGAACTCGAAAGGCATTTTTCATATCGGCGATGTTTTTCTGATAGTTTCTATATCCATTTCATAAATGTTGCGGACAATATATTAGCAAGTCTCTACTAACACTACTCGAAAGTGAAATATTCAATTACAAAATCTTCCACCCCTCCTAAGTTTTCTTCTCAGGTCTAATAATCAAGGAGGATGTTTCGACACAATAAGGTTATGAAACTCAAGTATTTTGACATTGTCAAGTATACCTACTTCAGTATACTTTTGTCTCCATTAACAAAATTGAAAATCAAATATTTGTAACTGGCATTTTCCCAGATGCATTAAAGTTCTCAAAGATTCATCTTTTTAACACAATTTTCATCACATCTCAATATCAGTTTTTTCAAAATTGATAACTTTGAGAAAAAAGTTTTCTGAGGAATCACAATTTGATTTCCGCAGAGAACGTTCAGTAATACAAGTTGTGTTGAATGCCCCAATTTATTTGTTCGAGAGACTTGAACGTGGCACTTACACATCAATCACGCTTTGTGACCTGTCCAAGGGTCACATGTGTCTCTCGTGACATTTTCTTGGAGAAGTTACACTACTATTCGGAAAGTGTCTGTCTCTCTCAGATGCGTTTATCTAATTACACAACACAACAAAAAAATATTTTTTGAATGTTTCCTACACTAAATTAGTCAATTTCTACTAATTTTGGGGTGATAAAAACTAAAATAACAATGAAAAATTTTTATTAGCTCTGGTTTTTGAGATACACAGTACTTAATCTTAAAGAGTAGTTATACTATACGTGAAAAGTGAAAGTACATAAAACAATATTGTTATGTTTCTTTTAGAATATTTTAAGTACAAAATTAATAAAAAAAACATTATTCTTAGTGTTTTGACAAATAAAAGAAGTTTGTACCAAGTCCATCCGATTCATTGTAAGATCGCTGTCGTTTAGCTTGTCTTTTATAAAACACTTCTGGAGCATCCCTACACACAGACCAGCAGTAGTCTGCAAGCATTGCTTCATTCCAACGGCCCTGATATCTCTGTTCCATTAAGGCAATGTCTTGATGGAATCTTTCTCCATGTTCGTCACTCACAGTTCCACAGTTTTGTGGGAAGAAATTAAGATGAGAGTGAAGAAAATGAATTTTTAAGGACATGTTGCATCCAAGTTGGTGGTAAGCTTGAAGAAGCTCTTTAACCAATGCTGTGAAGTTATCATCTCTTTTGTTACCTAAAAACCCTTGTACAACCCTCTTAAAGGCTTCCCAGGCTCTTTTTTCATTTCCTGTTAAAATCATGTCAAAAGCAGGATCATTTACGATTTCATGGATTTGAGGCCCAATAAAGATGCCTTCCTTGACTTTAGCATCACTCAACCTGGGAAACTTTGCTCTCAAGTACTTAAAAGCTTGTCCTTCCTGGTCCATGGCCTTCACAAAGTTTTTCATTAGTCCCAACTTAATATGTAATGGGGGAAGGAGAACATCCTTAGGATCTACAAGAGGCTCGTAAACTACATTTTTCTCATTAGGGTTTAGGTCTCGTGTAGGCCAGTTTATTTTTTTATAGTGAGATTTTCTATCCCGACTGTCCCACAGACACAAAAAACAACAGTACTTGGTGAACCCCAATTGCATTCCTAGGAGTATAGCAATGACTTTCAGATCACCACAGATGTGCCACTTGTGTTGTTCATATTTGATTGATTGGAGAAGTGTTTTCATATTTATATACGTTTCCTTCATGTGAACTGCATGACCTATAGGAATAGAGGGTAGCTGATTTCCATTATGCAGAAGTACAGCTTTTAAGCTTAGTTTTGAAGAGTCTATAAACAGTCTCCATTCAGATGGAGTGTGATCCAAATTCAAGCAGTCCATCAAACCATTAACATCAGAACAAACTACGAGGTTTTCTTTTTTCTCAAAAAAAGGAAGCAAATCTTTTTGACGCTGTCAGTACTGAGATATTTTCACATCATGTTTTAGAAGATTCCACTGTTGTAGTCTTGACCCTAACAGCTCAGCCTTTTCCTTAGACAAGCGAAGATCTCTTATAAGGTCACTCAACTCTGCTTGACTAATTCTGTGCGGATCACTAAACCTATCGCTTACCTCAAAATCAGGGTCATAGGATGTAGAAGGATGGGTTGCTCCTTCTAAACAGTCTTCATCACCTTCCTCTAAAATTTCATAGTTTTGGGGTGGAGAAGGGACTGGCAAATTGTCTGAGTGTGGTACAGGCCGAAGAGCAGATGGGAGATTAGGGTATTTAACCGTTCCTCTTTTCTTCATAGATAAACCTTGCTTAATGGGAGGAGTTAAGCAGAAATAACAGTCGTCTGTATGATTGGTAGGCTCACGCCAAACCATAGGTACTGCAAAAGCCATTGCCCGGTTTTTATTTTTCAGCCACTCTCGCAATATGACGGAACAAGAATTACAACATATATGAGGAGCCCATGATTTATCTTGGTCCCCAACTTTCACACCAAAATAATGTTCATAGGCTGTCTTAACGATAGGTGTCATTTTACGTTTCTGAGCCTTAAATGTTATTTCACCACATATATAGCAAAAGCTATCGACAGAATTCACACACTTTCGAGGCATTTCAGATCAGCACTTAAATTAATTTAAAAATCAACTTCACACGATAATTTCAATAGCAACCACGTGCGTACAATTGACAAACTCACATAGGTTATGTTTACTACTTAAGAACAGCTGATGAGAGGGGTGTTATGTAAACAAACATGTGTACCAACTGTTGGTGATGAAATATTTCATTTGTTGAAAACTCAATATACATATATATAATATAATGATACTATATCTTGAAAACAAGAGCTAATATATAATTTTTATGGTCACTTTCGGTTTTACCACGTGGAAATACATTGAAATCATCTAATTTCAACCCCGAAACAAAAACTTTGTTGTGTTGTGTTATTATTAAACGGTAAACTGCAATAATTTAGCATTTAAATATGAACCTCGTGAGGTGCAATTGTTGCATCTCACGATGTTTAGCAGTAACCAGACTTGAAATGGCATCTGAGATGTTTGCGAAACATCGAACTTTTGACAAGGAACACAACGGATGAACAACTTATCATATTCCACCATCGGTGAACACCTACACTGTTAATATATGCGTCTTTGACATTATAACGACGTTTCGGCAAAATCCCACTTACCATATTCCATATGGGAGTTGAATTGCAGATAACTGCGGAAACATTGGTTTCAAATTCAGCTACCAAGCAGAGCACATGAAAACATTTTCAATAATTTAAATCAACTTAATATAAAACCTAAAATTTGAAATTTTTTGCCCTACCGTAAATGAAGATTTCTAGATAGAATCTTCACTTAGTTAAAACTGTCATTTTAAAACTGAATTATTTTCATTTTACAAAAAGTCGAGTTCTTTGAGCAGACAGTCATATGTACATGACTACAATACAAAGAATGCTGATACCTTTCAAATATATCGTTTTTGTATGACCAAATTTGAAAAAATAGCAAAGAAATAACCAGGAAAGGAATTTCTAGCAAAAACATAACAATCTGCACTGATAGTAGAGAAGCTCTATTAGCCTTGAACAGATAGCGTGTTACCTAGTACTAGAGTGTCACCAAGATTTAGCTATGCAAAGCCTCGGTGGATAATAACATTATCCTGAGGTGGGTTAAAGGGCACGACAGGAGTAAAGGTAATCGCATTGCCGACTCTGCGGCTGGACTAAGAATTTTAGGAACCCGTAACACCTACGGCCTGATGACTTCGACAATTGCGGAACTAGCCAAATGTCACACCCATACTCAATTCCTAAAGAGATGGAATGAAATCAAATGATGTAATCTTACCAGGATCACCCTGGGCAACCCTGATGAGATGGCGCCGAAGAAATATCTGGCGATGACCAGGATTTCTAACTGGCCACTGTCAACTAAGGAAACACCTCCATAATATGGGGCTAGTAGACACACCTTTATGCAGGATGTGTGAACAGGAAGATGAGACTGCCAGGCATGTCCTATGCGAGTGCCTGGAATTATCGTTAATAAAAGAGTGTGTGTTCGGCGAGTCTTAGCCTACACCTGCCGATATAAACGAGATGTCTCCCAGTGACCAGTCCACCTTCATGGAAATGACAGGATGGACGATGACCTAGGAGGACAACTCCTCGGGAGGATGTACAATTGGTCACATGTGGCCTAATTGCTGTGGGCTTACACTCACCCTCCCTACTCTACAAATACAGGGCATTGACTATAATTTGTATAACAATATTGCTGCAGAACATATACTCTAACTTTTATTTAAAAAAATGTCAAAAGACTGTCTGCTTCTACTCTGTCAATGAATGTTTAGAACATATTGTCATGAGCTTCAATTGACAATGGTTATTATCCAAGTTTTTGTAATTTATATTTCTTTCTTGCTTGGTAAGGTTTTTGTAACAGATTAGATTTTAAAGTGTTTGTGTTGTCTAATAGTTCAAGTCATATTCAAGACTGGAGGTCCACAACATAAAATGGCAGGACTACACTTTCTTGTCACTAGACTTGCTTGCTTTGAATATAGAAAAAAAAACGATATAGAGAAAAACGGTATCAGGGACATAGCTGAAAGCATCAGGTATCCTTCAAATATAGGCGAGTTAATTAGGGAAGAATGTGTGAAAGCTATTTTCCGGATTTTTTTGGCCATGATCTGTAGGTTTTTATGCCTGACGTTTCATTTACTTCTGTGGAAGATATTATCAAAGGCGTTGTGGTAACGGTGGCAGTGCCTGAGTTGGTGCTCGAGTTGTTGTTCCTGTCGTTCCGACCGCATTAACTACCTATGATTCTGGTATTTGACTCTGGTTTTATATTATTATTAGTGGGCGCGGCTTGGTTTCTCTTAATTGGATTGATGTTAATTGCCTCTTTTTTTTGTTGAAATTATTTCTGTTTTTGCATTTTTATTTTTCTGTGTAATAAAATGTTTGGTCCTTTGATATTATACTGCGGGAATTATTTTGGCAGGTTATACAAGCTGCTACATATTCTTTGATGTCACTGACCACATTGGGCCAAAAAGTTCTTCCTGTGCTCTCCGTATACTGGTGTTGATTCCTTGGTGACCAACATGGATTTTATCCATCATCGTCTTCCTCAAAGTCTTAGGAACTACCAACTGTTTGTTTATAAAATGAATGCATTGTGTTCATAAAGTTCATGTTCATGGTGAAAATAAGGTTTTGCTTCTTTTGGAACAGAACCCAGTAACTTGGGTCATCCGTTCTTCAAATAGTATATTAATTGCTTTAGCTCTCTGCTCATATTTGTTTCCTCTTCGAGTTCCTCTACTCTTTGTTTACAAGCTACTATAGTAGGGGAGCTCACGATGCAAAATGGGAATTTACTCGAGCGTCATAGAGACCTATTAGGTTGCAAAGCTTAGATGATAAGAAGAAAAAATGTTATATAATATATACCTTTTCATCGGTGGGGCAAGCTGCTCTAGATTATTAAATATGTAAAAAAAAACTGTTGCATGGACATACTCGAGCGCGTCAGATATTGATACCATCAATGTCCTACGTATTTTTATTAATGCTGGTATGTTAATCTGATCGTTTGCATGATGTGGGTGGTTGTACGTAAGGGTCAAAAATGAAAAAAAAAAAAATTAATCGAGCGCGTCAGATTTTCTAAGGGGGTGTTAAGTGGACGAAAAAAAGCTCTCATTAAATAATCTGACGATTTCGATCTGATGCAAACTCGCGGTCATTATTATAATGTGCAAAAAAAATCGTCATTTTGAAATACTCAAGAGCGTCAGCTTAAGATATATATGGTTCATCTTTATGTTTTAGACGTGCTGTCTTATAATCTGACGATTATCTAGAGGGATTCGCCTAATCTGACAAAAAAAAAATTAAATTTTTTTTTAGTCATTGAACTTGATTAATTGAAAAGCTCAGGAAATAGCATGCAAATAAATAAGTGTATGTTTTTTAAGTAGAATACTTGTATTTATAAAAAAATAATTTACAAAAAATGCTCAAAAAAATGTAATTTTTTATAATGAATTGATTAATTAATGAAAAAAAGAAATGAAACTTTCTATGTTTTTTACCACTTTTACAATATATAAGTTTGAAAATGTCCTTATAGGACGGAACTGCAGTAACATTAGTTACAAATAAAAGTGGTAAAAAATATAGAAAGTGTTAGTTACAAATAGAAGTGATAAAAAACATAGAAAGTTTCATTTCTCTTTTCTTCATTATGATTTCCTACCACGTAGTAACGGCTACATCCATCAATTAATTGATTAATTTATCATCATCTTCATCACGAACGAGTCTCTGTGATCAGCTGTGATGGCGTCATGGCAACAGAATTCAGAGTGGGGACGGAGTGAGAGAGTAATAGATAGAGAAAAAGTGAAAAAGGAATAGAAACGCAGCATTACGCAGCTGCAGGCATTAAACTTTCTCGACGAATTTTTGCTATTTCGGCTTGCGGAAATCGTCAGATTATATATTTTTCGATATCCTTGAATTATTTTTTTCAAAATAAAAATAAAATTAGCTACGCTCGAGAATGTCGAGATGACGTTATTTTTTTACAACTTTGCTGCCCTCCCCTTTCTTTACGTCACTCTCAAATTGTCAGATTACTGGAATATAAACTTTTTAGCAGGTAATTAACTCACCCTATCTCAATCTGACGCGCTCGAGAATTTCTGGTGATCACTTTTTTTTTACTAATCTGATCCTTTATCCTTAACGGGCGGCCTTATATATGGGGCTCATATTTGGTGGAGGTACTTAACCGGGTACAAGGTATCCCCCTGTATATTAATCTGCTGCGCTTCAGTAAATCCCGAAATCCCCGCTTGGGCTCCCCTATTACTACAATGAACTGAACTTTGAGTTCCTCTAGATTTTCAGTCACGGATTGATCTTGGTAAACGGTATCAGGCACACACATTGTTTGGCCAGGTTGATATTTTAATTCATTCATATTTTAGAAAATGTAAAACCAAACTCTGCAGACCTAATGATTAGTCAATAGGTTTATGAATTGAACCTAATAGTGGTTTATGACCTGTGAATACTTGATATGGCAATAAGTATGATAGTGATAATGTTCACAAGCTGTAAAAATGGCCAGTATCACTTTCTCAATAACAGAGTATCTGGATTGGGCCGTGGTTTAAAATGCTGAAGCATATGCTACTGTGTGGTCATTTTAGAAGAGTTTCGTTGCTAGCACCCGTAGATATGGTTATATTTTCTTACCCCTTGAATAAAGACAGTACTGATGCTTCAGAAACTAGTTTCTTCAATATGGAGCATATATCTCCTTTATTTATCCACACCCAATGTTTATCCGTTTTTAGCAGATTTCTCAAAGCAAAAGTTTCCTTTGCTAAATTTGGTAAAAAACTTGAGATAGTAAACATTAATAAAAATAGTTGTGGTTTCTTGTCGATATTTACTATTTTTAGTTTTGTAGCACCTTTTCCTCACAAATTTCCTGATTCCACTGGCCCAGATATTTAAGTTTTAAGACTTCTAATTGTTTTTTTTGAGAAGGAAAAAAGGAAGGGCAAAAACAATAATTCAAAAACTAACTATAACATAACTAAATACGAACAAAGCACAAAAAAAGATAAATCAGAACTGAATTTGTGTTTTTTATCTTCAATAGGATTATTTTCACAACGTTTCGGCAAAGTATCATTTGCCATCTTCTGGTGGTCTGGAGTGAGTTTACACACACACACACACACACATATATATATATATATATATATATATATATATATATATATATATATATATATATATATTTGAGTGTTGTGTCCACGAATTGGACACACAAATGTATTGGAAAGGCTAATTCCTTCCTCTCCAATATATGAAGTAACATGGCTCTTCGAGTTTTCGGTGGCTTTTCATCCAAATCTGTTGCAGTCGAATATATATTTCTATCAATTGACGTCATTTCTCCACGATTATTTCCAGGTACAGTCTTTCAGTGGTTTCAAAGATGACATTTTTGCTGTATTTTATTTTAATCCATTTTCCGCTGCTATCATGTAAAGTAACTTACTAATTTATAATTGATTAATGATTTAATTATGTATCTACTACGTTGTTTCGAAAGTTTGTCCGTTTTCATGAGCCTACTTCAAACTGTAATATCTCAGTACGGTAATTTATGAAACAATGCGGATCGGCGCTGTTGAGGAGCTGGATCGGACTTCTTCTGTTGACCACTGCAGGCTGCTGCTGAAGCAATTTTCAGTGCATTTCGTCGATTTCCTAAAAATAGGACTCTGCTGTGATAGTTTGGTCCGGTTGCAGAAAGTTATAGTGAAATACACCAGCCGCTGACCACCATACAGGAACCGTAACCATGGTCTTCTTTGGTGGGTTATCACCTTTGGGAAGTGCCTGGGTGTCCATCGGTGTCCAATCACCGCCTCGAACGTCTCCTGTTGTTATGACACGTGGTGAATCCGACCCAAGAAAGGATAGTTTTGGTTGTGCAAAAACAAAGAACAGACTTCGAAACGCGACAGTTTCTGTCGATGATTCAAATCGTGGGGCACCCACTTTTCGAGCGTTCTGACCTATTCAATACGTTTTTAACAATAAAAAACCGCATGGGAGATGACGTCCAGTTCTTCCGCCATTCCGCGCACCGTTTTTGATGGGTCAGTCGCCACTAGCACCGTTTAGAAGTAAACACAAATAAGTTCACTCTCCGCCATATTTGGGTCAAGATTTCCCACCTCGAATTTTATGCTAAGCGAACCTACTGCGACACCGACTGAATCTGATGGGTTTACCAAGCGAGCCAAGTCGAGGCATGCAATATTATTACAGAGTGAGTCGTTTTAAGTGGTGGTTTTATATTGTGAAAAATTCGTGTCTAGTTTCAAAATGAACAAGTGTCGAGCTGTGGGTTGCTATAATTTGCAGGGTGATGTCGGCATTAATTTTTTTCGATTCCAATTGACGAAAACATGTATGTTTCTGTAGTATTCATTATGTAAGATTGAAGGAATGAAGATATAACGAAAATCATAAAATGAATTGTTATAGACCAAATATATGCAGACTTTTTTATGAAATTAATTTGATGACATTAAACTTTACGAATAGTATATGCCTCAAAAGTAATGATATAAAATGACAAAACAATCATCGGAGTTCCACTGGAAATCCACAGAGGAAAATAATTGTTGAATCGCATTTTTTTATTTGGCTAGTACGTATCTGTAGGAAAAATATTACTTCCACTGAAATATCTGCAAAACCAAAGTATCAAATGTATATTCAAATAACTTTTTTTGGAGCCTACTGTTGCATACTTTTTTACCAATTCATCCACATCAATGCTGGGTATAAAAAGTATTCTGATTGAAGCTGTTAGGCAATTATCAAAAATTGGATTAAGAGTTAGGGGTATCATTTCAGATTTAGGTTTAAATTTTTATACACTTACCAGTAAAGATGTCAAAGTGACTGTAGAGCTGCCATATTTCTTTGTTGATGACAAACAAACATTTTACTTTTTTGATACTCCTCCTCTGCTGAAATGTAGCAGAAACCATTTTTCGATGACTTTTTGAAATTTGATGAATTTACAACAAACATGAGTCATCTTGGACAACTTTACAACTTGGATAAGGAAAAGCAATATAGACTAGCACCCAAATTTACTGATTCTCATTCATTTTCAACTAACTTTCAAATGATAAAGGTTAAATTAGCAAGTCAAGTTTTCAGTCATTCGGTAACTACAGCGATGAATACTTATGCTAGTTTCAGATACCATCAGCAGTAACAGGGACGAGTACATTCATTCAAAAAATGGATAAAGTGTTTGATATTTTGAATTCAAATCGATTTGACGATGTCAAACATTTCAATAAACCTTTTTACGGAACATAAAAACAAATTGATTTTCTGAAAGAAATGAAAATATTTCTCAGCAAATCAACTGTAATAAACGATTTCTTCTTCACATCCCTCTGGTAACACATACTAGATAGACAATAAATATCCTGAATAGTGCATATTGCCAATTGAAGAAAACAGGATTATGTGTATTGAAGCAGACTACTGGCTGACACTGAAAGTCACAGCATTCTTGGAATGTCTGCAACAGTCGGGACTGCCTTATACAAACCTAATCTCAATTAGAGAAAATGTGATCATCCAGGAGAAGAAAATACTAGGATCACATAGTTGTGGAATCACAAAAAACCTTCAGGTGTATAGACATAAACCAACCTCACACATAAATCAATAAAAATATTCTCAGTCAGCCAAACGGTTTTGGAATCAGTTGGTTCTTACCAAACAACATACCAATTGATAGTAAACTGCCAAAACAGACTCTTCTCCATAGGAGGACTCAACAAATTGTCTCTGGTGATGAAGTTTGTTAACACTACCTCAGTGATGACCTACATTGTGTAACAAATCTACTTACAGAGGTCACCGTCTTCTATATATGCTGAATCTTGGACTATCGAAAGATAGTGTGTGCCATTTTTAAAATGATTGTTTTGAGTGAATCAATTTGAAGTTGACAATGGGTAAAGTGAGACAATCCGTACATACAAATATTCAGTATATTACAATTCCTAGCTTTTTTTTGCGATAGATATGCACAAACGATGTTTTTGTGCTAGGCCAAGATCAGACTTATATGATTATATCCAATTGATTTTTAATTCAATTATTCAAATCTCATCTGGAAAAATTTGCTTACATCTATCTTCTGATCGTTCACTGCCTACTATGTTGTCTGATTCAGCGCGAGATACACCACTGACTAGCGTGGCTACGTAAGGCAAAATCTTTTTTTTATTAATTTCTGGCTGGTCGAGTCTACAATTTTAGAAAGACTCGTGGAATTTCCCCCTTCTGAAAAACTACTTCTGAAAACTGAGTGAGTACCTACATACCTTCTGCTTCAATGCTACTTGGAATATTGAAAATGATGAAGTATTAAGTAATTTAATTATTATAGAACCAGAACCTACTGTGTAGGTCGATATGAGAGATGAATATTTCGAAATTTTATTACGAAATATTTCAATCAGATCTAAAGAACATGAATCCACTCCTTGATTATGACGTTGATAATTGTTTTTATCACATTTCATTTTTTTCTCAAGATACGTCACAAGTGCCAGAATGACGTTCATAGGATTGATATACGACTCATCAAGCCAAAACAAGTTGTGACTTCTTTATTAGTCAAGCTGGTATAAATATTGAGCTATACCATCATTAAAATTGAAATAATTAAATTGTAACTACAATAATCTCAGAAGTGAATTAATCAATTATTTAGGATTTTGGAAACCTGAGGGTTTAATGAATTTATGACTAAAATATTATATCATTTTGGATTTTTATTGATTTTATTGTATTATACACTGACTTAGCTATATACAAAATTTTTTTGTAAGATATAAAGAGTAACCACTTCACTTTATTCAACAACTTATACGAATAAAATTCATTCACAAACTAATTCATCACTTATGTTTGGACTTCTTCTTTTTTTTTTTGCTTTTCTTGTGTTTTCTCTTCTTTCGCTCTTTTTCACTTTCACTGGAGTCAGATTCTGAAGAAGAACTACTACTGCTACTGCTAGTATCTCTCTTCTTTCTCTTTTTATGTTTTTTGTGTTTTTTCTTTTTGCGTTCTTCCTCTGAACTCGATTCCGATTCTGATTCTGAACTGGAACTTTCTGTCGTCTCTTTCTTAGAACCTTTCTTCTTATCTCTTTCTTCCTCTTCTGAATGGGATTCATCATAATCTGGTTCAAAAGCTGCTTCGTCAATAGTGGCTTTTCGTTTAGTAGTAATTTCTGGTTTCGGTTCATCTTTTTCATCTTTCTCGGTTTTTAAGTCACCCTCCTCTTTCTTTTTCAATTTTTCCTTCTTCGTTTTCTTGTCTTTCTTTTTATGTCTATCTTTTCTATCATCGCTTTCACTTCTCGAACGAGATCTTTTTCTCTTGGATTTCTTGTTATCCTCTTCATGCTTGGACTTCTCTTCTTTCTTGGTTTTCTCTCTTCTGCGGTCATTCCGCCTATCATGTCTGCTGTGATGACTGACTTCAGTTCTATTTCTACGAATGTCTCTGCTACTTTCTCGACGCCTCGATCTAGATCGCCTCCTATTTCTAAATTCGTCTACTTCAACACGCCTTTCTCCTGCAGCAAAATTCCTGCCGTTCTCACCCCTTCTACTGAACGGAGAAACTGTCCTTGATCTCCTACTTAGATTGATGACTTTATCGGTATCTTCAACTTTAACCCCAAGCCGCTCTTTAACTGACAGCCTAACAGGAGCTTGCTGAACAGGATCAGGTTTAACAACAGTTGCTCCGATTGTAACTTGGAACTGGTTGAAAGATTTCTCAACTTCTCTTTCTCCAGAATACAATTTGGCACGATCTGGTCCAATCTTTTTAATTTCTATGGGACGAATCGCATTAATTGCCTTGGCGAAAATGGCGTTTTCTGCTCTCTTTAAGACTTCATTAGTTACTTTACCGGATTTATCAGATTTAGAATCAGATTTGTTGCTATCTTTAGGACTGGTGAGACCCTCATCATCATTTTCCCATTTTGATTTCTCAGGAACTGGAGCTAATATATCGCTTTTATCGATCTCCGTCTTCAGATCCATATCCGTTGTATGTAATTCAAGAACATCTTTCTCTTCGTCGTCTAGTTCTTTTATTTCTCCTTCTTCCATTGTTTCTTCGGGTTCATCTCGAGTTCTTTGACTGAATTCTTCATCTCCTTCATATATCAATTCGTTATCTAATTTGCCATAATTTTCCATAACAGAAGTATCTATGTCTTCAGTTGGAATTTCACCATACAAATCAGGTTTTAGTTCTTCAGGTTCTGGAGTATACTCTTTCCGTTCTTCCAATGCAATTCTTCGCTTACTTTCTTCGATTTCTTTTACTCGGACCTTTTCCCGTTTTTCTTGTTTTGCTGTTTCTCCCTCCATTGCCTTATTCTCTTGATTCTTTCGCTTTTCCTCTTTCAGAGCTTCTGATCTTTGTTCTTCCTTTAGAGCTTCAAGCCTCTTTTCCTCCTTGAGTGCATTTAGTCTTTTCTCTTCCAATTCGCGTTCCTCAATCTCTTCCCGTTTCTTTTTATTCAAAATCTTTTGATTTTCGATTTCTTCAACTTCATCGATGTTCTTGGGAATGATTTGTTTGAACTCATCTTTTTTCTTTTCTTTGCCTTCTTTTTTATGTTTATCTTTTTTGTCGCGTTTCTTCTTTTTGTCCGATTCTTTTTTGTCTCTATGCTTCTTTTTATCTTTGTTTTTCTTAGACCTTTCATCGTCAGAGTGATCTCGTCTCTTATCTTCTTTATCGGAAGAGTCTCGCCTTCGCCTTCTGTGTTTCTCCGGAGTATCTCTTTCTCTGGATTTTGATTTTCTTTTAGGGCTAGGATTTCTTGCTCTTTCTGGTGTTCTACTTCTTTTTTCATGCCTTCTCTTTCTATCATTGTATTTATCAGATTCCTTTTTGTCTGAACGTTTTTCGGATGACACTTTCTCTTTCTCCTCCTTTTTGGGGCTTTCCTTTTTCTCAGGTTTGAACGGTGGCTCCTCTACACCAGGAGGCGCAATATCATCATCAACACCTGGAGGTGCAATATCTTGATATTGTCTTTGGATAGTATGTATCGTTTGGGGAAGTGTCTGTGCGTAGGGAGGTTCTTTGTTCATGAAAGGTGGCCCGAAGTCTCGATGAGGAGGACCCTGTCCGAACCTAAACAGATAGGAAATGGGTATTACTTTATGCCATTCACTTAACCAATTGTTGAGTAATAAAACATTTTTCATTTGTTACCTGACTCAATTTGTAGATTTTATGATTAATGAAAAAGAAACTTAAAATACCTTCGAGTCAAGACACATATGACAATTTGAGAGTGAGCAGTGAAAGCAAACCAATATTTATAACTATAAGAATATTCTTCGGGTTCCTCGGGTTGTGAACTGGACTTCTTGCAAATTTGATGGATACCATAACTGGAAAAAGTTATTTAACGGATTTTGTTTTTCAAATGAATAATACAAATTGTATTAAAAGAAATCTTTATTCTATGATTTCGAATACATTTAATTATGTAATTGTTTTATACGACGGAATGAATCTAAACCGCCAATAGTTCAAAGATAAAAAATATTTGTGTTATATGCTACGAAATTACAAAAAAGTAAAATTGGAGAAAAACATTTGTTGTGAAAAAAAAAACAGCAACATATAACCAAAAGAAATTCGACTATACAAAAAATATGGATAATAAAGGTAAAATGATAAACAGTATACTAATTGAAATAGGAGTTCCCCAAATTATCACGGAAAATGCAAACAATTAATTTATTCATCTATCGGACATTCATGGATAATAAAGGTAAAATGATAAACAGTATACTAATTGAAATAGGAGTTCCTCAAATTATCACGAAAAATGCAAACAATTAATTTATTCATCTATCGGACATTCTTTCATATGGCATGTACTAATTGGGACTGAATGAATGCTTCACTCAGGATGTCTGGTATATTTCAACTATGTCCCAAATTATTTTTTTAAGCAAATATAGGCTAGGTATGTAGTCGCATAGACAAAAAAAGTGGAAGGTGTGATAGACTTATTCAATCATAAAATGAAAAATAAAATGGCACAAGAAATTGATAAAAATTATTAATGAATTCCGACCTCAATCTCGGAATTTTATTGAATTACGATTTCAAATTACGTTTTTTATTAACTATCGAATTTTTGAACTGATTATATTGTATATTGGTCATTTTATACCACACAGATTTAAACAGTAGGTAACTTTGATTTCCTGTCCCCGATTTCGTAGTTCTGGTGTAGGTTGTAGAGAAAAGTAATTCAGATTTATTATATTTTGAAAGGGCAAATCTGATGCAGATGAACCGAATGCAAGTGTTATAGTGACAATACATTCGAATAGGCAACATGCAAGTAAAAAAAAACTAATTAATACAGTTTATTGTATTTTGAAGTTTACGTATGAGGAAGCTATTGAATAGCGAAACACGTGTCGCGGTTTTCGTAAAACCCTGTCATAGTGAAAGTCATACAATAAACTGTATTGATACAGTTTATTGTTTGTTGAAGTTTACGCATGAGGAATCTATTGTATAGCGAAACACGTGTCGCGGTTTTTGTAAAACCCTTTCATAGCGAAAGTCATACAATAAACTGTATTAATACAGTTTATTGTTTGTTGAAGTTTACGCATGAGGAAGCTATTGTATAGCGAAACACGTGTCGTGGTTTTTGTACAGCCCTTTCATAGTGAAAGTCATACAATAAACGGTATTAATACAGTTTATTGAATGTCGAAGTTTACGTATGAGGAAGCTATTGTATAGCGAAACACGTGTCGCGGTTTTCGTAAAACCCTGTCATAGTGAGAGTCATAAATAAACTATTAACAGTTTATTGTTTACTGAAGTTTACGCCTGAGGAAGCTATTGTATAGCGAAACACGTGTCGCGGTTTTTGAAAAACCTTTCATAGTGAAAGTCATACAATAAACTGTAATAATACAGTTTATTGAAGTTTACGTATGAGGAAGCTATTGAATAGCGAAACACGTGTCGCGGTTTTCGTAAAACCCTGTCATAGTGAAAGTCATACAATAAACTGTATTGATACAGTTTATTGTTTGTTGAAGTTTACGCATGAGGAATCTATTGTATAGCGAAACACGTGTCGCGGTTTTTGTAAAACCCTTTCATAGCGAAAGTCATACAATAAACTGTATTAATACAGTTTATTGTTTGTTGAAGTTTACGCATGAGGAAGCTATTGTATAGCGAAACACGTGTCGTGGTTTTTGTACAGCCCTTTCATAGTGAAAGTCATACAATAAACGGTATTAATACAGTTTATTGAATGTCGAAGTTTACGTATGAGGAAGCTATTGTATAGCGAAACACGTGTCGCGGTTTTCGTAAAACCCTGTCATAGTGAGAGTCATAAATAAACTATTAACAGTTTATTGTTTACTGAAGTTTACGCCTGAGGAAGCTATTGTATAGCGAAACACGTGTCGCGGTTTTTGAAAAACCTTTCATAGTGAAAGTCATACAATAAACTGTAATAATACAGTTTATTGAAGTTTACGCATGAGGAAGCTATTGTATAGCGAAACACGTGTCGTGGTTTTTGTAAAACCCTGTCATAGTGAAAGTCATACAATAAACTGTATTGATACAGTTTATTGTTTGTTGAAGTTTACGCATGAGGAATCTATTGTATAGCGAAACACGTGTCGTGGTTTTCGTAAAACCCTTTCATAGCGAAAGTCATACAATAAACTGTATTAATACAGTTTATTGTTTGTTGAAGTTTACGCATGAGGAAGCTATTGTATAGCGAAACACGTGTCGTGGTTTTTGTACAGCCCTTTCATAGTGAAAGTCATACAATAAACGGTATTAATACAGTTTATTGTATGTCGAAGTTTACGTATGAGGAAGCTATTGTATAGCGAAACACGTGTCGCGGTTTTCGTAAAACCCTGTCATAGTGAGAGTCATAAATAAACTATTAACAGTTTATTGTTTGTTGAAGTTTACGCCTGAGGAAACTATTGTATAGCGAAACACGTGTCGCGGTTTTTGAAAAACCTTTCATAGTGAAAGTCATACAATAAACTGTAATAATACAGTTTATTGAAGTTTACGCATGAGGAAGCTATTGTATAGCGAAACACGTGTCGTGGTTTTTGTAAAACCCTGTCATAGTGAAAGTCATACAATAAACTGTATCAATACAGTTTATTGTTTGTTGAAGTTCACGCATGAGAAAGCTAATGTATAGCGAAACACGTGTCGTGGTTTTCGTAAAACCCTTTCATAGTGAAAGTCATACAATAAACTGTATTAACACAGTTTATTGTTTGTTGAAGTTTACGCATAAGGAAGCTATTGTATAGTGAAACACGTGACGTGGTTTTTGTAAATCCGTTTTATAGTGGAATCATACAATAAACTGTTAAATTAGTTTTAATATGGATTTTCATCAAGTATCGGCCAGTTCTATTCAACATGCAGGTATTTTCAAAGGGTGAAAAAGAAACCTTTATACTTGATTATTGATAACACGGTCAGACAAAAACCATTTAATAATTAATAAATCAAAGACTAATGTCCTGATGTTTTGTTCAAATAGTCGGTAACACCACCAGCTTTTGTTGTTTGAAAATACCAATAACGTCGTGTCTTTTTCTGAATCTATCAAAATGCTAGGAATTACCTTCGATTCAAAGCTCTCATGAATTTCACATATTGATATTGTCTGCGGCAAACTTATAAAAGGATGTTATGCACTCAAGTTTATGTCGAGTCATTGCAGTGTAAATATCCTTCTGCCTTTATACTTGGCCCACTTCCATTCTCATATGAGAAACGGAATTTTAAACTGGGGAGCAAGTTCCTCTGTACAAAGGGTGTTCTTATTACAAAAAAACGCAATCAGAATAATTGCAAAAGTGAGTAGAAGAGAGTCATGCAGAAAGATTTTCAAAAAAATTTAATATTTTGACTGTTATTGGCATATACATCCTCAAAGCGTGTTGTTTCATTTTCAAAAATAAGGCCACTTATAATGCCATCAGAACACACCATGAACATGATACCAGACGAAAAAACATTATTTTACCCCACCGGCATACCACCGTCCGGTATCAATAAAACTTTGAATATATTGAATGCAAATGCTATAATTCTCTAGCAGATCACATAAAGAATGCAGCTTCTTCAACAATTTTCAAAAATCTCCTGAAAAAACACTTACTCCGCAAAAACTGCTACACCATAGAAGAATTTTTTAATTAGGAAACTTGAATTTTAAATGGAATATGTAGGCAATATGCTTTTCATGTATATGCGAAATAATGTGTATTTATGTATGTAAACATGTATGTGTATTTATGTGAATATCTATCTGTATTGTATTATGTTGTTATATTACCTTTTGACATTTTTCACAATTTTCCTGTATTTTTTAACAAGTTAATTGCTAAAAAACCCTTCCTGGTTAATGGTGTTCAAATTTCTCCCTACTCTGTTGAGGAGCTTTTAGCATATTCTATATGAGTGATAGATACTCCTATTATGTAATGTACATACATCATTTTCAACTTTCAAATTTTTACCCTTTCACTGTGTAATTAACTTTTTATTGTATTGTATATTGCATTACACATTTTATATGACTTGTATTCTATGTAATCATCATATGAAAATAAATTGATATTATTATAGTATATGGAAAATATTTTCCCAATACGATAATTCAAAGTGGCAAAAACGATTGAAATTCAAATACCCAAATCGCACGTGCGAAAAATGTTTGCAGACAGAAAATTCTACAAGGTATGTTCAAAAAATAAGGTGAATATTCAATTAGCGGCTTTTATATTTTTGTATGTTGTTACGCTCATTTCGAACATATTTTCACAGTTTCAGCTGCTCAACATGTTTAGTTTGTTGGTGAGAGGCATAAAAGTTTGAAGTGCTTAGCGTGTTCGGCGATTTTCGGCTATAGAAAAAAAAAATGGATCAGAGAATTCGTATAAAATTGTGTAAAAAATAGAATTGAATTCTCAGAAATACTTGAAATACTTTTCACAGAAGATCGAGAAGATGTGAATGACGACGCTTGCCTTGGACGCCACAACACATTAACAACCAGCGGCGGCTCGTCAGAGGAGGTAAGGGAGGCTTAGCCTCCCCATAAAATTTGAGGCTATTCATCGCAATAAACTAAAAGATATTGACAAATAATTATGATTATTTTTTTCTAAAAATGCTTGGTTATCATTACTTTACCATTAATTTTTAATATAAATACATAATATGCCCGAAAAAACACTATCACTCACTACCTAGGTAGTGTATCCTGTATCCTGCATCAACAAAACTCAAACGCACCACCAATGGACAAATAACGAATAAACCATCAACCCGAAATAATAAATGCCATACGATGCAAGTGAGCCAAGCCTTCGACCGCTTTAAAATACACAGACTCCACGAGACCGATCCAACCAGCGACATACGGCCCGATTTGCTATTTCAGTTGCAGAAATTATATCGTTAGAGGAGGCTAGCCTCCAGTTGGTCTCCGTTAGTGTACGACTGCGTTTGTTTTTCATTTAATCATTTGGACGGGATGCCGTGACAGACCGGGACTGAAAAATATTTCGGTAAATCGTTTTAGTGTTTCTTGATAATATTTGTTATTTGTGTATAAAACAGGCAGTATTCTATTATAGCAGTGCTTTTTGGTGATATTTTAATTGTGTTTTTGAAGTGTTTTCTTTCAATTTCAAGGTGTTTTCAGGTTTTCACTTTTCGGTAAGTTTTTTTTTTCATTTATTATGGATAAGTTGGACGAAATTGAAAAATCTGACGATATAGTCGATTGGTTGCTGACAAATAATTTCAAGTCTTTATCTTATGATAATAAATTTGGATGGAAGAGCAATCTCTGCGATGATTTATCATACGCAGATGTTGAATCCTGCCATTTGATTGGTTGTAATTGTATGGAACCATCAATAAAAGCCATTATTATTATTATTAAAACTCTGGGAAGGCCTCAACCAAATTTTATTTCAATTGAAACGTCAGATAATCGGCAAAATCGTGGATTTAATATTAGTTGGTACGATAAATGCCATTAGTTAACCGGCTCCATTGAACGAGAAAAACTTTTTGTTGGCCATGTGTTTTATTTTCCGTACAAATCGAATATCAAACGTGGTTTAAAATAGAAAACTCCGATTTAAAAAATTTACCTCGTTCTACAGAAAGACATTTTAAATCTAAGGAGCATATATTTTCATCTTGTAAATTAAAATTGTTTAGCAAAAAAAATATAGCAACAGCTGTAGATACAGCTTAAAAAGAGGCCATAATTTCTTTTAATAATCAGGTTAAGGAAAATCGGTCGAATTTAAAAAGACTTATCGATATTACGATTTATTTGGGTTCCCAAGAATTAGCTTTTCGTGGACACGATGAAACCGAAGATTCGATTAATCCAATAACAAGGAACTTTTAATGTTATGGGGCAAATATGATTCACAATTTGGCACTTTTTTAAACGGTGGCGTTTTTTTGGGCACCTCAAAAACCATCCAAAATGAGCTTATAGACAGTGTGGCATAGTATTAAGCAAAGCGTGCAGCAACATAAAAAATTTCGCGCCTACGGCGGGCTTTTCTGTGTGTATATAGTCTTTATGACTTTAGCCTCCCCTGTTCTCCAATGCACGAGCCGTCACTGTTACCAACCGAGGAAAATGTTGAGAAAGGGCAAACAATCGTTATGGACAATCGTTGAATCTCTATTAGAGAGGTTGCTGAGGATGGCGACATATGGGTTGGCTCGTGTCAGACAATTTTTTCGGAAATTTTGGTCATGAAGCGTGTGGCAGCGAAGTTCCTTCCAAAATTGCTGAATTTTGACCAAAGAAATCGTCGCATAAGCATCGATCAGGAATTGTTGAATGGCGTTAACGGCGATCCAGATTTGCTTGAAAGGGTCATAACTAGTGACGAATCATGGGTAATATGGTTATGACATCGAAACCAAAATCCAATCGTCCCAATGGAAGAGCACAGGAGAGCCAAGACAAAAAAGCACGCCAAATTCGATTTAATGTTAAGGTTTTGCTCACTGTTTTCTATTATCGTGGCGTAGTGCATCAGGAGTTCTTGCTACATGATCGCACGGTCAATAAGGAGTATTATCTTGAAGTTATCCCCCGCTTGCGAGAAGCAATACGAAGAAAACGTCCAATATTCATGGCTTTAGCATCACGATAACGTGCCTGCCCACTCGTCATTGTTTGTTCGAAATTTTTTGGTCAAAACCAATACCATAATCATGCCTCAGTCACCGTATTCACCAGATTTAGCACCCTGCGAGACCCATGACAGGACAGCGTTTTGCGCCGATTGATGAGATAAAAACACCGAATCGCTGAGAGAGCCCAAGAATAACTTGAATAACGTGAGCAATGTATAACCTGACTAATGATCACATAGAAAATGTCTTCAGGCTCCATTTTAGTTCTGATAATCTGTCGTTCTCCATGGGTCCGTTTATCAGATGATATAAGCCACAACTAAAGAATAAGCATAATTTTCAGGAAGAAAATCTCACTATCCAGTAATTGAAACTACACTTCTGTCACTTTATGAATTTTAATATTTATGAAAAATGAATTGATAAAATAACAAAATCGGAGAATGAAATCTCCCTTCATTGAAGATGCGCTTTTTCACTAAGTTGTAACTTATGCATCCAATAAATCGTCCATATATATCTGTATTTACTATTGGATATATCTGGAAAGGCGCCATTACTGAACATGGTGGATGAACAATAATTCTTTATAACGTTGCTAACTTTCGACTCACCCGTACATATTATACTTTTTTATTCCATAATTAACAGATTTCAAAAAAAATCAATATAGTTTATTTATTGTATGATTTTCACTAGAAAAGGGTTTTACAAAAACCGTGACATAAACTGAAGCTTGATGCTTGAAGAAGCTATTGTATAGCGAAACACGTGTCGCGGTTTTTGTAAAACCCTTTTATAGTGAAAATCATACAATAAACTATATTGATTAGTTTTTTTAATATGGATTTTCATCAAGTCTCGGCCAGTTCAATTAACAAATTTCAGTCTCAATATAGGAATCCTCATTAATTCATGAGGTAGACCTTTTTAATATTGTGTTTGATACAACTTTCAAGAAAATTAAGAGGACGAGCAGGTGAACACTGTTCTAGCATTCTGGTAACTGTCAGTTGACAGAAGATGTTCAAATTGCAGTTTACCCATATATCATATAATACTAAAACCGAAAGAAAATATCAACATAATTTCTTAAGGTTAGTGAAGTAGCTTAATATGTGTTTACCACTTCTCTCACAAAAACACTATCGAGTACTACATAGAATATTAATGCGTTTGATTCTTTATCGTATCATGATACGATATTGTTTTATGAACGTTTTATAAGTGGCTTTTTTATAAAAAAAATCTTACCCTCTCACCCATCTTTCAATTAGTTATTCACACATTGTCTTACATATTCTAGTATTGCATTCAAATATTGGTAAGTTAAATAAAAGGGACATGTTTCCGATTACATATTTACCAGGTGCTTGGGGTATATTATTCAGAAAATTTGATTAGTTGCTATTCTTTTCAATTAGTATTTCACAAAATAGTAATCGCTTATAATTAACATTCGAAAGTTCTTGAAATGGTTCAATTTTATAAGGACGATAGTTATGGGAAGGAGAGGTTTTGGCTTTCTATTTCTCCATCTTTATACAAAAAAATGTGGGAATCTTCCAAAGAAAGGAAGGAAGCAATCAATTACAAATGAATATAGTTTTAAAAACTAAAAAACACGCTTTTAAAGAAAATCGAACTAAAAAGTTAAAAATATGTTTTTTTTAAATAAGCTTAAAACAATAACGAACGAAAAATACTAGTATTATTGTGAAAACAGCGACGGGCGCTTGATATACAAAAAATATAAAATAATACTAGTATTTTTCGTTCGTTATTGTTTTAAGATTATTAAAAAAATATTTCCAACTTTTTAGTTCGATGTTCTTTAAAAGCGCGTTTTTTAGTTTTTTAAACTATATATATTTTTCATTTTTCAGTTTCGTATGCTATAAAAGCGTGTTTTTTTAGTCTTTTTAAATTATATTTATTTAATCTGAATTTTGGGATCAATCAGCCGTATATTGTTTAGAAAAATGACCATTGATATTTTCGTACAACGCTATCTGCCCGCGAATAGATCAAGCAATAATGTCGAAAAATCAAGGTTACGTACACCGCCATCTGCCCGCGAATAGATCAAGCAATAATGTCGGTAACTCTGTCAAATACAGGTCCAGAGCTTGATAGTTACAAATATACATACATACAGGTGAAGCTAATATAAAGCGTGTAATGTAATAAAAAGGTAACTCTATACATAGATCATGCAAAGAAGTAACTTTCAGTCACAAACTGGAAGAAAAGCTCTCTCGAAACTAATAATTTTATATGAACACCGACTTAATTAAAAAAAAACTTTTCTCCATTCAGTTTGTCTTCTAAACATTCGCAATGGATTGATAATTATATTTTTCAAAATTCGCAGTGCGGAACATCGCGATACATCATTCTGATACTGATAATAATAGATTACAAAGGGTTTTCATCGGTCAACAGTAAATATTTAATTGGTTTCACCATCTTCCTGATCGTCCTCTTAGTTTTCTTGAAAGTTGCTTTGAAACTAATGATAATTTCCAGCCTAAATATCAATGAACTGAGTACTCGCATAATAATAGTAATGATAATAATAGATTATGTGATGGAATCGGTCGATACTTGATGAAAATCCATAACGTATTCAAGAAACACTTTATTGTGAGATTTTCACTAAAGCACTTTTACAAAAATTCAGCAACTGTTTCGCTATACAAGAGCTTTTTCAGGCATGTCTCTACTGATTGTATAGGATGTATAGTATAGACACGCCTGAAGGATCTATCGTGAAATGAAACACGTGTTGCGTTTCTGTAAAACTGTAACACATATTTTATGAGTGGATGAGTAGAAAATATCTGATTTCTCAGTTATAGTCTTGGTTATACTCAGTCTACAATACAAATAAAGAATTTTCCCTCAAATTTACTCCATCCCTTATTCAAAACTATTTCAATCAGTTTTTCATGGAATTTATGCTATTCACAGGAACGGTTAAGTGATTGTAGTACTTCTTTGCTGCTCTATACCTCCTTTGCTGGAAACAACGCATAGAATAATGCTCGCAGAACAAAATTTGTCCACTAGAAGACTAATTATCGAGCACATTTGGTTACAATGCACCGTTTGGGAGTTACAAGCGAAAAAATAGAAAAAATGGTGGTTTTGTGGTTCTTTTCCAACCATAAGTAAAATATCACATCTGATTTGATGCAGGCATTAGGGTTCTCAAATGGTCGTCAACATAGTTGGAGCGAAAATCGTATATTCCAATTCACGTAATCTTAAATTTCCAAAAAATTGAAGTGTATCCGTTACTTTATCAAGGTTCAAATCACTACATAGTATAAAACAAAGCCGCTTTCCGCTGTCTGCCCCTGTGTATGCTTAGATTTTTAAAACTACCCAACGGATTTTGATGCGGGGTTTTACAATAGGTAGACTACAAAAAAAGTCCCCGATGGTATATGTCTATCTCCTCAGGATAACTCACAATAACCATTTTTTATCCTTTACTTTTTACGAGAAATAATGGCCTATTTGCGAAGGTATTTTAAACAATACAATATTAATCCTTATCCAATTAAGTACCTCACATACATTGTGCATTTAATATAGATCATTATGGCCCTTCACAGCGTGTAATTTGAATGAATAGTTTCGAAAATATAACAGATTTAAAATGCAGGAACATATCGGTTGCGTTGATGGCCGCGCTTCGCCCTATGGCACTTTATGATTAGCAATAATCGCATGTGTTTATTGGAGCTGTCTAGCGAGGAAAATAACAATACTTTAAAAACATTCTGTAGTATATTTAGTATCGGCATTTCACCCGTGTGGAGCCGGGGTGGTTGGCTAGTAAATTACAAAGTTAATTCATACGAAAGCATTCTCGCAGGTCGGTTCGAATTCCGTAGATAAGAAATATCGAAATATATCCTTATTAAAAAAATACACTTCAATGTGAGACTTCCACTCGAAAGTTTATAAAACCGCGATACGTGTTTCACTATACAACATCTTCTTTGGGCGTCACAATACGCGGTTCCATAGGAGTGGGGACAACCCATGCGTCCCCGAGAACAACCCCTATGCTACCCGTCCTACCACTGTCTCTTCCACGATGGTTGGATATACCAATTTTCCTTCAAGCATGCAGTCTATCCACTTGCAGCTCTTCTCCTCGATGATTGATTCTGGAGACGTATAATCCAATGTTCTCTTTATATCCAAGACAGCACCCAAAATCATTCAATTGTAAGCATATTCTGCTTTCTCCGTGACCCGGCATAAAGGCGTTTGTTTCAATCGACATACTTGATCTGTAGACATGCAATGGTAGCCATTGCGCTGTCCCTAATATGCTTATCAAATAATTTTTCGTCTGGTTGACTTTGATATACATAATCCAAAAGCCAGTGGCCGGCTACCTAGATGTATTTGACCAGACCTAGTTATTTGTGTAGTGCGAGTCCCATGTACCTACAGCTACCGGACTGAGTCATGGCCGGTGGGAGATATCATATCTGCGTGAAGTTTGGGTCCGTGTATGACAAAGAAATTATTAAACTCCATCACTAACTGAATGCGGTCTTGAATTTGGATGTTTTCGGCTCGAATAATCTAACAGCTTGATAACAGATTTCTACACATCTAGAGGGAGGGGCTTCTCACCGGCCATGACCAAGTCCGGCAGCTGTACCCTATATAAAGTGAGGACTCGCTTAGCTCAGCGCGACATCAGATCAGAAAGTAATAGCACATAGAGTCTGACTTACGACCAAAGAAGGTCAGATGTCAATCTTGCTGAAGTGCCCATTAGTAAGTTGAGGACCGCTCCTAAGGGGCGAGGGTGGATGGACCAGGTGGGATGTTCTGCACACATTAACCGTGTCGGGAAGATTTCAACTCAGGGCACTCAACTCGGGAGGGGACATGGGGGGGAGCTCAGCGCGGTGATAATGACTGGAACTCAGGTAGGCAGGTATCAAAAATTGGCGAAATTAAATGTTTTTGACCACGTGTGCCATTTGAAAATTTAAAAATACATTGTTAATATTATCGAGAAATAACAATAGCAGATCATTATCGTGTAATTAACATCGTGGCGGTATAATTTCAATGTACCCGATTTTATATGATATACATAAATCACGAATCTGTTGTTTGTATGTTACCATCAAAATTATGCTGAATGGACGGTTTTGTATCACTACAACTTGATGAAGAAAGTTTCTGAAACCCACCCCGGACTGAAAGATTTTCAAAAACGTTTTTTCGGAATGGAACGAACTGATAAATCTTTCTCGAGACAACCTATCAGTTTAATATGGAACAAACCATTAATGCGGATGCTGAAAAAAGACTGATTGGTATCGTGAATTTGATTAACTGTATTTCAGTTCGTTGCGTTGAGCAAAAAGACACGACATCCGATCAACGATAAAAGTGCACGTTTTGGACGAATTGAAAATTACCAAAAAGCAAGATATTTCAGCAGAATTGGAGCTAACAATATTAAAAAAAAAGTAGTGAACAACTTGAAAAATTCATCGAGACTTTTGATCAATATATAAATCAGTTCAGTTCTGATTTATCTCATAATCAATTATTTAATATTGCTTCTGGAAAAGCCGCTACATCTCGAATCGATAAATGTCTTTTGAATGCCAAAAAGATTGGTGCTGAATAATGAAATACTTTTATATCTCAATGTGCATCTGATCCTATACGATTTGAAATATCAATCCAAGAGAACACCGATTCAAAATTTTTCAAGTCAACTTGAAACAATTAAAATCGGTGGAAAGAATCAAGATGTCAACTTACAACACAATATTAATGTGCAGAAAATTCTATTTTATCCGATGATTCCTGAATCCATATTGCATAGAAGGGTGCTGCAAGCAGCTTCATCGGACCAGAACCTGTCATTGGTATCGCTATTGGCTTTGCCAAACAGACATTGAACACCTGGATGGCAGGAAGATTTATGGACTTTTGGCAGAATCTTCCAGGATTGGCTCACTCCAAGGCGTTTTTTCCACCTTTCAAAGCTTGATACCAAACAGTTGTTGGACTAAAGTAGGGATGAACTACCATGTCCAACAGGCCTTCTACAGGTCACTGTCATTTGAATCATCATATGCAGAGATGTGTTGACTCTGTGTAGAAAATGATGAAAGAGCATGATGTGCCTGCCCCGCTGGGGACCGAATCAGGTTATGAGAGTTTGGCAGAGCTGTACTCTTATACCATATGACCTGAAAGATAACTCACCATACAAACTAATCGGCTTCGTTAAAAAGCTGGGTTTATTTGGTCGAGTGTGAATAAGTGTGAGACACAATAAACCCTTTCGGGTTGCGGTGGAGGGTCGAATAAACCAACTCACGTTTGAACTAACCTAACCTGTATCCCTAGTTTTGTATCATTTAGATATGCAAAACGGATGAATCCGTACTTGTGAAATGTCGAAAAATAAATACTATCCAAGAACCGCCACATTCTACAGATGTGTTCTTAAACGATGGATTTTTATCATTCTATGAAAAAAGTACCTAAAAAATTCGGGAATGTTTCAAAAAAATTCTTAGAAATGATAAAAAAGTATCCAGCACGTCGAATCGATGTAAGTTTCGACAAATATTTGCATCCATCAATAAAAAACAATGAAAGAATTCTACGACATGAAGCATCGTTAATCGAGTACAAAATTTATGGGGCTGACCAAGTACGACCGTCAGATTTCATAAGAGAATTGAAGATTACGAAGTTTAAAGAAGATATTTTTTATTGAACATTGGTCCAGTGACGAAATAGTATAATTTCTATAAATTGATGGATGTAGCCGTTACTACGTGGTAGATAGATCATGAAAAATATGAAATGAAAATTTTTGTTTTTTACCACTTTTATTTGTAACTGCAGTTTCGCCCTATAAGGACACTTGAGTACCTACATTTTGTTTACATGTGACAATGTGGGTGTCTAACTTGAAAACCGGTGAGTAAAATAGATCGATTTGATCATTTAGCAGGTTACAGCAGCAATGCTTATGCTTATTAATTTCCACTGGATCCAAATAATTGAATATCAAACCCTTGTCAGCATAGTGCAAACTTTCCGTATCGTTTAGAATAGGGAACTTGTGGTTGCGTTCCAAGGAGTGGTTTGAAAACGTCGAATCAATTTTACCTAGTCTGAAGGACCTTTCATGTTCAGCATACCGTTTTGGAAAATTTCGACCACATTGTCCTACATAGTATTACACTCCGGGCACTTAAGCTCATAAACTCCAGATTTCTCCATCTTGTCTACTTGTCCTTATAGGACGAAACTGCAGTAACTTCAGTTACAAATTCTACGACGTTTCGAAACGTCGACAATTTAGAATTTGGTTTTGTTCAACATTTTGACCGAATTCCCGCCAACTTGACAATCAAAATTTATTCATAACGATTGGCAATATGTCTCAATTAAATTAATCTGCTTTTCATGTTTGGATGCTGATGGGAACTGGGAACAATAAAGATACATTAAAATCACAGAAGTTTATGAACAGCTGGTGAATATTTGCCAAAAGGATGAGTTGCGTTATTCGATGGTTTACTTTCCAGATGAATAATGCCAAAAAAGTGTATACTTTGACGCAACTTTAATACCACCTAGCAAGAGTGAGATGAATCAGCAATTTTTGAGGGCTCATTACATTTGGAGTATTTGGATAAATGCTTTCAAAAAGCAACCTATAAAATTAAACCCACTGGAATATGGTTTTATTCAACAGGAAGATTCATCTGTCTTCAAATAGTTTAAGGGAGATCCAATTCCAGGCTTTGTTAACGACTTGATTAGCGAAGTCCCTGGTAAGTCGATTATAATAAACTCTATTAAATGTGCTTGGTTCAATTTACAAATTCAAGCTTTATTGTTATAGAAACTGATGCAGTGGATGATGAAGATGACTTTCATGATGAGGAAATCTTCGAAGATGATGAGTGAGCAGAAAATAATCGATATAATCAAAGATGTATATATGTTCACTTAACACTTTTGAATTTTGCCTCGAACTCAAAATGAACAAGTTATATTATAATTTATCATCATTATACCCTACTATTTATTATTACCTCATAATAGATCTACTTTAAAGCTAAAATAATAGTTTAATTAAATTTTCAAACTCTGACATTTACATAAACAGAATTTATGATGTCATTACGTTTATAATTAATTTAAATAATTATCTGGACATTGAATGGACAAAAAAAGTTTCAGTGACCACATTTGGTAATTCTATCCTACATATATTAGTTTCTATAATGATACAAAGGTTGATAAACATAACAAATTGGTACATTGAAAATCTTCTGCCACGATGTTAATATCACAGGATAATGATCTGCCACTGGTACTTTGCAATAATACTAACAATGTATTTCTAAATTTTCAAATGGGGGACCTGGTCAAATACATTTAATTTCGTTAATTTTTTATATCTGGCCCACCTGAGTTCCAGCCAGTATCACGACGCTGGGCTCAACGAGTCCCCACACTCTCCACTTCATGTAGGACATGGTCTGGTCAAATACATCAGGGACGCCGGCTACTGGCACTAGGACAACTAACAGTAAATCCCCGGGTAACCGAATTCGGGTCAACCGAAACGGTTCATTAAAAAAACAAACATCGTCGAATTTTTGAATTCACGACTTTTGTAACTAATAAAATAATACATTGTTGTAACAAGCAAACATTGTTTCGAAATAAAAGACAAAGTATAAACTACAGCAATCGTTTGTAATTCATTTCTGCTGTACACACATTTTATTAGTAGGTTGCTTTTAAATGTTGGATTAACATTCTTCAAACAAGACTGAACCTCTGACGGAAGCAAGAAACTCTTTGGAAGGTTCGAAATAGATGAACATTTCAATCTAGCAGACAACTATTATAATATTCATGCAGTCATTGTTCACTATGGTTCTGGCGTTGAATTTGGTCATTATTACGCCTTGGTCAAAGACGAAACGGACTGGTTTAAGTTTGACGATACCCGTGTCACGAAGTGTTCTGGCGATGCATTGAATCTATTGGACCCTCTGGAGACACCCTACATTTTGTTTTATAAGAGAGAGGACATTGGTAGATCAAGATCTTCAGATGATGTGGTGCTGTAGGTTTTTCCGGGTTTTCCTGCAGCTGAAAAAGCAAATGCACCACTAGAATCAATGAAATCGCCCCGGAGCGATTTTTTATTATTGTTTTTATTTTTATCCTTGTTTTAATAAACTTATCTACCGAAAAATGTATTACTATTTATTTCGGTTAATTGGGGTTATAATGTAATCACTTTTTAATTTCAACTTGTTCCACATTGGGGGTGTTACTCAAGTCTAAAAGTTTCGTATATAATCCCTGAACTATAGCAATTATAGAAAAACTTTAACGAAGTATTTTGTTCACCTTCCCAACAGCAACAAAAACAGTTTTTTTCGATATTTCCAATTTTCGTCTCCCGTTGACGAAATTTTCCAAGTCGAATAAGAATTTTGGGGAAATTCATTTATTAGCCTTTTTTCGAGTAAAACTGACACGATTTTTCTATAGAACTCGTAGGAGTTAACAAAATTGATTCTATGGAAATGTATCAATCTTTCAAGCAAAAACTATTTCCTGTGATGAAGTGCTTTGTTCACCGTAACAGGAATAAAAAATGCTCTATAGAGATTTTCGATATTTGGAGTTTTCAGTTGCAACTGTTCTACATCATGGCGAAATTGCACTATGTGTAATCGAAATTCATAATTTATTAAATAATTCTATAACCACTATAGTTACGAAAAAAAATTCTGATACTTTTTCTAAGACTCTTTGTTATACACAATATTCGTTCTATGGAAAATGTCCAATATCTGCACTAGTTTCCGAATCAGTTTCGTTTCTGAAATGGTAGTGAACGGACGTGACTATAACGACCGACCACAAAGAAGGTACGCGGACGCCATTGTCGTCCAATTTTTTGTCACTCAACATTTTCGAAAAAAATATAGGAAAATAGCTTTTCCATTTCCGAATCTTGCTAAAAATCAATAGACAGCACTTTCAGTACTGGTGAGGATTTCAAGTCGATATTTCGTTCCGTTTGTCAGGGGTGTATTGAAATTTTTTGTCTATGAAAAATGACCTAGTTAGGCCAATTTTTTAATGAGATTTGAATGAGGATATTCTTTTCCTGTCATCATCAACTATTTCATACGGAAATACATCGGATGATAAATCCCATTCGCACTGAGTAGAACGAGTTTTGCCATAAGAAGTTTGGATGTACCAACAACATATGAATAATCGATTGAACGCAAGAGTTCTTATAAAAATATTTTTATTTCATTACCGGAAGAATTGAGTAGAAAATATGAAATTGCATTTTTCAGAATGCACATTCCGACTAAAAAGTAAAAAAAAATATTCACCTTTTTCGAAAACTTTTATTTACTATTCAACCAGAAAATTCGGAAAAAGTGATGTTTACCTTAGATTTTTTCTCGACGTGCTTTGAAAATGTTACTTTGATCAATTCAATAATAGGAAAAGAGAAATTACTAGGCTATGTTTGTGGAGAAAGGGTGGTAGCGGTAACCATAATTCTCCAATTCCTTTCAATTTCATGAATTTCTTTTTTATTTATGAGATTTTGACTTTTCAACTTTGCGACTAAATTTTCTTAAATATATTTATTCAATTGGACACTGGTCCAAATTCATAGTATCAAAAATTCGTCTTGAATATCTAACCAAAGAATATGTAATATATAACAAAACAACACTAATAATCAATCTCATAAGGCAATCCAAACAATCCAAATTACAAAATCCCAGTATAACTCCCAGACTTGCAATCCAGAAAACATGTCGATACGAGACAGACGACAGCATTTTTAGATATTTGATTTTTTGTATTCTGAAAGACTTCTCCAAAGTAACAATGGGACAATCTCATCGAATAAAAAAGTTGGGGTTCATTGCAAGAACCGTAATATATTAGTCCAAAGGTGTATAGAATTATTAGTTTGTGAAGAAGTTATCGCAAGGAAAAGACGTATGGAAAAGAAACACATTGCAATTCATAAGGTTATGTCGTTAGTAGCGTTGCCAACCTGATTCAATTGCTCATTTTCTAGTATTTCGAAAATAATCACTGAACTAGAATATTTACGAAAAAATTGTATAACTTTTCTGTTTGTCATTTCTATATGAAAAAAAATTCTTTTTTGATGTGCTCTTCACTTTTTAGTTTTAACTTGTCTCTCATTGAAGAAATTCAATTCGATTAAAAATTTTGCTTTCTGAAATAATTCCTGAACTATAGCAATTACGGTTGTATTTTATTCTTCCTTCTCAAAAGCAGCAAAAAAGTTTCTATGAGTTTTTTTCCATATATCTCCAATTGACGAAAATTTTTAGTTTCATTAAAGCATTTTATTACACAAATACTAAACAGCATATTTCACAAAAAAAACGATATAACTTTCTTATAGGATTCGGTGAGATGAACATAACTGAATTCATGCATAGCATTCAAAATTTAAAAAAAATAAGTTCATTTTAGCGATATCTCCCGTACTATTAGAGTTATCAAAAAAGTATATATATACTATATCCATCCAACAAACAAGCCTCCTTACGCTGCGCTGTCCAATCAGATTTAACTGCAATCGGCTGGCGGAATTCATTGTTACGGTGTCGGAGTGAGTTACGTTTTATCGCCTGTGGCGTATAAATATACGGTATTTTAAAGTTTAAAATTTTTGAAATTTCAAGTACTGATATACGGCTGAGGAAACTGCTTATTTGTGTCTTTACACTCCGACTAAAAAAAATTTCTATACCCAGCCGCATATTGGAGAGCACGTGCACTATGCATGATAATGTTATAGAGCACTCTGTTGCTTAGATGGACAGAGTATAGAACATTTTTTTGTATAAATCATCAATAGATATAATCAAGATAATGAAAAATAACTTTCTCGGGTAGACAAACAGACGGACTGGGCACGTGTACTTATGTAAACGAAGGAATCGCTATGCGGCGTGAAAATTTCTGTGAGTTCCATTCCCCAACAGCGTGACAACACTGGATTAGATACTATCAGGTTTGTTCTGGTTCTACAAAATTCAGGTTCTAGGACGTCAGGATCATGCGCAGTTGATGTAGAGCGTTCTGGTTTATTGAGGATAATTTCGGACTGATGAATCCTTTGTTCTGGATTCGATAGCGAAATGATCCTAAATTGTTCTAAACCGTCCCGAATCGTTCTGCTCTCGAGGCTGAACTGTTGAGAACTGTTCCCGTTGCTCATGCGCATTCATGCGGACATTTTTTTTGGCTACTTGCTAGGATGTTTTTTTAATTATTTGATTTGAATAATTGATGATTGAGGGTAGATAACATTTGAACTGACTATAAGGATACGCTACATAACAAAATGGACATGATCAATGGTATTTTCTTGTCTTCATATCTTCATATATACGATAGGTGGCACAGTGGTCTCCTCAAAAGCGTTCTGGTTTCAACAAGTGTCAGAGACTACTTCGGATTGTTTGATATTTTTTGTTTGTACGCATCACGTCTTACGCAGTTTCCCAAACAGTTTCGGATGTTAGAACCAGAACAAACCTATCACTCCACACTGTCTAGTTTTGAAATGTTACAACGGGATATTCTATGCAAGGTGCATAGAAACCATGGGGTTTTTACCGATTCGCTTTTGTTTTGTCAAAAATTTCGAAGCGAGAAATGACATTGACCAAACTTCGGACACATGTTGATAGATGGTGCGACAATCGAAATCTATCGCTCATATTATGTTCAGATCTTTAATTCAAGGATCATAATGTAAAAAAATCTTTCCCTTTCCCCTAAATTTGTCAAACAGTGTAATTTGTATTCTAGCACCTCTGTGCACCACCGCCTTCGAGAAATTTCTGAGGAATATTCCACCGGTTTCGGGGTTTCGGGAAGTTTCGTTTGCCGCATATAAACGCTATCCACGAGCATGTCGAGGCAGTCAAGTTTAGCGGACAGTGCCGTACGGATCGATCTTATAAGGCGACAGACATTTGAATAATAATTGAAGTGTTTTCTTATATTGATAGTGAAATAAAATTGAGTTTGATTATTGTTCAGTGCAGTCAATTATTGGTAAACCCACGGAAAAAACGTAACAATATCGTTGAATTCCCACCAAATTAATGAATCCCATACCACGATATCTGACAGGACCTTGATAATGAGATCTACTTGGGTACTTTACTTGACCATTTTAAGAGTAAATGATGGAGGAGTAACCAGGGAAGAATATTATATTACAAGCTTTTTAAATGCAATTGTTTATGACATTATCTAGACGAATAATCATGAAAGGCTAACTTTAAGTATGTATATGAATGAGCAACAATTGACCAAAATTAATTCGATGTTTTGGTTTGAACTTTTTCTAATAAGATGCAGGGTTATTACACAAAGTCACATTAATTAGATCACATTATTTCTGGTAGCATCTACAGTCAGTGTTTTTTCTGTTTGCTACATTAATTCCAAAAGAAGTGAACCTTTCTTGATTTTAACGAATTTTCACAATATCTATTTTCATGATATGTTGAAATATCATTTGCCTTGTATCGAGATAGCAGCTTTATAAAAGTCAAGTCGGTGAATTTGGATATTTCAAGAGTTATATATCTGAAAAATTATCAAAATCTTTGAATCTGGTGTAGATTGAGACAGAGTCACTGAACAGAACCAAACTTCATAAATTGGTGGAAAATCCAGATTTTCTTCACGCAGTCCTTTCAACTTGTAAATGAAATATCTTTCAAATCGAATAGTTGATGTCATCAATATAATATTCAGCAGTATTGAGGGAATATTAGTGATATTTTTTCAAGACATTTTCGTTATTAAACTGAGAAGTTACGAAGTTACGAAGTAACTGCGATATTCGGTTCTGATTTCCTACCTCGTTTTAAAAAATTACGCTCCAATTTCCTTTGGCATACATAGCATTATGTATACGTCCATAAGGCTTTTACTAATGAATTTTTAGGACCCTTGTTATACACCCATTTATCCTCACAGACAAATGGGCGAATCATTCATTCTAGAAAAGAAATAACTACTCCATTGATTTAAAAAAAAATACCTTGGATTAGACAAAAGTATTTGTCAGCTGGTATACCTACATCATGAATCACACATATCGAAAATTATTGATTAACCATGTTGTTCCAAACATTTTTTCATCATATCAGAATTGTATAACTTTTCTTAGTCGAATTTAAACAACCATGTTGGAATTATCAGAAAATAATCCAAATAAATTCCTAAACACAAAACTCATTCGGTTATACTTGATAAAGTGAAAATTTAATAAACTGATGGACGAGCCGTGGTAGATCATCAAGAAAAATGAAAAAAACCAGTGAACATAGTTTGACTATAACTGAAAAAACTCCTCATTAAATGTCAATGAAGCTGTATAGTAAATTACCTAATCGTATCAAGGATTTGAAGAGCATAAATAAATCTAAGAATTTTTTTATCGATTTAGAACCATAGTGATCATTTAAACCAAACGGAATGTATGTATGCCAGTAAATTTTTTGACAACATTTCGTTCTATGTTGTCTGTGTACATACAAGCTGTAATAGTCGGCATATTTTGAAATGAAGATTATTATCATTATTCTCAATAGCTCATTTACTTTGACTATTTTTTAAAATCAAATTTAGGGTTAATTATTAATAATATTGTTGAAAATTCAAGGATTCGTCGATTTGTAACACCATAAACATGTATACCTAAGCCTAACCTGATCAAAAATAATCCCTTACTTATCAATTACTGAAAGAATTTATTGCAATACTTTCACGTGTTTTGCCATACATCTTCCTCAATTGAGAATGTTAAAAATCTTATAATTTACAGCCATTTTATAAACTCCAATATTAGGTAGGACCCAAAGGTCAACCCGGTCATAAATTAATTAAACAACTTGTTGGCTCAGATAGAACTCTGTAATTGTAGACTATATCTTGTCTTACAGGTAGTTTAACTAATTACCTGTTTGAACTATAGGTAGAATCTAATATTGGCGAGTGTAAAATTACTGTTTCCACACTCTCGCTTGAGGGAGCTATTGTATAGCGGTGTCGCGGTTTGTATAAAACTTTTGTAGGAAAAATCTTGATAATCCATTGTATCATTCACTGTTTACATGGATTTTCCTTTCGGTCAGTTCAATCAAGATCCCTTTTATCTCTATCCCTTTGCCTACCTTAATCAGGTGGTCAAACTTGGCAGGGCGCCTCTGGAAGGCTATTTGAATAATGAGAGACACACACATCTCTCACATATCACAGATTTTCCAGTTTTCTTCACCCAACATTTCTTGTAATGAAGAAGCAGTTTTGAAGGTCACCTTTAGGTTAACGTTTTTAAATTCCGTCCAACCTATCAGTGTATCAAGGTCCCATTTTGAAACAGTCCAACATTGTTTTTATTGTCGAATATTTTATAAACGATTTTCATGAAATTAGCAGAATTTTTTTTTCCATAAATAGATCAGGGATCCATAAGATAATGAGTCACTCAGACCTACCGTGAATGTGATAGGTTCACCAACTTATGAGCTGGCTAAATACTTGACAACCCTACTGCAGCCATTTATAGGAAATACATATTCATTTATTAAGAACTCGAACACTTCATCGAAAAGAGTACAGATATGAAGTTAGGTCCTTGAGGTGTACTAGTGAGCTTCGACATGGTCTCCTTATATACGATGGTTCCGATCAAGCATACGATACGGCTAATAAGCGAAGTATTCCCAGCAGATATAACCGCCCTCTTCGCTAATTGTTTATCATCAACTTATTCCCAGTAGGATGGTGTTTTTTACGAACAAACCGATGATACCGCAATGGATAGTCCATCAAGTCCGGTGTTGGCAAACTTTTCATGGACATTTTCAAAAAACGGGCTTTAGCGCCAAGGGGCCGTGAAACTATATTGTTGGCTACGTTATGTTGATGATACGTTCGTGGTATGGCAAGATGAAGAGATACAAAACGATTTTTTATAACATCTCAATTCTCTCGACCCATAAATCCAATTCACAATGGAACTAGAAACCCAAGGGACTCCAGCCTTCTTGGATGTTCTTGTGAACAGACGAGAAGATGGTACATTGGGCCACAGAGTGTATAGAAACCAACACACAGAGACAGGTACCTGAACAAAAACTAACAAACAGCCACAACAAAAGAGAGGGGTAATTAAAACGTTGGTTGAGAGAGCGCGACGTCTCTATGAACCTGAAAGTCTTCCTAGGGAACCCAAATATCTTCAAGGTAATGTAGACCAAAGAAAAATTCCAGCGGGCCATACGACCTAGGAGGAAGAACGCCAAAGTAACCCCAGCTAGGCTGGTCAAGGGAAAAGTTTCCTTCCCTATGTCAAAAATATTACAGACCGAATTGGGAGAACCTTGAAGAAACACGACAACCCATATTTAGGACAACAAAAACTATCACACAAAGTCTAAGGTTAGATAAGGACCCCGGAGAACCCTTAGCAAAGCCAGAGGTATACCGGAATCTTTGTAGCTGCGGGTCGATCTACATTAGAACCACGAAAAAAAGTCTCTCTGAACACGAAATTGTCGATTGGGAGAAATCGACAAATCAGCTGTAGCCATGCTCACAAAAATGAAGCCACTTCCATTATCTCATTCGAAGATACAGTATTACTACATAAAATTTGAATTCACCACCCATGAGTATATAGAGAGGCTTAAAAATTAAAAAATACAGTGATAATTCCAATAGAAGGGGCAATGAACATTAATAAACTCTGGCTACCTTAAAGGCACACGAAAAAGGTAATGTAATCCAATTAAGAGAAACAAAGCCACACCCACTAATAATAATATAAAATCAGAGACAAATACCAGCATCCTAACTAATACGTTCGTAACAGCGGGAACAACAACTCGAGCACTGCGACCAATACCACATCGCCTTTGATAATGTCTACCACAGAAGTGTAGACGAAACGTCAGTCATGAAAACTTGCAGACCACGGCCCAAAAAACCGAAAATAGCTTTCAATCAGTTAAGATAGTTGGGAAAAATGTTAGTTTTGGTGCACGAGAAAAGTGTTTTGTTAGATCCATATTAGAGGTTCCACTTCAACTTTCAATGGTTTCACAGGTTAATATTTCACTAAAGGATGATCTAAGTTTTTTGATCGGAAACACGTGGTTTGGACTGGTCTACAAGAAAATGAGTGAATTTTTAGATCAAAGAATGTGTATCATATTTTACTTGAAATATGAAATAAAATGTAACAAAGAGTGCGAAATGTTAACAAAGGCCTTTGGCGAGTCTCTTATGAGTAAAACAAGAGTTTCCAAGATGGACGTGAAGACTAACACACCAGACGTCCCAGCACAGCTATACCCGAAAAAAATGAAAGAAATGTTTATAAACGATCACCTAATCCCAATAAGTTGCCTATGATGTTGGCATGTCAATTGACTCATGTCATAAAATGTTCTGGGTACAAAACGCGTAGCAGCAAAACTTGTTCCAAAATTGTTGAATCTTCCTGACAAAAAAATACTCTTAACAATGCCCCAGCATCCACATTCGTCAGAGATGATTCCGTCTGACTTTTACCTATTTGCGAAAACAAATGAAGGGCCGTAGTTTTACAAGCATTGATACCATTAAACGCGCATCGCTGAAGACTATCCCAAACAACGAGTTTGAGGAGTGTTTCGAGGATTGGAAGAAGCGCTGGCACAATTGCATAATATCTAATGGAGACTATGTTGAAGGCGACATTGACTAATGAATAAATAACTTTTTTCAAGAAAAAAAAAAAAAAAACAAAATTTCTGTTATTCTCTGAACATACCCTGTATATTTTCTGCGGAGGCGAAAACTTCAGTTATGATTTTGATTCTAAAAAAACCTCTACATAATTCACTTTTGAATCAACTGATGATTTTCCACAGATCGGTTTCTCATTTCTTGCTACCTAGAAAATGGCAGGTCCTTCAAAGACTTGAATTGAAAACAACAGTTGGCATTCTTTTATGCATCAGTCTAGAATCTCGTGATATCAAATATATCACTTCTATAAAATACTATTTGTACTTGTACAAAATACTATTTGCCGGATTGATTTCAGCTTCATTCAGTAACTGAAATCTACGAAAAGACAAAAACCCTTGAAATCAAGCACAGAATTTATGTTCAGATTAAAATCTGACCGCTTTTATTTGCTTCTCAGTTTGTTTTAAAGATGTAATGCATGTAATGCATACAACCTGATGAAACCGGATCTCAAAAGTGAATCATTCCTTATACAACACCAGACATCACTGTTTTGATCTGCCATTAGGTCTCATCAGTGGTGTTAGACTAAACAACAAATGCAATATGTTAGACCTAACGATCCTTAATGAATAATTCTCAACAAAAGTAATCTTCTTTCATGAAGATGTCATCTATGGTATTGACAGAAAACAGAACCTTGCTCATTCAAAATAAATAGGGCTTCCAATTATTATCAGAAAGGTTGCTTTTAGTCTAACAGTTCATTTATGGTCCAGTCTAGTAACTGAAGGGAGCAATAAAACGTCGAACCGGTGCTGTCTGGTGTTGGTTCATGAATGATTGATTTTTGACTCTGGTTGAATCTAGTTGCCTTGCAGTGCAAGCTGTAGGAGAAAAGCAGAACACGATTTATAATTTAGTAGACGAGGTTGTTGGCTTTGCAACTTACCCTCGTAGGGATCCTTGTTCATCTAGGACATTCTAGGTTGAGTCAAGTTTGAGCTTTTGTCAATATTTTACAATTTATTCACACAACCTGTCAGAAACATTGAAACTGTAGGACCGCTGGTTCTTGTTAGATTTGTTGCTTATAGTTGTTATATAGTTAAAATTATTCTATATCAAATATATCATCTATATCAATATAAGCAGTACGTTTTAATACTGTCATTTTCATATTTGATTACGGTCTCAGAAATGTCTTGTTTCTGATGTTTGAAAAAATTCTTGACAATAATTATACATTTTCACAATATAGATTTCATTTCCAATGTGTGTTTCACTACATAGTAACATCCTCAGCTGTACTGGTACTCCACACTACTTCCCAATGCAATTTATACAAATTATCGACCTCAAATAATACCTATTACTGGTGACTCAGTAGTTTTGAGAATAGGTAGCCAGCAGATAAATAACAGAAACATTTTTGTTACTTATGATTCGACTACTTCCGGTAAATTTTTCATGACAATAAATTGGAGAGTTGGTCGTTGAAAAGTAAATTTGATTATTTACGTTTATAAACTTTCAGGAATTCGAGCAGGTTAAGTTTTTTCCTGTATGTAGTGCGTCGTAGTTCACGTAGAAGTCGTGGTTGTTTTCCAACAGATGGCATGTATAGGTTGAATTGGTTTTCTTTAATTCAAAACTTCTTGTGTGTTCAGACAGTCTGGTTTTGAAATTTCTAGATTTTCTTCCAATATAAACATTTTGGTACGAGCCACACTTTAGCTTGTAAACACCTGATTTGTTGTGCTTGTCAATTTTGGATTTGTTTTTTTATAAGTATACCTGAGGTGTTATCAGTCTTCAATCAAATTTCCTTTTGAACGACCAACATGAAGTTGATTTCTCAACAATGTTCAATTTGTTTTCATGAAAAATCAACTATAACTAGTCGAATCATAGGTATTAAAAATTTACCAGTTTTGTACCTGCTGGATATCTGTTTACCAATTAGTAATATCTATTAATTGAAGTCGATAATTTGTATAAATTGCATTGTGAAGTAGTGTGGAGTTTCAGTCCAACTGAGGATGTTACTACGTAGTGAAACGTATATTGGAAATAAAATCTATAGTGAAAATTTATAATTATTATCATGAATAGTGTTACTAACTTTCACGAAGCAACGGATCAGTGTGTTAACAAAAAAATGAAACATTTTTGTTGATGTCCTGATTCTGAAAACATATTTTTTAACAAAATTGTGTTGAAAAATACAGGGATTGTGAAAATCTCTATACTATAGAGTTCATTATGAATTGTTTCAAACACTTGATTTTGTCTATTATTCAAATAATGATAAAAGTAGGGAAACTCAACAGTGAACAAAGAAGGTTGTGGTTCTTAATATTCACTCAGGTTACACTATCAGATTCACTGATCACTTATTTGGTCGTGCAAAATGAATTTAAAAAACAAAATGAAGTAACAGAGGGCGGTTTTAGCAAGATATTTCAATCACAGTTGGAAAGGTTCATATTTTCTTCAATAATTATTCTACTGTATGACATAATTTAGGGCTGTGTTCACATTTCCTTGCCACTTGCTGATATTTGATGGTAGTCACACACTCCAGTCAGGTAAAAAAAGCATAGTTAGCAAAGATGAAGTATTTTATTGATTCAGTTGAATTCGGGGAACTCTTACAATAACATAACAATTTATGTTAAACATAAAAATATCACAGTGTATAACAATTAAATAATATATATTATATGTATATAGTATATGTATATATCACAATTTACCGGTAAATATCACTGTACATATCACAGATTGAATTTCGAAAATAAATGACTTGCAATATATGAAATTATTCACACCTCAGTGGAATTCATATAATACATTTCATATATTTCTCTTTATATTATTCTACATGCCAAATTATTAAGTAATGTTACTTTTCTCTATAAAATTAAAATTCTAAAAGGAACTCAGATTAATGTAAACAAAATGGAAAAATCACATTACTTACAATGTACCTATAAGAGAAAAAAAACTATTCGACAATGATCACCTCAATAAATATAATAACACCAGTCATATTTATACGTGAGTTTTCATCTCATATCTATTATTATATTGATTGTTATTTCACGTTCTTTTGAGACCAAATGACCTATTGATCAATGGAAGTATAGAAACAAGAAGTCTGTTCAAGATTGGTAAAAGCTTATTGATTGATGGATGAAGTGCTAATTATTTTGTTCAGTATGATGAAATATTTATGGATAAAACATAGAAAAAAAATTGTACTGGGTAAGATGTGCGCTAAAATAATCTGCAGTTCTTTACAACTTTTATGAACATATCTGATCAAAAGCAGCAGCTTGATATTGCATAAAATTACATTTTTTCTATTTCTGAACTTTACAATTACTTGAAATACAATGAGTGAGTGAAAACTAAATAATTAATGTTTGACTGTATTGCCATCAAAGGAAGTCCTATCACTTGAATTAAAAAACATACTTATTCTCATAATAGAAAGAAATGGTGATAAAGAAGTGGAGACTGATTTTTGAAAATTCATCGTCTTCAAAGCTAGTTCTTCCCACATATCTTCCAAACAAATAATTCATTATTTAACACTTTATCAGAACGAATCAAAATTATTACTATTATCAGCCGTCACCGATGTTATATCTATGTGGGTTCTTTAATAATAAGTGGTATTGATGCTTTCATTCTTTATTCTACAATTCAAAATTACAATTCAACACTCAACTCGAATTACACTTTATAATTGTCGCACTATTTCACTTGTTCACTATCACTTGTAGCCTCATCACTTGTCTGAACTTCAAGCTAATCTGCTTTTTGACAATAAAGAAATCGGTTCCTATATATTTTTTGTTTCGAAAAGCGTTGAAACCATTTCATCCAATACATATTTTGATTTTATATTTCATCAACTTCTCAAAGCTTTCTTTACACTCTTGACATTCTGTTGAAGGTTCTCAAATTATTGGAAAACTATTTTATACCTCTTTATATATTTTAAAACTTAATAAATCATGTAACCAAATTTTTTTGGTAAGCCCGGGAAAATTAAAATATGAGAAATCAACTTCATTTTGATTAAAATGTGAAATATTTTTCATTATAATGTGCATTAGGCACAAAGAGAAAAATGGTACATTTCACTTCACAAAGACAATATTGATGAACGAAAATGATTACAGCTATTTCACCTATTCAAATTACTACTTTTACACTATTGAACACTAGACGTCTGTCTACTTCATGGAAAATCTGAACTTATTATCGCCAACCCGTAAATAAGATCTATTGGTTGGTAAATCAGGGATTCAGTTTTGACAATATACCTAATATCTTTCATTTTCATAAAATTCTTTATTAAGAACAACAAAACGAGATCTTTTTATGGATAGATAAAGGTTTATCTAGGGAATTCTTATTCAGCTAAAGTAATGTTTCTCGTTCAAACCTACTTTCGGAGGAGCGGGACAGGGATAGTCACTCCTCCACTTTCGCTATCACCCTGTCAACCAATCAGAAGCCATCGCATGCAGCCCATTTTCGGCGGGAAATTAAAATTACTCATTGTTGTCTCATGATAGAGTTTGTGGCGATGAAAAATTATTTGCAGGTTATGCGTGTACACATTGAGCGCCGGGGCTGATTCGTTTCACAGATAAGGTGTTTTCTGGCGTTTAATCGTATTCGAGCGTGTATTCGAAAACGATTTGTCGTTACATCACTAATAATAAGATTTGCCAAAATGGAATGATTCAATTTGTGTCAGATGTCAAATTCAATAAAAAAAAACAAATTTTTCAGTTTTCTCTTACTTAATGATAATCGGATTTGTGCAAGTAATAATTTTCCAGCTTTATTTTGTAAACCCTTACAACGTATTTGATGAAAAGTTTTCAGCACTTTATAAACTATAACGATCAAAATAAAGCAGAAACTGACAACTGACGTAACGTAATGTCAAATTCCATTTCAAAACCAATCTCACGCTAGTTTTGAATCATAGTTTATGTGATATCATCGTTTCAACGCCAGAATGAATGTATTTGAATCACAGACGAATACGTTTTGAATACATGAGCACTAGAAAACGCCTAAGAAAGATGTAGCAAGACATTTTGATTATATGTTCGAAAGATTACCAAGTTTAAGAGTAAAAAATATATGGATTCATTTTTTGTAAAACCCTAGCTCAGAAAGTAGTTTAGAGATCAACAAATTTTGATTTCTGATTGCTGATCATTAAACCAATTGCATGCATTTCAAAAAACTGTTTCAAACACCAGGCTATAAAATAAAGTCGATTTTTTGTTAACTTTGCTGAAGAAGAATATTGAGACTTCAAGCCTCATTTTTTAACTACTCTACTGACCAGTTCCAGAATAAAAAATATCAAGCGCGTCACGTACTGAAAACAGCTTTCATAGTCAATCAGTAACTTAGAAAAACAGATCAATGTAGAAACTCTAGTTTTGATTTTCCAATGTTGAACCATTTCATTTCATTCATCTATTCACAGTAAAAAAAGTATTTATTTCATCTTGAGTATGGGTATACTACATAAAAATATTTTTCCTTTAAAGGGGATATTTTTTGGGTGATATTAGTTTTTGGGAAAAAAGTTGCTTTCTTTTTCATTATACAGATATAGGAAAAAAGGAAAGAAGTAATTGTACAGAAGTTTTTTTTTCAGATAGAAATTGAAAGCAACTACTTTCAGATTTATGAACACTGAATTACACGAAAATAACTTTTTTCCATTCAGTTTGTACTGCAAACATTCGAATTTGAGAAAACTCAAAGAATCAGCTTATATATTTTTGGCACCTAACAAGTGTATTTTAAATAATTTTGCGGAACTCGATCGTACCTGGTTACCACTGCTAAGGCGAGAGATTAATAACAAAAATATTAACTTGAACTGAGTTCTGGTACAACATCATGTGTTCTTGTAATCATGTAGACTACTGAATATGTCATATTGACTTTTTATTCCTTCAACATTTATCAAAAGAATACATATATTTTCGGAAAATGGTATTTTTGTATGTTTTGAGAACTGAAAAGAATTTTTTGAACCATAAGCCATTTTGAAAAAGTTATCGATACATTTTTTAATTTTTCAATAATTTCATTTGTTGGCAAGATATATAAATAGAAGTTACTGACTAATTGGACCCTTCAAAGTTCTATATTACGTAGTGAACTTTTTAGTTTTCCCTTCATTACACTTGAAAAAAATCTTTGTTGATCTATATTTATTTATTTTTCAGATTGTTGAAGGTTAGACAACAAAAACATCAAGAAATATAACCATGACATAAGTGTTACAACATATTGCTTCATTGGACTTTTAACCTCTGCAGACCGATTTTAGACTTCCACTTATCATCAATATAAAGGCAGATGTCTACAAACCATTCATAAAAAATAATTTTTGGGAGCACTTTAAGTTTTTATTCATCGTTGATCAAATTAAGAGTCAGGTTTCTAAGAAAAGTGTGGATACTTCCTATTTGTACTTACTCAAAAACGGTTCTTTCCTATAGAACCTAAAGGGAAAATATCTCTTCACACGCTAATATTTTCTATATGATTAAAAGTTCATATTTCAAAAAATGATTTTTAATTTGTAGATCAAACCACAATTCAATTTATACCAGTTTATCACATTAACTTCAATATATCACCAAAAACATATCAGTCATCAAAAACCATTATTGAATGAGTTATAGATTGAGGCTAGGCACTAATTTTTCTAACCCTAGCAAATTCAGTGTACTACCGTAATCATATACTCTGAGCTATCACCCATATTTCTGAAGCTTTTACCATATCTTACACAAACTTTTGAAGATTTCATAAAAAATAGCCAATACAATTGCAAATAAATGAGGTACCTGTTAGTCTGGTATCCCTGCTGCATGGCTGGCGGTGGATAGTAACCCTCCTGCATTGGCCTCGGTGGCATGGTCTGCTGGCCCCATTGCTGCTGTCTCGGCGGACCTCTCTTATCATCAAAATTGTCAAAGTATCTGTCACGGTCTCTATCTCTCGATCTGCGCTCTCTATTGTCTCTAGTTCTACGATTATCTTTGAAAGTACGTTCATCTCTGTTGTAGTCCCTGTCATCATCGTAGTCACGATCTCGTCTGGATCTGAAGCAAAGAAGGAATATTTCATTCGGTATTGGTAGGACCGATTATTCATTGATGCAGTTGTAAGAAGTGGAATCAAGTTATTACCTGTAGCTCAAATGTAATTTTCATGTTTTTTTTGTTGTACCGCTCTCGCAAGAGTACATTGTATATAGCTACTTATTGAATATTATGATAATTGAAATGAAGAGTCAATCAAAAGAAGTTTGAAGTTTACTCAAATCAATCAACTGAACAAAAATGGATTTTTTAAACAGTCTCACAGTTCCATATTATTCTTGTGGAACAAGCTACTGGCAGAAGGATGAAGAAAATATCTTAAGAGAACACCTCTCATTTAACTTTAATATAAGACAATTAAAGGTCGTCAATGGGATGAATTGCTTTATTCGATGTCTTTTTAATTGATTACCTATTTGTTTTTAGAAATTCATATTTATTATAGGATAGAGAAAATAAGTTTTGTCTAATTTCTACCAAAATGTTTATTTGTTACGAGCGGTTTTGGTTTATTTATTCTCAAGTAACATGAGAAATTAACTTTTGTCTCATTTCTACTAGTAAACTCTCAAGTAAACATGAAAATGGTTGAGAATTAACCGAAATCGGTCGTAACAAATAAAAATCTTAGAAGAAATTAAACAAAAGTTATTTTATCTAACCTGAATCCACTTTATGTGGTGTTGAAAAGCTTCAAGTACTTTTAGGTGTTCAGCTGAATACATCTATAAATGGGTAGGTATTGTTGCAGTTGCATTGAACTTTTTTTTCAACTGAACTCACTTTCGAATCTAGTTTTCCAGAGTTAAAATAGAAGACAACACAATTGAGAATAGTTCATCAATATTTTCATGTTCAATTATTTTGTTGTTATAGAAAATTGAGATACAAGGTGTTCCAAATTCGATCCTCACCATTGGGAAACAAAATCTCACAGAGTTAGGTTCATTTGAAAAGTCGAGGAAAAAATACGGAGACAGAATGGATCAGGAAACTAAAGAAAATTTGATGAATAAGGTATGTATGAGGTAAGTTAGACATTGTGTCCTTTTCAATAAAAATTAATACAGATACACATGAACCCGGGAAAATTTACAGGTCAAATTTCCTCCGAAATGAATATTTGTCATACAAGTGCTTGGACACATCTCAAAAAAGTGGTTTGAAATGTTACAAAAAACACATATCTCAAAAATTGCATTCAGGTGATCTCGAAAGGCGATTAAAATTTTTAAATTGGCTAATAAGAAGACCTGATTTTCCTGTTTTCCTGGAAAATGTAATTTGGACAGATGAAAGCACTTTTATGAATTGTGAACCGAAATAACAAACACATTTGGAACATAAATAACCCCAGAAGTTCTGAAAAACCTCAAGTGCAATTTAGTATTAACGTGTGGGCAGGAATTTACAAAGATAGAATTTTGGGTCCTCATTCATTTGACGGAATTCTGAATGGAGAAACCAATCACCAGTTTTTAATGTCGATTTTTGAAGGCTATTTGGATGATCTACCTTCAGCTAACTATAACAACATCTGGCTTCAACATGATGGTGCTCCACCGCACACTACCAGATGAGTATCTAATTACCTGACTGAAAGGTTTGGTGATAAATGGATAGGGAATAATGGATCGGAGAGCTGGCCAGCAAGGTCTCCAGACTTAAGTGTACATTCTTATGGGGTACACTGAAAAATAGAGTTTATGGTCAGAGGAAACATCAAAATACTGAGGACCTTTAACACAACATTGTGAGAGAGTTCTGAAGATTGAGGAGGAGAGAAATTAATCGTGCAGTAAATAATATTCGAAGGACACAGTTGTGTTATCATGAACAAGGCCAGCATTTTGAGCATTTGCTGTGATTTACTTTTGTCTTTACATTTTAGTTAATTATTGTTATTTGTTCAAGGTTCTATTTTCATTGAAAAGGACACAACGTCTAATTTACCTCATACACACCTCATTTATCAAATTTTAATTGTTGATTCTGTCTCTGTATTTTTTCATTGGCTTTTCAAACGAACAAAACACGGTGAGATTTTGATCAATAACTTGAACATAGTTCGATGTGGTTGTCGTATTTCGGGATACAAGTTTAAATACATTTCCGATATCTTAACACTGTTTCTATCGTATCTGTAATAAATTTGCATCATATCTCTTTTTCCTTCATTCGTGAAAGCTATTTTTTGTCAAAAAATCAATGAATTGTACAATAACAAAGTGCCATTGAGTATAAAAAATTGAAAGTCAAATTTAGAAACATCAAAGTCAAAGCCTATTATGATGAGTATTAATTTTTTCAATATCTCCAATTTTTCGAAAAATAATGATAATTTATGATACATCATTGAAAAGGTAAAATCTGGTTCTATTCAAAACAGAAATAATCCAAAGTAGCGCCCATAAGAAAAAATAAAGTTGATGATGGTGGCCGGAAGACGAAACGTCGGATAGCAAATCTGAAAACACCATTATGTATCAGGGAAAAAGTGGTAATGCGGAAGTGCAATTTATTTTCGAATCCTTCGAAAAATGAAGCCAGAAAAAAATAAAAACCAACTTCCCTCAAAGCATAAGAAATGAAATCTCTTCATACACATGACCAAAGGATAGAAAGTTGGGGCTGTACAGTATGAAAGGTAATTGATAATAAAAAAAAATTGTACTGGTGTACCTTAGAGCAGTTTCATAAGGCCCATTTCCAATAATATGAATTGGATAGAAAATGAACAGCAGCTCAAATTTTGTAAACAATGATGTGCCCTTGCTAAAAAAAACCTATCTTTCCCTAAAAAACTATTTTCCTTCAAACGGGATCAGGACACTACAAATAAAAAACTGCTTTGCAATTCTATTGCCCTTTCACACACTAACTATGCTGGCATAGTGTGTAGGCCATGCTTATCGCAAAAAATATCGTGCATTCATTTCATATCGATGGTGTTTCCTCAAGCACAGGTCAGCTTGTTAAAAAAGAACTGCAATTTTTGAAATTATATGAAACATGTTTTGTTCTCTATGCTAGCCTTGTCCATAAGATCTTGACTAATAGTTGTCCAAATACCTTGTTTCAAAAAAAATTTGAAGGGAGGGCTTCCACAACAGAACACACAAATAATGCTTAAATGGCAAATTCACTCTTCGAGGCATCCTTCTATTCAGTGGCCTGTGCTGAACAATATCCTTCAGAGTACTCAAATCCTATTCTTTTGTTTTGCATCATATGTTTGTGATTTCATATATTATGACACAATACATGCTTTATTATTTTTATTATCGTTATATTTCTTGACCATACAACCTTGAAGATCACCAGATCGCAATATCATACTTCGAAATAGTTTCCAAATTACAGCTCATTAAGGAAATAACTTTGTCAATATTTGAGCTGATTTCCGCAGTTTAAAACTTATTGTTCAATATAATACGCGCCAACTAAGTAAGATTTTGATGCGCATTTTAAACTAAATTGTATCTGCCCCAGAAAATAGCTATTGGCCATACAAACTGATGTCAATAGTACATTGGCGAAATATGACTCAAGTAGGTGGAGTCTTTTGACACAGAACGATTTTATGTTTCTGCGCCGACTCATCTCATTTGGCGCATTCTGTACTTAAAATGCTTTTTTCAGACAATGAAGTCATCGGAATCGTCTTGATTTAACTAGCAGTTTTTCCAAAGTTCTTTATGCACTGGTGTTTAGATTCTTGTTTTCTTAATTTGAATGAAATAAATATAATACACCAGCCTCATTGGAGTATTGTGTTTTACTCATATTTTCATAATACCCATTCCAATAATCTTGTTCCCTACTTTGTAGGAAGTTTGCCATTTTATTCTGGAAATAATTTGGGCTGGCCTCACATTTGCATAATACGTGACAAGTTGCCTCTATGTCTATTTGTTGCATTGCAATGTCTAGTATTTACAGCAATATTTTGTTCAGGTGTCCTCTTATAAGACGGTGTTGAGTCAATACCTGCTTTTATTGAAGCTGTCCTTAATGATTCAAATTACTCGTAACATACCTGATCAAATCTATAACATAAACTTTCTTGAAAATAATAACTTTTCACCACACCTTTTACACCAAAAACATACTTGGATGGATTTTGCAAAAACTAGATAAGGGTCTTACCATTGGGCATTAAATAAAATAAATATTTGTGAATTGAAAAATTTATGACTACTAGAATTTATAAATTTATACTACTTAACACAAAATCTGATTCTACATGTGCTCACAATCTATGGAGAACGTTTATAACCTTCCACAATCTGAAAATTAAAGCTGAATCAATAAAGAATCTGCTGGACATTTCATTCCTTCAACGTTTCTCAAAAGAAATATACATGTTTCCGTTTGGGGCATTCTTCATAAGTGATTTTATTGAGATTTGATAAAAGAAAAATATTAATTTTCAAAACATCAAACATCTAAAGAAATCAAAGTAAAAAAATTTCCTTTTACCATTTATTATTCAATTTTTAGACAAAATTTATGAATACGAAGTAGCTTTTCGGGTGTAACTTACAAAATTCTTGGAATGGGTGTCATGAGAAAGATGGGGAAAAATGCAATGAGCTCACGAGGCTGCAGTGTTTTCCGGAGAAATTGAAATGGATGTATCTTCATTTGTTTTTTTTTTCTTCAAATTCTGGAAGGTTATGAACCAAAAAAAACAATAATAAACATCGACTCCACAAATAATGTGGAACCTTTCGAGGATTTGAAAAGGGCTGTTAAAAACCAAATTCAACATTTCGACAGGAGTCAAAATAAAATAACCTTGGTTTATTAAATGTACAAAATATTCGAGAATCTTCATTTATTCAAGTAAAGGATTTGTTAAAATTGTGTTAGATTCAGTGTTGAGATAGGAATAAAAGATGAATGAGGAATGTGTGGAGAATTTACCCCCAAAACTGGAACGTGAAATATTTTTTCAAAAGAATGGGTACACCTTCACATAAAAGTAGGATAGTAACATATTACGTTCATGAAAAATTTGAGGAAAAAACGAGGGAGTGCAAGAGAAGAATTGACTATCATAAATAATGTGCCACAATTTCACACCTGTTATGACTAACCTGTTTTACCACTATTTTTTTTGATTTGTTGATTTCCCCTAACGAAGTTGCTTACATACTAATTGATATAAAATTCCAATTGAATTAAATGTTTTTCTCCCACATTGTGATCTAGTTATACTGGTCCCACAAATAAATACATTATATCTATTGTTTCAATACAATTTGAATGGAATTTTTGGACAATTTTGAAGGGATCGTGCATGGCTCAATAAAATTAAAGGAACGAAAAAAAAAAAGACATTTGAAATATCGCTTCTGATGAATCGTTACATTCAGAAAATTATAAGAATTACAAAATTCATAGTGACCTATTCAAGGATCAAAAGTTGAAATTTCCAGAAATAGCAGGAGTCGAAAAAAAAATCAATACGCCAAAACGTGACTTTCAACAAGCGTATTCGATGAACATGGTATCAAAAAAATCCGAAAGAACGAAGGACAAAATAGAGGAATACCATACATGGACTCACGGTTTCTGTCAAGCTAGTCTAATAAGTTCACAAATTTACACATGCAATGAAAAACAAGTGTTTCTACAACAACTAACCTTGGAGGTGATCTCAGAGGTGATCGATATCTAGAGGGACCCCTTCGAGAAATCGAAGAAGGCTGGGGCGACCGCCTCGGAGGAGACAGTTGCCTGTGGGGTGATCCTCTTAGACTGCCTGAAAATGACCTCGATCGAGACCTATAATGGCAAGGTGCAAGTTAATATAAATGGATTCCATACATTACAATCAATAAGGTTATCTTTTAATCATTACCGAAAGTGTGTTCAAGAATCAAGGTAGGGTACTTTGACACTACACATAAGAAATAATAAATTTTTTCAAGCATATTTGTTGAAATGTTGGCGAGTTATTTGGAATAATTAGTATTGATGAAAGCAGAGCACAAGTAAGTTGAATGGAGAAATTCACTGTGAACAAACAAATAATTTTTAACAAATATCTATTTCTTTTTACTTCCACTTCAAAAGAGATTTGAAGGCAAATTAGTTTCTTACTAAGGCTTACAGATCTTTAGAGCGTTATTCTCGAATAATAGTAAACAATACTTCATCATACAGGGATATGATAAAAGTTCTGTACAAAATTCATGAATAGGAAAATTTTCTTTTTTCTGAAAAACTTCAAAACATGTCAAGTGATATATTTTTTACTTTTCTGATTATATTTTTTTCAAAAAAATATGTGGTAATCATAAGAATTTTTTTAAATAATCAACTATTCCAGGGGGCCATTGTCCCTCATTGCTAAGGTGAAGAACTGTCAAAGTGACATTTTTGTAAAATATTGAATTTGTTAGTCCAAACATTTTCTCAAAATACATATGCATCCATACATTCACACTAACATGCAAACGCGTGCACACTCGCACGCCCGCAGCACACACACTTACAAGCACAAAAACAAGCTCGCACGAACACGCACATATACACGCTTAATCCACACACTCACATCGCTCGTTTATTTAAGAAGAATAGAAATTGCAATAACAATCTGTTACGGAGGTTGACAAAACAAATTTATTGTTTGAAACTAGTCAATCGAACAGTCAACTACTAAATCATATCAATTTGAATAATACTCTAATTAATTATACAGGACACACTAAACTGCTTGGTCTTTTTATTGGGAGTTATCTAAAATGGAATGACCATATAGACACATTATGTGTGAAATTGACGATAGTATGTTATGCATTGTATGTATCCTCCCAAAAATGTAGTAAAGATATACTCAGGCACCTATACAAAGTGGAAGTCTTTGATAGACGAAAATAATTTTTAGTTGCAGTGTTCTTGGACTTCAAACCAACTTTCAAAACAATTGATATCGATATCCTGTTGATTAAACTGCAGTATAATGAAATTCATGGGACAGTTCTAAAATGGTTTGATAATTACTTGAAAGGTCATTCTCAAATAACTTAAGTGAATGATGTAATCTCTAGTAAAAAAAATATATCCACCAGCGCTCCCCAGCGCAGTGTCTTAGGACCTTTGCTATTCATTCTTTATTTGAATGATATCAATTTTGTTCAAGACTATGAGTTCATTAATTTGTTTGCTGATGATACTCTTCTAGCTGTCAACAGTCTGAACCTGGATGAGGCCATAGAGAAAATGAACAATGTTTGGAAATTATCACTATTATTACGAATATTAAGCTCAAATTAAATATTCTCAAAACCAAGGCCATGATAATAACTTCAGAATACAAATATATCCAAATCAACGTAAATAACATAAATATATGAATTTATAATGAAAACATTGAAATAGTGCAAGAAATGAAATATCTTGACTTCAAAATAGATAACTTTATCACTTTCAGAAGTCATTTCAATTTTGTTCATAGCAAAATAAGTAAAGAATTATTCTTACTTTCATGAATACACCAACAATTATCGTTCTCTACACCTATAACAGTCTATAAAACTATAATCCAACCTCACTTTGAATATTGCCTAAGTTTACTATCGTTACTAGATTCTAACAGCAAAAATTGCCTAATAGAGCAATGCAAATCATTATCAAATGCAAGAAGTCCACTGCCATTGATACAATGTTAGTTGTACTGAACTGGAATCCATTAAAAACTTGATTATATTATCTTTCAATGATCTTTATTTATAAAATGTTGAAAGGACAGTTACCTTCTTATTTTAATCAATTTATCATATTCAATAATAAAGTTCACAATTACCAGACCAGAGGAAGTTCAAACATTCATGTTAATAGAAGCAATAACAAAAAAATCACGAATTCTTTATTTCACAAAGGACTGATTCAATATAATAATCTACCCATTCATATCAAGGATAGTGTAACACTGAGATCATTCAAATGCAATCTTCTGGGGGACATCAATGAAAAATGACCATCATGTATATGTATCATTTTTTCACAAACTATTGTATTTAGTAACAGCAGATGATGTTCATTCACTTATTCGAATAATCATGTAACAGTTATTATTAGAATTTGTGTATATTAGGATTTCTATTTCAAATAAAGATTATTATTATTATATACTTCATGTGTTTTCATTCCAAAATATGGCGTTATGCACTGGGGGACTTCACCCCTTGCTTCTAGAGTTTTTGTCTTACAAAAAAGGGCTCTTCGTATTTTGGCAAATTCAAAATCAACTGATTCATGTCGAGTAGCATTTGAAAACTTCCGAGTTTTAACAATGACATCAGTCTACATCTATGAAGCTTGCTGTTTTAGTTTTTAAAAATAGGAAGTTTTTTGATTTGGAGAAAATTAATAATCACATCTACAAAACTCATAACAAACAGTTATTAGTTCCACCAACATTTAACAAGTCTCTACCAGAAAGGTATTTATTACAATGGATGTAAAATTTTCAACAAGCAACCTAAATTTATTGAAGAATGATATCCGTTGGGTTCAAACAAAAAACAAAAGAACTCTTTTTTACAAAAACGTACTACAGTGTTGAGGGATTTTTACCTGAATTATCACACTTGATTTTTATTTTTATGTTTATTTATATAAAACGATTCAAGTGTGACACCTGCCTAGTTCAGCAGGTGCCTATATGTAACCTGTAATTCCTACTTCTCCGCTCAAACCTGACATGTTTGTTTTTATTCACCATATCACTCTTCTAATGTGCATTGTGTATGTTATTTTATAATATATTATAATAATATTTAGATGACAATTCCAATAACCATTTATCTGTTTTATGATGTAAAAATTGTATGGATGCTTTTCTGGTATGATATATATAAATAAAATAAATAAAGTAAGTTACGAAGCCATGAAGAAGCATGTGCTTAAAAAATTACTCGCGTGATATTTCGACGATTTTAGGAAAAATTAATATTGCCCTATTCATCAATCCTGTACAGAACAACCATTACCTTGTATAATAAATCAGAAGAATCATTATATACTTACCGACTCAAAGAGAATGATCTCGATCTGCTCCTAGAACGCCTATTTGATCTAGGAGATCTACTTCTTCGTCTCACAGGCGATCTACTAAAACTTCGACTACGACTTCGACTATAACTCCTGCGGAAACTTCTTTGTTTTGCACGACGTTTTTGCTCATCTTTCTCTCTGAGTAGCCTGTTGAACGCAGCTAGCGGATCATCAATCACTCTGAAATAATAAGTAGTTATAAACAATAACAGTAAATACTGCCCCATAGATAACAGAAGATTTGATAACATTTCGAAAAGATTTGAATAGTTAGGAATAATGGTTTTGTGCTCAAATGACAGAAGCGCAGAAATAAAGGAAGAAGAAAAGGCAAATAAATTAGAGCTGTAGTCTGCAGATTTCTATGCCAAACGTTTCGTATTCAACTGCAATAGAGTTTGTCAAAGGTGATGAAATCTGACTCTGAACAAAAACTACCCTATAGTTTGCAGCATCATGTTCAGATCCATTATTTTTGAATGTCTCATACAAATCAAGTTTGGAAAAATACCACCAATGAAGGACTCATTCATGAATTGAATATTGATGTAACTTTAAAGATTTTTGATTTATCTCCTATGAAACCTTTTGAAAAAAAAATTATTAATTTCCTCATCAAGGTTCTGATTTGACACTTATATTGTCAAATCCAGGTGCTTTCTTTGTATGTCACAAGCTTATGTCCATTTATTGCACCTGTTTTTGTTGGTTTTGAGTAAATCGAATATACTACTCATTTTACTGGATAATCTTTAGTGGGTAACTGATAAAAATGGTTGAATTTTTCAAAAATTTTTCCTTGGCTTGTAGTTTTTTTCCATTGTTTTTTATATTGTTAGAGACATATTTAATTTTAATATTTAGTAGAGCTCAATAAAAAATATATTACATATAAAAATATCCACCTTTCAATTTATATTAGTATGTAAAGGAATTTCATTTCCCACTAAAGATGACACACTAATTTTATTTTGTTTTTAGATCCATATTATGCGAGACATCCAAACAGAACTGGCTGGTATCTCAATCGCCACAAAAGAAATAACCAAGAAAGGAATTTCTGGCAAAAACGTAACAATCTGCACTGATAGCAGACAAGCACTATTAGCCTTGAACAGACAGCGTGTCACCTCAGGGCTAGTACTAGAGTGCCACCAAGATTTAGCCAAAGCCTCGGTAGATAATAACATTATCCTGAGGTGGGTTAAAGGGCACGACAATAGTAAAGGTAATCGCATTGCTGACTCTTTAGCCAAGGAAGCGGCTGGACTAAGAATTTTAGGACCCAGTGGCACCCACGGCCTGATGACTTCGACAATTGCGGAACTAGTCAAATGTTACACCCATGCTCAATCCTTGAAGAGATGGGATGAAATAAAAGGATGTAATCTTGCCAGGATCACCTTGGGCGACCCTGGGAAGCTGGAGCCGAAGAAATATCTGGCGATGACCAGGAAAAATCTACGCCTTACAGTAGGATTTCTGACTGGCCACTGTCAACTAAGGAAACACCTCCATAATATGGGGCTAGTGGACACACCTCTATGCAGAATGTGTGAACAGAAAGATGAGACTGTCAGGCATGTCCTGTGCGAGTGCCCGTAGTTATCGTCAATAAGAGAGTGTGTGTTCGGCGAGTCTTGGCCTACACCTGCCGATATAAAGGAGATGTCTCCCAGCGACCTGTCCACCTTCCTGGAAAGGACAGGATGGACGATGACCTAGGAGAACAACTCCTCTGGAGGATGTACAATGGGTCACATGTGGCCTAAGTGCGTGGGCTTACACTCTCCCTCCCTACTCTTCAGATTATGCGAGACATACATTGTGTAAATTAGTTAGAACTTGTAAATGGCAATCTTCTTCTTAGTTTATTTTTATTGTCAGTGATACAAAAAAATGTAACATGGTAAAGCAATTCTAAAAGCACTTGGAGCATGCACCTACTTAGAATTTAATTTTATGAAAATGACTTATAGAATGTGAAATAGCTTACCCTGCTGGTGTTCTGTCAATCATCCTCCTTCCAAAGTCCCGATGACCTCTAGGAGGAAAGTTGGGATTGTAATTTGGAGGAGGTCCTCCCAACGGTGGCCTACTTGCATCAAACATTGGCCTCGATGCTACATTGAAAGGCCTAGAAAACACAAAAAATTTCATTATAAAACATTATAAATAAAAATGACTAAATCTTCATTTCATGGATATTGTATTTCTTCTTACCCTGGAGCCATATATGGAGCACCTGCAGGAGGTGGAAATCTATAATTCGGTGGTGGACCTTGAGCTGCCGGAAAGCCACCCATTGCCGGTTGGATTGGTTGATAAACTCCCGGAATAGCTTGAATTGAAGCAGCCTGTCCCATTATGGGTGGAATGGAACCCATTGGGATGGTACTGTTATAAGTCGTAGAAGGGTTATATTTTGAAGTTGGTTCATCTACTGTTGGAGTTCCAGATCTTCTTTCAGGAGAACTGAAATATCATTGAATATCATTCATTATAAATCCCTATAACTTTCAATCTTCAATTTTTACGTCTCAATAGGAAAGGAGAAATTAAAATCTCTGCAGTGATAACTTTCATACAGCCAGAATTTTGGGAAATTTCGGTTCTTCTTTAAAAATTTATAAAAAACTTACCCAGATCCCCTAAAAGAGGGAGATCGTGGATGCCTTCTAATTTTTCTGGGAGACATGCTTCTATCCCTGCTACGTTGTCTTCGGTTTGAACCTATAAAACAGAATTGGTATCAACAAGTCTATTCTAAAGAGATCTATGAAACAATTATATTTTTAATTTTTTTTGTTTCAATAGATTATTCAATAATATATATTGCTCTGTGTATTTTTACTTTCCACAATCTGAAAAATATGAAAATTGTAATAGAGAACTTTATCCTTGTGGAAGGGGAAAAATATGCAAAGAAGGTCGATAAAATACTGATTTTCTCCACAAAAAATGACTTTCGTTCCGTGATTACTTACGTTCTTTTCCTTCCCTGGGTGAACTTCTTGAATCTAGAGGAGATTCGTCTTTACGTTTGTGACGCTCTTTAGGTGGAGGCGATCTTCTTGGAGAAACTCCAGGTGGACCTTCTATTGAATCCGATTCTGTTGATTTAGGAGGATCGTTGTTTTCATTTTCCTGAGAAATTAATGCATATCAGATGAATTTCCTAACCATATATAAGCAAGTTTTTGATCAATTTTGATTGAAAAAGAATGCAATGACACCATTCCGCCCTGTTATTCAAATAAAAATTTTTTTCTTAGTCAGTATTTGGATATATATCCAGTAACAAATAAACTATCAGAATTTCGTGATAAATAAAAAAGAGTAAATGTCAATATAACATAACATATGTTTAAAATATGTTTTTTTCGTCAATTAGTTGTTGCATTTAAATGTTATTAACAGATGACTTGGGCTGATAAATTATTTAAAATATATATTATTTTCAATAATACCTGAGGATAGTTGTCAATATCTACTTGTGAACCTTTTTTATGTATGGGTATAACCTCTGCCTAATATATTTCATGCTATGATAAAAAAAATCACAAGTATGACATTCCTATTGCATATCATGCTGATTGGCGATTTCGTGAAGACATTTGTTCTTGGCCAGGAATTATAGAACATTAAAGTGTTCCTGAGGTTCATTAAAATTCAGCTGGCTTAGATCAAAATTATTATTAATTAAGAAATGATTACAAAATTATGTACTAATATGATTATTAGTTATTTCCAGACAAGAAAAAATGGCTCGGTGATAACTGATTTGGGTCAAGGGAAGAGAACATTGCAGAAATAGATTTATTTTGACATCTTTCAGACACGTTACTATTTGGAAGACATAAAAAAATTGTAAAATGGATGAACAAAGAAGCACAATCCTGAAAAAAAAACCCTAACAATAGTTGACAACTACTAATAATTAGTGGTTTTCTAATCTCACAGCAGTTTGTGAACAAATCACGAAGTAAACTGTTTTTTATTATGAATTTCAACAATGATTGATGAATTTACCGAAAGAAAAAGTTTCTATTATCAGTGAAGAATAATCTTTTCGGGCCAAAAGAAAAAATGTAGAAAACAAATAACATTGATTCCTCAGTGTCACTATTTTTCGAGATTGAAGGCAGTGAATTTTCGCAATTTCTTCCTGACGTTTCACTGGCGTAAATGGCCAGCGTCTTCAGAGGTTTATACATCATGAGTTAATATCTTTGATGATTGGATATTACGTGTTATGCATGTATTGTTACGCAGCCTTAATATCCAGGTATCGGAGATATCAACTCAGGATGAATAAACCTCTGAAGAAGCTAGCCACTCGCGCCAGCCAAACGTCAGGAAAAACCCAAAAATCCACGCTCTTCAAAAACCGAAAAATAGCGACACTGAAAACCTCGGCCGAGAAAGTCTCAATCATTTTGTCAACATTCATTCCTTCTTTTCAACTATAGTACAAAGGAAATGTTCCTCAATTTGGGTTATTACAGCAAATGCAATTTGCTGTAAAGTATTAAAATTGATATTTCAAATGTTGGGTTTTAATTTTTAAAGGGATTTGTTTCTAATTCACATATTGGCAACAGCGCCTATATCAAGTTGAAATAATTTATACGTACCTAGATATTCTATTTTGTTAATTACCTTTATAAATCAACAATTAAGGCAAAATATAAATTATAGTTCAATACCACCTCCACAAGCCACATAAACAACAGTTGTTTTGTTATTTATTTATATAGAGGAAGACAGGTTAGGCGCACAAAATGTCATATGTCACAGAATGTCTCGGAACTCGGAACATAAGTAAACAGAACACCACGCCTCTGAAATATGTCATCTTTATTTGTCTCATACAGGTAACACATTCATTGTCCTTTATTAGTTATAACCGATGTTGCCAAATGGTGAAATAGAAACGAATCCCTTTAAATGTTGAATGCATTATTTCATTCATCTTTTTTAAGTATTTGAATGATTTTTAAAAGAAAAAGGTTGAAATGGTAAGTTTAAAATGCGTTGTTTTAGAGCTCTTTTATGAAAACTACTTGATTTTCGTCAGGAAGAACATTCCCCATTTCATAAAATTCTCAGAAATATAATTGCATTGAATTGAAAACATTTCTGTCATAGTTGTGATTCTATATTTTTCATCATTTTTTCTTATCTGTTTAGTATAATTTCCGTACGCCACTGCAAAATACAGATTAAGGAAAAAACGTCAGGAATTTCTGAGAATTTAGTGCCTACTATTTGGGAATTATACATAAACTCAATCACTGAATATAAATTAACTAAACAAAAATATGCCTGTTTTTATTGTACGAGGTCTGTTCAAAAAATAAGGTGAATTTTAATTTTTCTCGAGAAATATTCATTTTCTAATTGGTTCCCTTCAAATTAGTCCCTCTCATATACAATACACTTGTGCCAGCGTTTTTTCCAATCATCAAAGCAGTTCTGAAATGCAATTTTTGGTATGTCTTCGAGCTCTCTTAGCGATTCAGTTTTTATCTCCTCAATCTTCGCGAAATGCCTCCCTTTTATGGGTCTTTTCAATCTTGGGAACAGAAAAAAGTCGCCGGGGGCTAAATCTGGTGAATACGGGGACCGAGGCGAGATTACGGGGTTGTTTTTTGGCAAATACGCACAAGCAATGACGAGTGAGTAGGTGCATTATCGCGATGCCAAAGCCATAAGTGGTTTTTCCACAATACCGGACGTTTTTTTCATATTGCTTCTCGAAAGGGGAGCATAACTTTGAACTAACTCTTTATTGACCATATGCAGCAAGAATTCTTGATGCACTACGCCGCTATAATAGAAGAAAACAGTGAGCAAAACCTTGACATTTGGAATGATTGGACTTTGGTTTCAATGTTATAACCATGATTTGTCTCCGATTATCACCCTTTTAAGCAAATCTGGATCGTAGTTGACATCATTGAACAATTCCTGAGCGATGCTCATGCGATTTTTTTTTGTTAAACTTTAGCAATTTTGGAACGAACTTTGCTGCCAACATCATCAGCATTTTCTCTAATAGTAATTCGACGATTTTCCATAAATTTTTTTTTTCACTTACACAACATTTTCATCGGTTGTTGATATGCTGGGGCGAGCGTCCTCATTCACATCTTTCTGATCTTCTGTCAAAAGCTTGTATCACTAGTAAACATCTCTCTGAACAAGAGTACAATCACTGTATGCCATTGTCAACATGTCACCTTATTACTATTTTTACACAGAATTTGATCCATATTTATCGATAGCAGAAAATCGGCAAACATGCAAAACTACCATTCAAGCAGGTGTGTCATTAGTTTTGTGCTCCTGATTTATTTGCTTTTTCTATAGTTAAAGTTGATAATTTTTCTTATTTCTTTTTCCATCCATTGAGTAATCTTAGTGTGTTGAATAGTAAAAATATATTAAAATTTCAACTGCGAAGTGTCATAAATTGCAGTTGTTTGGTGTAATAAACTAATTCAAGGCGACTGATCACTTTTTGTTGGCAGTAACAGAAAGCACCTTATCTCCAAAGCAAAAAAGAGGTAAATTCCTTCACATAGAAATTCTACCAGGCCGCACTAAGGATAAATTGCCATTAGGATGTCTGATATGTGTATAAAATGCAATCAAGATCTTGGAGATAAATATGCTGTATGTGACAGTTGTCACTCTGCGCAACATCCGTCAGAACAATGCAAAGAGTTAAGCTCATCGGAATTTCGAGCTGTAGTTTTGACGAAAAGAACATTGGCGTAGTTCTGTCAGGAATGCCGAGTTTCCTTCAGGAATGTTCCGGCACTATTATGAGAAGTGAAAAGTTTCAAAACAGAAGTTACTTCTTTAAGAAGTGAGATGAATATCCTCAAAACAGAATTAAATCACTAATAACTGAAAAGATGGCTTTGAAAACTGAGATAAATGATCTTAGAAATGAAGTGAAGCAGATAAAGGTAAATGAAGTTAGTGAAACTACTCCAACTGAAAGTATCATTATGGAACTACTAGAGCACCAAAGAAGATAAGCTAATATCATGGTAGCTAATGTTAGAGAGGCGCAGGCAACATCCCCTTTGCAAAGAAAAGAAGAAGATGCAAATGTAGTTAAGGAAATACTAAAGAAAGTCGGTGTCAATGTTAATCTTGACAACATTACAATATTTAGAGTTGGAAAAGTTATACCAAATAAAAATAGATTAATAAAAGTAGTTACGATGAACAAAAAAGAAGAAAGTACCATATTAAGAAATATCTCTAGTTTCGAAAGTTTTAATCAACTTGAATTGAAAGATCTTACAGAAATTCTTAATAGGTTGGAAAATAAATCTGGAACAGCAATCTTAGATATCAAGTTTATTGGAGTCATTGGTCATGTTTTGTTACATTTTAATAATATCTCTCTCCAATATGGGCAATTTCCCGAGCAACTGAAAACTAGCATAATAATACCTGTTCCCAAAGTCAAAAAGACTAATAAAGCGGGAGAATTCCATCCAGGAAACACCTTACCAGGAATGGAGAAACTACTAGAAATGGCTGTATACGATCAGCTCCTAAGTTATGTTGAGGCCAATAATATTCTCATAAGTAATCAATCCGGTTTTAAGAAAAATCATTCTTGTGAAACGGCTTTACAACTTACGATTAGTAAATGGACTCAATCTATTGACAACGGAGATTATGTTGTAACAGTATTCTTAGACTTGAGAAGAGCTTTTGAGACAATTGACCGTAATATATCAATGAAAAAATTGGAAGCTATAGGTCTTAAAGGAACAGTGCTAGGATGGTTTAAGGACTGCTTAAGCGATCGAAGACAAATCACTAAAGTTGGTAATGTTCTCTCATCTCCTATTAACGCAAAATTTGGGGTACCTCAAGGAAGTGTCTTGGGTCCTTTACTATTTCCTAAATATATTGATGACATCAGTTTATGTCAAAATTGTGACTTTATGAATGTATTTGCTAATGATACAATGGTAACAACATCTCATAAAGATTTAGAGATAGCTTTGACGAAAATAAATATCTGCTTAGAGGAGATTCAATAATACTTGAACGTCAACAAATAAAAACTAAACGTGCCTAAAACAAAAGCCATGATTCTGACTACAGCATATAAATATATAAACATAAATTCCTATTCTTTGGAAATCAATAATGAAAAAATAGAATTTGTAACCAAAATTAAATACCTGGGATTCGTATTAGACAACTGTTTATCTTACGATGCACACTTCAAATACATAACTAAAAAAATATCAAAGAAACTTTATTTTTCTACTCGAATCTCTTATCACTTGTCAGTTTCTTCCAAGGTCACTATATTTAACACAATCATTCAGCCTTATTTCAAATATTGTAGTACATTACTATATGGGTGTGATCAAAACAAAATTTCGACTTTACAAAAACTACAAAATCGTGGAATGAGAGTTATATTAAAATGTAATTATTATACAAGCATAAAGTTTATGCTTGACGCATTACAATGGTTATCAATAAAATAAAGGTTTTATAGATCAGCAATGATATTTATTTTTAAGACTATTTATAATATGTTAGCATCTTATTTTGATGAATTCATTACTTATCGTGATAGTACTCACAATTACGAGACAAGACAAAGATATCTTTTTCACTTGCCAAAACGCAGATTAACCAGCTTAATGAAAATATTGTTTTATAAAGGTTTAAACCATTTTAATAAGCTGCCAAGAGACATAAAACAAAGCGAAAGTATTTATATATTTAAATTTAAACTAACCAACTATATTAAAACCAACACAATTTTGTAGGAAAAGATTGAATGATGCAGAACATCAGCAGTCTTAAATAACATTTATTATCATGTATCAGTATGTTTTAAATTGTTAATATAGTCTTATCTAGGTTAAATGACTTTGAATTTTATTTCTTTTTCTATTTTATTTCTCAACATTGTTAGGTTACAGTCATATGTATGAATCTAGTTATTAGTTATTATTATTGTTGTTTATGGACATATTATTATTGTTTACAGATTTATTATTATTATTGTATGTATATTAGGATTTCCTAAATAAACGTATTCATTAATTCACTAACTTTTATGGATGTCATTAACAAATTAAACATGCTAAACAGTTGAAATTGTGAACGTACTTTCTATACAAGTGTACTAATAAAAAAAATAAAAAATCAATAACTAAATGTACGTAGCCCGTGACATTTGAACATTCCCCTTAGTTTTTGAATAGACGTAGTAGATCTTTCTGACTGCATACATGTTTTTCACCTCATACACTAAAATATCTGTGTGAAAAGGAATAATATATTTTTAGTGGCAAAATCAAGTGTGGGAGTTTTTACTTCATATAAGTAACTTTTTCAAGTTTCTTGTACAATCTATTTCTCAGGTAAACGCTTTCATTATATGTATCATTAATGTTGGATTATTTATATCATAAATCTTACCTTGAGAAACTCAGAATTTTTGCTAGTCGTGGCAGATTCTGTGGAGTCAGCCTCTGAAATGACAGGTTTTTGTTCCGTTTCAACTTCTGTTATAGGAGCAACTTCACGTGGAGGTGGCGTGAGCTGAAATAGTTATTATTATGAAAATGCAGCTCAATAGCAGTAATAATGAATCACAGAGTGAATAATTTTGAATTGTGAAATGTAGCATTCAAAACTCTAGTTTGTTTATTATTATGTGGATCATATTGCCCTATATTTAATTTGAAATGAAATATTTTCTTGGTGAAACTACCTTTTTATTTTATACTTCATCATCAGGAACGTTAAAAACATTATATAGCATTTCTGTAATTTCTGTGCGATTTAATGTTCATGTTTGAAAATCAGATGAATTTTTATTCCAGTTTTTATCTGCAAGAAACCTCAGCATGTCATGACTACACTTCTTGTGAGGAGTCTTCATTGATGTATTAATTTTTTTTTTCTTAGGATTTTTCCACTTTCTGTATAATGATAGGGCAGCAGAAAGTCAAAAAAAGTATTTTCTTGTTCCCTATAAAGTGTGTGTCACATCGAGATTCCATTAATAGTTTGAGATGAAAGAGTGAAATTATCAAAAAATGTTTCACATAAAAGTTTCAAATAACAATACATTGGGTAGAACATAATTTCATTCAAATGAACTGACATTATGTAATGTGGGGTAAGTGTTTGCCAGATTTAACTTCGTCAAGAGCTCAAAAATCTGCCGATAATGCCAAGTTGATATATATTTTTGCTCTGGATATCTATAAATTCCCAGTTTTCCATTATTCATTTATTTATTCACGGGTTTAAAAACCCATTTCACTTAATACAATAAAAAAGGATGTGGGGTTGCATACGGAGGAAAGGTATTCAAGATGAGTTCTTACTGGCATGCAAAGCATTTTGAGAGACTAAACAGTAAATGATATGTGGGGCCGAAATGAAAGTGATGTGTCTAGAAGTACACAAGTGTTTTAATTTCGTATCATAATTGAGTGCCACTCGTCAGTTCAAGATAGTGACCATCATCGACCTAAAGTCAATGATATTCCATAATTGGCTATGCTTCGAAACATAGCCCACTAACTAATAAGAAAGTTTTTTTCCTTATTCAGAGGAATCGGGCAAATTTCGGATATGCAGTTGGTTAGTACCTCGTCCACTAGATGGAGTGACATTTTTTATGTTCGTCGTTATGTTAAGACGTGGAATGAAATGCTGTGAAAGAATTTCGATTTCCAATTATGGAATATCATTGACTTTAGGTCGATGCCTATTGCATATGCAGGACATTTTCTGTGAAGATTCCTGCACTGACGCCTGTCGGATATAATCCAACGCCGTTCGTGTTATTAGCTAGTGGAGTAGTTGTTTTCTGATAGATCTACTGTGTAGGTATATCCGAGACGGGCTTAAACATTCAAAGTTCATTTCTTTAGATTAATATGTTTGCGGCTAAACATTACGGAATGGCAGTTACGTGTATCAAGCTCCATACCATTCACAGAACACCAAGTAGAAATATAGGAATGTAGGTTTTCACAGCTGGCGGCAATGACGATGACTGCTGCAGTCATCAGAGATTATAACCAAAGAAGACAATGGCAGAACCCGGAAGCCAATCAAAACACCAAGTACAAAGTTGATTCATTTTGCCCTGGTATTCAAGCGAAGCTTGGAAATTAAACATTAGATAAACAGTACTGAATGTCTTCCATAAAAACATTGAACTGCAATGGTCCAAAATGGGATTCTTGGAGAATACCGGAAGGTACTAAACTTCCAGAAGATTTAAATCCGTTAACTCGAGTTATCTGTACACGATTGGAGAGATACTTTGTATCCAAGATAGGAGATTTCAACAAACTCTCATATGTTCGATTTTTTTTTATTATTCGAGTATGGTTGACTTTATCAAACGTCTCGGAAAAATATGTGTACGAGTAAAGGCATGAACCTGGTCCACCTACGTCCAAGATGTTTGAGAGATAATCTATATAGACATAATAATATTCATCGGCCATTGGCGTTACATTAAAAGTAGGTTGATACTAATTGATGAAGGAGGATATTTGTGTGGAGTCATCAAATGTTCATCGGAGTTTGTATAGAGTGTGTTTTTAGTTACAACCAAATCGAAAATGGAACCATCATTGTGAATGTTATTTATCTGAAATAAATTGTGAAAGGTGCACATTACTACAAATGTTAGAAACAACATCAACTGCGATGATTTTTGACCTGCTTGAGCAAACAAGTGGTGTGGCTGAAGAGCATAAATGAACGTGGATCCATATAGCATTGGAAAGATTGAAATCACCCAGAATCAAAATTGGTGTATCCGCAAGTATGACTAATGCAGTTGTTCCGTCAAAACAGGGTTAGTGTGCAACGGACCAGCAAAATGTTTGTTTGCTTTCACTTTGGAATGTGTAGAAAAAGCAACCTTCAATGATAATTTTCCATTTTGAAATTTCAAAATAAGATGAAGTTCGCCGAGTTAACAATTTTTTAAACCTTCAACTTTGCAGATAACTGATAAGGCACCATGTGACTTTGCAACCTTCCATAGATGTTATTAGTAGTGTTGGCACTCTCTGGAGGATTAGAATTATTTGGGAAGGGGTCAATGATCAATTTAACGTTTGAGATTATATTTTCAATAGGAAATTCTCAGGACTCATTGAAAATAATTGATAGTTTTGCTCATCTGTATGGCCTAGAGGAAGAAAGTATTACTGGAGTTTAATCTTCCTCTTGAAGATGATCACCTGGTGATCGAAACACGCGTTAAAAAACACATCGTTAAAAATAACGATTTGGGATTGGGATAAAACTCCAATAATGTTCATTACTACACCAAAGGTTCCAAACAGTGCATCACAAGTAGAGGAGATGAGTTATGATTATGGTAAATTGTTAATGGTTCGAAGGTGTGAGTCATGGACAATAACAACCCAAACAATGTAAAATAAAAATGCGGCAATTTTTTTGGTTTTTTGTGAAATTGTCAGTAGCTTTCATTGAAATTTGCATTTCACTCAGAAGTCGTATTATTGAAGAACATTTTTTTCTGAAAGCAATTAACCTAGATGTCATTGAGAACTACAACAAACTTTAATGAAATAAATAAAAACACTTTTGTCTAATTATCACTAGTTGATTTTATTTATATGACCAGTTTTGGGTTTGACCCCATTACCAAGTATAAAACTGAAATGTGAATATAGAATAGAGTGTGGCAAATGCCCTGCAGTAGAAACCGGTAAAAATTTTGACATAAGGCTGCGTGAACACGTCTGTTTGGACAAAAAATCTACAATGTACGAACACTTTTAAGAATCAAAACAGAAGATAAGTAACCTCAAAATCCTACACATATGTAATAAAAGGAAAAAAATTAATTTGTTGGAAGCCATGGAAATCAACAAATCAATTAAAAACCAGAAGTATATACCCCTAAACAAGCAACTCGATTTATTTCGGTCTCCTCTCTAGAATTTATAAGTTTAACAACCCCTAGAATTTTCAGTGTTGAATTTTAAAGTTGATATCCTGGTTCGCCCAACTACCTGTCTTTCAAATACCTGTCCTTACATCTTACCTGAAAACTCCCAATATAACAGAGTTTTCAAACTTCACATTTCAGTTTTATACTTGATAATGGGTATTACTGGAGTTTTTTCCCAACACCAAATCGTTATTTTTACACCTCGACACGTGTTTCGATCACCAAGTGATCATCTTCAAGAGGAAGATTAAAACTATACTAAAACCAACAATGATTGAGAGTAGAAGTAAGCTCAGTTGACAGCAAATCGGGGGCGTGCTTATTAATTTTTGAGAGGGTTAAGAATGAAAGAAAAATTCTTAGTAGAATTAGTTAAAATATTCATACACATTTTTTATTTATTTCATTAAAACTTTGCAATATCGTAATTTACCTAATCGTTGTAGTCATTAGGAGGGCCTTATGAAAACGGAGTAATAATCGTGGTAATTATAGTAGGTACCAAATAAATTAACAATATTAATAAAAACCCCAATATATATATATATATATATATATATATATATATATATATATATATATATATATATATATATATATATATATATATATAAAACTTTTTTTCACTATTGGGTTGCGGCAATTGATAAGTGAACTCTTTATAACTATTCTCAAGCCAAACAGTATATCACAAGTACTTGATAATGGGGTCAAACCTGAAACCAGTCCTATAAATAAAATCAATTAGTGGTAATTCGACAAAAGTGTTTTTATTCATTTCATTAAAGTGATCATGAATTACCACAACATAAACAAGTCATCAATCACACATACAACAAGCCATATTTCCACAGAGGTCGACTAATCATCTAATTTTTCATAAAAAAATAGTTAGTAAAACCTGGGAAATGTCGATTGACTTTAAAATTGTCTTTCAATCTTTCATTACATCAAATGATATTGATAAATTGAAAAATATATTGAAATGTTTATAAATATATCTCACTTACCCCTTTTACGGGACTCAACTTAGTATTTCCAGTATTATCTGGTTCTTTGTATACCTGTTTCTTAACATATCCTGTAGTGTTCTTGAAATTGGCAACCGATTTCCGTAAAAATCTATAAAATAAAAGTAGAGATTACATTCCTGAATAAGAACCTATCATGATTCGAATATATTGGCCCATGCTCTCAATGGTTTACTCCGAACTTACACAATAAAACACAAAGTTGGTTCAACCCATAAATTTGTTCAACTCATAAACACACAAATGTAAAATAATCCTAAAATTAGAAGAACTAGTCAATATTTTACCTATTGGGGATGAGGGTGTCTGGTAAAATGTCTTTCTCATGACAATCAGGACACTCGTGGTCCTCGCTTTCTAGTAACACTCCTCGAATACATTCGTCGCAGAAGGAATTGCCGCAGCATGGAATCATAACAGCATCTGTCAAAAGATCTGAACAAATACTACACACCAAGTCTTCTGGTATATCAAGTTTTGGTTCAGGAACTGGAGTGGGGACAACTTTCTGGTTATATGCCTGATGATCCACTAGAGGAACAGCATACTGTCCATTAGGGGTCATCATGGCTCCTGGGACTTGCGGACCTTCGACAGCTACCATAAAACTTCTAGGTATACCGGTGCTCTTTCTGATTTCCACTGGGTCCTAAAAAATTATCTTTTATTAAATGCTGAAAAAGAGTTAAATATTGAAAATACTCTTTCCAATACTCATTACTATATTATTTAATTTACAGCATCCTGATTAAAACTGATCTGGCAATCTCAAATAGTATGACTTGAAAGTTTTTACAAGATATTAATTGAAATTTAAAATATTATGACTGAAGCAACATATTTCTCAAGGGATTCATTGAACCATTCAATATTCAACTTCCTTAATTTTTTTTCAATTACTGTAATAAATACTTACTGGTCCTTGAGCAAAATTACAGTCTTTGATCCAATGTCCTCCTTGGTGACACTTGTAGCACTTATAATTTGGTGGTACGTTTCCTACTTGGTTGGATCCTCGAATTTTCAAGTAACTGGAAAAAACATATATGATTATCACTACTAAACTGATGCTACAGTGTTAAACTCTGATTAGTTTCACAATTATAATGATTATTGAGTTGTCACCACTTGGAAATAACTTTTATAAATAATGTTGAGAATGAAGAGTAAGAGAACAACATACTTTACACAAGACTAAAAAAAACCGACACGTCAAACCAACAACGTTTTTGAGGACTAAACAGAGGAACCAAAAAAGCAAAAGAAGAAAATCATAAAAACTATATTCAAAAAACTATATCAGGTAAAAACTACAAAAGAAACTACTCTCCATAAATCAAGGATATTCCACAAAATGGTCATATACGGTGCAACAATGTTCTACCTACCAATCCAGCAAAAAAGAGATTCATTTTGAGGAATTGAACTTAAGTATTTATAGTAAAATCTGTTATCAATAGTTCATAACTGATATTAGTGAAAATATGTGAAGCATTTAAGTTGAATTAATAGGCATTGTAACTCAACTCTCATCTCAGTTACGCAAGAAAGTAGGTTTCAAAAAATGAAAGATGGAAGTCATACATATTTTTGAAATCATCCCTGGATTTTCATTCATTTACCACTCGAATTTCAGAAAATCTCAGTAGTAAACTATGGAAATATAAATAGATGAAGTTTAGCTCAGTTATTCCTAGTTGAAACACATTCTCCCACCAATGACCTAGCTTTTAGTCATGCACATAACAATTTTCCCACTAAAAACCTCCCAACTAAGACTAGTCAGAGTGATGTTTTTCTTTCAAAATAACTCCGGTTGTTTAAAAATGTCACTTGCATTGTTCATTTACTAAGCTCATCAATTATCTTTATATTTTTGTTATTTTATATTAGAAGAAAAATCCTCCTTTGCAGTTGCACTGACAAATAACTTTCACATAAACTCCCAAAGATTTTCATGAAAATTGAGAAATAAAACTTCCTATGTTTTTATACCACTTGTACTTGTTACTAATGTTACTGCAGTTTCATCCTATAGGGACATTTTCAAATGAATACAATAAACTGAAAAAATTGATAATGTTAACCCTTATATATCTATACATCACGGTTTTTTATTAGTTTATTATATAAGGGTTAAGATTATCAATTATTTTAGTTTATTGTATTCTTTTGAAAATGTTAGTAAATCCGTTAAACCTATCAATATTGAAAAAAAGTTGTTACTGATGTTAATGAAACAGCATGGCTTATTTCTTTTCATGGAAAGCTGAATATACAGAAATAAACTCCAACTGAACAAAAATGAAACGGTTCATTAATTCTACGTTTTCTAAAGGAACTGAGAATAAGATGAGCTCAAATATAAAGAAAGAAAAAAAATAAATCTGCTTTATTGTCCTCGATTACACATAGTGATACAGAATGAATGCATGATGCACAAGAATATAATAGTTATTTGTTTACTTAAATGAAATGAATAAAAACACTTTTGTCTAAATACCACTGGTAAATTTCATTCATACGATCGGTCAGGTTTGACCCCATTATCAAGTATTAAACTTGATATATACTTGATAATGGGGTCAAACCCGAGAAACCGGTCGTATAAATAAAATTTACCAGTAGTATTTAGACAAAAGTGGCATTTCATTCAAGTGATCATGAATTACCATAAAGTAAACAAGTCATCAATCACACATATCAGTTATTTGTATAACTAGGCAGGGAAGTAATAGATCAACTGCCACGGCTAGGATTACATTCCCGAGGCAATGAAAGTAACCAAGGCAGTAAATTTGTTTTTCTGCTTTTTGTTTTTACATATACAGGGTGTAACTAAATAAGTGTGAAACATTTAAGAAGGCGATTCCGCATCAAAAAAAAGATAGGATCTTTCATATGAAGAAATTTCATTGGAGCATCCCTTGTTAAGGTACAGCCCCTTGAAGGGGGTACATGAAATGTATATAACAATTTTTTTCACAAGCACTAAAAAAGTTACAATATTGAAATTAACCTAACGTTTTGTACTACTAAAAAGAAACTTAGCCAGAAATTTATTTGGTTTACCCCATGGTTGTAAGGGGTGGAAAACGCAACCCCTGAAATTTATTTCCAATGTAACGTTTTGTCTTATTATTTGTTTACCATTTAAAAATTTATTTCAGATAGCCTGTTTCATTCTAAACAAAAAAAGTCTCTTGGGTTTTTTGCCCAAAATAAACCAGTTCGCAGCAAAAAATTATTTTAGGAACAACTACAGAGATACATTGTCATAAATACGAACATAATCTATCTAGTAGGTCGCTATTAGCGATAGTGACAATTAAATTGGTATGACGCTGTCAGTTTGTGAATTTTCGAAATTGAATTAATACTAATTGTGTGTTGTTGTTCTGTTCTTAATTTGTTACTTTAATAATTCACTTGTTATTAAAATGGCAAACACAAATGAGGAAATGGCTGATATGCATTACGTTTACGGTCTGTCGCAGGGGAATGGGTTAGAAGCTTCTAGAAGATATGCTGAAATGGCAGCATCCTTCACATAGAATATTTGCTCGACTTCATCAACGATTACGAGAATATGGTTCATTCAGCAAAAGAACACAGGATTGTTGTCGCCATCGAGAAGTACGAACACCACAGCTTGAGGAAGCAGTACTTAATTTGATTGAAGAACAACCTACTACCAGTACTAGAAAGATTGCTTTCCAGCTAAACTTTGATCATATGAAGGTATTTAGAATTTTAAAGGAACAACTCTTATACCCTTACCATCTGCAACGAGTACAGGCACTGTTACCGCGAGACTTTCCGAACCGACTTGAATTTTGCAATTGGATGCTGGAAATGATTAGAAGAAATTGTGACTTTCTGAAGACAATAGAATCCACAGACGAATGTCTGTGGATTCTCGACAAGATTATTAATTTTCATAATTACCACATATGGGCTGATGAAAACCCTCACGCTATTGTCGAAACTAACCATCAAGAACAGTTTTCTCTTAATGTGTGGCTCGGAGTTATTGGGGATGATTTAATTGGGCCTCATTTTCTACCTCCTCGATTAAATGGTGAGGCATACGTTCAATTTTTAGGAGAAGTGCATCCAGTACTGCTGGAGGAAGTTCCTTTGGGCGTCAGAAGGGATATGTTTTTTATGCATGATGGGGCTCCCACCCATTTTAGTCGAGTAGCACGTCAGCATTTAACTGAAACATATGCAAATCAGTGGATAGGTCGAGGAGGACCACAGAACTGGCCCGCTCAATCCCCGGATCTCAGACTTCTCGATTTCTCTATTTGGGGCCATTTACAGCATTTGGTTTATTGTACTCCTGTTCGCGATGTAGAGGACTTAAGAAACCGCATCATCGATGCGTGCAGGGTAATCAGCGAGACTCCAGGAATATTTGAGCGAATACGTGGCTCAATGCGCCGACGTCTAGACGCATGCGTAATGTCTGAAGGTAGACATATTGAACATTTACTATGATTTCTACATGTTGTGTGTTTTGTTATTGATAAATTAGTTTTATTACCCTTTAATCGTTTAATGCACGTACTAATTACAAAATAACAATAAATCCAGTTCGCACTTATGACGATGTATCTCTGTAGTTGTTCCTAAAATAATTTTTTGCTACGAACTAGTTTATTTTGGGCAAAAAATCCAAGAGACATTTTTTGTTTAGAATGAAACAGGCTATCGGAAATTGTATTGAATGGTAAACAAATATGAGACAAAAAGTTACATTGGAAATAAATTTTAGGGGTTGCGTTTTCCACCCCTTACAACCATGGGGTAAACCAAATAAATTACTGGCTAAGTGTCTTTTTGGTAGTACAAAACGTCAGGTTAATTTCAATATTATAACTTTTTCAGTGCTTGTGAAAAATTGTTATACAAATTTTATGTACCCCGTTTAAGGGGTTGTATCTTAACAAGGGATGCTCCAATGAAGTTTCTTTACATGAAAGATTCTATCTTTTTTTTCGATGAGGAATCACTTCCTTAAATGTTTTACACTTATTCAGTTACACCCTGTATATACATACATGGAGATCATAATGTAATATTAAATTAAATTAATATTAAATTTAATGATCGTACAATCTGTCTGACGGTGTTGCATTTTATGTTTGTATGTTGCAGAACAATGTAAGGCATACCCTGTAATATATTATATTATTATTATATATTATTAATATAGATGTTAATTGTGTGCACAGTGAAAGTTATAGGTTTGACGTTGACATGATTGTTCAATTCCATACACCTTTTTCAATTATATTACCAGTTCCGTTGCTAAGGAAAGTCTGTCATGCTATGTAATTTTCTGATTTGTTCAGTTGAAAAACGCCATTTTTCATTCGTTTATCTTGAGAGTAAATGCTGTTTCAGCCTATTGGGCATCGTCAGTACCGGGCAGGCGGTCCTCGATTGAAGCTGTCTACCGGTGGCATTTCAGGTTAGCTTACCAAATTTCTGCTACCGCAGTTGTCGGTTGGTTGGTCAAACCACCAATACTGACATAAAAACTTGTCAAGTTGTCTTGGGCGTCACACCAATAGGTAGTTCCACTTGCGTTTACGCAGTTATTTTTACCAAGTACTTTTCTGGTTTTTCACATTTTGTCTTCAATCGAGGACCGCCTGCCCGGTACTGACGATGCCCAATAGACTGAAACAGCTGTCTACCGGTGGCTCTTAAATTGAAATCAATATGGGAATGATCAGAAAATACTTATCTATTCATATTTTGAATTTTATGAAATTATTTTCTAGTAGCTTGACTGCATTAAACCTTTCTCGATTTATATATATATATATATATATATATATATATATATATATATATATTTCAATAATAAATTCTACAAAAAGGATTTGAAGCTTTATATCTTCAATTAATTATCTGCGAGCGCTTTCGACAGTTGGTAGTACTGTCATCATCTGGCACTCCTCAAACTGAACTGGTCATCCTGTTGTCTGTCTCTTTATACGGTCAGAGCGTCTTAACTCAGGTATTTCAGGTACTTTAGGTAAATTTGCCTGTATTTGTTCTGCATCAGGTACTCTTCTTCATGTTAGATCTTCTCTAGGAATGTGTATGGTTTCGTTTAATAAAGTAACAAGAGTACCTGATGCAGAACAAATACAGGCAAATTTACCTAAAGTACCTGAAATACCTGAGTTAAGACGCTCTGACCGTATAAAGAGACAGACAACAGGATGACCAGTTCAGTTTGAGGAGTGCCAGATGATGACAGTACTACCAACTGTCAAAAGCGCTCGCAGATAATTAATATAAGATATAAAGCTTCAAATCCTTTTTGTAGAATTTATTATTGAAATACTCAAAATAAAGGAAAATTAGTTGCATCAATATATATATATATATATATATATATATATATATATATATATATACACACCTATCTACAAAGTACTCCACAAATAAATAAAAATAATTATATTATGATAACAAAGGACAAACCGATTGTCAAGCTACTGGAGTAATGTGTCAAGCATTAGAAAAGGCAAGTAGTAAATAAAATTTTAACAAATGAAGAAAATGAATCATCGGTGGTGCTTTCAACAGTTGAAAATCCTTATTTATGTAAGTACAAGGCAAATTGCAAGAGAGTTTGACTTCAAGTCATACTTCCATGAATAAAATGTTGATCAAATCAAATCAAAATACACTTTATTGTCCGAAGATTTGCATCTTATTGACCAAGTCCAAGAAATACAATGTTAAATATAGAAAAAGTATTGAAAAAGTATAAATGTAGATCAAAAATTAAGTTTATTCTCATACCGAATTTTATTACATCAAGAACTCTAGAGTTCAGTATTGCGAAAATTTATTGAATTCAACTTGCAAAGAACCGAATATTTGAAATATGTTGTTTTTAGTCGTGTTTAAAAGTGATGTTACGGTAAATAGACATAATATGCCCTATTGGTTGAGAGAAGTTTGTTTGGGGGAGCATAATTGGAATCGGGTCATAGGACCATATTTCTTTAATGGGCCTCTGAATGAAAAAATTTATAGAGATTTCTTCTGAAATAATTCATCAAAAATTTTTGGTATGTATATATATATATATAATATATATATATATATATATATATATATATATATATATATATATATATATATATATATATACGTCAAAGGAGAGGTCTATCAAGAGAAACCAACGACACCAGAAGACATGAATAATAGGATTAGAGAAGTTTTCTGGTTTAGTAGATCAATTATAATTGAAGTTCGAAGGGAAATTGTTGATATACTAACTACATTTACGCATAGCTCAAAATGGAAGATTGTTTGAACGTCTAATGTAAATTTGTGCGTTTTAAAATTTTTCATATATAGTCAGTGGGCATACTTGAAGACTGGTTATAAATCAAATCATCTAATCGGCTTTATTCATCAATATAATAATATAAAAAAACAAAAATAATGATGAAAGGCGAAGTTCAGCTTAAGCTGTTTTTGAACTTAACCTAGTTAGTTATATAACGTATGGTTTCTGAACTCGCTGGGAAGTGCATTGCAGAGGAAAACTGAATTATATAAGAAACTTCGGGTGAAACAAGCTGTGGAGTGTTTGAGAATGATGAATTTATCACGATTTCGGGTTTTAGAGTGACTCTTTGTTTCAAATGTTGCGTATCTTTCAAATAAATAGTAAGGTTTCTTTTGAGAGATCAATTTGTGAGTTGCAACAAGAAGGTGCGGTTGCCTAATTTTAATCAGTTTGAGCCAATCAGATTCCTCAAATTTAGCTGAGATATGATCAAACTTTCTTACACCATAAGAGAACCGTATACAATTGTTCTGAATTTTCTGGAGGCGTTGAACAATTTGTCCAGGCCAGTCTCAATTCCTACACCGTAGGTTAATGAACTGACACCTATCAGAAAACAACTACTCCCCTGGCTAATACCATGAAGGGCGTTGGATTATATCCGACAGGTGTCAGTGCAGGGTTCTTCACTGAAGTTCCAATAATTGAAAATCTATTGCGGCAGTTGTATCGCCAACAGCAGGAATAACTTCAATGAAGAATCCTGCACTGACTCCTGCCAAATATAATCCAACGCCCTTCGTGGTATTAGCCAGGGGAGTAGTTGTTTTCTGATAGCTGTCACTCCATTAACCTACAGTGTAGGGAGTTGAGACTGGCCTGAACGAATTGTTCGTTTAGATGATTCATTTTAAAATTGTTTGCTTTCATTTTGCTACTTGTTTGGTCCAGCACTGAATAAAAAGAAAGTTATTGTTTCTATGTAATGACTTTTTCATACTTTCGTCAAGACTTTGATACATTTCCAATGGAAATAAAGAAGTCGATCCCTACATTTTCTGAAAGCTCACAGTATGGACTATTCTGGGATAGCCTAGGTACAGGGTGTTTCATTAGAAAAAACTGAGAAAAAAAGTGATCCCGAGTTTTGTTTTTCCCTGTATAGAAAAAGCGACGTTTGGTAAACTTATGAAGACGAAATGAAAGAATAATATCCTCAATGAACCAATTTTTGAAATAAATTTCACTATAATTTCTGACCCACCCTATATAAACCTAAACCATACTTGTGCACCTTGCCCAAGAAATTCAATTGAGTGAAAATATTTAGAGTATTCTATTAAAAAAACAGTTTGGTCTGTCACACATTAATTGGACACCTTACCCTGTATATTAGTAATAATTATTGAAACATAGCTTTCATTAATGTTTTCAACTTTTTTCCGAAACATTTTTTGTATCCCTAATAGGAAGCAGCTATCGTTCACCCGCCTTTTTTTATTTAAAAAATATAAAATCGTACAGTTCAACATAGTTAGGGACACTATAAATATGAAATATGTTGTTATTCTCCCTAATCAGAAAAAATGCTGGTCTCAGGATTCACAAACATTCAACATGACAAGTGAAACACAAAAACTAGATAACCACTACAAAGCTCATAGTAGTAACGCATCAGACATGTGCCTAGAGGCTCAGATGTTCTTTTAAACCTCTTGATGAATGAACTATAGCCCGGCAACTTACGTATATGGACAGATATAATTCATTGAAGACTTTTATAGCCTGTGTAAAAGGATGGTATAATCCTTTGTTCGTTCTTACCATGCTCAGGTGTAAGTCATTTCTACCCCTTGTATTATACTCATAAAACTGGTTGTTGACTATTAGATCCTTGTTGCTTCTGATCCTTTTGTTTTTTTTATTTTATTTATGTTATTGCATTGCTCAAGTTTAAGTACATATTCAATTGGGTGTAGTTCAGTCTGTGAGAATAAATCATTTGTGTGGGTTCGAAATGGAATTTGAAATAATATTTTCATTGATTTATTTTGTAGCCTTCGAAATTAGTAATACCACAATTACCCCACATGATTAACAGATACCTAAGATTTGCCAATATATATGGATTGTAAACCAAGTATCTATTATTGAAACTCAAGTAACTGGAACACCTATATAGAGCTCCTAACATTGGTACAATTTCATCATTAATATGTTCTGTGTCCTAACCAGTTTATCATCTATTATGAATCCCAAATACTTGGTTTTTGCAACATTCATTAAGGGTAAGTTATTTATTCTCAATTCCATATTTCCACAAATTCTATTTTTTTTATTAAATAGCATGTAAACGGTTTTTGCAGAGTTCATTATGCGCAAGCCAATTTGAGTAATTAGAGAGATCTTCATTAACTGTGTTCTCCAGTAAATGTAAATCATTGTTGATTATCCCTGTATTAGATATCAGAACCAATTTAATAGCAAAGAAGACTAATTTTGAAGAAACAAAAAGACAGCTTTATAATGAATTGATCCTTTCCAAGGCACAACAAATTTTTTGTTCCAGTAAATATTTAATATATTGAATATGAATCCTATTTTTACCATTTACTTTAGATATGTATCGATAAAAATCAAATAGAGGTGTTAATGTCTTAATATGATATTTATTTACATTCAATCCATAACAATTCATACGATTCTATATTTGTATTTAAACTTAATGCAAGTACGGATCTGCCTTCGGCGCCGAATTTCAGGCTTCACTTGCTCGCGTCTATAGTCTTACTTATGTGTATTCCACGGATCCAAGTGAGTACTTCCAGCCAGAACATAACTCCGTATTTAAGGAAAGGAAAGATATTTCCATAATATGCTGCTTTTAGTGCAGCTGTATTCAAGTGACATCTTGAAACTCTAAATGCATAACATTTGCTAGCAAGTTTTTTTGCTAGCAAAAAATTTGTCAACGTGATAGACGCCTAACATTTTTGTACATGATGAAAAATATAACTTTTCAGGGCCCATGTTCACAAACTCTGGAAAAATGATGGAGATATTAATTGTTCTGAAAACTATACAATTAGTTTTGGCTGTGATCAAAATAAGCTCATTTTGAATAAAAAATATTACGAGTACTTTCCAAATTCATATATCAGTCAAAAGGTGAGAAGAAATTGGAATCATCAGCATAACCGATAAGTCTGGTGCTGGTGTTTTCAAAGATTTCAGGAAAATCATTTATACAGGGTGGTAGTGGGTTTTACAAAATAGCCTTCACAACTAAAATATTTTCAACTTCCGGTCTCTTTCCGTTATACCGAAAGTTGGGGGCAACTTCTTTATTTCAAATGGGACACCCTGTATTTTATTACATTTTTGAATTTCTCAGCACATTTTAGGCCCACTTTGTGTAACAATGCACATATCCAAATTTGTTAGTTTTCGAGACATTAAATTTTTTCTGAAAAATTTGACAATTACAGCACCACTCCGAATAAATCATAACTCATAGACAGTAACAGTTGAAAATGTGAAATTTCACAGAATCACACCTTAAGCATCAAGTCATGCACAGGTCCATCGAATTTTCGGAAATAATTTACAGGGCAGTCGAAATTTCCACCTAAAACATAACATCGAGAAAACTGATGAAACACGATTTTTTCAAATGGAAACCATACACTATTCTATTATTTTTGGATACTACGAAAAAAAAGATATCAAATTCATGAAGAATGTCCTATACCTAAAATACACCCCTGGCAAGATATATCCAATTGTGGAAAATAGGGAAATTGAAAAGTTCTTGAATTTTTCTTAAAAATGTATTCCATTTCTCATTCACGTCAGAAATATTTCATTTCAACTATGTTGCTCTACTTGTAGTGTATGTGTGTCGTCGAAAGAAGTGCCATCAATTCATGAAGCATTTGAAAAAGGAGTGCAGTATTGCATACAGCAAGACTTCTGTACTCCCACAAGTAGAAATGGTTTACTGTGCCTGAATGGAAGCAAAAGCCAATATTAGAGAGAGGAGAGATCTTTTATATATGAAATTATTATCACTTTTGATATTAGTCTGTGGATGTTGAATAATTGAGCACTATGGCCAGAAAGGCAGTAATCAATAACAGCCTAAGTATACTTTACTTGGGATTTGATAATGATGTTAACAATACAAGTTTTCGATCTGTTGGTTATGCGGGTATATTCATCAACTGTCATGAGTTTCGAAAGAGTTTAGCAAATCTGAAAACTCATATTTTTTTTAGAGTCTACTGTCAAATTCAAATCAAAATCACCTGTAATGATAAATGAAAACTCATGCAGCGAGGACATTTTTGTGAAGAATACTTGCAAACTCTCATACATGAAACTAAATACACAATATTGCCGATAACCCACATATGTCATTTCTTGATTTTCCTATCATACCGTCTTTGCCATAAATTGCAGCTTCTTCATGGCTGTTAACTCAGCCTTCGTTTGAATTGTGGACAGAAAAGATAGACGTCCGTATAATGTTCAGTTATAACATATCAAAACCTGTTTATTTATCCTTGCAAGTAGATACAATTTTTCAAAATTCAGTTTCATTTTAAATTGTGGAAGGCACATTTCGAAAGACAGAAAAGATGGACGTCCGTTTAATGTTCAGTTACAACATACCAAAATCTGTTTATTTATCCTTACAAATACATAAAATTCAGCTTCATTTTGAATTGTGGAAGGCACACTTCGGAAGACGAAAAAAGGAGGAGAAATTTCTTATTTTTTGATATTCATATACATTCGACAACAAAGCATTCATTTTCTTGATTAATTTTGAATCACTGCTAACGCAACTAATGAAATTTCCATTGAAAAAGTGTCATACAATTTCATATAAAAATATGAATTCAAACTTTTTGTATGGAATGCAAAAGAAAGTGTCAAGTAAGACTCCTTAGTACATGATACTACAAAAAGGTGACATTTCATGAGTTTTTATAATCAGAAGTGAGTTGCTGAAATAGTCAATTTTTGGACTTTTGGATAGCCATATCTGTAAAAGCAATATCCAATCAGTTACATTTTGAGTTCAGATTTGTAATAAAAAATTATAAACAGCGTGAGCCGATTACCTGAATAAATATCTAACAATTCATAAGTAGAGTTGAAAAAAGTACAGATTTAGCTGGAGTCCCTTTTCCTGATAATTACCTCTGTGAATAAATTTACCGGACAAGACAATTTTAAAGATCTACTTACTTGCTTGGGTCATAGTCCTGAGTAGACTGAGACATCATCGCTTTAATTTTATCATCTTCGGGGGCATCCAAGCTAGACAAATCTACTGCCTTAGCAATGGGACCACCTTCATCCACCTTTGAAGGTGGTGTATTATCTCCTCCATAACCCTCCCACTGTTTTGTTTTCTGAGGAATCACTGGTATTCTAGCAATTAGTAGTGACGTATTTTTTGGTATAAGGAAATTCTCATCAGTGTACACTAAAATTTTTGGGATGAGCAATTTTCAGCACTTTGTTAATCCTAACTTACCTGTTTTTGTTTGAGCATTTGTTACTTGTAAATCAAAATCAGTGCTCTTTCCAATCCGTTTTTGTTGTATAATGGCGTTCTTTAAATCTTTCACTGAAATATGTAGTCCATCAAAAGTTACCGTGTCATATTCTAGGGCCGACTTGAACTTGTAGTGCACAGACATAGCAATTTATGTAAAATGAGAAGTAGTTTCTCAAACAGATGATGAAAACCGATTAGATATTCAGTTTGACAGAAGTCCTATTATTTTATTGATTACCCTTGAATACTCATCATACAATTCAATAAGACATTACTTATTGGTAACAATATTCCACTTATTTCTCATGTGCATGTTCACATAATCGGACATTAACATGATTTTTAGTCAACACATTACATCCCCGTACACGAGCTTTGAAAACTAAAATAAAATGGCGAAGTCGGTCAACTAGAAAACTGGTTACTAGTATCGCAGTTTCAATTAGCACTTTCAATAACATGAACTAGTGTGCACAATTCGTATAACGTATTGTCCTACTGAATCTATGAAAAAGAAAAAACTTCCAGGAATTCAATTCTGTTTAGTTATCACTCTTTACACACCAGTTGTTGTGATCTGTGTGTGCACCAGTCACACGTCATACCTCCATTACTCTTCTTCTCTGTTCTCTGTTTCTATCACTAAACTCAGCAGGCATCAATCAGTAAAACATATTCGATAAATCGATAATAAGATCATTGTTGCCAACTGCTGAGCCTAAATCGAAATATAGCTATATTTACTGTTTTCACATTTTACTTTGATTGATTTTTGTAAGCAGACAAAATCAGAAACAATAGTTGAGTTGAGAGTTTTACACCCATTGAGCTTATTGGTAAAGTTACACTACATAACTCGTCAACTTATTTGATGTGAGTAGATAGCGTATTTCTTATTGTGGATCTCTGCTTGTACTGCTTTACAAACCATGGTCAATAGCAAAGGAGTCAAATTAAATGTGCCATGGACGTATGGTCATAAAGCAAAGAAGTTTTTATCTGTGTCTGGTCCTCAATAGGAGTATCAAACGTTTGTAACACGGCGGGAAATTTTGAAGGTGAAACGGAATAATAACGAAATCTGAAATTATTGATTAGTCGACTGACATAACTTTTGGAATTTGTAGTTGATTTTTTTTCAATTTGCACCCTATACCTATACTTCATTGGTTGTTTTTATGTGAACAATATAATGTTTTGAAAAATAAAAATGACGTAGAATAAATCCAAAAAATCATTGTTACCAAATGCAAAAACTGCAACATCCTTCTCGACGCTTGTTTCTTCAACCGAATTGGCGTCTTCCGGAGATCGAGAAGATTGTCTACATCATGTCCTGGAGTTGACAACTTGGTTGGGAAAAGCGATATGGTTTTGGAAGAAAAGTCATTTACAAGTACCGCTTGGAAATATATAACTGCAAGTCGCAATTCACTCCGTTTTATTGTGATGATGGAGGATTAGGTTCAGTGAACTTCTGAACCACAAAAAATCTTTGAAACAATAAATTTCCAAGGTATATTTCTATGTCATAAAAATGGGGAGTAGAGGTAAGAAATACACTCTCACATAGATGTTCCTTTCGTTCTACCTAGAACTATGTAATATTTCAAAGAAATCTTACATCAATAAAAAATTGTATTTTGTAACACCACTGTCATGTGAATTTAATATTTTGTCAGGATAAATATTGCTATAGATGTCGCATATTACAAAAATTGTAAGAGAAATGTTACAATTGTAATACTCAGGACAACACTGGTCGGATTACGACTGTTCGAGTTCGACATGACTACACACTCTAGGTTTGTTTTGGTTCTCAGCAAAGAGTACTCTTTGGTTCTCAGTTCGTTACAGTTTGATCATACGCAGTTATTAAAATGTGTTTTGGTTCATTTAGATCATTTCTGGGATATGTTTTTCTCCCAATTGATTCAAAATTATTCCATAACGGTAATCTATAGTTCGAATACTGGATCAGGGACTGGGTTAGAACTTCTAGTTCGCACATGCGCATGTCTATGTTTAATGTTTATCCTCTGGTAGAAGTCCATTATATCTCGAAGTGGAGTGCAGTAGATTTGCGAAGAATAAAAACTCAAAGTCGTCTCCACAATTTAATATCACCATCAGATGTTAGAACGGTAAAACCATCAATCAGTACATGTTTCGAACGTATATAGGTTCATCAGCTAATTATTTAAAATTCTACAATAAAAGAAGAACAATAGTTAATACAATGAAGTTTAAAATACTTACATGGAGTAGAAAATATTTTATGGAGAAAAGAAAATTGTCACATGTTAACAGTGAAACAAAATGGTCAGTATGACATGAAAAAATATTTTTAAGGTAGTGAAAAACGGAGAAATTTATAACATCATATTTCTCAATAATTGAACTATAGGCAGCTTGAAGCCTTTATACACACCCATTAACATCAAAATCATCAAACGGTACATGAAAACGACTTATAAAGAAATTATCCGAAATGAATGAAACAGAATCAACTGTATATTACAAAAATTGTAAGAGAAATGTTACAATTGTAATACTCAGGACAACACTGGTCGGATTACGACTGTTCGAGTTCGACATGACTACACACTCTAGGTTTGTTTTGGTTCTCAGCAAAGAGTACTCTTTGGTTCTCAGTTCGTTACAGTTTGATCATACGCAGTTATTAAAATGTGTTTTGGTTCATTTAGATCATTTCTGGGATATGTTTTTCTCCCAATTGATTCAAAATTATTCCATAACGGTAATCTATAGTTCGAATACTGGATCAGGGACTGGGTTAGAACTTCTAGTTCGCACATGCGCATGTCTATGTTTAATGTTTATCCTCTGGTAGAAGTCCATTATATCTCGAAGTGGAGTGCAGTAGATTTGCGAAGAATAAAAACTCAAAGTCGTCTCCACAATTTAATATCACCATCAGATGTTAGAACGGTAAAACCATCAATCAGTACATGTTTCGAACGTATATAGGTTCATCAGCTAATTATTTAAAATTCTACAATAAAAGAAGAACAATAGTTAATACAATGAAGTTTAAAATACTTACATGGAGTAGAAAATATTTTATGGAGAAAAGAAAATTGTCACATGTTAACAGTGAAACAAAATGGTCAGTATGACATGAAAAAATATTTTTAAGGTAGTGAAAAACGGAGAAATTTATAACATCATATTTCTCAATAATTGAACTATAGGCAGCTTGAAGCCTTTATACACACCCATTAACATCAAAATCATCAAACGGTACATGAAAACGACTTATAAAGAAATTATCCGAAATGAATGAAACAGAATCAACTGTCAAAAATATATAAAGAGATAAAAATCCTCAGAGTTTACTCTCAGAGTAATAAAAAATTAGTAGAGATGCCCTCCGTATATAAACACAAGAGATTTGTAGACAACCAGGACAAGGATATCCATCTCTCTCAGAGTAAAATGTTGACAAAGGGACTGACGGAATTGTTTACATAATCCTCTGGACTGGATCCAAGGACGTGCGGAAAATATATTAAGAAAATTCTAATGACTATCAACTATTAATTCGATCAAAAATTCTGAGTTACGCCCATGCTCCATTAGTTGTTTACCTGTGAAATATTACATCAACATGCGACGATTGCGAAAATCCACAAACAACGCAGGTTTTCACCATCTTCAAAATTACTTTTTGCACTACAAATTGATTATATCGGTCAATAAGCACTCAAATCACCAAAATAACTTTCAAAAACGACGAAATACCGGTATTATCTATTTCTGTTAGTCGGAGGACTGTCGTAAATATAAATAAAGTAATTTGGCTTCAGAAACAAGAACAGAAAGGCATCTCTATGTATATCATTACTCTTCTGAGAGTATACTCTGCCGCTGTACGTTTCTATCTTGTACTATATAATCAATTGCGATTTGTATCGTTTGACGTTATGATGGAGTAAATTTCTGTGCATTACGATTTCTATCTTGTACATTATGATGCATTAGGTGCATTAGCACAGATTAAATTTAATCTGTGCTCTGAGATGAAAATCGAGATGACATGGAACAATCACTAGAGATCAGCAAACACAGAACACAACAGGAGAAAGAAACCCGCATACATATCGATTGGTGTTCTGAGCAAACAGATTCCATACGTATAGATGGGTGCAATCTTATTACAAAAATGTTTTGTGGAACCCCTTCCTTAATCTTCCACAAACCCTTATTTTAACACTCAGAACACCAGTCGATATGTATGCGGTAAGTTGACTTGTGTGTCACACCAATAGGCGGTTCCACTTATGCCTCACTTTCGTTTACGCAGTTATTTTTATCAAGTACTTTTCTTGGTTAATTTGTCTTCAATCGAGGACTGGACTGCCTGTCTGGTACTGACGATATATAATAAAAAGAGGTGAATTACCGGACATAACACTCAAAAATGGAGCAAAACCGTACCACCACTAATTCACCTCTTTATGATTTATATCAAATACACTTGTTAACATCATTCAGTATATACAGGGTACTGCGCGATGCCCGTCGGTTAGCCGTATTCAGGGAAAAAATGGGATTCATATAGGTTTTATAATATGCTCCATCGAATGAAAATAATGGCGTTTTTCCAACACTTTCGGTTATACCGGAAGATGGTACCAACTTCCTTAATTCAAATATAATACCGTATGATTGTATGTATGTAAAATAACTAGATATTCAAAAGTTTGATAGAAAACAAACTATTATTCATCAAAATACTTCATTCCATTGTCTTGTAGGATTAACATTTCCAAAATGTTATGTAAGGTGTTCAGAATCGATGACTCACTTTTTCTTTCAAATGGAACAGTCTGTGTTTTAGGATATCTTCGAAATTCCGAGATGTTTTTGACTCATTTTCATAAAACAATCCCTATATAAAAAACTAACCGTTCAAGAGATATTTAATTTTTCTTGAAAAAATAGAACATGCACATATCTACCATAAAACTACGGGCTACGAAACATTCATTCCGAACAGTTACAGAAAGTTTATTAAAACTAATAATATGCCGTCACGGTTTTCATTGAAGACATAATTTCAGATGAATCAATAATTAATTAAAAAAAGCATTCTTTAACTTCCAGACATTTACAGCACGACTGATTTCAGCGGCATCTAGGACGTTGAATGCTTCTAAACATTTTCTAAACATATTCTCCTTTCTTGTTGCAAGATCTGTACATACAATATTTCAAATATATCCCCATACAAAATAGTTCATATGAGACATATCGGGCGAACGTGATGGCCAAAGGTACGGCCCATTATTGTCAATTTTATCATAAAATAATTGATCGGTCTCGCAAATCGCTGGTACGAAATATTATTTTTTGTATCTTCAATTGATGAATCATTCACTGTAACTCTCACAAACATTTTGTAGTATGTTACAGTATCCTTCACCATTCAAATTTTCATTATAGATGTACAAACACACAAGCCTATTGTGATTCATAGCATAATAAACGTTAAAACTTCAACTTTCGTGAAAATACCTAAGGTGTGGATTTTCTTTAGCCTAAAATTGGATGTTATGATGATTAAGTAAACTTTGCTTCATCATTCGATAATTTTTTTTAGAAAATTTGGATCTTCCTGACTTTATCTTCATTATCCATCTGAGGCTTTCGTTTGGTTATTCATTTTTTGGCCATTTTACCGTATTGTGTTTCAGTTTGAGTTTTCCTGATACCTAATACTTTTCAACCTGTCTTATATGAAGGGGGTTTTTCCTTGTTGTTGGAAGATTGCTCGCGTTCAGACTATTCCCAAAAAGGGCAAGAAAATTCTTCCAAATAACTATAGATCAGTCGCTTTGCTATCAGTGATATTAAAAATCATGGAGAAAGTCGTATATCACATATTGTAACGAATTCAATAATTAACTGTCCTAAACAAAGTTATTTTTAACAATATTTCACTATTACAACTAATTTATATTCAACACTTAGCAACTAACGCTTAATTTATCTTCACTGTTTGAATTCTTTGTTTAACCGCTCGATTCGCTTTCTGAATACAGACTCCCTCTCTGAACGGAAAGCCGGCCTTTTATATCGGTAACGATCGTTCTAGATTTCTCTAGTGGTCTCTGTTTTCGCCTAGTATTTTCCCGGCGAGTCGGATCGCATTCTGTCGTGGTGATGTCATGTGTTTATTCTCTGGCTGAGATATCATTCAGAGCCGGCTTCAGATTCGTTACATTGCCCCCTTCTTAAAGACGTTTCGTTCCGAAATGTCATCCTTGGCGTGTGTCGATACCTGCAGGACTCCCCATACCTGCATTGTGAAGTTCGACGGAAGTAACACTCCACAGTCTTTATGCTTGGTCGTGGAAAATGGTTACCACACACCAAAATCTTGATGCCGCTGGATCTGAAGATCGTTTCCAACATGTTTCTCACAATTCTCCAGTCCAGCTTGTCGAGCCAAGAGGCTAATTTCGGGATTGCCAAGTCCACGAGATTCTGGTCGAGCATCATGTTCTTCAGTCTAGTAAGACTCCTACAGACATCCTCATAGGACGGTTTGTCTCGAGAATGCTTTTTGGTCACCAAGTAGAAAATGTTTCTCCGACCCTTCTCCAACTGTAGCACTCCTCCGACTTCAGGATTCTGTTCTTGTAATGTTTGGAGCTGACCGAATTTCTTGTTGAATACAACAGCGATACCCTTGGACATTTGGAGATCCTCTGCCACGCAGTGAGCTAGTGCGTAATCAACTGGAACCTTGAAAAAGTATCGTGGCTCTTCTACGACCTTCTGTCCGTTCGAGTATAAGAACATGAATTGCTGTAACGTCATTTCATCCTCTGGTGGTCTGAGGGCGCGAACTTGGTCGTGATTTCCAGCTTAAGGAGCCAATCTATTAAAATGGACGACCCTAGCTTTTCCTCGAGGTGGCTTATGGATTCGGTAGACGAGGTCATTATTCTTTTTCATGATTTTGTACGGACCTTCCCACGAGTTCCACAATTTCTGTGATAAACCACGGCGTCGCTTAGGGTTGTACAGCCAAACTAGGTCACCGGTTTCGAATCCTTCAGCATTCGCATTGATGTCATAGTCCTTCTTCATCATATCGCTGGCACTCCGGATGTTTAGACGGACTCGTTCATGGATGTCGTCCATTCTCTGCCGAAGCTTGCTGATATAGTCTTTCCCCGCAGTGTCATGTTCTGGCGGCGTCCCACATTTCAGATCGCAAGGAAGCCGCAGCTTTCGGCCCATTATAATAATGGCAGGGGTTTGGCCGGTTGACTCGTGCACTGCCGAACGATAGGCCAACAGGAACAGGTGGAGGTACTGGTCTCAGTCTCTTTGATGGTCAGAGACTACCTTGGACAAGTGGCGGTTTATGGTCTTATTCATTCGTTCTATCATTACATCGGACTGTGGATGTAAGGCTGTGGTTCTGGTCTTTCGAATGTCCAACAGTTTACATATTTCTTGGAACAGGTTTGATTCGAAATTTCTGCCCTGGTCCGAATGCAGCTCCAATGGGACACCGAATCGACATATCCATTCCTTTACCAGGACGTCAGCGACGGTAAAGGCTTCCTGGTTGGGCAGGGCATAGGCTTCTGCCCACTTGCTGAAGTAGTCCATGGCTATTAGGATGTATTTGTTCCCATGGTCAGACTCTGGGAACGGGCCGGCGATGTCGATGGCGATTCTCTCAAAAGAACTACCCACGTTATACTGGCGCATTGGAGCTTTCGGTAGTATCCGAGGTCCGTTACTGGCAGCGCATACAGCACACTTTCTGCATCAGTCCTTGACGTCGGCTTGACAATTAACCCAGTAAAACCGTTGTCTCACTTTCTGGAGGGTCTTCGTTACTCCCAGATGTCCTTCAGTGACTCCATCATGGATTTCTTTGAGCACCTCATGTCGTCTACTCCTGGGTACCACTGTCTGGCATCTTTCTTCTCCATCGTCTTCAGACTCCAACACCTACTTCAGAATCCCGTTTTCCATGGTAAGGGAGTTCTATTTGGCCCAGTAGGACTTAACCGCTGGCGAATAACCTGCTACCTCTTGCCACGATGGTCTTTGATTATTTTTCTTCCATCCGGTGACTAAACCAAGATCTGGGTCTTTCTCTTGGTCTTCCTTGATGTTATTGTCCTTCCAGTTGTCTATAGCTGAAGTTCAATAAATAGCTGCTTCCTTCTCTTCTGCTCGTCGGTAATGTGAGCAGCCATCGGGATATGATCTCCGTGACAAGGCATCTGCGTTTTTTACGGGGGCTTGCTGGATACAGGATGACGATTGCCCCTTCTCATGGAACCTCTCTAGTTTTCTTGATTTTTGGTATTGGTTCTTTGAATGCTTGGACATTTGCTACGCATCTTATTTGTTTTCTCTCAGACAAAACTCATTTTATCACCTTTCTAATGGTGGCCTCAATGTCAACAGAACCCTGTCCATCTTCCTCCATAGTTTAAACTTTGCTCTGGCCCTTACAGGATTGTTTCACAGCCTCAAACTCCAGAGCTCTTGCCAGTGCATCCACGAGATGTTTGGGACGAGCTAGCGTCAAGGCCTGCCTCGTTTGTTGGTCGCGAACGGACGCGACGGACTGAGGCCGCTCATCGTTTTTGAGGTTCAACTCAGTACACTTCGAACTTCACTGTTTGAGAACTCTTCCATCTGGAGAACTGCGTTTATGTGGAATAAACTTCCTGAGAAGGTTTTTCCAAATCCAATGTGAATCGCTATTTATTCCGCACAGGTAACGCTCTGAGAGCGCCTTAAGGATTTTTCCGTAGTGCTTGTGTTATGTCCTTAAAAAAATAACGTGCATGGCCGGTCGATAATTCGATTACATTCACTATAGATCATAATCAAATTAAAAAAATCTTCGTTCGTATAACTTAAACGGGACATTTTGCTCAATAATTCACAAAATACACTCATACAAATAACAACATAGGTAAATCAACAACTACCTTCATCTGTTTCCATAGCATTTCTATTATATTAAACGATAAAGTACTCATAAACGATAAATAGGAAATTTTCAATACCCTAGATGTCAATGAAAATAGTCGTGCTGTAAATAACAATTCAATAAATAATGAATAATAGTGAATATCAGAATGCCTGGAAGTTACCATAACATATAAATAGTTTTTATATTTTGTGTGAAAATACATTGCAACATTTTTAAATTTTCGCTCTTTCATGAACCATTTAGAATAAAAAATTTTAATTCATTATTTATTCATCTGAAATCCTGTGTTCAATAAAAATTATGACGGCAAATTAATAGCTCAAATAAACTGTTTGTTTGGAATGACTATTTCGTAGCCCGTAGTTTTATAGTGGACATGCACATGTTTTATTTTTTTCAAGAAAAACTTATATATCTCTTGAACGGTTGATTTTTGATTTAGGGAATGTTTCATGGCAATGCATCAAAATCATCTCGGAATTTCAAAACTATCCTAAAATACAGGGTGTTTCAATTGAAAAAACTGAGAATTGGCTCTTTTTCATATCTTCAGAATTAGTCATTGATTTCGAACACTTTGTATAACATTTTGGAAATGTTACTCCTACAAGACGATGGAATGAAGTATTTTTTATGAATCAGTAACAGATTATTTACGTATTCTATCAAACTTTCGAGTTTTATGTTGAAATCATTCGAGAGCCCAATACCTAGTCTTTTTTGAGTAAACAAATGAACGGCTCATTAGATCGTTGTTAAATATTGAGGAACACCCATTCATTCCATATGGCTAGACGATAGCTAGTGCGATTTATTCAGATATTTATATTTTATTATTGATGAAGAGTAAGGGTTCGATAATTTTAGTTTTCTAGTAGGAACACCTATAACTTAGATATTATCTTTGTATTACACTATCTTTGTATATAGACTAACCTACATACAAAGATACTATATTTCTGCCATTGTCTAAGGCAATGTTTCTGCATAGTAAATTCTTAATTTTATTCTAAAAATCCCGTTAAATATTACTCGTTGCATTTACAGAGTTCTTTCATTTATATAATTGTATTTTAGAGCAAATTTTTGGGTGTCACCAATAGATGTCACAACTATTACAACCTTCCGTATTTCAGCAAAATCTAAAACTCCATAAGTTTATTTTAAGTTTGTTGTAATGACGAAACCTTACTGAGAAATGTGATTGCCAAATTCACATCAATCAACATTTTTTTTGATTTCTATCAAGTACGGGAGTATACCTGAATAAATAAAAAATAACAAAAAACTGCAAAAACGTCAGACCTCATTCTGACGTTTTAGCCGTTTTTATTGCTTATTTGTGGAAGGTTTGGCCGATCCATCAAATTTTGTGATATTCTGAAATTTTTACCAGCCCTTTCACCTAGATTGAACTAAGTAGGCATACGCGACTACAGGAAATGGCTACTTTTCAAATTCATCAAGATAACGAAGAAAATCTCCATCATGTTGCAACTAAAAAGTTTTCAACAACAGCAGCCAACGTTGGAATCAAACATGGACAGAAAAAAAAATTTATGGACAATAGAGAAAAGCTGCAAGTACTGGAAAATGGCGTACGAATTAATGCCAAAAAAGCAAAATTAACTGAGACCAAAAATGAAATAGAAAACCATAACCAGGTAAAATTGATAATTTACTAATTTTACAGTTGTTATTATTTGTCAAGAGATATCGTATTAATGCTGATTTACAAAGTGGACGAGAAGTAGGTATGATGGTATATTTCAAATGATTTTCATCAGCCTTTCCATTGAAATGGCTCACCGTTGTCATTATCAAAACAGACAGTCGACTGGAGACCAATCAATATTACAGGATGGTCAACAAAGATGTGATTTATGGAAAATTTAATAAAAATTGTGAACGGTTCGCATCCACAGTCAAGTGGAGAGTATGTTTATTCAAACGAGACTGTCTTTTCAGAAAAATAATAAAAATAGCAATATACAAAATGAGCAAATAATTATAAAACCATCAATTTATATACTTACTATAATATTTTATAATACCTTGATTAAAAAAAAACACTCATATTTTGAAACTTTGAAAAATAAAAAAAATGTAGAGAACTTCATCAAGAACTGAAAAAATGAAAAATTTCATCGAGATGAATCACCATTAGAGCAGAATGAATTCATTCCTTGCTCTGTGGCGAGTATACAGCGTTTTCTGTTTCCAATATTGTTCTGTTATCTTGAATCAGTTTCAACGTTTTCCAACGAATCACAAATTTATCAGTTGATTTTATTTATTTCGGGAATAAAACCTTACATAAATCAACAACGCTGCTTATCAGAATCAAAGTTAACGCTCTTTATTTTGTCCACGTTGCAGCTCGATATTTTATAATTTGTGAATAGACATTTTCTTTCATGGCCAGCCGGTCCCCCCACCAACATATCTGAAAACATTTGAAAGGTCCACAGGAGGGGGGTAAATAAGTTTTGTTTAATTATATCACATTAGATTTCAGCCAAAAAAATACTTTGAAAAAATATTGTACTGTATGGGAATATACCGAGCGGTTTAGAAGTTATACTAAAAGCACGTCCCTATTTCCAAACAAAAATGTAGTTTTTTCATCACCGACTAATACTTTGGCCACACTATTTTTTTCTCTAATACTGTGTGAATCGAAACTTCAAAATTATTTTTTTTGATATTTTAACACTATATTTTTCTTTCGAAATGTGATTTTTTCTTCAAAGGGGGTATATTAATCGAAAGTTGTAATAAAAATATTTTTGAAATACTTATACTCAACTTCTTCTACACAAACTATCAGAGTGAACCTTGAGTGACAAATTGAAATATCTTAACATAAATACTGTTATTGCACAGAAAAAATTCTTGAAATTATTGAAAATCTAAATAAATATAATCTACAAAAAAGTTTACACCGTCAGTGTTTCCTATGGAATCACAATGCGGAATCTATAGAATAACATAACGTTTCCCTAAAAAATAAAAAACATCGGCTGTGCTTTAGACCACACGACTGAGATTTTTGTAAGAAAACAAATTGCCAGATTTTCTTTTTTGCTCTACCGTCTCTATTTTCAATAATATCAAAAAATGACGAGGAAACTTTTTGCTTCATTTCATGTTTTTCATAATCTGGTTCGACCCATGTTTCAATGCGAAGTTTTGTTCATTGAAATCAATCATCCATTTTTTTTAACGAACCTGTATATTTTTTAATACATTTTGGTAGTCATTGCAATTACGAATTCAATGAAATATTACAACAAATGTATTTTTCGACGTTTCTTCCATCACAATTCCAGCATTTCCATCTTTCAATTCCTCAATATTTTCAAAGTTTGTTCTGAATACTTTATCTTTTATGAAGGCCCACAAAGAGAAATATAAATGGGAAAAGTCTGGTGAATGTGGTGGCCATTCAATAGGACCACTAGATATTTCCTATCCATCTTTCTGGCATAGTTGTATTGACGAAATCTTTACACATTTTCCTGCGATGTGGTGTTGGAATTACTCACATTTTCTTATTAGGTTGCGTGGAATATCTAGAAACTCAATTAGAGTCCTTGATAAGAAGTCCAAGTATAATTCTCTGATCAGAAATGTTTCAAAAAAGTGGGGACCAATAATTTTATTATCAAGAACACCAAGCCATACATATCGAGTGGTCCAACGAAAAGTATGCACCTTGCTTTTCTCCTTTTTTCGTAACTTAACGCTCGGACAGGTCAATTTTGCTTTCAAGGGGGATACATTTTAGATGTATTTTTCTACCTGTGCCTTCAACCCCCTAGCGAGGGTGAGTAACAACCCTAAAATTTTAAATGGAAAGTGGGGTCGAGTGATATATCATTTGAAGGGGCATAGCATTCCCTTTCCAATGACACCTAATTTGTTGTATTTACTTGAATAGTTATAAAAAAAGCAAGAATATTTAGTCGATATTTTTGGTGTTAATGAAAATGCGGAAAAAAACGGCATTTTTATCACTACTACATTCTTAAATTTATCTCGTGCGTTTTTTGGTTCAAATAACAACAGCAGATAAGTGTACAAAAATAATTTAGGCAAACGTTCATTGATTCAGTTCGGTTGCTTTTGAAATTATTTCAACTTTACTGTAAAAATGGTTTATTCCATTCCTGAACGAGTTGAAATTGTTGAACTTTATTATCAACATAATAGTTGTGTTAGACTTACTGCTCGCCTCTTTAATAACAGTCATCCCGGGAAAAATGTGAATGATTCGTACGTTGCCAAGTTAGTCCAAAAGTTTGTCGATACGGGATCTGTCTGTAATGTGAAACACCAGCCACGGAAACCGATCAGAAATGAAGCAGTGGAAGTCGCTGTTTTGGGACATGTTGAATTGGATCATACTCAAAGTACCCGTCAGCTTGCTGCAGCCTCAGGTGTCTCCCGTTCGTCCATAATACGGATATTAAAATCCTATAAATTTCATCCGTACAAAATTAAATCAGTACAGGAACTCAATGAAGATGATCCAGCTACTAATTGATGATCCACACCTATCATTCAACACGTGCTTTTCCGATGAGAGTACGTTTATTTTAATGGAGCTGTGAATAGGCATAATTGCCGTTACTGAGATGACAGTAACCCACACTTATTCCGAGAGGTCCATACCCAGTACCCTCAAAAAATCAATGTCTGGTGTGGCATATTAGGTAGTCATATCGTGGGCCACTTTTTATTCCTGGGAATTTGACTGGTGAGGTCTACCTGAACATGCTTGAAGATACAATTGGTCCTCTCATAACAGAAATAATTGAAAATGACCAAAATCATAATGATGATCGGCTTCATTCCCAGCAAGATGGAGCACCTCCTTACTATGTTGCTCCGGTAAGAGAGTTTTTAGATGACCGGTTTCCTGGACGGTGGATTGGAAGGAGAGACCCCATCGAATGGCCTGCCAGTTCACCTGATTTATCGCCTTTAGACTTTTTCCTTTGGGAACACTTGAAAAATAAATGTTTTGCTACGCAGCCCGAGTCCATTGAAGATCTTCGCAAACGAATTACAGCAGAGTGCAGAAGTATAACACCTGATATGCTACAGAATGTTAGGAATAGATTTGAACAAAATCTGTATTATTGTATGGAAGCGAATGGGTCACATTTTCAGCACTTGCTGAAGTAGGATTCTACTAAGTCAATTACACATTTCAAAGTACTGGGTTGTAGTTGTTTTTCTTCATAATACCTACATGTTTGAGTGAAATACAACAAATTAGATATCATTGGAAAGATAATTTTGTGACCTTTCAAATGATGTATCACTCGACCCCACTTTCGATTTAAAATTTTGGGGTTGTTAATCACCCTCGCTAGGGGGTTGAATGCACAGGTAGAAAAATACATCTCAAATGTGTCCCCTTCAAAAGCAAAATTGACCTGTTCGAGCATTTTTGGACCACTCTGTATGTTGTAATATATCAATGAATTTGTAATTACAATGACTATCAAGGCCATGCCAAAATTTTTGTTTTGGGGTGGCGTCTAAATAAAAAAGACTTCCTAATTCAAATTTAACTAATTACCATTACATTGGCACGGGAAAAGCCCTCAACCGAGAAAACTGTACTAACATATTCGTTTTTAAAATTAAAAACCTCAAATTTCCAGCGAATTCACAATACAAAATCAATACTTCGAGACTTTTTATAGGCAAATTCTGTTATAACATCATCAGTTGGGATGATGACATCTCTGTGAATTGCTATTAGGGCCAACCCGGTTAGCCGCTCTTGCCCACAAGACTTCCGTAGGTAGGTTTTTAGGCACCTAAGTGTGGAAAATGACCTTTCCGGGGTGCACCTGGTTACTGGTAGAGTCGACAAGATGTTCAACAACATATACATGTTGGGATACAAATGTCTGTTGCATTCTCCGACAGTCTCAATGGCGCAAGAAGGCCGGTCCGAAGGGCTTTTGCCCTGCAACAACAATTTCCATAGGTGAAATTCACCTTGTGCTTCGTCTAGTTCCACCAGGTCTTCGTATATCACTAGGTCCTCTCTTGGGAATGGCGTTTCCTTCTCGGAACAGACTGTTGGTATAAGAGTGTACCTAGCAGCATTCATTTTCTTGTGGTCAGTAAATCTTATTTTGAGCTGGGAAGTAAGTCTTCTAGTGAGTATTGCAACAGTTGTTGAAGAAAGCTTGTTCGCATTGGAGATACTCTTGAAAAAATTCCGATTTCACAGTTCCTATACAAAAAGACGAATGACGGCACAATGAGAAGACAGAATAGACAGTAGTAAAAATACTGAAAAGATCAAGGGTGGTCCAGATCCCCCGGACTCTTTCCCTGGGAACGGCTATGTTGACTACCGAATGTATAGAAAATATACCAACAGGTCCGTATTTAAAAAAATATATTGATGATGGATTTTGATGAACAAAAAATCACATTGGAAAATAGGTTGAACTAGATCATGGAAAACATGAAATGAAGTTCCTATGTAATTTTTTGATATAATTGAAAATTGAGGCGGTCAAGCTGCTGGAAAATAATTCCATGAAAATCAAAAAATGAATAGATAAGTACTTTTTGATCATTCCCATATTGATTTCAATTTAAGAGCCACCGGTAGACAGTTGTTTCAGCATATTGGGCATCGTCAGTACCGGGCAGGCGGTCCTCGATTGAAGACAAAATGAGAAAAACCAAGAAAGTACTTGATAAAAATAGCTGCGTAAACGCAAGTGAAACATAAATGGAACCACCTATTGGTGTGACACCTAAGTCAACTTGCCAAGTTTTTATGTCAGTGTTGGTGGTTTGACCAATCAACCGACAACTGCGGTAGCAGAAATTTGGGAAGCTAACCTGAAATGCCATCGGAAAACGAATCCTCATGTTTCTAGAAATGATATGAAATCTGGAAAGGTTGATGCAGTCAAGCTGCTGCAAAATAATTCCATGAAAATCAAAAAATAAATAGATAAGTACTTTTTGTACTTATCGGTGCGCACCTGATCGCACCTCTCTCTCTTACCCCTACATAATATATACGAAACGTAACTCTCTCTCTCTTTCTGTCTTCACTAACTTATACCTTCCTCTCAACTAGCTCCGTTCGCTTCGTTTGATCACACTTTTCGTAACGCTCTCGTCACGCATTCACCAGCTTACTCCCCAAGTCAAGTTGTTGTTTTTCCGTCGAGTATCTGCTACATGTACCTAAAAAGTCGTAGGTGCACATGAGAGGCAAGGATATGGTGTTTTCAACTAAACTTGAGCATGTCATATGCACCACTCTGGAAGATATTGAATTATCATATTCCCAAATTATCCTAAATTTTATGTTAATATACTGGTGGTTACTGATCGCCACTTGTAATTATATCACATCCAAATGGCTGTTTGGAATTAAATTTCTCAACATTTTCATACTCATAGATCACATTCCATATTTTTAGTCTTCTAGGAGTCTGTTGTAATGTATCAAACTCAACAATTTCAAACATTTTCAATTTCGTCTACCAAGTTCGACCACGTTTTTTTTTGTCGCAGTCCTTTGCAGCTTCTTTTGGTAGATTCGAGACTCCTTCCTTTCAATTATTCTATCTTTCGAAAGATATATTGGTACATATGAAAGAGTCATAAACTTACGAGGCTTCGTCTTCGTCTTCTTGAAGTGTCGAGAATTTATGAAGAAGCTCTCTAAATTTTCGTTTTGTAATCAACTTTTTGGGTATGTCTGAAGAATACCTGATTATATGCATGTATTTCTTCCAGACTTTTTTTTTTGGTTACCTTTCTACAACACCTCAAAGCCATACCAGCCTGAAGGAAGTGAAGACATTAGCATATTATCTGTAGCAGATGACCGAAAAAGGATCCAACTATTGAAAACTTTTCAGTGAAAATAGTCCTGATTCTAATGCAACATTTGAATTGAAATATATATTTATTGTAAGGCCTCCGAGTTTTTCCAAAAGTGGCGTATCATATTTCGAAATCTGTTGTGCCGTGGACTAAACTGATAGGTCTCTGCAACTCCAGGTGTCTAAATAGAGACGAAGTTTTCAAAATGTTTCTCATCTGTATCCATCTTTATCTTTGGATAGTACTGTATCATTCATAGCGCCTTCTCTGATCTCTCATTCAATAATTCATTCAGTAAAATCTAGAGACTAGATATCAAGGATGCACTTCGCTAATCACCAGGGTCTCGGGTGCAACCATTTCGATTCAACAACCACAAGTTTGCTGAGTCTGATGCAACGTGGTTTAAACAAAATAATAGTGATAATATGTAATCATGATTTGTAATTTCATTAACACTTTCTACTTGGCTTTTTGAAAAGTTTCAAATTGCATTTGATAAAACTGAATGCACTCTCTTTCAGAAATATTTAAATCAATTTCTTTTCAGAAAGATTCGAAACAGCTTGTGGAAACAACCTTTTTGAAAATCGAAAAGGAGAACAGGGTAGCATCCTCCAAAAAGGAGAGAGATTATTTTCCAAGATCACTATCACAGTGCGATGAATATAAGCAGGTAGGTAATTGAATAATTTACAAATTTCAATTGACAATTTAGGATAGCATAAATTGAACTATGTTTTTCGATTGGAATATTATGGGGTGGATAAAATGACGTAATGGGGTAAAAGCGGTCGTTTTATGCATTTGAAGGTTATAATGAATTTATTTTCGAATAACACATACCATTCATGGAAAATCCACACATAGGTCGACTTCTGAATTTAATTTATTACGTTATTTGGTCCGGGGAAGTTTGCTTCCCTAATGGCGAAGATTTTGCTTCGGCTGGTCAAGAATTTGATGCAACGCAGATTCATGAATTATCCTGTATGTGAGAATGAGATAACTAGCTTTCTGGCTGCATCACCTGGCGTCCTAGGTTTGTTAACATTATATAGATCTATCCGATGAATTATGGTTTTCCATATTTGGATACAGAAATTACTGGAATGATATGCTGTTGCAGCAACTCCAAATATTTTTCACCGGTCAGTTAATTTCCAATGAAAAATTCCCAACTTCTCCAACCCAAATATCAACTGCTTGTGGAGATTGGGTATGTGATTCCATTTCTAATGAGGATTTATGGAACCCCAATATTGGCGATACTGCCTATTCTACATACAGTGCATATCTTTAATGTCCCCTCCTTTTATTTTTTGAAAAGGTCAACTCAAAAAGTTGAAATTTGGGATAATGAAATTAATGCATGACTACTTCATTTTGAAGTAAAATTGACAGATGAAACTTTCAAGATGGCAACAGGGCGTCACAACTCTAAAATATAATGTCAATATTACAACTACTACAAAATGGCGGAACTTTTAATAATTGCCTCAATATATTGACATTTAACAACATAATATGAGGTAATAAGCTTGAGGTCAGTTCAGAAGATGCTCGAAATGATTGCCTTGAACTTCTTGATATATGAACAACATATCCGATATTTCACGCCGGACATTTTCGAACACAGTAACGTCAATATTTCTACAAATATTTATTATTCTCTGCCGTATATCCAATATTGAAGCAGATTCAGGTTCGTACACCTTTTGCTTCAAATAGCCCCATAAAAATGTCCAAAGGTGTCAAATTTGGCAAGCGGGTTGGCCATTCTGTAGGACCTCGACGGCCAATCCAACGACCGGGAAAAGTAGTATCTATTCAAATAGTTTCTTACTTGTCTGAAGTTATGTGGTGGTGCTCCTTCTTGTTGGAATACAATATCCATATCGAATTCATTACGATTCGCTTCGACGATTTCAGTGATGAGAGGGTCAACAGTAGTTTCCAGCATATTCAGATACAGTTGTCCTGTTGAATTCTGACCAATAAATAAAGGTCCAACAATATGGTTTCCCAATATTCCTGCCCAAACGTTCATTTTTTCTGGATATTGGGTATGTGTTTCCCGGAAAACGTGAGGGTTGGTGTCACTCCAATAACGGCAATTTTGTCTGTGAGCATTGCCGTTTAAAAAAAAAGTACATTCGTCACTAAAACAAATATTGTGGAGATAGGAGCTTCAAAATTATATTTCTTTTTTTTTTATTTCCCAGATGGCGCTCAGTCGTCATCTTGAAAGTTTCATCTGTAAATTTCACTTCAAAATAAAGTATTCATGCATTGATTTCATTATCCCGAAATTTCAATATTTTGAGTTGACTCGTTCAAAAAATAAAAGGGGGAATACATTAAAGAAATGCAGTGTATATTCAAACAGAAGGCGGCTTCGGAGAAGACTACTCGGTTAAATAATGGATTAGTATTGCACATTCCATCAATATGGTTATGATATCGAAACCAAAGTCCAATCGTATCAATGGAAGAGCACAGGAGAGCCAAGACCAAAAATGGCATGCTAAGTTCTATCAAATGTCAAGGTTTTGCTCACTGGTTTCTTGCACTACCGTGGCGTAGTGCATCAGGAGTTCTTGATACACGGTCGTTCGGTCAATAAGGAATATTATCTTGAAGTTATGCGTTATATATGAGGGGAACAAAATAAAAATTGATGAATAAATAACTATTTTCTGACAAAAATGAAAATTCACTTCATTTTTTGAAACCTCGTATATGAATTTCATTCAAACGGATATTTTTGAGCAAACTCAATAATTTTTTCTTTATATTGAGTAATTTGTCCACTTAATATTTTTTTGGAAAGTTATTTGATTTTGAGGAAAGTAAAACCTCAAAAAGTAAAAAATGAATCCTGATAGGTTTTTTGCCTTGTATAAATCGACCGTCGGTGTACATTTGAAATTATGTCAAATAAACATTATAACTAATATTAAGTATTCCAGGAAATTTGGCAGTATCTCCGTCATTTGGAGGAGAGGGGCCCTAATCCAAATCCTTCGTATATGGATAAACAAAGTGACATCAACTGGAATTCCAGAACTATCCTCGTAGACTGGCTTGCAGGTGTATCTGAGGAGTATAAATTTTGTGACGAAACATTTCATTTGTGCGTAAACTACATTGATCGATTCTTGAGCCAAATTTCCGTTGTAAGTATGAAATAAGGAGAATAATTATATGTAAAATAATAACAAATGCAATTTTCTACTAGATAACTTACGTTTTCCAATCGAAATTGAAATCAAAATTTTATTAAATTGATTTTTCAATTCACAAATGAATTTGATAACTGATATATCAAAAAGTTTACGTCTATTTAACACTTATATACATATACATATTCATTCCTATACATGAAAATGTAGAAAATAAAATAAAAGACCAACTCACGACTACCAAATCAAGATAATTGAGAAAAGTATCCTGAATACAGGGTGTTTCAAATTCGATCCTTACCAGTGGGATTTTGGAAACTATGAGAGATACGAAGATAGTTAAATTGGGGCAAAGTTGCGCATTTACCTGACTAACAATATGCCGTTGAGAAAGTTCTGTAATTTCGAGTATATCGGGATTCAAATGATTCGAAAATAAATTGCACTTCCACATTGTCACTTTTTTCCTGCTACATAATGGTGATTTCAGATATGCTATCAGACGTTTCGTCTTTCGGCCACCATCATCAACTTTAGTTTTTTTTATGGGCGCTACATTGGATTCTTCCTGTTTTGAATGGAATCAGATTTTACCTTTTCAATGATGTATCATTCTTTTTCGAAAAATTGAAGATATTGAAAAAAATTAATCCTCATCATAATAGGCTTTGACTTCGATATTTCTAAATTGAATTTTCAATTTGTTACACTCAATGACATTTTATTATTGTACAAGTCATTGAATTTTTGGCAAAAAATGGCTTTCACGAATGAAGAAAAAAGAGATATGATACAAATTTATTACAAATACAATATAAACAGTGTTAGGACATCGAGAATCTAATTGAACTTGTGTCCCGAAAGATGACAACCACATCGAACTGTGTTCAAGTTATTGGATCAAAATCTCACCGATTTTGGTTCGTTTGAAAAGCCAATAAAAATACGGAGACAGAATCAACAATCGAAATTTGATAAATGAGGTGTGTATGAGGTGAATTAGATATTGTGTCCTTTTCAATGAAAATTGAACTTTGAACTAATAACAATAATTGACTGAAATGTAAAGACAAAAGTAAATCACAGCAAATGCTCAAAATGCTGGCCTTATTCATGATAAAACAACTGTATCCTTCTTCGAATAATATTCACTGCACGATTAATTTCCCTCCTCCTCAACCTTCCGAACTCTCTAACAATGCTGTGTTGAAGGTCCTCAATATTTTGATATTCCCTCTGACCATAAACTTTATTTTTCAGTGAACCCCATGAGAATGTATCCATAGCACTTAAGTCTGGAGACCTTGCTGGCCACCCCACCGGCACATTATTCCCTATACATTTATCACCAAATCTTTCAGTCAGATAATTAGATACCCATCTGGTAGTGTGCGGTGGAGTACCATAATGTTGAAACCAGATGTTGTTATAGTTAGCCAAAGGAGGATCATCCAAATAGTCTTCAAAAATCGACATTGAAATACTAAATCACACTTGAGGTCTAATTTCTCGGAACTTCCTGGGGTTGTTCATGCTCCAAATGTGTTCGTTATTTCGGCTGAAGATATCCTACAAATCGTAAAAGTGGTTTCATCTGTCCAAATAACGTTTTCCAGGAAAACAGGAAAATCAATTCTGCTTATTAGCCAATTACAAAATTCTAATCGCCTTTCGGGATCACCTGGATGCAATTTCTGAAATATGTGTATTTTGTAACATTTTAAAACGCTTTTTTTGAGATGTCTCCATGCACTTGTATAACAAATATTCATTTCGGAGAAAATTTGACGCGTAGATTTTCCTGGGTTCATGTTTATCTGCAAATTATTAATTTTTATTGAAAAGGACACAATGTCTAACTTACCTGATACATACCTCATTTATCAAATTTTCTTTGGTTTCCTGGTCCATTCTGTTTTCGTATTTTTTTCTCGGATTTTCAAATGAACCAAACTCGGTGAGATTTTGATCCAATAACTTGAACATATTTCAATGTGGTTGTTGTCTTTCGGGATATAAGTTGAAATACATTTCCGATGTCCTAACACTGTTTCTATCGTATTTGTAATAAATTTGTATCATATCTCTTTTTTCTTCATTCTTGAAAGTCATTTTTCGCCAATAATTCAATGACTTGTACAATAACAAAATGTCATTGAGTGTAACAAATTGAAAGTCAAATTTAAAAACATCAAAGTCAAAGCCTATTATGATGAGGATTCATTTTTTTCAATATCTCCAATTTTTCGAAAAAAAGCTTTCTTCAAAATATAACGTATGGTGTACCCCAAGGATCCATCCTTGGTCCTGTTTTTTTTCAATTAAATTAATTCACTAGCCAATTTGAAATTGAATAGTATGATTACTTGCTGATGATACTACTATTGTATACTTCTTATAAACGGGAAAATAAAAAAATATATGAAAATTATATGAATTCTCATATGGCTTAATGAACATAAATTGAGGCTTGATTTCAATAAATGTTCATCTATGAATATTTCCCTGAGACTAATACGAATAAGTCGATTATGTTTGATTAAAATTCTATTAAATATACAAGAACAACAACATTTTCAAGTGTATAGGTTCATGAGAAATTGTCATGGAATAAATATATTGAAAATATTAGAAAGAAAATATATCATCTTATTGGAATTTTTAAAAAAATTAGAAACTTTAAAACTTTGAAATTAAAAAAAATATATACATTTCTGTCCCATTTATTCAATTTTGCACTATTCTATTTCTGTTTGGGGAACAGCAAGTAAATCTATACTCAAACTTCTGAAAATCTTACAAAACAAAATAATTAGAAGCATTTATAAATTACCATATTTGGAACCAATATTCAACTTAAATAAACCAAACTATTCATTGGACTTGAATTCACTCTGTAAAATCAAAATTAGTTGCTTCATTCATTTTGTTGAAAATAACACAAAAAAAAATCATACCTAAATTTTATTCCAATTGGACATATTCACAATCATGTCACAAGACAAAACAAATTACCGTCAAAAATCAAGATACAAACAAATTTTGGAAAAAAGTCGATATATCACGATGGGATTATTTATATAATTCAATTCCAGAGAAAATAAAAAAGCATTATTCCAATACAAAATTTAAGTATCAATTGAAAAAAAAACGAATTACTGTAATTTCATAGTTTGTATTTCATTTCTATTGAATTTTTCAACATATACTTTCTGTAACCAATTTCATTATTTCACTTCATTTCATAGTTTTTTTAAGATATGTGTTCATTGTAAAATATCTAATTTCTGTTATTTCATTATGCTTTGTAGTTAGTTAGAGTCCCTAATTGTAGCATTAATTGTTTCTTGGGACAATTAACTGAATTGAATTGAATAAAAACTCTCTGCCGTCCTGTCTCTCCCACGGAGGAGGCTGTGCAAGGCTTTTCTGCCACTCTCCACACCCGTGTTCAAAAATCAACATTTGAAATTTAGTCAACCATAGATGTGACAAATTTCCACCCAGACTATGGTTGAGTGGGAAATATAATAACATTAGTTAACAGTATTCGAATCTGCTTCCGCTGTATAAAAGACTTGTAACGCCGTTTCTTGAACTTCCGATACTCAGAGTTTCCAGAAAATACCAGAAATTTGGAACCGCTATGAAAGTAGCAGGTTGACAATCGGATCATCAATATTGGTTTAACGCGGGTAGTGGTGAGTTAGTATTAGAGAAGCGAGGTGTGCAAACACGCGAATATAAAGAGTATTATATTATTGTTATATTTGTGAATAAAATAAGTTGACTCCTGTAAAGCAGTATCACATATTTGAACTCGATGTACGCAACAGTACAAAAATGTCAAAAGTATAGAAACGTGGCTGCGTTAATCCCGCAGATAGTTTCTATGTGGTCAGTTTACTCCTAAATTGCAGAAACAACCAATTAATCAAATGATCAGAGTAGCTTACCATAAGTATTTTGGATGTGGTGTTGGTGATCAAGATCGGGATTGGGCTCCTCACGTATGTTGCCAAACCTGTGCAGCAAATCTAATTAACTGGTTGAATGGCAAACGCTCTTTCTTCTATGCCTTTTGCAGTTCCAATGATTTGGCGAGAAACAACAGATCATTACAACGACTGTAACTTTTGCATGACAAACGTTTTTCAAGAAAGAGCAAACTCAAAATTGTATATCCGGATATTCCTTCTGCGAGAAGGCCGGCGGTTCTTTATGGAGAATTTTATCAGTTTCAACACCCCCGGCAAATTGGGAGGAAGACTTGTATGATAACCAGGCAGGTTCCCATGATGTGCCAGAAAAAGACGTTCCTTATTTTCCCAAGAGTGAAGGAAGATCACCCCATTTAATCGAACAACCTCAATTAAATAACCTAGTTCGGGACCTCCACTTGTCCAACGAGAATATTGAACTACATATTAGGGTCTAGATTACAATAATGCAATTTACTAGCCTCTAAAACGAAAGTTACAATATTTAGGAACCGTAACCATGAGCTATTTACGTTTTTTACTATGCAGGATAAAATGTGTGTTTGTGTAAATCCAAATGGTGTAATGGAAAAATTAGGATTTGTACATAACCCGAACGAATGGCGTTTATTTATAGATTCGTTTAAAATAAGTTTAAAAGCCGTTCTGCTCCATAATTCCGTATTCCGTATTACCGTTTATGTTTTATGTTCATGTAACTTGCAAATAACATAACCTGCAAAAATTGTTATAAAATAAATTATGTATTTGCTGGCGCAGAAAAAATTAGGAATTCTTTAAGTGAACCTAAAATATGAACATCTTTAATAACACAAATTTATTATTGCGGTGACCTACTTTTATACCTCCCAGTTCCATGTTGATTAGTTGATTAGTAAATAGAATAGAAATATAAAATACTGCAACCTTCTTTTACTCTTATTTGCTGATGATACCCTTGTATATACGGAAAACTGTCATTTAAAAGAAGCTGTACAAAATATCAATATATCTTTAAAGAACATTAAATTATATCTACAAGTGAATAAACTCAAATTGAATATCAATAAATCTAAGGCAATGATGGTTACAATAAATTCGAATCAAAGAAAGATTGATACTAACGACGTTAATATCAGCATATTCAATAATCAACTCACAATTGTAAATGAAATTAAGTATCTAGGATTCATTATAGACCATCAATTAAATTTGAATAAGCATGCCCAATATACCATTAGAAAGATATGTAAGAAAATGTATTTTTTCTCTAGAATTTCAAAATCTTTATCAACCTTTACTAGACTAACATGTTACAACTGTATAATGAGGCCACACTTTGACTACTGTGCCACACTGATGTATCTATTCAACCAAAATCAAATGGGACAGTTGCAGAAACTACAAAATCGAGGTATGTGAATCACTTTAAGATGCAACCAGTATACCCTATTGAATCTATGTTGAATACTCTACAATGGCAGCCGGTACATAAAAGACTGTATTATTTGAGCATGATTTTTATTTTCAAAATTTCAAGTGGGATATAACCAGTCTATCTTAGCAGATATTTAGTTCGGAATAGTGACATTCATTCATATAACACAAGAACATATAATACATTTTATATATCCTGAACAAACTATAAGAGTGGAATGAATTCATTGTTCTTTAAAGGTCTAGATAGTTTCAATAAGTTACCTGATGAAATAAAACATGTAAATTCCTTAAAAGTATTCAAAAAATTATTATTAGACGCACTGTAAAATTATATACGTATAAATTATTCATATATGCATAACTATATATTGTATATTAGGATTCCTAAAGTGAAGTCTACTACTACTGTCCAGAAATACACTTGATTAGATTTATTTTTAAAGGTTGAAATTCCATGCCAAACTTCAGTTGAACTATCAGCTGTTCCAATCAGAAATTTCAAATTAATCAGAAACCAATATCTACCAGACATGCGCGTTGACAACGATTTACAAACTGTTGGAAATCTGTTGGTGACTCAAGGTTGGAACGAACCTAATGAACTGAAAGCAAACTATATTTTTCCAATTCTTTTTGTCACATTTTCTGAGCTGATGCTCATTCTGATGAATAGTAAATCGAGGAAGTTGATTAAAAAAAGTTAGTCAGAATTTATATTATCCACATTCAACTAGGTGATACACGTGCAGTTCGTGAGTGGTTATCTAACACACAATCTTTGTCATCTTCAAATAACAGATTAGAATATATTATATTTCTAATACCGTATTTTAGATTTATTATCTCCAACAAATTTTGATTTTGAGATTTTTTCTCATTATTATAACTGGTCATATGAATGATAATTGTTATTTATGCAAAAAGTGCAACAAATATGTGTATATTGTACGAATTTATTCAATTCAAAAATTACTTAATGAACTTGTGATGCACTGTTTGGTGCCTTTGGTGTAGTAATGAATATTGCTGGAGTTTGATCTTCCTCTTGAAAATGATCACTTAGTGATCAAAACACGTGTTGAGGTGTTAAAATAACGGTTTGGTGTTGGGAAAAAACTCCAGTAATATTCATTATATAATGAATTTGATTTGAGAACACATTGTTTTTTCAATATTTTCTAGTCAGATTTCTGAATTAGGCATTTTTTCGTTTTTATTATGTCTCATTGATTGATATTCAGTTTTAGAAAGTTATGTTGTATGATAATATCTGTATTCTCAATATCAACTGTAAAGATATGAGGGTTTATTGAAATAATACATATTAATAAACATTATGAAAAACTGAACTTGCTTATATATCGAATATCATCTGTCATCTGAAAGAAAAACAGCTGTGAAATTATTTAACTTTAATAATTTTCAATGCCATTTTTGTAGTTTTATTCATTTGAGGAGCATTCATAATAAATGATGGACCTATTTTGACTCCTGTATCAGTTATTTATTAAATAGTATAAATTCATAATGTACAAAATTGAACCGAAAGAATTTCAAAATATATCTTTCACATATTTTTCGTATTCCTGAAGTACTTTTACCAAAATATGAGTTTATGAGATAATATTTTGTCATTTGAAAAAATTACATTTTCAAAGGCTAGGAATAAATTCCAACTGGTTGGGGCAGCTGCAATGATGTTGGCCACCAAAATGGAAGAGTATCATCCGGTAGATTCGAAAGAGTGGTCGTACCTCACGGGAGACACATTCTCTTCAAAGCAAGTTCTCAAAATGGAGCAGCTTATTCTGAAAGTTTTGAAGTTTAGAATGCAGCTACCAACTATCCATGGTTTCATTCAACATCTCTCAACGGAACACAAAATGGATGAAAAAACAATACATCTGGCTATGGTGAGTTTCATTTAGTAATATAAGGTTATTTTAGTTGAAATGGTCTCGAAGAGCAAATAATGCAATAAACGAGTTCAAATTTGAATAAAGCATTTATCCAATTATAGAGAATCATAATTGACAAATTATAAAATAATAATACTTCAATATCATTAGATAATTATGAAGTTGTTTCAAAAGTTTTTAGGAGTCTACTTTAAACTGTAACATCTCAGAGAATAATAATTCAATTGGATGGAAGTAGGTGTCATTTGAATCAGTGTATTTTTGACAAAAAAACAGTCGATTAATCCCGTCAAGAAAATTGTGTGCTAGGAATTTGATGAAGCCGACGAAGTCCGTTTTTGCCTTGTCCTGATTGGCGAAGGTTCTACCGATGAGAGAGTTATCAGAGTGCTTGAAAAGATGGAAGTCGGTTGGCGGGAGTTTAGGGGAGTATTGTATGTGAGGCAGAATTTCGACGCACAATTGGTTTGATTTTCGGACGATGATTTGTGAAATGTATATACGGACAGATCAGAATCAGACTTCCTCTGTTGACCAGTGCCAGCTGCTGATCACATCACCCTACAGTAACTATGACCTTTTATTTGGGGGTTTTTGCCTTTGGGAGAAGCCTGGGTGTCTCATCGGTGTCCAACCATCGTTCTGAACATCTCCTGTTGCCGTAGAGGATTCATTTTTCATAACACGTCACGATCCGATCCAAACAAGGATTGTTTTGGTTGCCCAAAAGCAAAGAACAGACCTTGTAGCTTGACAATTTCTGTCGATCGTTCAAACCGTGGGGCACCCACTTTCGAGCCTTTGGTCCTTTCCTCTAAAACTGGGAGCTGATGCCTAGTTCTTCCACCATCCCACTCACCATTTGTGTTGGGTCAGTTTTCGCCAGGATCCTCAAATCCTCGTCCAGGATTACTGTATTTCGACCACTTCGGGGCTCATCATCGAAGCTAAAATCTCCGGAACGAAATTTCGCAAACCAACGCCGTAAGCCATTAATACTATCATTACCAAATGTCTGGTTGATTTTTTCGGCTTTTTCGGCAGCGCTTTCATTCAATTTGAATTTGTAGAGAAAAATTGTCCAAAAATTGCTTAAAAACATCATATAGTAATAAGCTGAGAATTAAAATTTGGAAAAAAATAACAACATCAATGTATAGAGTACAAGTTCTCCATCGATTAGTGTATACACTAGTAGTAGTAGTAGTAGAATAAATATTTATTGAGATATGGAGCTTCAAAAATACATGACATTAAAACGGACAAAACTTTCGAAACAACCTAATGTTTTACTTGTTTACTATCATTGTCGTGGACTGCCTTCGAAATTTCTACAACTTGAACAATAATAGCTAATAGTGTCAACGTATTCAAAAAATACTTTATCGTGAGGTTTTCAATGAACAGTTTTACAAAAATCGCAACACGTGTTTCGTCATACAATGGCTTCTTCGGACACGAACTATAAGAAGCCATTGTATGGCAAAACATATGTTGCGTTTTTGTAAAACTGTTTATCGAAAATCTCACAGTAAAATATTTTTTGAATATGTTAGTTATGGATTTTCATCAAGTATCGACCAATTCCATCATATAGCTTATGGCTTATGGCGGTCGCTGTCCCCTTCAGTATGATTTCATCGTTACTCAATTTACATGGTTTATCTGAATCAGTTGGAATAAATTGATGGATGTTGAAGGTTGCAAAGCTTAGATGATGAGAAGAAAAAATGTTATATAATATATACCTTTTCATCGGTGGGGAAAGCGGCTATAGATGTTTAAATATGTAAAACAATACTGTTGCATGGACATACTCGAGCGCGTCAGATATTGATAGCATCAATGTCCTACGCATTTTCAATAATGTTGGTATGTTAATCTGATCGTTTGCATGATGTGGGTGGATGTACGTAAGGGTTAAAAGTGAAAAGAAAAAAAAATTAATCGAGCGCTCTGATTTTCTAAAGGGGTGTTAAGTGCAACAAAAAAGCTCTCATTCAATAATCTGATGATTTCGATCAGACGCAAACTCGCGGCCATTATTATGATGTGCAAAAAAAAACTCGCCATTTTGAAATACTCATATAATATATATATATATATATATATATATATATATATATATATATATATATATATAATATATATACGGTTCATCTTTATGTTTTAGACGTGCTGTCTCATAATCTGACGATTATCTAGAGGGATTCGCTTAATCTGACAAATATTATATTTTTTTAAGTTTTTTTAATTCATTGGACCTAATTAATTGAAAAGCTCAAGAAATAGCATGCAAATAAATAAGTGCATGTTTTTTAAGTAGAATACTTGTATTTATAAGAAAATAATTTTAAAAAAATGCTCAAAGAAATTTAATTTTTCATGATCAATTGATTAATTACTGAAGAAAAGAGAAATGAAACTTTCACTTTCATTTGTCACTAACGTTACTGCAGTTTCGTCCTATGAGGACATTTTCAAACTTATATATTGTGTAAGTTTAAAAATGTCCTCATATATTGTATAAGTTTGAAAATGTCCTTATAGGACGAAACTGCAGTAACGTTAGTTACGAATAAAAGTGGTAAAAAACATAGAAAGTTTAATTTCTCTTTTCTTCATTATGATTTCCTATGACGTAGTAACGGCTATATCCATCAATCAATTGATTAATTATTCATCATCTTCATCACGAACGAGTCTTTGTGATCAGCTGTGATGCCGTCATGGCAACAGAATTCAGAGTGGGGACGGAGTGAGAGAGTAATAGATAGAGAAAAAGTGAATAAAGAATAGAGGAATAGAAACTCGGAGAGGAAAATATAGGTATCATACAGCTGCACGCATTAAACTTTATCGACGATTTTTTTTTTATTTCGGATTGCGGAAATCGTCAGATTATGTATTTTTCGTTATGTTTGGATTATTTCTTTTAAAATAAAAAAAAATTTAGCCACGCTGACGCTATTTTTTTACGTCACTCTCAAATTGTCAGATTACTGGAATATCCACTTTTTAGCAGGTAATTAACTCACCCTACCTCAATCTGACATGCTCGAGAATTTCTGATGATCAATTTTTTTTTACTAATCTGATCCTTTATCCCTCACAGGCGGCCTTATATATGAGGCTCATATTTGCTGGAGGTACTTAATCGAGTACAAGGTATCTTCCTGTATATTAATCTGCCGCGCTTTAGTAAATCCCGAAATCCCCGCTTGGGCTCCCCTATTGATACAAACAAATGTGTAAATCTTCAAAAAAAAAGGAAAGATTAAAATCTTTGCAAAGATGTGTACATCATGCAGATAATAAACTTTCAGACACAAACTGAAAGAAAAAACTTTCAAGAAACAACAACTTTTAAATAATTTTTAAATTACATTAAAGAAAAAATACTTTCGAAGCAATTACTTTTGTATAACATTGAATAATTAAAAAAAAACAATTTTTTCAATTCAGTTCTCACTTCAAACATTCTGGGTGAAATTGAATCGGATATCACTCATAGCTTGCTACACAATGTAATATACAAAAAAGGTAAAATTTCACTTACATGGAACACGTCATCCACAATGGCGGACATCGATGTTTTGGAATGAGACACTTGTCTTATTGCCTCTTCTGCACCAATCTGGATAACACTACTAGATAAAGCACCCAATTAGGATTGATGAACGCATTTAGAACAACTCTCTAGATCACCGGTAGTATTTGCTTTGTTTTGCTAACATATGATTTTGTTTTCACCATATAAAGAAAATCGTAAGGAGTTTCTCAATTCACTCATCAAAAATAACACGTGTCCAGAAATGTTCATTCCCAAGTTCGAGGGCATATTAAAAAAAACAACAAATTTAAAAAAATCAATATTAAATAAAGTTTTGGATGGTGACCTCACTTCGACAATCCATATTTGGACTTCAACGGACGTTGACGAAAAACAAGTTTTGAAAGCGATCAGATCATTTCGCACAGTTTCAGCAGTAGGAATAGACTCTCACAGTCCTATCCATTTATAAGACGTGACATCAAAAAGTTCTGGTTGTAAAGGTGAAGAACTTTTCTCTTCTTTGATTTCATTGTGTAGATGTTTGCTAAGAGGTCGATTGAATCCCAAAATTTTACCTACGGTACCTCTTTGATAGCGTTGAAGAAACGATGGTGTCATCTCGCCTCAATAGTCTTCTTTTCAATATGGCATATTTTCTCTTGATAAACTGTTTGGCGATCCACAAATCATTATATACCTTGATATGCAGTCCAACTTGGATATGTCAAAGGGAGTTACAAAAATTTGATTTACGCCAATCTTCACAAAAATTACCGATTATACCTTCGAAGATATTATCTTTAGTCCAGTTACTCACCCAGTTAACTCTTGTGGCTTGAGAATTCCATTGCCTCGTCCCGTTCACTGCCGACTTTCCTTTTCCTGAATGCTTTCCATGTGGCTTTTCTGGGTACTTTCTTAGATAACGCATATTTTAGAATTTTGATAAGTCTTCGGTTGAGTTCTGTGATTTGTGTGAGTCACAAGTGCATATGTGGATCCACTGCAGAAGAGAATAGTTACCATGGCCTGAGCTGCAAATTTCGTTCTGGAACATTTTCGAAGCATCATTTCATCAATGATCTTATGGAAAAATCTTTAGCCATTGCATAGGTTGCTTCAGTTCTTGAATCTTTCAGTATCTGGAAATTTGTAAAATCTTTGGTTTGGGACTTTACCTGCGTAGACATAGTTGCAGCTTCGCATCTTGCAGTAATGCAGCTGCTATGATTGCTGAAAAATAGAGATTCTGGCAATACTTCAATACTCTTCCTTGTTGCAATTGAAACCTTTGTTGTTTTTAGATCTTATGCTTATGAATTGTTAAAAAAATTTATTAAAATAATGTTAAGTTCAACTGTTCCGATGACAACAGAGCCCATCTATTTTCAATTCAAAGAATTAGTATCGCCATTCAAAGAGATGATATCACATCGGTATTGGGCACCGTCTACTCATAAATTACAGGAAATATTCCTGAATCCATAAATAAGAAAAAAAATTCTATGATTCACCCAAAATGGAGGAAACAAATTGATAATTTTTTGACTTTCTCAAGACCTAACAATATTCCTGTGAGATTAAAAAAAAATCGAAGAAATGGTACATCTTTCGTTTAAAATTTCTGGGCCTATTTGGTTGAGGAATATTGGTAATACGTGTTTCATGAACAGTGCAATTCAATGTTCATTAAACACTAGATGGTTGATGGAATATTAAAAAACTATGCCTACGTGAAATATATTAACAAAAGTGTTTCTAACACGGATGGTGCTCTAATCAAAGCAAGACGCCCAGGAGTTCCTCCTCCAATTTCTTTTGGAAGGTTTACACCAAGGCATGAATATAGTCACTGAGAATCCTAAATCAATCTTGTCAAGAATCGAGGTAAAATTAGTGGACAGCGAAAAATCGGAAGAACTCTGGTTCGAATATTTGAAGATACACAACTCCAAGATTGTGGACGGATTCGACGGTCTAAAATTTATCTGAAATCACAGAGCTTGGGGTCCTTTATTCTATACAGAAACGAATAACCGATGTGTTCGATGTACAGAAAGAGAAGAAAGTGTACAAAATCACTATCAATCCATGAGTTTCGACGAACATTAGTTTTCCACCAACCGCCATCCCCTACGGTTGCGGCTACATGTCTGTCCCATACTATTGCAAGATGTTTTTTAGTTTTGGTTATCTGCTCCTGAATTGGCTTCGGTATACTTGTTTCAACTATTGTTGTTCATGATAAGTACAATTTTGAACCTCTAGCATAAATCTATTGATCTCTCAGGCATCTCCTGATGATGCTAACTTGGTTGGTGATTGAATGAAAACATTGTTCTTTCACTAGTACCAGAGCACGTTTCGTTAACCAAGACATTCTCATCTGAATTTCTGTATTTGAAGTAATTGCCCGTCAAGAGATACTGTTTTTGTTCTGGCGTGGTAGAACTATTTTCTTTGTGGTAGAATATTTTCCTCGATTGTATAATTATTTTTTATTCATCTTCAGATGATGCTAATTGATTAACAGAAAGTGCTTTGCTCCTAGTGAGAAAAAAAAATTCATTGGTATTACAGGCTACAGCAGTACACCTTCCGTTTTAAAACCAGTCATTGGTATTAACTGTTGCCTCAAATTATTTTTAGCAATTGTCCTCTAAAGACCTTGAATTATTTCATTCAGTTGCTGGTCAATATTGTCTCTTGTTTCAGCAATTAGACTTTTTTTTGTTGCTCAAGTTGTTTCTATTATTTCTTTTCCACTTATTCCTTTCCTTCTGCTTCGTTTTTTAAATTGAGGTGGCTCTAATTTCGTATCAACTCTATGTTGACAATATTGGAAATACTTCACCATCACCAGAACAAAATTTTTGTCTCTCAACGAGCGGTTGCTAATGAAGTGATGCCTAAAACTTTAGTTTTAGTCATCTCTTGATGATTCATTACCTATTGATGATGAGTTGATTAGCAAAACGGGCGTCAAAGACAGTATCTTTGTTCTAGTGTGGTAAAACTGTCGAAAATTCAGTTTTAGTCATATCCTGATGATGCTTACTTGTTTAGCAGAACGCGCGAAAACTTACTAATTTAGTTAACTATGATTTTGACCATGTCGTAGCATTTGAATATGGATTTTTATCAATGTTCCAATAATTTCCAATTCATAAAATACACACTTACTTAGAAAAGAATGATCATATTTAAATTTTTTTGTAAATTTTTAATTAACTGCATGAAGAAAATTCTATAACAACTAATTTATTCTCTAAGAATATGACGGAAAGTGATGGTAACCAAACTATAATTTCATCTTTGTATTTTCATACAGATTCTCGACATTAATTTTTTCTCATACTATTGAATAATTTGAAATTGAAAACTTCTAAAGGTGCCCTTCAGCTTTTTCCTCGTTTTCGACTCATTGGCTTAAAAACCCAAAGATATCTGATGTGCGTTCACCATTTTGTCTTTGTCATTTGTTAGTTCAATCATCATACGTCAATCAAACTGTTTCAGTCCTTCTTTAGTACACTCATACCTCCGCTGACAGTATGTTGTTCAATAAGTGGCATGCTAATACAATAATGACTCAAAGATACAACTCAACAACATTCAAACTTCAATAGTACTTTACAAGTATTCAAGAGCTTCACTTTGCTTGCTAATGCTGCCCTGCTGTGGACTGAACTATCATCGGCAATACCAACTCGTCTCGCTAAATGTGATTGAACTTTTCATTATTTGCAGTACATCAGCGAGCTGGTACTTTTGGAAGGTGAAGAATACCTCAACCATTATCCTTCCAAACTGGCATCCGCTTGTATCGCCTTGGCAAGACACATACTCTCGAAATCCACTCTTTGGCCGAAAAAATTGAAAAAAATTAGTGGTTATACTATGAAAGATTTGAGTCCGGTGGTTCAACGACAGATCAAAACTCTCAAGGATTCGCCCATGAAGGAACAGCAGTCTATCCAATCAAAATATAAGAGCCCGAAGTACAATAGGGTGGCTCTAATGAAGCCGAAAGTGTTGTTGATAGAGGATTCCGAAAACGAAGAGGAATGAATGGATTCCCCAGTGAGTACCGGTAAAGCGTACATATTAGAATTTTTGAAAAGCCTTAGTATTAAGCTTGACTTGAATTAGTTGCATTATCCCATGATTGATCGCATTATATTGCTA